>NC_091478.1:78303267-78903267 GCF_036971445.1 Narcine bancroftii
TGTGTGTGTGTGTGTCTGTGTGTGTGTGTGTCTGTGTGTGTGTGTGTCTGTGTGTGTGTGTGTCTGTGTGTGTGTGTGTCTGTGTGTGTGTGTGTCTGTGTGTGTGTGTGTCTGTGTGTGTGTGTGTCTGTGTGTGTGTGTGTCTGTGTGTGTGTGTGTCTGTGTGTGTGTGTGTCTGTGTGTGTGTGTGTCTGTGTGTGTGTGTGTCTGTGTGTGTGTGTGTCTGTGTGTGTGTGTGTCTGTGTGTGTGTGTGTCCGCGTCGGCGCGTGTGTGTGTCGTAGCAGTCGATTACAATTGATGATCCCAACGGTTTAGAAGGAATCGAAATCTAGCGATGGAGAATGAAGCAGCAGTCAGCCGAAGCTCCCGACCTTCTGGACAGTTCGACCCGGCATATGGTTTAACAAGGTGGAGGCTCACTTCCAGATCCGGGGCATCACAGCAAACACCACCCTGTACTACCATGTGGTCAGCTCCCTGGAACTGTGGACAGAGTGGCCAACTTTATCCACAGGCCACCATCAGAAGGCATTTACTCTGCTTTCAAAGAGCTATTAAATGAGACTTTTGCACTCTCGTGATGAGAGTGGGGAGCACATTTGCTCCACCTGGATGGGCTTGGAGACAGATTCCCATCGGCACTCATCAACGAGATGCTGGCCCTCCTGGGAGATGAGCGGCCTGGCATCATGTTCGAGCAGGCGTTCCTGGAACAGATGCCTAAAGACATCCAACTGCTTCTGGCGAATGCGGATTTCACCGACCCCCAGAAAGTCGCAGCACGGACAGACATTCTGTGGAAACAGAAAAAGAAGTGCTCAGCTACCGTGGAGCTTATAGAGAAGTCCCCCAATCAGACCAGTGCAGTCCCAAGTAAGGAACTGCAGACGAGAGGGAGGAGCGAGTCCAGCGACAGATGGTGCTTCTCCCACTGGAGATGGGGCACCGAGTCCTGCCGATGCCAGTCCCATGGAAACAACAAGGCCGGCTGATGCCCACGATGGTTGGTCACCAAGAGCCTCCTGTACGTCTGGGACTGCCTCTCCAGCAGATGCATCCTGGTGGATACAGGATCAGAGGTCTGCGTGATACCCCCGACAGGGTTGGACACTAGGCGCAGGTTAGAGGGACCCACATTGAGGGCTGCCAACAACAGCAGTATTCGGACCTATGGCACTTGTAGGGCTGAGCTGCAGTTCAGGGGAAGTCACTTATCGTGGGAGTTCACGCTGGTCGAAGTGGAACAGCCACTCCTCAGAGAGAATTTCCCGCGAGCCCACACCCTCCCAGTGGACATTGAAAGCAAGCGACTCGTCCACATCGAGACCTACCAGACCATCGCACTGAGTGGTGCTAGGTTTCCGGCAATGCACCTGGATTCCGTCCACAGCTCAGAGGATGAGTTCTCCAAGGTGCTAGCAGGATTCTCGGCAATCCTTTCCCCTCAGTTCACAGTGGAGATGCCTTGACATGGCGTCAGACATCACATCCTGACCAAGGGCCCACCTCTCCACGCAAGGGCGAGGCGACTTCCCCCAGAGAAACTCCGACTGGCCAAGGAGGAGTTCCACAAGCTCGAGGAGTTGGGTGTTGTTCGACGGCTCGACAGCCCATGGGCCTCACCCCTGCACATGGTGCCTAAAGCAACTGGGGGCTGGAGACTATCGCCGGTTCCACGAAGCCACCACCCCAGACCGTTACCCCGTGCCACACATCCAGGATTTTGCGGCAAACCCACTCGGGGCGACAATATTCTCAAAAGTCGACCTTGTGCGAGGATATCACCAGATTGCAGTGCATCCTAAGATGGCCATCATCACTCCATTTGGGCTGTTCGAGTTCCTGAGGATGCCATTCGGGCTCAAAAATGCGGCACAGATATTCCAACAGATATTCCAACGACTGATGGATGCAGTGGGCCGAGACCTGGATGGCACTTTTGTCTACCTTGACGATATCCTCGTGGCAAGTAGAACCCGACAGGAACCAACTTTCTTCTATCTGCTGCTCCAGGACTCCACCAATTGCTGTTCCTGAGGCATCGACTGTGAGGGCCGTGGGTACATCTGGTCTGGGGTGGGTCAGGAGTGCAGCTTTGGCCAGGACTTCTTTGGTTTCCTCTGAAATCTCTGTAGTCGTCTGCAGGAGTTCAGCCTTACTATCAACCTGGCCAAATGCCAGTTTGGCTTGAACACCATTCTAGGCCACAGGATTAAGAAGGATGGGGCCATACCACTGCCCAACAAGGTAGAGGCCATCCACAGCTTCCCAAAGCTTAGTACAACCAAAGGTCTGCAGGAGTTCGTGAGGATGGTAAACTTTTATTGCAGATTTATCCCAGCAGCTGCTCTTGTGATGCGCCCTCTGATCATCCTGATGTCCGGCAAGGAGAAGGACCTGACCTGGGATGACGAATCTGCACGTGCGTTTGTGGAAACCAAAGAAGTCCTGGCCAAAGTTGCACTCCTGACCCACCCCAGACCAGATGCACCCACGGCCCTCACAGTCGATGCCTCAGGAACAGCAATTGGTGGAGTCCTGGAGCAGCAGATAGAAGAAAGTTGGTACCCACTAGCTTTCTTCAGCAAACATCTGTGGTCCCCTGAACTGCTTTTGATAGAGAGCTGCTGGCGCTGTACTTGAGGGAAGGGCTTTCACGGACCACAAACCACTGACTTTCGCTCTGGCTAAAATCTCAGATCGCTGGTCAGCCCAACAACAGAGTCACTTGTCTTGCATCTCAGAGTACACCACCGACGTCAAGCACATGTCATACAAAGACCACTTGGTCATGGACGCCTTGTCAAGACACAGCATCCACTCACTTGTCAACGGTCTGGACTTGGCAGCACTGGCAGAGCCACAGCAGCAGGATGACGAGATCCCACAGTACAGGACCACTGTCACAGGCCTTCGGATTCAGGACGTTCCAGTCAGCACAGGAACTACCACCCTCCTGTGCAACGTGGCTACCAGGCAGGTTTGACCTTTTGTCCCAACGGCATGGAGGAGACGAGTTTTTTACTCCAACCACGGGCTGGCACGCCCATCCATCAGGACTACGGTCTGGCTGGTGGCCAGCAAGTACGTGTGGCATGAATTGCAGAAACAAGTCTGGGGGTAGGCCAAGGTGTGTACCCAAGGCCAAACAGCCAAAGTGCAGTGACACATCAAGGCCTCCCCACAGCCTTTTGAGCCAATGGAACCCAGATTTGACCACATTCACGTGGACATAGTAGGACCCTTGCCAGTCTCTCATGGTTTTCGCTACCTATTCACAGTGGTCGACCACTTATCCGGTGGCCAGAAGCAATCCCCTTGACTGACACATCCACCAGGTCTTGTGCCAAAGCACTCCTCTCACCTTGGATTGCAAGATTTGGACTGCCACAGCACCTCACTTACCTCCAATTTATGGATCGACATTGCCAACTTCTGAGGTGCACAGCTACACCATACGACAGTATACCACCCGCAAGCCAACGGCATGGTGGAGTGTTTCCACAGGCACCTCAAGACTGCCCTCATGACCAGACTCCAGGGCCCCAACTGGGTGGACGAGCTACCATAGGCACTACTGGGCATCAGAACAGCGTCATAAGAAGACCTCCACGCATCCTCTGCTGAACTCTTCTATGGAGCCCCACTCATGGTTCCCGGGGATTTCGCTCCACAGGCCAGAGGGCAGCAGAAGGAGATAACCACCTTCCTGGACAGGCTGCGCGAAAAGGTCGGTAACCTGGCTCCGATCCCACTTTCCAGACACTGACAAGCCAAGTCCAACATCCCCAAAGAACTCAAGGACTGTGAGTACGTGTTTGTACGCAGAGGACCCCACCATTCACCACTGCAGAAGCCATATGAAGATCCCTTTCAAGTCATCCGGAACAACGGAGCCACTTCACTACAGATAGACTCAAGCCTGCCCACACAGACCTAGTAGAACCCGTGGAGACACCAGCACCTCGACACAGAGGCAGACCACAAAAGACTTTAGGGAATTTACCTATGGACACTATGGACTGTAATGCCGGTTCTGGGGGGGGGGGGGGGGGGGGGGCGGTCATGTGGCGGCCTGCAATTGCAGAGATCGGGCTGGCACATCGCGCGGCAGCAGACACGGGCAGTGATCGCTAAAGCGACTCCCAGGACAATGAACCGACGGGGCTGGGGCAGCATCAGACCAATAGCTCTAAAATAGCGTTGGTCAAGCTGCCCAGCTAACTCAGCCAAAACGGGCTGGGGATGTTCTCGCCCGCTATTGTTGTTCATAGGGCTGACTCAGTCATATGGATGACTTGAACAATTTATAAAAGCAGCCTTTACAGCCTTAATAAAGAGAGCTTAACCTGCCACACTGTGTGTGTGTCTCTTTGTAGCAGTTGGCTACATTTTAATATTTAAATGGTGAAATGTTGTGCAGAGGAACTTGAAAGTGCTTGCGCATGAATCGGAAAAGGTTGCTTTGCAAGGCTGCAGGAAATCAAGATAGCAAATGGAATGTTGACCATCATTGCTTGAAAGATTGAATTTAGGAGCAAGGAGGATCTGCCACAACTTTACAGGGTGCTGGTGAGGCTGCATCCAGAGTATGATGTACAGTCCTTACTTGGAGGTTCACCAGGTTAATTCCAGAGATGGAGGTTAGCCTATTAAGGGAGATTGAATCAGCTGGAATCCAGAAGAAAGGGGGGATCTTATCGAAACATCTAAGATTATGAAAAAGATAGATATGCTAGAAGAATGAAAGTTCTTTCCACTAGTGGGTGAGTTGCAAAATGGGGGCAGCCTTGAGATTTAGGATTGAGAAAAAGAAGCAGTAGAGGCAGTGTCATGAAATATATTTAAGATACACTTTGATAAGAGTTTTGTATGATTGGGAAATTCAGGGTTATGGAGAAAAGGCAGGTTGGTGGAGCTAAGCCCTTGCCCAGGTCAGCCATGATCTTAATGAATGATGGAGCAGGATTGAATGATCAGATGGCCTACTTTTGCTCCTATTATGTTCTTGAATAGTTTCTGGACTGATTAAGATAACAAGAAACATTGAAGGGGATTTGTTTTTAGTTACAATCTGAGTGAAGTACAAATGCAGAACATGTCTGGTCAAACAAGGAAACAGATGAGTAGCTATTAAGGTATAGAAACCATTCTGTGGAATCTAGATGGGGATGAATTTACATGTCCTGAAATACCCTTCCTCTGCTGATGTGTTTCTCTCTGTGACCAGCACAACCAATTTTGATGGTTTTATTGTCAATTAAAATATCTCTTTGGATATTGATCAGGGATGTGTCTAAAAATATTTTTTTGTTGTATCTTCTACGTAGAAAATATTAGTAGAAGAGAAGTTAAACAAGCATCAGGATTTAATGAAAGACACAGAGGAGCTAAAATCACCTGGAAAGATCACAATCACAAAGGTGTTTGACTTTGCTGGAGAAGAAATCAAGTAAGTGGTTTTGTTTGTTAAGATTTATTTTTCCCCCTGATCTGGCCAGGAATTTGTAATTTATCAACTATTCAAGAGGAAAAATCTAATTACGTTATTCTTGTTCAGGGTCCATTAGTTTTTATTATCTTTTGTTTTATTAATGTGGCTTTACAAATTGAAAGTTGAGGGTCTGAAACTTGCATTTAATCGCTTGGAATAAATATGGTCTTGTCTTTAATAACTCTTGAAATCAATAGTACTGGTCATCCCTGTGTTATGACCATTTGGGCAATGAATATTCACTCTGACAGGATTCATGAATTATTGCCCAGAAATTTGCAATGTGGAATAGAATTTGCTCTCATTTGATGGGTAAAAGTAAAGTTTATTTTGAACTCTTATTTATTGAGAAAGCTCCAGTACCCATTGTACAGCACTGCCCTCCAACGATAAAAGTCCATGAAAAGGTTCTGAGAAATGTGGAACATTTCCTCTTTGCCATCAGATTTCTGAATGGACAGTGAACGTCTGGACACTGCCTCGGTTTTTTTTTAAATCATGTATTTACATGCAGAACAACTCCAATTATCCGAACTGGTTAGGACTGGGCCTTTTGCGGATGACTGAATTTTTCGGATAACTGGTCATTTTTTAAAAACAACCCAGTAACAATAGCAAATCACTTCTATCTATGTTTAAACAACAACAAACAACAAGGGAAGGCTTTTTGAGCATTAAAATATTGTTTAATTCTCACCAAAAAAATGATGGTCGCCGCCGATCCCTGACATGTCCCCAATGCCGTTGCCAAATACCAGGCCAGTGAACACTCACTGGCATGTCAGTGGGCTCCAGTCTGCCCATGTGGTCATTTCAGTAGGAGCTGTTCCGGCTTCATGTCTGGTTCTCTATGTTGGAGCCTGATACAGACCCTGTCTTCCCCTGCTCACACTCCCCCTCCCAACCACCACCGATGATCACTGACACCTCCCCATCAAGGTCCCCGTTCTTGCCTGGGAGCCTGGAAGTCCCCGCTTCTGCCCTTGACGATGTCGGGACGAGGGATTCTTCCTACTGTTTGTGGCTGGGATACAGCAGCACGCAGTTGTAGAAGGAGAGTTGGAGAGAAAAGTCAATAGGGGAAGGTGAAGAAGAAATGGAAAGAGAGAGGGGAGGGAGACATTCTAATTTCACGTCAGGTGAATTTTTTTCAACCTGTGAGGTTAGTTCTACTCTAAAAAAATTTCGGTTAACTGAGGATTTTGGATATTCTGGTTTTGGAATATTGGAGTTGAACTGTAATTGTAATTTTATAGTAGTTTTGACACCTTGTTCGACACCAAGCTGCTTCAGCAAAACAACCAATTTCATGACTAATGTTCACGACAATAAATCTTAGTCTGATACTGATTTCTCACATCTTTGGATTTTCCTTACAACAAAGGCAGGTTTCACTGATGACATTTGCCATTGTTTTCAGTTTGTCAAAACGCCCTTTGGCCATCTGAAAAAAAAGAAAGTTTCAAAATCAACATTTCACACCTGGTGCAAATTATTGGTCCTACTGCAAAAGTTAAAATTGAGTTAGAACACTCATTCAGTGTTGACTACCTTTTCAAGGACTAAAGCAATGCATGTGTGGAAGAAGAGGATATTTCAGTTAAATTTGCAACTTTTGTGTTAATTTCCATCTGCAGTCACCCGACATTTTTTTTTCAATTTTAGACTGTGAAGGTTGCAGACAATGACAGATCTTTCCATGTGATTGCAGTAACAAACTCTGCATTGATGAGGCACAGATTAACAGGAGCCATTTTCCTGAAAGAAGTGCCTGTACCTTGTCAGAATTGTGCTTTCAGAGAATATTCTTAAGGGAGCCTGCAGTGTTCTTGTTGTAATGATGTTTTGTATGCAATATGAGTGAAAGAATAGGTATCATCTTGTCATCCTGCTGTTGGAGAAGAACCTAAACTGATAGAAAAGAAGTTGGAAAAATTTATCCCTGAAGAGTGTGTGAGATTAGTTTGTTGCATGGAGTTGGGGATGGAGCAAATTAGATTGCTCATTTAACAAAGCCAACATTGGATTTTATGGTATGCCCAGTAAAAAATGCCAAGAAAGGCAGAGAAGGTGTAGAGAGGGATAGAATGTCAATGTTTCACATTGGCGATTCATTTCTCTCCATGAATGCTGGCCACCCGAGTCCCTCAAGTTCCAACATCTGCAATTTCTTGTGTTTCTTAGTAATCCGTGGTACAATTTATTTATTTATTAGGAAATCCTAATGTTTTGGCATGTGGCTCACCTGATTCTGGATCCTGTGCTTCCTTTAAAAGTGATAGGACCTGTTGCTGCACTTCCTTTAAACTTGCCTGGTGCACCGGAAGATTTATTGCACTACTGTGTAACATCTTATTTTTTAAAAAGTTAGTGAATTTAGGTATGTTGATGTAATACCAGGAGTAATATCCCAGGACATCACAGGCAAAACTCTCCCCACTATCGAGAACATCTATATCAGAGAGCATCAGCAAGCATCAAGGATCCACACCACCAGCACACGCTCTGTTCTCGCTGTTGCCATCAGGAAAGAGGAATAGGTGCCACAAGACTCCCACTATCCCTTCAGGAACAGTGGCCACCCTTCCACCATCACCTCAACAACAAATTTAATCAGGGATTCATTTTAAGGACTCTTGCATTTTATTTATTTTTTAAAAATTCTCTCTGTATTTCACAGTCAGTTTGTTTACATTCATTATCTGTTCACAGTTCTTTATTTGTTTACATGTATTCACTGTATTTTTTTTGCACCATCAGTAAGTGGTAATTCTGCCTCACCCGCAGAAAATAGAATCTGAGTTGTATGTGATGTCATTATGTACTCTAACAATAAATCTGAATATTCAGTGGTCTGTAAAATCTGAAAGTTTGACCCCATCACAGCCCTGAGAAGGCTCGATTATCAATGTTTTACTGTAGTCAGATATCAAATTGTCATTTCACCTGTTATACATTCATAATAAAGTCAAAGAATTTTAAAAATGCCTTTGGTTTGAATTTTTGATTCAGTTGAAATATTTTTCTGTTTTAGATGATTGTTATTTTAGCAGAATAAATTAATTCCACTTAGTTGAAATCAAAATAACCAAGTGATAGGCCCCTATGTTATACCAGTCATTGTTTGTTCAACCTGTGTGGTTGGTGTATTTAATTATTTTAGAAATCTATTTACTTCACCTTTTTTGAGGCATGCTTGTTGTCTTGTTGGAAATAGTGATAAAAGTTTGGACTTTGTTTGTGAGGAGGTAATGGATGCAGTTATTCATACTTTAATGTGTGTAGGAATGGAAATTCATCACAGTTTGTCAGTCAACAGGTTTAGCACCATAAATTACCCTATTGGTCATGATGGCTTTTACAAAGAATATTAGCTGCTTAGTTGAATACCACAAACTATTTGCAAAGCTTCAGTAGAAAGTTTCTCCTTTTTTTTTTACCCCAATGCTGACTGGTATGTCAATAGTCATTTTTAAAGTCATGTGCAACATGTTGAAAGCAAACTATAGATTCTGCATGGTTCTCATTTATTGTCATTGCAAAATCTTAACAGTTAATTGGGGGGTGGCAGTGGGAGAGAGTTCAAGAGTTCTTTGGGAGTGTTTAGACTTTTTAGGAGTTCATAAAGACCACATCTGAAGTCTCCAATGTTTTTGAGACAGGGTGAGTGAGGAGAGGAGGGATTGTGGCATGGTCTGATGGAGACGCACAAATTAATTATCCAAGTCAAATGAGAATGGTTTAAATGAAGTTATTTGGCTATCTCTGCCATCTGTCATTGTATTGCATTTTTTACATTTACATTTTCTTTTGTCTGTAACATTGGTAGTAAAGAAGTGACACAGCTGCAGGGTTGGTCATCACATTAATTAATATTGAGTTATTGAAATTATTTGAGTGCAAGAAAGTGGAGTGCATCTTTTATATAATTTGCTTGATTTCGCACAATGCAATGTTTATTGTCAGGGCTTATGTCCTAATTCAGTTTAGTAAAACAATTCCCTTGTGTTGAATTGTCTGATGGATGTTGCTTTTGTCTGATAGATGTTGAAGCACAAATTAGGACTTGCTACCACAAGAGGGTAGTAAACAGCCACTTTCACAGATCCACAAAGTAAGGGAAAAAATGTTTTTTTTAATTGGGTATTATCATGGGTGCTGTTTCAACCTGGAATTTATTTAGAAAACTTGTAGAATTTTGCTGTTTCAAAGTGCAAGGCAAACAATTTCTGCATATTATCCTTACACCACTGAGGGTTTCAAAATAACCCAATCTCATTTGATGCCATAAAGTACCATAGTATCACTAGAGCTTGGAGCAGTTAGATTTAAGTGATTTTATTTCACTCTAGATTTTGGAGAGCACCAAGGATCCTGTACAATGTGCTTTCAGAAAAAGCAAAGTTCACCTGGTGGAGAATGGGAATGCAAGGCTGGTGTATGCCTAGTTTTACATCAAGTCAAGTCAAATTAAGTCACCTTTAATTATCGTTCAAACTATGCTCACAAGGTAAAGATGACATACATTTCTTCAGGACCATTGAGCATATTTACATAAAGTTAGAGTAGAAGTTAAACACATTAAACTATTAAGATATATATAATAAAAGTCCACGGTACACTATCCACATATATTCTGGGAATTCAGGAGCCTGATGGCTTGGGGGGGAAAAACAGTTCCCCAATCTGAACGCAAGAGCCCGAGTGCTACGGTACCTCCTACCAGATAGCAGAAGGGCGAACAGATTACATGAGGGTGTGTGGAGTCCTTTACAATGTTTATTTCCTTTCACCTGCATCGAGTGTTGTAGATGTCCTTCATGGTAGGAAGAGCGCTCCCAATGATCTCTTCCACTGATTTCAATATCCTCTGCAGGGTCTTGCGGTCCGAGGAGGTATAGGTTTCAAACCAGGTGGTGATGCAGTTGCACAGGATGCTCTCGGTTAATCCTCTGTAGAATGTAATAAAGATGTTGGAATTGCTTAATTGTTCACTTTTAACTCTCTTCTTTATAAAATCCCTTGTATGTTGGATTCAAAAATGAAATGCTGCTTGCAATAATGCTGGTAACTTCAAAGGTTGAAGTCAAAATATCCTGTTTGGTTTTCTCCATAGAATCTGATGAAGATGCATGACTAATTGTTAAACTATCAATTTTTTTAGAGAATTATTTGCCATATAATCTGTAAATACTTGGAAATGTTTAACATCAAAGCTCCCTTTTTTTCTCATAGATGGTAGATAGTTTAACTAGTCAAGGCAACATTCTACTTAAACCCTGCATCAATTGATTTTAAAATAGAAATTAAAATTTCACAAAAATTGATTCAAGCAGCAATGTTGGGAGTTGATTGTAATATTTTTCAACTGCAATTGTCAAAGGTAATTGCTTCCAAGTCTGTTTAAAATGCAAATTCAGGTAATCTGAAGGAAGAATAGAACTTCACCCCAGTCAGTTCATGCTTTGAGTAGAAAAGAGAGTTCCACCAAACAATAACGTCTTTCTGGTCCAAGATGATGACGCCCTTGTTTGGTGGCCCAGACCATAAGGGATACCAGTTCCAGAGGAACAATGGACTGGAGCAGGCACCAGAGCAGATTATCAGCCCGCTGAGGAGAAGCCACCGCAAAGACCAGTGATGGGCTTGGCAGCACTAAGCTGTTGGATGCTGAAGACTGGCTCATGACAGCAGTTTCGGGACTGGGATTCGTGAGGGTGCCGTTGGTAATCAAGGCTCCTGAAGGGCCTTAGGCATTGACACTTTCCAAATCATACCGTGGGTTCAGAACTAGGAACTGAGAGGTTGACTTGGACGCCTGGAGCTCAGATTCACAACTGGAGCAGCTACAGAAATTATGGGAGCAGGTTGTGGCAGTAAAACATCCGAGGAGATGGCGAGATCGAAGGACACTATCTCTGAAGAGATTCTCATTTGTTTCACTTTCTGTTCTTTGTAGAAGTGCGATACTAATGGTGCCTCTTTACGGGAAACACATTTTGTGTATTGATGCACATATAAATAACGAAATCTTGAACTGACATCCCAGAGTTTTGAAATAAGTCTGAGAAAACCAAATGTCACATTTCCAAATTTGCTAATGGTACAAAACTATGTGGAATTTTAAGCAGGGTGGAAGATGTAAAGGGACTTTAAAGGGATGTAGACAAGCCAATTGAGTGAACCAACTGTTAGAATATAAGGTGGAAATTGTGTTGTTATCATTTTGATAAAATAAAGCAGGGTACTTTACAGATTACAGTAGACTGGTAAATATTGGTGTGCCAAAGGAACTTGGTGTCCTTGAGAAGATTGATCGATTGACTGCCTTCCTGAATCTCTTGTATTCTTCTGGAGAAAGTGCTGCCATAGTGCTGTTTGACAGGAGCTGTAGGGTTTCTAGAACAAGACAGTCTGCAGCTTGGAAGAAAACTTACAAGTACCAGTTCATCTATATTCCTTGTCCTTGATGCTGGAGGTTGTAGTTTTGAGAGCTGTTAGTGAAATGGCCTAAGTCAATAACTGCCTAGATTTTACACAGAACAAAAACTTGTCAGCCCTTTATCAAGAGGAAATGCACTTGGGAAATGCCTATTCTCTCTAACACTGGATTATGCTTAAATGTCCTTGTAACAGAAACTGAAGCAGGTATTAATAGATTGCACCAACCCCTTTTAAAATGAACTTTGCCTATCTTGTTTAGATCTCAGCTGATGTGTTTTAATACCACGAAACTTGTCCCACTGGCAATTTGGATAATGTGGAGAAAGTTGATGCATGAGAAATACTGCTTTCAGGTTGGAGAGAGACTGCATCAACTGTGTTTCAAAGATTCATTCAGGTGCCTTGCCATTTGGCGTGGGCAATCTTGTCTTTTCATCAGTCACAATCTCTGACCCTCTGAAATGTAGTTGTTGCCTCCCCTGTTCTCTTCTCCATCTTTGAGCTGAGATCGTAGTTGATGTTCAGTTCATAATTATAGAAGGGAAAAATACTGAAGTGGTTTCCCGTTGCTGCCTTCAGTTGCAGTATCCATACTGGACTGGTAACTGTGCCATTGATCAGCAGATTCATCTGCCCAGCGTTTTTAGTTTTACAACCATAAATTCTAATTTGTAGAATATGCTTGTAAAAACCATCCATCATCTGCAATCCACGGCTTCTCATGGCCCTGATTGGAACGCAAAACAGGTACTACATCTTGCCCAAGGGTGACCTGTAGGCCATCAGACGGATGGAGCGCCTTACACCTCTTTTTGCTGAGCAATTGTGCAACACTGACGCCAAAGTACCAGGTATAATGTGGCAACTAAATTTTAAATTAGAGAAAATGCTCAAAATGTGAAGAGTTCAATAGCATCTAAAACAGAAGAACAACCAAAATTTTTTTCATTTGCTCTCAGATAAAATGATAAATGACTTAACTTTCAAATCAAGTCAAATTTATTGTCTTTGGTGCAAAGACATAACACATATACAGCCCTTTTCCACTGCCATCCCAGTTAATTGGCCATGCATTGTCCCAGGATAGGAAGCTGTTTGTACTGATTCCACTGTGCCACCTTTAACCAGGAGACTGACTGCTTTACTACTGAATGCACTCATCCCCGGGGATCGGAGAGTCTACCTTCGAATGGAATGGATGAAAGTTGTCCTTTTTCCACTGGTTTAATCAGCATGCCGGTGTCAGCTGACACTGGGGATATGAGTAGGGGTAGAGGCCGTCAATCCCCAACGTGATTTGATGTCATTTGACGCTGGTGTGCTGATTGTTTTTCTCTTTCACTGGACCCTTGACTGGTTAATTTCCTGTTTAATTTCTGGGACAAGGTACCAGTGGAAAAAGGGGTACTATATATGCAGGACAGGTATTTCATCTATACAAATAAATAAATGTTTTGTGCATGAGAGTCTCGGATTGTTAGTGTGAGCAGTTCCTTTGGTCGTTCAGTCAGTCTCACACCCTGTGGGAAGAAGCTGTTCCTCCGTCTGGTGGTACTGGCTCTGATACTCCTGTATCTCTTCCCCGGCAGGACCTGCTGAAAGATGCTATGTGCAGGGTGGAAGGGGCACTCAGTGATTTTTGCATGCCCTCTTCAGACAATGATCCCAGTAGATCACGTCGATGGGGGTGCTATGGGGAGGGATTCAAATGCTGATTGACCCGTAGGTCTTTTTGTTGCAATCATTTGTAATTTGTGGGGTTTTTTTAAGCATGAAAATCTTTGAGGGGTACATTCTGATTTTGTGAAAGTTTGTAATTAATGTTTGAGGATGGTGGAATTCCTCTCCAGCAGAGGGTTATGGGGCACGGTCAATTTTGTTGTTTCTCATTGAACATTTCATTCCCCTTGCATGGGACAATGTCTTTTTGTTGCTCTTAATTGAGAGCATTTAGATAAATTTTTGTTTTTGTTGTTATTACTGACATTATTTCCAGTCATTGTTTTCTTGCTTTTTTTTTTGATTTTTCCAAGAAAATAATCTGTTTATCTCTTATAAGTCTTGTACATACTGTTGTGCGGTGTTTGCAGGAATAAGTGGTCATCCCCTGTGTCTGTCCTACTTAAAGCATATCGCAAAGATAAACGTGTTTATTTCCAATGGGGAAAGTTCTTTTTCTCTGAGAGGTTGATGAAGAATCAAAAATACTGTTGACATGGGTATCGGAAATGAGAGCAAATGCAGGAAACACTGAGCAACCCAGTGAAAAAAAAGTTCATGTTTCTGATTGATGACCTTTAATCAGAATAATCGAAGACATGATCCCACTATAGACACTGCTGAGTAATGTCAGCATTTTTATAAAATTTTACATCTGTGATCTTGTTTAATTTCTTTCCATCAGCCATTACTTGAGACACCAGTAATTAATCTTGTAATAGCCTGTACAGACCCAAATGTTAGTAAGGGAAACTTCATTGATGGAAATATTTGGAAATGCATATTCAGAATTGACTGTTGTTCTTTCTTCTTGCCTTACCCCCAAGACAGCTGTACTTTTCATATGTTACTCATATATTGTATTACAGAACATTATTTTCCGACATTACCTCAATTAATACCATCTGCTTGCATTGTACCCGGGAGAAGGTAGTTCTATATTTTGACTTTTCACTAGGCAATAGATCATCAAGCATCCATTTACACTAGCTTATTTCATTCTCTAAATATTCCTATTAACTACCCCCATTTCTACCACTCACCTACACATTTGGGCAAACTCACAGGGACCTACCAACCTACCCATTTAAAAAAAATGTTTTTGCAGTATGGAAAAAAGTATGAATAGGGAAATATTTTGGATCCAGTCATCATAATACCATTAGTTTCAAGTTAATTATAGAGAAGCTTGATCTGGGCCTCAGGTTGAGATTCTAAATTGGAGAAAGGCTCATTTTGAGGAAATGAAAAAGGATCTAGAATGCATGGATTGGGATAAGTTGTTTTCAGGTAAGGATGTACGAGGTAAGTGGAGGACCTTCAAAGGTGAAATTTTGACAGTATAGAGTTTGTATGTTCCTGTCAGGATTAAAGGCAAGGTTAGCAGGCAGAGGGAACCTTGGTTTTCGAGGGATATTGGGAAGATATAGCAGATATATAAAAAATGGAAGAAAAACCTCAAAGAAATTGGGAAGGTAAAAAAAAAAAGACAAGGTTGCTTTGACACAATGTACAGGAAAATCTTAAGGGTTTCTATGGTATATTAAGAGCAAAAGTATAGTAAGGCACAAAATTGGTCCCCTTGAAGATCAGAGTAATTGGCTTTGTATGGAGCCGAAAGAGATGGGGAGATCTTGAATAGTTTTTTTTCCATCAGTCTTCACTCAGGAAACAGGAAGAGTTGTGGGAAGTAAGGAAAACACGGTGTGAAGTCATGGAACCTGTACAGATTAAAGAGGAGGACATGTTTGTTGTCTTAAAGCCAATAAGGGTGGATCAATCCCCAGGGCCTGACAAGATATTCCCTCAGACATTGAGGGAGGCTAGTGTAGAAATTGCAAAGGCTCTAGCAGAAATGCTTAAAATGTTTTTCACCACAAGTGTGATGCTGGTGGATTGGAGGGTCACTCATGTTGTTCTGTTGTTTTAAAAAGGCACCAAAAGCAACCCTGAAGAATATAGACTGGTGACCCTGACATCAGTAGTAGGGAATTTATTGGAAGGTGTTCTAAGAGATCGGATATACAATTATTTGGATAGCCAGAAACTGATTAGGGATAGTCAACATGGTTTTGCACGTGGTAGGGCATGTTTAAACCTTCCTGAATAATTTCCCATGTAGGACCTTGTAAAAGGCCTTACTGAAGTCCATGTCGGCAACATCCACAGTCTTTCCTTCATCACCTTTCCTGTTTATCTCCTTGAAGAACTCTATAACAGTGGTTCTGAACCTATTTTTCCCCTCCACTCACATACCACTTTAAGTATTCCCTATAACGATAGGTGCTCTGTGATTAGTAAGGGATTGCTTAAGGTGGTATGTGAGTGGGAAGGGAAAGAAAGTTGGGAATCACTGCTCTAAATCCAATTGTTACTGAAATATTTTGATTGAGAAAAATTGTCATTGGCCCATTTCCTTTGAAGTTAGGAAACCGTGCATATAATGAGTCAATTAGGTATGATTAAAACAGTGGTTTTCAAACTTTTTCTTCCCACTCACCTTAATCATTCCCTTACTTTGGCACAGTGGAGGGGAGATTTGATAGAGGTATTTAACATTGAAGGGCATAGACAGCATAAATGTAGATAGGCTTTTTCCACTGAGGGTAGGAGAGATACAAACCAGAGGGCATGGATTAAGATCGAAAGGGGAAAAGTTGACGGGAACTTCTTCACACAAAGAGTGGTGGGAGTGTGGTGAGTGTGGATTAAATTTTAATATTTAAGAATAATTTGGACAGGTACGTGGATGGGAAAGGTATGAAGGACTATAGGCTGGTTGCAGATCAATGGGACTAGACAAAAAAATGGTTTGGCACAGACTAGAAGGGCTAAAGTGGACTGTTTCTGTGCTTTAAGTGTTCTATTGTTCTAAGAGAATGGAGCACCTGAAGTATACCTACATAGTAATTGGGAGTGCCTGCTCCTGTTCATGCTACTGACGCATGACTGCATTGCCTGATCCAGGTCCAACGGTGTCATTAAGTTTACAGATGACACAACAGTCGTTGGCCTCATCACCAACGATGAGCTGCCCTATGGAGAAGAGGTAGTAAATCTCATGATATTGTGTGAGAGCAACAACATGAGACTCAATGTGGACAAGATGAAGGACATGATTGTGGACTTCAGGAGGGCCAGGAACAACCACCCTCCACTACGCATCAACAACGCTATAGTGCGAAGAGTGGAGAGCTTTATGTTCCCTGGTGTTCACTTAACTAGTGACCTATCATGGACACACAACATCCCACTTGTCAGGAAGGTGCAGCAGTGACTCAGTTTCCTGAGAAGACTAAAGTAAACAAAGGTGCTAGCTACATTATTGCCACCTTTCTATAGGAGCACTATGGAGAGCGGCCTAGCCGGCTGCATCACAATGTGATATGGATACTGCAGAGAAATGGATGGGAGGTCAATCTGCAGGACCATAAGAGTGGCCCAGAGGATCACAGAAGTCTTCCACCTCATTCTTAGTCTTGAAAAATTTCCAATGACCTTTCACTATTTTGACCCTCAGAGTCACGAGATATATCATCAAATATTTCAAACTTTTAGCAGTGGTCTTTTTACATCGTCAAACTCCTTCCTTCCTTTGCTTAATCAAAGTAAGACTAAAATCCGGTAACTCAAAAGTCTTAGCGGGACTGATTGTGGTCGCTGATTGTCATCTCTTATGGGTCTGAGGGTCTGGTGAGCCCTTTCAATATGTAGTATTTTCTCTGAATTTGTCTTCTCCCAGCACTGGAATCCATGCTTCAAAGTAGTTCACTGGATCTCTCCCCTCGACCGTTCTTTCAGTCCGATAATTCAAACATTACTTCATCTGCTAAAATCCTCCATGTGGTCGATCTTGTCTGTCCGATTCCCATTTCTTCGCATCTTTTTCCATAGCTTTTAGCTTATCTTGTGTATTTACCAAGTTTATTTCTACTTGGGTCATTCTTTGCATTAAATTTTCAACGATTTCTTTAATTTCAGTCATTCTCTCAGACATGTCTCAGTACAGTTTCGACACCTGCAAATTGATTACTCAAATTTTACATCTTCTCAAGGATAATATTAGTTCTTGTACTGTCTGCTGGTCCTGAGGCCAGTCTTGTGCAACCCCCTTTCGGGCTTTCGCTCGATGTTCCTGGCTGAGTAGAAATGTCCTCGGCTTTTGTTTTTTACTGCCTTGGTCTCTTGGTACTTGCTTTAAGCATTTTTGGTGAAAAGAATTTAAGATTTTTGAGATTTTAACCATCTTTTTGATACTCTTCATGAAGAGCTCAACCAAAATATGTCTGTCTAAATCCTTTGCATGTCCACGCCCCCTTAATCCCAGTCAACCTACTAATGGACTTTGATCAGATTGACTCTCCTCCAACACCTGTCTGTCCATCATCTGGGGAGGATCCCTTTGTTGAATCCATGTCTCTCTTGCTGAAATTTTGCTGGGAAGCTGGTGCAGCTATGACAGAGTAATCTTGCATGTGTAATTTACTGAATTGTTTCCAGGACCTAAATGTTCCAACCACTCTTGGATATCTTGTATTGATCTGCTTCTATCTGCAGTATTCTGTAGCTGGCATGTGGCAGTATAATATCCATAAGTTCCGGTCTCAGTGAGCTTCACAGATGAGACATTGTTGTGGTGCAGTAAGAAGTCTCTGAGAACAAAAACTGTAAAGGAACCATGAAATGCTTGACTGTCCAGCATTTCTAGTTCCCTTGTGAACACTGGGATTAAAGAATGTCCTTTGGGCCATAAGTGATCACTTATTGAATCATTGATCATTCCTGAGATTTCAGAATACTGGGTTAGGTTACTTTGCTAATAAAAAATATAATAGATTCATATGGCTGTGACATTTCCCATGAAATCTATCATAACCGGCTGAAGCGATGAAGAAGAGAAATGATGTTTTGAGATGCAAATCTTATTTGCACTGTTTTCAACATGCAACATTTATGTCTTTTGACCAAGTTGTACTGTATTATAAACAGTGAGTATAGGCATGCACCAGTCCTATTTTAAAAACTGGCAAATCAGTGTTTTAAAAAAAAAAGCTGAGTGTCGCAAAATAAAATTAAATTAAGTATAAAATTAATTCTAGGAAGAATATCACCAGTAGGTGTCCTGGGTAAACTTGTACCTCTCACTTTGTTCGTTTTAGATTGGTCACAATGTTTGAGCTACCGAAAGAAAACTGAGACACACGCCGAGAGCACTTCAGTTTATACAAATCTTGATTACAAAATCTTAAGCTGATTTCAAACTACAATATGCAAGCCCTTCCCAATTATACTTATCAACGCCTGGACTGGTCCCAACTGCCTAAGCGAGGCAACGACCGCACACTTGTAGTAGGTTGTCGGGGTGCCGGTAGCAGCTTCTCCACCTCCCCTAACTGGGACGTTAGTTGGACTCTAGAAGTTCTTCTTGCTGAGAGATGTTCCACCCCTCAGAGAGTCTCAAACTTCAGCAGCGGGACCATGGCTTATATAACCCAAAAATTGTTTACTCATAGCTTATCACTTTGAATAAATGGATTACTTATCTTCAAGGTCTCCTGACAGTCTGCGACCAACAAAAGACAACTGCATCTCTGGGCCTCATGGTGTAAATTGGATTATGTCATACATTATTCTCAAAGTAGGTTACTGATACTGAGCCTTGCATAAGCAAAAGCATGTTTTGAATCCTCCATTACTGTAGGGATTTGACAGGGAGAGTTGCTTATGTGATTCTTCTGAATTACATGTCAGGAAAAGATGCATTTAAGTAGAGACCTTAAAGCAGAGCATTTGACTGAAAAATCAATAAAAGTCGCAATTGAAGCTAGGGGTTTGTACATTTTTCTCTTTAGTTTGAGTATGTCAGTTCATCAGAACTGTGCCACAGCTCATTAACTGGATTCCTGCTCATTTGTATTGTAGTTGGGATGCTGGTGCGACTCTGTCCAAAATAGTGCCTTCTTCATTTACTGAGTTGTTTTCAGTTTCTTAGTGTTGCTGCAATCCTCTGAAATGGAGATTTATGCCACTGTTTCTGAAGTTGCTTGTTTTGTGCAAAACTGGAGGGAGAAAGAAAGCTAGAAATTGCAGGCCAGTTCAATAATCATCTTTCATAGGAAAAATGGTTTGAAGCTATTATGAAAGATGTTATAGCAGTGTGCTTGGAAAATTTCACGGTAATGATGATGTGAAAGAGACATTGTGTTTCTCCAGTGTAGGGTCCTTTAAAGGAGAGATTTGCTGTGGATAAAAGGGAGCTAATGAATGTACTCAAACTTCCAGAAGGGTTTTGATAAGTACCACTTCAAAGATGATTACAAAAAATAGCTTTTGATGTTGGAAGTATCATTGATCTATCAGGAAACAGAAAGTAGGCATAAATGTTTTTATTTCCTGGTTTGCAAGATTTTAGTTAAATGTGTGACACAGGATCAGTACTGGATCCTAAACTTTTTGCAATGTGCACTAAGACTTTGATAAAGTTTATTTTGGCAATGTGCTCCCTTTTCCAGTGGAAGGCTTGAAACTGGGGCTTCACAGGTCATGGCAGAGGTGGGAGTCGGACCTAGGTCCTGATGGACGGCGCTGGTCAGTACTGTGTCATGACAGCATAACAACAATGAACTCACGAAATAGACTGGTGCTGTATAATTTCCTTCACCAGCTATACCACATGCTGCCAAAATTTGATAAAGTTAAACCAGAAATTTTGTATCAGTGTTTAAGGTGCGACATAGAGACAGGAATCTTTATACATTCAACTTGGTTGTGCTCCAGGGTGAGGCCCTTTTGGGTGGAACTGGGACAAATCCTGGAAAAAAATAATAGGTAAAGAATTTCCACAGGATCCAAATTTGTTCATGTTAGGAAACAGTATGGACATCAGGCTTACAATGAAGCTGTCCATATTTCAAATCAGTTTGTGTGGATCACCTTGGTGGCAGCCAGGAGGTGTATACTGGTTACTTGGAAATGTGATTCCCATCTTGGCATTGTGCATTTGAATTTGGAAATGCAGAGCTGTTTCCTTGGAGAAAATAATGTATAATCTAAGGAAAAAATATGAAACTTTAAAAATCTGACAACCATAGCATATAGTATGGTCCCTTGTGCTTCGCCATCCTTCCCCCCCCCACCCACCCCTGTCCTTCCTTTCCGGGGGGGGGGGGGTGGCAGTAGGGTCCATTCCAATCAGACTAAGTCGAGATGACCTGCAGGACGGGCGTTGAGCTCTGACACCCTGTGGTTAATCCTTTTATTCTTTCCTTTGTTTTTAATTTGCTATTTGTCTTCAGTTAGTGGTGTTCTTTTTTTAATGTTAAATAAGCATTTTTGGCTTTTTATGTACATATTAAGTTTCTTTATTTAAATGGTTAATGTTTTCTGTTGTGGGGATGGGTATGAAACCAGATTCAGCAGAAGAAATGTATATCTATATGGTTGATGAATGTGATTGTTGTATTGTGAATTATTGGAACTGTGAGTTTGGAAAAATTATTTAAAAAATCTAAAAAAGACTTTGATGATGGTATGTAGTGATGTATATGGTAATGACACAAAAATTGACAGGAAAGCAAGATGGAAAGAGCACATGGGGGCAATGAAAGGATACAGATTGATAAATGAACTAGTGTTAAATGGAATAAAATGTGGGAAAATGTGAAATAATTAATTTGTCACTTGATGAGAAATTGGAGAGCTCTGAGATTCATGGTTCCATGGTGCATGATTTACAAATGGCTGTAATGCATATTAATATTAAGTAATCAGGAAAGTTTATTTATCAGAGAATTGGTTGTAAGATTTCGAAATACCTCAAAGGAGGACTCAGGCTCGAAACATTGGTTATGTATTTTCATCTGTGCAATTTGTGGAGTTTCTCCAGCATTTTTGTGTGAGCTGCAGTTTTAGCATCTGCATACGTTCTTGTTTCATGTCAAGATAGGCAGGTTATGCCTAAGATGCACAGGGCTTTGGTGAGACCACATTTGGGTCCATTTACATCTGGGGTGGTCAAACTGTGGCCCATTGCCCATTTTTACGTGGCCCAGGGTGAACTTTAAAAATAAAATTGAATATGGTCTATTGGAATAAAGTCTCCAACAATAAATTGTACAATTTTGAACAACTGCTAGACCATCTGTTGCAATATTACTCCTCATTGAAAATGTTTACCTTAGTTTAAAAAAAACTATTTACTGAAGTGCTGGACACGGCCAAGAAAGACTCAGCCGCCACATTGAAAGTCGTTAATGATTGTTTTTATTCAAATTCAACGTGCGTCCATTGGGCGGGAGACTTGAGGCAGGGAGAGACCCTGACAGCGCTATCTTCCCATGGCTGCCCCATCACGTGGGGTTGGTTCACTATGAGAGTGTGCACTGCCACATTACCTCAGTTTTATAAAAAAAATGTCATCTCTGTTGATTAAGCATGGCAGAACTGAGAAGATGGAAAATAGCGAGGGAGTGACTAAAATTTCAGATACTGTGAGAAAATTATTTTTTACAGAAGTGAAGGGAAAGTGTGTTTGTAAGGAATCTGTTAATTTTAATAACCTTTCTACATTTTACACATTACTTCTAATCATTGAGGTGGACACTTTAGCCATGAACTGTATTCACTGAGAGTTGTGGAGGAATGGTGGAGACTGCCTTGACCCTTTCTTGATCTTTTCTCCTGTTCTTATTTTTCACCCAGCTTTTTATTTTGCACTGCTTCTTTGAATGAGAGTTTTAAAGATTTTTATGTATTTATTTACATTAAATTTAAGAGCAGCAGATACAGAAATGCCAACTGTAATATGTGAGCACATCTATAAACTACTGCAATGTCAACAGTTAAACTGTTCCAATAGTGTCGCGCAGTTATTTTGATAGAAAATAAATTTTCCATGGCACTGAGGTTTTCTGGTCTAAAAACAGTTTTTCTTGCAGTGTAACTGGTTGAAAACTGCTAGGCTTAATATCGTTTGGCTTTGTGACTCCTTATATTTTTCTGTATGTGACCCACACCCAAAAAGTTTGGCCCATGCACATTATTAGTCTCACTATTTAAAGGGTGATGTAAATGTTTTGAAAGCAGTTCAGGAAAGATTTAATAAACTAATACCTGAAATGGATAGGTGGTCTTGTGAGGAAAGGTTGAACAGACCAGACTTATAACTATAAGAATTTAGAGGCTGAGGTGTGATTTGATTGAAAGATTTAAGATCCTGAGACGCTTGATGGGTGGATGTGAGAAGGATGATTTCTCTTGTGTGAGACAAAAGAACAAAGAATCACTATTTAAAAACTTCATTTAAGATCAAGATGAGGGATTTTTTTTTGTCTTTGAAATTTTGCTTCCACTGATGCCTGAGGGAGAGAGTTGCTGAGTTTTTAAGGCAGTGTTAGATTTTTGGTAATGGGTTGATGGGAATGTAGAGTTTGGTTATCAGATCAGCCAAGATATCAAATGGGAGGTGAGGGTCAAATGGCCAATTCCAGCTCCTTAATTTTTGTGCTACATAGACACAATTTAGCATTTTACTTTTTCTTTGTACGGTATATGCTTTTTATGTTTGCAATTTTAAAAAAAAATGTCTATCATGTATGCATTTTTAAATTTTTTCCGCAGTTCTATTTTATTTAAAACTTCTGTGAGAGAGCAGTTACACAAAATTATTTCCCTTCAGTGTATTAAGCACACATGGAAAATTATGAGAGGAATTTTTAAAAAGTCTCCTACACATGTTGTTCAAACACTGCTCTTATTGTATTTATTTTTTTTAATGGCACACAGTCTACCAAGATTACTAATCTCAGCCATTCTAAACTCAAAATGAGTGCAATGTTTAAACCTTTACTCATTTAACATCACCCTCTGCAGATTATTGCTTTCAAGTTGTAGGGACTTCAATTGAGCCCAATAATGTTAATACTGTATTACACTCTGTTGCAGGTTTGAAGGATGATGTTTTCAGCTTTGCAGACGGATAGCTTTATTATACCCAGGAGGTTATTCTGGTAACATGAGAGAAAATGCAGCTTTACAATTTTTTACTTCTTTTCAAAATAATTCTGTATGCCTGTAGGCAGCATTCACTGTCCTGTTGATAAGCTAAGTGTAGAGTGGACAGCTGATGATGTAATGGAAATATAAAGAGAATTTTCCACAGTCATCCCTGGTTCTCTTTGAAATATATTTTGCCAATTTGGTTCATTACAGCAATATGTTGGTGCCAGGATAGGAATAAAAATTCTCCCTGGCCTCTTATAAGAAAATGCATTTATTATAGTCCATAAAGTTAGGGACTATGGTCCAACATTATACTTTCAATTTAGCTTTCTATTTTCAAGAGTATGTTCCATTTTATAATCCTGAGAATATGAAGAGATTCTCCAATATGCTTCCCTTACTGGGGAGGGAGTATGGAAATGAGGAAAGGGTTTCTTTTCCAGTACATTTGTCACACTTTCCTGTCATCTATATCCTGCTGTCCTTTGTGTATTTACCATGGATCGGGAATAACAAACCATTTTCAAATGGAAGTAAGGTGAATGAACAAGATGTCAAGATGGGCTGATGGCATTTTGTAGGGAAGAAAAATTGGAACGCCAGAGGATGATTAGAGTGTGAGTGTCCATGTGTAGTACTGGTGGGAGAGAGGGCAGAGGAACAAATCAAGGAACAAGAAATTCAGGGGATGGCATTATTGTCTAAATTAATTGAGATCACTTTTGTTTTTCTGTTTATTTCTACATATCATTAACAGACCAAAGTTAAGAGAGAAGAGGCTGGATTTACATTTGCTTCATTGATTGCCATTCTGTCAGGATTAATCAATATTGTAATAGTTCACCGATTATGCATACATGAAAGAATGTCCTTAGGCAAATTCCTGCAGGGCTATGATGCGCTGAAATCTTATTTGAGACACAAAAAGATAATAAATTTGTGGGATCAGAGGAACTTTTTTTTTTATACAGAGCCCTTCATAATATTTGGGACAGACACTTTTTCTTTTTTTGCCTCTATGCTCCATAATTTTAAATTTGTAATCAAACAATTCACATATAATTAAAATGAACATTCCAGATTTTATTCAAGGTTATTTGTATTCATTTTAGTTTGATCGTGTGGAAATTACTGCACTTTTTATACATAGTGCCCTCATTTCAAGGCATCATAATGTTTGGGACATTTGTCTTCACTGTTGTTTGTGGTTACTTGTGTATGTTTAATTGCTTCATGGGTGCAGGTATAAGAAAGCTGGGCTTGCTACTAAACTTTTGATCACCGTTGGAGTGTGTGGTTGCCATTTTTCAACTTGAGGACCAGAGTTGTGCCAATGAAAGTGAAAGAAGCCCTTGTGTAGCTGAAAAACAAGAATAAAATGGTAAGAGACATCACCCAAACTTTTGGCTAACCGAAATCAACAGTCTGAAACATCATTAAGAAAAAAGAGTGTACTGGGTGAGCTCAGTAATTGCAAAGTGACTAATATTCCAAGGAAGATCTCCACTTCTGAAGACAGAAGAATTCTCATCATAATGAAGAAATATCCCCAAATACCTGTCTGAAAGATCAGAAACATTCTTCAGGAGGCTAGTGTGGATGTGTCGATGTCTATTGTCTGCAGAAGATTTCACAAACAGAAATACAGAGGCTACATTGCAAAATGTAAACCATTTCAAAGGTGGTCTGCTTTGGATCTTGGGCAGTTCTTTTACACCTCCACCCTTTGCCCTTGGCATCACTCTGATACAGGATAATCTTGGTATTATCTGTCCAGAAGAACTTTTTCCAGAATTTTGCAGGCTCTTTTAAATACTTCTTGGCAAATAGTCATCCTATTTCTGTGGCTAACTAGTGCTTTGTATCTTACAATGTCGCCTCTATTTTGGTTCATGAAGTCTTCTGAAGACGGTAGTCATTGATGTATCCACACTTGCCTCTTGAAGAGTGGTTTTGATCTGTGGGACAGGCTTTTGGGGATTTTCCTTCATTATGATGAGAATTATTTGGTCTTCAGCAGTGGAGGTCTTCCTTGGAATACTAGTCCCTTTGCGATTATTGAGCTCACCAGTCTTCTCTTTCTTCTGAATGATGTTCCAAACTATTGATGTTGATAATCCTAAGATTTGGGTGATATCTCTTGCTGTTTTATTCTTGCTGTTCAGCCACATAATGGATTCTTCGACTTCATTGATACAACTCTGGTCTCGTGTTGAAAAATGTTGCAAATGCAGACTCCAAAGCTTCGAAGCAAGCCTAGCTCTCTTATAACTGCACCAATGAAACAACTTAACATACTTGAGTAATCACAAACAGCTGTGAAGCCAAATGTCCAAAATATTATGGTGCCTTGAAATGAGGGGACTGTGTATGAAAGTATTGTAATTTCTACAGGGTCAAACCAAAATGTATACAAATAATCTTGAATAAAATCTGGAATGTGCATTTTAATTATATGTGAATTGTTTGATTGCATATTTAAAACTGGAGCACAGGGGCAAATAAAGGAAAAGGGTGCCTTTGACCCAAACATTATGGAGGGCACTATATATTGCTTGCTTTTCTTATCTCCTTCACTCTCCGTAAGTGTGGCTCCTTTGTCAGACCTTGCTGCAATCAAACTTCCATCTTTAAGAATGGATTGAAATTAATTCAGAACCTAATCGTTGGTGTCATATTTTTGATTCCCCATGAACTTAAAAAATCTAAATCAAATGAAAATATATCATTATAATCCTGCTTCCCATTCCTGCAGTGCTCATTGAGAATGTTTACTGTGAGCTGTATGACCTTTCCATACTGGGTTCCCTTCAGTGAATGGACCTGAATGTCCTGTAAACTCATGCTGCCAGTGAGGAACATCAGCGATAATGTTGAGTATGAGTGGCTAAAAGTGAATTTTTCTCCTGAATGTTGTGCACCTGAGTTAGGAACTCTGTGTAAATAGATTTTATTGCTTTTATTTTGCAGATTCATTGTTTCACTTCATCTTTTGTTGGCTTTTTTAATGGTTTTCTTTTTCCCTCTGTTGTTTTGGAGGCTGTCTGGAGATTAGATTGATTTATCAGAGAACTGGATGAATTGAAGCATAGCAATTTGTCAGTAAGGAAGAAAGATACCTCAACAAAGTAGTAAAAATATGAAATTTTAAGTCTTTTGCGTCTCTCTGGTATGATTCAATAGCAATAATAGCTTTGTAAACCTGGAGGGATTAGTATTGAGGCAGACACCTTAAATAAAGTACTCAACCTTCAATTTTGTCTTTCAATCAAGCAGCCATTTCTCATTTTCAACTTTGCTTGCACTGCCACTTGTCCATTATTACTTCATTATCAATATGTGTGCTTTTTTAAAACATTATGGTAATTTTGCTTCAATGTCCTTAACCCTTCTGAGAGAATATGCAAACATAAATATTGGATGGAACAAGTTTAATACTACAAATTATTCAGAGGGAACATTTTCTTATTTCATGATCCTTTGCTAA
Organism: Narcine bancroftii; assembly: GCF_036971445.1. NCBI lineage: Eukaryota > Metazoa > Chordata > Chondrichthyes > Torpediniformes > Narcinidae > Narcine > Narcine bancroftii. Next base: position 78,330,412 of record NC_091478.1, read on the forward strand.
AAAGCTTCCCAGATTGAAGACTAAATTTGTGAATCAGTCATGCAAGGGGAGAAAGGCAATTAATAAAGCTTTTGAGATTTTTAAAGATTTTCAGAAGGAAGAATTAAACTGGTTGAAAGTCTGCTTGCTTGGTTCTGAATGCATTCCATGGAGATATCATCAGTGATGTTGGGCATTTAAAGGTCAAAACAACATTTGGATGGTTTGCAAAAATGCATTTGATAAAAAGACTTACCTGTGAGGCGAGGCATTAGTCGATGATGTATTGTGCTTACTTAGTGTAAAACATTAACAAGAAGGTAAAGTGCAGATATCAAGCCAGTAATGATGGAAGGAGAAAATTAGTAGGTTAAAAAAAACTCTATTACTATTAATGCATGTCATTGCAGAGAATTTACTGTTGTCATAGATGAAAACTGAGAATGCAGATGCTGTAATTGTAGCCAAAATACAGAGATGCTGGAGGAGCTCAGCCAGTGTCGCAGTGTCCACAGGAGGTAGGGATGTATTACCAATATTTTGGGGCTGAGCCCAATACATCTTTACCAATAGTGAATGCTGCGAGACCGGCTGAGTTCCTCCAGCATCTCTGTTTTGAAAAGGAGAATGGTGGTATGCTGTGATGCATAACATAAAAAATGTGACATAATGAGGAATAAGGCAGATGTAGAAAGCTGAATGCTCGGATCCAAGAACTCCAGCAAGAATGCAGATGAGTTGGGCAAGATTCAGTTTGTTGGCATCTTGATCAATGTGTATGAACCTACAGTTTAGTTGCAGGCATGGCCAACTAGTCCCCTCAAGACTATTTGCCATTTAATAAGAACATGGCTGATCTGCATTCTCTTGGTAATCTCACTCCTCTGCTCATAAAATATCCAACTACCTCTGCCTTAAAATATTCAAAGACTCTGCATCCACCTCCCTTTGAGAAAAAGAGTTCAAAATACATAGCACTCTTGGAGGGGGGGGGGGTGAGATGTAAAATCTGTCTTAAATGGGTGATCCTTTATTTTAAAACATGGCTGTGGATATAAGTGGAAATTCCTCAATACATGCAGCCTTTCAGGACCTCTTAGTATGTTGCAAAAGTTAATAAAGCCCCTCTAACATTTTTAAACAACAGCAGATACAAACCTTGCTTGTGGAACCTTTCTTCATCAGACAATCTACCTATTCCAAGTTTTACTGTCACAGTATTCTCTATACTGCATTAACATGGCATACAACCCTTAACGTCAACTAACAGGTTTATTACTGAACCAATGCCAGTAAGAACTGGTATCCATCATCATTACGCCCACACTTGTTTCACTCCTCTTCATAAGCATCTTGCCACCAACAAAATTCCTTTGGGAATGGAGCTAATCTTCAGAACCAATGGGAAATGTTAAACTTACAAACAAGCCCACTCCAAAGCCAAGATCGCGCTGACTTCAGTGATTGAACTGTGGTATGTAGTCGACATTTATATTTGTGGAAACTTGGAGGTCAAGCTCCAAGTCCTAAACTCATTCACTGAAGCTGACAAAAGAATGGGCCTCCATGCAACTGTTGCAAGATAAAGGTCTAATATCAACTGTGCTCTATTGTGCAAGGCTGCTCTGACAATGCACATTTACAGTGAGAGCCTGGAAAATGTGAACCCCAGTCTTAGATCTCAAAAGCCACCAATCCTTGGCAAAGATAGATGATGAAATTCATCATGATCTCTAACACAATCTTTTGTTGATTTGATATTAGTATTTGAAGTTTTGCATTGGCAAGTGCCACTTGCGAATCGCTGGCCTGTGGAAAAGGAGCATTTGGGATAGTATTGAGAACCTTGACAACATGTATCAAGCAAACCTTTCTTTTCGCCCATCCTGTGGAGGAGTCTGCCTACCTTATTAATGATCTCAAAGCCCAGAGTAGAAACAAGTCATCATCTAACCCCGCTCAGGAAGTGGAGCCTACAAAGCTACCAAGGTGTCAACTGACTTTGAATAAGAAAGTTATGCAGTTCACCCTGCTCCAGACACTTGACCAAAAAGCAAAAAAATAACTGGCTATTATCTTTTTATTTGTGGAATTTTATGTGCAAATTGACTATTACGTTTCTCAAAACCACCATGAGTTTAAGTTCCATATATTAACTGAAAATTACATTGCAATGTTCTAGTGTGGTAAAATCTCATTTTTTAAAACTGTGAACAGAAGTCAATCTATGCATTTTGCTTTTTAATGAATATTGAAATTTCCAATGTGAAACCTGTTCGAGATGTAATTATTTGATTTTTGCATAAAGCCGATTCCTTTTATGTTTTAGGGTAACAAAAGAAGTGGATGCTGCTTCTAAAGAGGCAAAGAACTTTTTGCAAAAACAGAATAATGAGAAGGGGAAATGCTCTTCTGCAGCACCAGTGTTAGTGGCAACTGGAGCCCCAACAAGTTCAGGGCAAGTACTGATTCCCATGAGTACATACAGCCAATGTAAAGTATGACTATGTTCTGAATGGTTGTTTATATGCATTGCACAAACTCTTTAAGGACTTTTGAAACACTGTCAGAACCTGTGGCTTCCTGGTAGCTATAAAAGCCAGGATCGCAGGTACATTAGAAAACGACAACCTACCAGTTGCATATTGTCCCAAATAACAATGACGTTGATGAAATTTCATTGTTGGTGGGTGGGTCAAAATCCTGGAGTCCGATAATACTCAGTGTTTCAAAACGTGGACAGGAGCTGTTTAAGAAGGCAATTCATCACTACTTCATCAGTTTTTGGAAAAATAGATGATTTATATAACTTTGGATTCAAATCCACGACACATTTGCTGGAAAATAGAAGTCTGCCCCAAACAGAGTTTTTAAAGCGTTTTTGAAATGGCTGGTGAATCTTACTTGTCAACCTTGGATTGGATCAGTGTTTGAATTGGTCCAAATTTACCTCTTAAAATAAAGAACTGAAATCCAGGTAATTCAAAAAATCCCATTTGGGTTAAAATGGAGAGCGGAATGAAAAGACACTATATGGGGCACCTGAAGCACCAAGATAGTAAGCATGTACAACAAGCAAGATGAAAGCAAAAGAAATGTTGGGCTTCTTTCCAAAAGTGATAGGGAAGACTTACCACAATTGTATACGGGTCTTTGGTTTCTTTATTTATAAGGGATTTTCCTGGATTGGCAATGCTCCAGAGAATGTTAAAGTTGAATCTGGTGGTATATAATAGGATAATGAGCAGGGATCTCACTAAAATATATAAAATTTTGTGGGGTTTTAACTGGAGATGCTGAGAGGATGCTTCCCCTTTTCAGGTTAATCTGAAACCAGTTCACAGATGGTTTGGTCTCTGAAGGGTGTGAGTCATTGAAATTCCCTACTTCAAGGATATGGAAGCTGAGGCTTGAATTTATTTAAAGTGTTTGGACAATGTAGGAACTGAAAGTTAATGGGATTTGGGTAGTAAAGTGGAGTTGCAGTCAAGATCAGATTACCATGATATTGTTCATTTGCAGACTAGGTTTAAGAAGTGATAATCGCCCATTGCAACTGTTTTCTTTTGCTCTTCTACTTCATGAATTACTCTTCCATAGTTAATAAAAACCTTTCTCAACATCAGCTAGATGAGGCCTTGCAAGCATTTAATAGTTCAAAGATATCAGAGAATTAAACACTCATTCAATTAAATTTCGCAAATGTGGATAGGTTGAATTATGGCCTGAGCTTTTTGCACTTCCTGACTTTCAATTCAGTGGTTCATGAAAGAAATTCTGCCATAATAATTGCATCAGAAATTCTGCTTTCCAAGATGCAAAGGAGAACATTGGGTATTGGATGCAGTTCAATAAAGAATCCTAGTTATAATCTCAGAGTTAGGCTTGAAGAGAAAGTTATTATTTCTGCTCCTTGTGCTTCTTCCCACACCATCCTTTCTTCCACTTCAGCACATTGCAGCATTGGTTGATGGAGCAGCTTGAATCAGAACCCAAGTCTAGTCACAATGTGAACCTATATTTTGCACGATGTGTCATCTTAAAATAGGAATGGAATTTTTATCATTGTGCTGTGAAAGTGAAGTGATACAGTGATGTTTAACAGAGCAATTAAAAAGTAGGAGATCGGAGGTCCATCCTGGAAGTCACATTGTAATGCAAGAAGCTGACTAAAAACCAGAAATGCATGCTCGTTCACACTTCATGGTTGCCCATGATCTGGTTCACGATTTTAAAACTATTGGAATTTCATGTCTTGTACAAAAGGGTGGCTTTCATTTCCCATGCCATTCCATCCATTCTCGAAAACAAATCTGACATGGTAACACTAGTTACTTGTGCTGTGGGAAAAATTCCAACTGAAGTAGTTCGCTGAATATTAAACATGGGAATTTTTAAATGCATTATTTATGTTGTTTATATTTTGAATCATATTTAATCATTATTGCTGGGATAGAATTGTAGGTATAAACCTGATGCCTTTTGTAAATCTGCAATTGTGTTAATATTGTTATTTGTGGCATTGATGTCATCAGTGGGGCATGCTGGATCATTTTTATTGGATGAAACGTTGGTACAGTACTTTGATTTGTGTTGCTTTTACATTAAGCTTGGAACTGGTTTAATGCAGTCTTTGAATTGCTTGCCAAACCAAGAATCCAAGTTTCCATTTCCCCAGGTGTTATTTGGTCTAGTCATTTCGTGGCAATAATGCCTCCATTTGTACCAGACTAATTCCGAATTTCAGGCAGCCAAAGTGAGTTCATTCCTCTGTTGAAATCTGCAATTACGCTTTTTAGGACTGTTAACACAGGCTCTTGTGTTGTCAGAGCTTTGTAATTACAAAAAAAAATTACTCTTGTCCTCTTCATGGTCAAAGCCTTTACTTTAATCTTAAAATCTGAGTATATGATTTGAACATTTCCAAATGTGATAAAGAGGGAAAGTACTGGTAATCTTTAATTGCTTGAGGTTAGGAGATCTGCTATTGAATTCTTTTTCAAGCATAGAGGCTTGTGTAATATGGGGAACTATGTTTGCGGAGTATTACTCCAGAAACAACATCTAAGAAGTTAGATCATTTTTGGTATGATGTAGGAAATAGAGTTTAGTTAGGATTAGAGCAGCACAGTTGGCATAGTGGTTAGTGCATCGCCTTTACAGCGCCAACGATCAGGACCAGATTGGGGTTCGAGTCCTGTGCTGTCTGTAAGGAGTTTGTATGTTTTCTCTGTGTCTGCATGGGTTTTCTCCTGGGGCTCCGGATTCCACCCACCGGGCTTCGAGTCCTGTGCTGTCTGTAAGGAGTTTGTAGGTTCTCTCCGTGTCTGCATGGGTTTTCTCCTGGGGCTCCGGATTCCTCCCACTGGGCTTCGAGTCCTGTGCTGTCTGTAAGGAGTTTGTATGTTCTCTCCGTGTCTGCATGGGTTTTCTCCTGGGGCTCCAGATTCCTCCCACTGTTCAAAATGTACTGGGGGTGTAGGTTAATGGAATGTAAATTGGATGACAGACTCGTGGGCCAAGATGTCCTGTTATCGTGCTGTTTGTCTAAATTAAAAAAAAAATTAGATACTTGGATTTTCTTTAATTGGCTGATTTAAAAAAAAAATCAATGAAAGCTTACCTGAGAAGATGGATGATTTGGTTTAACATCTCATGACATTGTGTTTCTCAATCAGTACTGCATTGAAGTGTCAGGGATGCGTAGGGTCATTGATGTATTTGGACAGCACGAGCTTGTAGGCAGAAGGGAAAGTGGCTGTGTTTGTATTTCCAAATTTAAAAAAAAAAATTAAAATCAAATGTTATAGGTATGTTGGTTGGGAATGAAATATTTCAGAAAGGGTGGGTCCAAAATTAAAAAAAATGAGCAATTTAGCCTTAACAGTCACGAAATAGAATCAAGTTGAGTGAAGAAAGAGCAAAGGTCAGAAGCATTGATGAGAGTTATCTCTGCGGACTCGACTCCCCCACACCCCTCATTAAAAGGGGTAATAGAGGACAGAGGACATTGCAGAAATCATGGAATGAGATGTTAATGTCATGTGGGTTGTACAATGATTTAATTTAATTTTAATTTGGAGTTATGGCACATTGCAGGCCCTTCCAGCTCGCAAACCCAGGCCATCCCAGTGCACCAATTAATCGACAAACTCCATACGTTTTTGGAAGGTGGGAGGAAACCAGAGCACCTAGAGGAAATCCACGCAGGTCACGGGGAGAATTTACCAACCCCTTACAGACTGCACCAGATTTGAACTCGAATCGCTGGCGCTGTCATAAAGTTGTGCTCACTGCTATAATAACAGTGCTGTCCTTGTGAATTATGAAGGTCATAAATATAATGAGGGATCTGAGCGAACTATACAAGGTTTTTACAGAGATTGACTGGATCGGCGTAGTGATGCTACTTCACTTTCTGGGATGTAACACCCCAGAGGTTAACAAAGGGTTAACATTCAGGGTTCAAGTAAAAATAAATTTCTTCATCCAGACAACAGTGAATCTCCAAAACTCAAATCTGGGCTTAGACATCGGAGATGGAGTTTGAGACAAAGATGACAAGGTTTTCGACATTAAAAGAATCGAGAGGCTTTGGACATCAAACAGAAAACAGAAACTGCTGGAAACATTTAGCAGTTGTGGAAGAGAAATAGAGTTAATGTTTCAGGTTGAAAATCTTGCAGAATTGAGGAAGAAAACCAATTGCATTGCTGATGAGGGGGTGGGAAGAAGGAAGTATATCTGATGTGAGGTCAGAGTTCCTGTTGGGATAATGGGGGGGAGATTGAGAGAAAAAAAATCTGAACAATGAAAAGAGGACAGTGAGGGAGTGTGTACATAAACATAGGAAATTTAAAGCTGGAAAAGGCAGAGGGATAGGGCACAACAGGACAGGTTGTCTTCGTGGTGAGTGGTAAAACTCAGTATCACAGACAGATGATGCAGCAGAAAGGGCTAATTCTGATGCCAGTGAATTATTTGAAGTTGTAGGATCTGATACTTAATCTGGAAGGCTTCAATTCTTCTGGATGAAAGATGAGGTGATAGTCCTCTTCTCGCATTAAGGTCTTGCTACAGTCAAGGCAGAATGAGAGGAGGATGGAGAATTAAAGAAGCAGATAACAGAAAGCCCAAAGTTGCCCCTGTGCACTGAACACAGATGCTCCACAGAGTATTCACCCAATATGTGTCTGGTGTGTGAAAAGTAGAAAAGACCACTTTGGGAATGCCAAATGCAACACATTAAATTGTGAAGTGCATGTGAATTACTGCTTCACTCGAAGGAATGTTTGAGCATCTGAGTGGTGGAAGGGAGAAAAGATTTTTCATCGCCTTGGGTTGCCTCAGAATGAGAGAGCATGAAATGAGTGCTCTCTTTAAATTGCTGAAAGGGGAAGGGAGATGTGTTGTGATGGAATCCTGTTGAAACTGAAGGAAATCACAAATACTGATCTGTTGAGTGTGAAGGCTGATGGGGTGGAAGGAGGAAACTTGATGCGTCCCTTCTCCAGGAGAGCAGATTGTGGTAAATGGAGATAAGAAGCCACAGTTCGGGGAGAAGGAAGCCATCTCTTTGGTCTTAAAGGATGATGGAGCTGCTATTTCTAATATTATATTGGCTATTTCCAGAGCTATTGCTGCTCTCAGTGGTGTACTAGCTATTTGAAAAGGCTCAAAGTATCCAGGGTCTGTGGTATGACACTAAACACCAAGTGGAATTGATAGGATTTCTGTTGGAGTTTGGATAATTCTTTCAGAAGTCATGTTCCCTCCTTCCCCTTGCCATTCACCCACTGAAAGAATCTGTGTTTAGAGCCAGTCAGCAGTCCTATTTCTAATGTTTGGCTTTAACTGCCTTGGATTTCTGACGCCTTAGGAGTGTGTATTTCATTGTTTTTTGGAAAGCTGTTTGGTGACATCTTTGGATTAAAGTTGCTTTGAATCAGTTGATGTCACTTCAAAAATTTAATCATTTGTAATATTAATTTTAAATGGCCTATGTATAGGAGTTACAGCTGAGATGAAAATCTGTTGAAATGAAAATTATTGGCTTGCATGCAATTTTTCATTAGTTTGTGAATATTTTGATAAATTTTATGATCTGATATTGCATATCTGTAAATAAACTTTCATTTGATCTTCAAATGTAACTTGAATATTTGGATGGATGCTGAGAACTCATGGGATTGTAACGAAATATGGGGCTGGAAAAGATTAAGGAGTCTTCAAATGCCTATTCACTTCTTAAATTTTCCCACACTATCAATCTTCTTTGCCTCCCAGCAATTTCTGTCGCACATTCATCACCCCCTGTGTAAAATATTTAGGTATGAACCATTGCTGCTAGTTTTATCTCAAAGTTTGATTCATCGTTGTCTTTAGGATAAAATGTGTAACATTGCCACAGTGTTATTGAGGTCAATATATTTATTTGCTCAGAAATTTCGTCTGGGCACCTTTTCATCAGAGTGAACAATCAAAAGTTTATACAGCCGTTAGGTTTGAAGATCGTATTCAGAGTGAAACACACCTTGTGACATCAATGAGGATTTACCTTCTCTCCTTCTTGGAACTGTTGTGCTTTTATTTTTGTCACTCTGCTATTTATTCCTCAGGCAAGCCAAGAGTGATGCCCAGCCTGCTTGATTCATTTCACCTTCTTCTGCTTCACTATTGGGTCATTCCAAGCAAGAGTTTAAAAAAAATGAATAATCTGGTTTTCTCTTTGATTACTATTGGCAGCATTGCCTCCCGTTGCTGAAGCACTGGTTGATAAACCTCTTGCCCAGCCTGATGAACCATTCCCAAGCTTGAAATTCTTGTTTTCAAACTTTGGTTGTGCTTTGTGGCCCATTTTCATATTTCTTGAAAATTGCATCTGCTAAGTGAATTGAGACACTTCACTAAATTTAGAATATTCCTCGGCTCTTCTATCTTTGCAAATTTGCATGCTCTCTCCTTGCTTTCCTCTTCAAAACCCTTGACCCTTCTATAATGTCACAAATCCATGCCCATTTTCCCAGGACTCCTTTCAAGCTTTAAAGATACAAGTGGTACCCCGGTAACTGACAAAATTAAGTTGTCCCTCCTCATCCTCATTAATCTTCCTGAAAGCTTTGACAATTTCATTCTTCTGCAAAGTCTTCCTGCTCTTGTCCAGTTGTTAGGCAAAGTTCAAATTTATTGCCAGAGTACAGACATGACATCACATATAACACTGAGATTTTTTTTCCTGCAGGCAGGGCAGAATTTCTACTTATCAGCAGTGCAAACTATACTCGAGAGAAAGATGCATTGACAAAAGAGGGATAAATGTAAACAAAGAAAGAAGTTATTATTTAGGTGCACACATCTATGATTATTTTGGAAAGAAATGAGAACCTCAGGGAATAATTCAAAATTTGTACAAAATGCAAATATACAACTTGAAAATTGATTGCAGGGGATAAAGACCTTACTGCAGATGTTTGTGAAAAGTTAATTGCAGTGAATTTCATTAAGTGTGTTTGAATTATGCATTTATGCACAAAACAAATATTTCTTTGGAATCACACTGAATGAATTTATATCTGCCCTTCAGATATATCTCCACCATCCAAATGTTCTTAAATCCATTTTTTCAAGTTAGTGTGTGGCTCAATTTTAAAGTAAAACATGCACCTTTAGATATTTAGTAAATTCATATAAGCTCTTCCACTTTTATTAATGTCAAGTATAGAATCCATGAACAATTTGAAAAGGATAAACCATTCTAATCTGCTGTGTTGCCACCAGTCAATCCTGTGGTTCAAAATCAAAATTTAATGTCTTTAACATATAAGAAAATTAGTTGTTTTGTGGCAGTATCACAGTGCAAACATTGGTATAGACCAACTTACAAAAATAAATAAAAATAGTGCAAGGAAAAGACAAAGGAAAGTAGTTCATTGTTCATTCAGGAATCTGATGGCAGAGGAGAAGAAGCTGTCCTTGTGCCGCTGATACCATGTGCAACTTGCAATTTGAACCTTTTTAAAGCCCTGGTTGAATGGGTCAAACTTGTTCTTTTGATAAGATGACAGTATGTGGCATGTGAACTGAAAAATTGAATGTGCAGTTTGCTTTGGACAAAGTCAAGATAAATTGATATTCAGTTGCTAAGCAATTATCAAACAACATTGTTATTTGAAATTTCGTAAGTTTCACAGGAAATATTATTTTATTCAGCTATTGTGATTCAAAACAATACAAATTTATGAATTAAAGCAAGATGTGCTTTGGAGGTAAATTGGATAGAAATATTCTCCAATTGTTGTGGTTGTTTGTTCACATAAATAGTTCACATCAAGTGAATCAATTTTTGTTCCCACTTTAATACTAAACAAAAGATTTCATTAGTGTTGCATTAATAAACATTATAATTCCAAAATTATACTTTGTGCATAAGTTTTGCAATTATCTCTTTCCCTGTAGTTTCTAGAAAACCATAAGGGACAGTTCCTTTCCGAGTATGGCTGAACTGGATGTATTTTGTTTCATCTGGAAGGGAAGGTCGGATGCTGCCTTTTAATGTTCTTGGCATACATGCTCATGTAGCTTCTTTGTGCATAGCTCTTCCTTTATTTACTTAAAGACCTCTTTTTCTCCCATTGCATATCAGAATCTTACTGTTCCCTATTTTATGTGCATTTTGGCTACATGTAAAATTGATCATGATTCAAGTTTTAGAATTTGAGTTGAACCGTGATTGTGGAGTAGGTCACAGATCAGTAGCCATGATATTTTATTTTCATGCATGGCTAGTTCTGTCTGTGTGAGATTTATAAGTACCACAATGTTAATTTTGCAAATATCTGTGGGGTTTTTGGTAGTTCATTTATTTGGATAGTGAGCCTTTAATATCTGGCTGTTTGGATTAGGATGAGCAGCCCTATATTGAAATGTGAAAAGCATTTCAAATGAAAATAAAGTTCAAAATTCAGATTTATTGTCAGAGAACATACATGCCTGAAGAGGGCGCACAAAATCAGTGAACTGGTGCGGATTCGAAAGGCCAACATGGCCTGTTTCCACTCCGTAAATGGTTATATGACATCACATACAACCTTGAGTTTCTTTTTCCTGTGGGCCAGGTAAAATTTCTACTTTTTGGAAGTGCAAAAAATCTGCAGTCAAGAAAAGATGCATACACAAAACAACCTGCAATACAGAAAAAAGAATAAATATTCAATAATAAATAAAGTGCAAAGTCAAAGTCCTTAAATGAGTTTCTGATTGAGTTTTGTTGTTTAGGAGTCTGATGGTGGAGGGACAGCAGCTGGTGGTACAAGTCTTATGACATTTATACCTCTCTCCTGATGGCATCAGTGAGAACAGAGCATGTCCTGAATGGTGTGGATCCTTGATGATCGCTGTTGCTCCCCAATGGCAGCATTCCATGGAGATTTTTTTGATGGTGGGGAGAGTTATGCTTGTGCTGTGCTGTGTCCAAGTTTTCAATCTCTCCTTCTTATACAACCCACTAGTGTGGTATCATCAGCGCACTTGGTTTTTCCACGCTCAAATTGCAAACTCAGAGGAGATCGTGCCTTCACTATTGCAGCTCCCAAACTGTGGAACAATATTCCTCCCTCCATCAAATCAGCCCCTTCCTTGAATTCTTTTAAATCTAGATTGAAGTGGTATTTTTACTCGCAAGCTTTTTGAGGTGATTGTACCCTGTTGTATGTACAATTCTGAACCTCGGGTACCTGTTTTATACTGCACTTTGAATACGTGCTTAAGTTAAGATGTAATTTATCATCTGTATAGTACTTTGTTAATGTGAGTTGTTTTAAATGTGCTATATAAATAAACTAAACTAAAGATTTGTAGATGGTGTTGTGGTTGTACCAAACCACACAGTCATAGATGCAAAGTGATTAGAGCAGAGGTGAAGAACACAGCTCTATGATGTCTGGTACTAATGGTGATTGTGGAGATTTTAAACTTATCAAGGGGTAATGGTTTTTATTCTTGAAATGTAGAACTTGGCATTTTTGTACTTTTTAAGGATCGCCTATTGTGCAAGCTTTAAAAATTAAAAGGGGATTCTGTGCATGTAGCCTGTGCTTTTTTAAAAAAAATCTATTTCTAACATTGGTGTTGTCATGAAGGTTCACGCTAAAATATTCACCATATTTTTCCATCGAACGTCATTATTAAGTGATAACAGTGCAGCTATTGGCACCTTTTTGATTTATTTTAAGGAAGCTGACTGAAACTGAAGGAAGTTTTTAATCATTATCATTGCTCTGCACAGTAGAACGCACAGTATTATTTGTGATATCTTCAAGTTGCCACATCTTTCCAAAACCACTTGAAGTGTTATTCTTGTTGGTCTTCCTGGAGAAATGCCATTGTTTCAAATTAATTTAATAGAACTTTAAATTTATTCCAGCATCTGGCTGAATATGCAATTCAGTTTTGGCAAGGTGACAGCAGACTGTTTAAGCTCAAATTTCATCTTGAAATGCGGCACTTTGCTATCTGTCGATCATGTGAGATTCTCTGACTCTAACTGTTCCCCAATAGAAAGCTTTACCACCTGAGTATTCATATAACTAATTACTGTTTGAATTACAAACATTTCAAGTGAAAAATGTGAATGTGTGATGGCTTCCAGATTCTAATTTAGGTATTTATGTAAATGTTGAAATTTTGGTAAATCACTGTAGATTTGGAAGTGAGGACAACAGGAAGAAGGTAAGTTATGAATTATGAATATCCAGCTACTAGTGGAAAGTTTGAACCAACTATTGGGTATTGTCTTTCATCGTGGCATGTTGTAGGAGATTTTCCTGTTGATATTCCAGGACGTTAGCTTTTTTTTTAAAACCTGGTAAGGATATTGTATTTGGTTTCAGATATTTAATCTTGATAGTTAAATGGCTTTAAATATAAATATTAATTGTTCTAAAGCATTAGTGGCTGGGAATTTCCAATATATTAAAATTATATTTTTAAAAACTGGATTCACATGTTCTGTATGCGTGTATGAACAAAACATAGATTACTTTCCCAGACAGAAATGAAATGAGGTATTAAACTTAATGCAATCTTCAATTCTAATTTTACCTTCAGACCCTGGTGACATTAATATATCAACTTCAGCCCATTAAGCTGAAGATGGAACTTGTTTAGTACATGTACACATTTTGCTGGAGAACTTGAGTGATTCATGTAGTAGTTCATGTATTTCTGCAATATTACTTCTTTAAAACCACAAATGAGAGTTTTGGACCACATAGGCCTGCCTTCATATGTCCTTTCCTCAGGGTAAATCTTAAAAGGACATCAAATTGCCTAAAGTTGTAAGCTTAGCAAAAGAGTTTAAAAAAAAAACCAGTAGCCTGTTGAAATGGATGCTATCAAGACACAAAGGGCCAATGCAATTCCTTGCTATTGGTTGGAGAATAAAGACCTACTACCCTTTATCTGCTTTCATGCATTTAGATCGATGAAAACGATGTTTTTTTTTAATACAAAGACTTTGACAAACATTGCTAGTGGTCTGTATGTGGTTGATGACTAAACCAAAGCATCTTGGAAAATTTCGTTCAGTTTTATTTTCATATCACTTATTCTGATTAAATCTCAATATTCTGAAGATGCATGATTAACACTGAAAATTAAAATGAAGCATGCTAGAAATGATCAGCAGGTTGATCAGGTTAAAAGATATTTACCTGAAATATTCATCTTTTCCATTTTTGCAAATGCTGTCTGACCTAGTGAGTAGTTTCCATGAATCTGCTTTTTTTTCAGATTACCAGCATCTACAGATTTTTTGGTTGTTGTTTAACATCAAAGCAGCTTAACCCAGATATAAGGAGTAATGGGCAGTTGCACACTTTGAGTGCCGGTATATTTACTGTGTAATACTACTAGTGGCAGCATAAATACATACCATGTATTCACAGAACAATGTGTCGCCAGTAAGACCAGTAACTATTACCTATTCTAATTGTAAGACTATTGCAGAGGGCTGTTCAAAGATACTGGAAATGTTGTGGTATTGAGTAGTATCTAAAACAGACTACATAACTGTGGCTGTTATCTTTCATGAAATGACGTCAAGGAACCATGTGGGATTTTTCTGATAAACCAGTAGTTACACATCTGCTTCTAATCCAAATTTATCTAATTAGTAATGTTTACATTTGCAAAAAATTATGGTAGGGTTTGAAGTTAATTCACCAAATAATTTACTCCAAATTTTGGATTATTAATCTAACTGCACCATCATGCCACCATATTGCATAAAGCATATGGAGCATATGTGCTCTAGGAAGATGTATGTCAAAATACAAATTATAAAGCATATGGATATAAAGTATATGGAGCATATGTGCTCTAGGAAGATGCATGTCAAGATACAAATTATAAAGCATATGGATATCAAGCATATGGAGCATATGTGCTCTAGGAAGATGTATGTCAAGATACAAATTATAAAGCATATGGATATAAAGCATATGGAGCATATGTGCTCTAGGAAGATGTATGTCAAAATACAAATTATAAAGCATATGGATATAAAGTATATGGAGCATATGTGCTCTAGGAAGATGCATGTCAAGATACAAATTATAAAGCATATGGATATCAAGCATATGGAGCATATGTGCTCTAGGAAGATGTATGTCAAGATACAAATTATAAAGCATATGGATATCAAGCATATGGAGCATATGTGCTCTAGGAAGATGTATGTCAAGATACAAATTATAAAGCATATGGATATCAAGCATATGGAGCATATGTGCTCTAGGAAGATGCATGTCAAGATACAAATTATAAAGCATATGGATATCAAGCATATGGAGCATATGTGCTCTAGGAAGATGTATGTCAAGATACAAATTATAAAGCATATGGATATCAAGCATATGGAGCATATGTGCTCTAGGAAGATGTATGTCAAGATACAAATTATAAAGCATATGGATATCAAGCATATGGAGCATATGTGCTCTAGGAAGATGCATGTCAAGATACAAATTATAAAGCATATGGATATCAAGCATATGGAGCATATGTGCTCTAGGAAGATGTATGTCAAGATACAAATTATAAAGCATATGGATATCAAGCATATGGAGCATATGTGCTCTAGGAAGATGTATGTCAAAATACAAATTATAAAGCATATGGATATCAAGCATATGGAGCATATGTGCTCTAGGAAGATGTATGTCAAGATACAAATTATAAAGCATATGGATATCAAGCATATGGAGCATATGTGCTCTAGGAAGATGTATGTCAAGATACAAATTATAAAGCATATGGATATCAAGCATATGGAGCATATGTGCTCTAGGAAGATGTATGTCAAGATACAAATTATAAAGCATATGGATATCAAGCATATGGAGCATATGTGCTCTAGGAAGATGTATGTCAAGATACAAATTATAAAGCATATGGATATCAAGCATATGGAGCATATGTGCTCTAGGAAGATGTATGTCAAGATACAAATTATAAAGTATATGGATATCAAGCATATGGAGCATATGTGCTCTAGGAAGATGTATGTCAAGATACAAATTATAAAGCATATGGATATCAAGCATATGGAGCATATGTGCTCTAGGAAGATGCATGTCAAGATACAAATTAGGGAGAAAGCAGATATTAAATGTCAAATATATGGTGCAGAAAAAGCACTAAAATGAATTTGGAATAAAATGAATTCATGTCATTTGGAATAACTAAAGATTTTCAGATTTTCTGCAGATGAGCAAAATATTGTGACATTTTAAATACCTAATTTTCTCTGTTCACGTTGGTAGAATGTCAAAGGTTCAATTTTTTTTTTACAGTAAATGATATTAGTCCAAACTGTAATTATGTAAACTAAAATATAAGAAAGGTCTTTGCATGATGTATTTTGATCAGTGTATAAAAGAATATCACTGTAATTATAATTGTTTAATATTAAAGCCATTTATCATTCTTTTCTGTTGTGCTCTCAAGATGAGGGTGGCCACACCTGTAAAACATTCATAAATTGAAGACCATGTTAACACTTCAGTTTATTAAGGCATGCCCAAATTGATTGGGTTGAACATTGGGCCAGTATACTGTTCTTACATCGATACAATACTGTTCTGCCTCCAATTGCAGCAAATAACTTTTTTATTTAAAACTTTTAAGAACAACATAAAATCAATAGCAACAACAAAAAAAAGATTTTTATACAATATAGTAAACCCCCCTCCCTCCCCCCCCCCTCAGCCAGCCCCCTCAAGGGGAACCAAAAAAAACCATAAAACATATACAATATTTTAAGATATTTCCAAACCCATATATTCTAAATAAGATGACCACATTTTAACAAAAAAAGTAATCATCATGTAAATTGTTATTTTCCCCATATAAATACAAGATCTCAATTCATTATGCCAACGCGCTATATTAATCTCTACATTGTCTTTCCAAGTAATTCCTACACATTTTCATGCCATAGATAATGCCAAACGTGCCAGTGCTATTTGAAACTTTTCCAACCCCAAGCCAGTCAAAGAAACCATATAACCCAACAAAAAAAATCTCCAGCATATAACTTTGGCTGATGTTACCTTACTTTTAAACAAAAGAACAGAAAAAAGCTACATGGAGAGAATTGTGTAATGCTCCTTATCTACCATGACTCATTTATTTTGTGTGGTATTTAAGCTGTGTTCAACATGGAAGGCATTCCATTCCTTACAATCAAAAAGCTTTCTATGTGCACATTTATTTTGTATTTAGACATACAGCACGGTAACAGGCTCTTTCGGCCCACTAGCCTGTGCCGCCCAATTGTATCCAATTAACCTACACCCCTGGTACATTTAGAGGGGTGGGAGGAAACTGAAGCCGCCGGTGAAAACCCACGCAGACCTGGGGAGAAGATGCAAACTCCTTACAGACGACGCAGGATTCGAACCCCAGTCCCGGTTGCTGGCACTGTATTAGCGTTGTGTTAACCACTCCGCTCACTGTGCCGTGATAAACAATAGTGGATGGGGTAACAATCAGACAGGCTGCTTTGTCCAGGATGGTGTCAAGCTTTTTAATCTTATTGAAGCCAGATTGATCCAAGCAAAGGGTGATTATTTCCTCATACTTCTGACTGGTACTTGGCCACCATCAACTTTTAATAATATTGGAGATACAGCATAATAATAGGGCATTCCAGACCAACAAGCCTGTCACTGTCCAATTAACCTTACCATCCTGTATGTCCTTGGAATGTAGGAGGAAAACTGAGGACCCAGAGGAAATCTACATTGTTACAGGGAAAACATACAAACTCCTTACACACAGTGGCGGATTTGAACCCGGGTTCCTGGAACAGTAAAAGCATTACGCTAACTACTGCGCTATCATTCTGCCCCATCTTGATGGGCTGGAAGGGTCTCCTGTGTTGTAAGGAAGTACTAAATTATTGGGAGTGGATCAGTTTCAAGGCATCAAGAATTAACATAAGATAGGCAACTTCTGGCCAGCAGAAATCACAGTGATAAGGAAAAAGTGGCTATACTCCTTTATTGGAGATGATTTTGTTATCCATGTCTCATTGCATTGTTGCTTGAAAGAATCCAAAGAGATTTGAATAATGAAGATTTCCCATTTCTGACCCAATGGAGGAAAATTTAATTGAAGTGGTGTAAAGAATCCCTGCAGCAATCTTCCTGAGTTAAGATGATTGGCCGGAAACAACCACATCTTATCATCTAGATATGATTCCAGCTCAAGATTCTCATCGTTAAATTTCAATGGGGGTCCTTAAATCAAATCTGATCTTGATATGAAGGGCAAGGCACACTCATCACATTTTTGAAATTCATCTTTTTCAACCATGTTTGGTAAATGACTAAAATAAGGTCTGGAGCCAAATTTGTTCGTGAGTCAAAATGTAATGAAAAGTTGAAAATAACTTGAGGATTATTGGCAGTTTATTGTACAGTGTTAAGAAGCACGTATGTAGAAATCTTTGAATCATAGTTGCGTTGGAACTTAGACTCAAGCTGAAAATTTCCAGCCTACTTTGGCCAAATACACCCATCTGACCAATTAACATACAATCCTTGTTTGTCTTTGAAATGTGGGAGGAAAGCAGAACACCTTGAGGAAACCCACGTGGACATGGAGAGAATGTACAAACGGCAGATTCTAACATGGACAGTTGATGCTGTAATAGCATTACACTAATCATTACGTTCACCAATGTGGTAGTCCCCAACTTATGATGGTCTGACATGATTTTTCAGTTATGATGGTTCGAATCCATATTGTACTTCAAATTGTACTTTATTGTACTTTGTGATGTTCAGTGTCTCTCGACAGCGCTGTATCGGACACCACACGGATCCCACTGCCCTGCTCTCTCCCCATAGCCCCGTGTTGGTCCCCACACTGATCCCACTACCATGCTCTCTCCCCACAGCCCCGTGTCAGTCCTCACACTGATCCCACGGCCCTATTTCAACTTGCAATTTTGTCGACTTACAATGGGAGTGCTGTAACACAACCCATCATAAGTTGAGGACTACCTGTATATATTTTTCTAGTATTAATTTATTAATTGTGGGGGAAATATAATTACTTGCAATGCCTAGCTAATTACCTAGACGTTTTATAAGACAAGGAATGGAGTGAAGAAGGATTAGAGGTGACTTAAAAGATGTCAACAAAATTATGAGAGACGTCTTTGGGATGGACAGCAAACACCTTTTTCCTAGCAAATACTAGAGCACATGTTTAAGTTGAGGGGAGACATCAGTGCAAGTTTTTTTTTTACACAGAGTAGTAGGTACCTGGAATGCATTGCCAGGGGTGATGGTAGAGGCTGGTGCATTTGGGTGGCACAGTTGGCATAGTGGATAGCACAATGCTGTTGCAGTGCCAGCGATCGGGACAGGGATTCGAATTCCACACTGTCTGCAAGGAGTTTGTACGTTCTCCCCGTGTCTGTGGGTTTTCCCTGGGTGCTCCGGTTTCCTCCCACCCTTCAAAAAAACATTCTGGGGTTGTAGGTCAAATGGGTTTAATTGGGCTTGTGGGCTGAAAGGGCCTGTAACTGTGCTGTATGTCTAAATTAAGTTGGGGAAATTACAAAGGGTGATACATGGATGCAAGAAAAATAGAGGATTATGGGTGTGAGGTAGGGAAGGTTTAGATTGATGATTAGGTTTACATAGGTTGTAGTTGAAGGTGGTGCCCTGTGCTATTATGTTCTATGAAATATCACCTTTGCCCCTTCCCAAAGAAAAAGAGAGATCCAAAAATTCTTTTTTTTTTAAATTTTTTATTTTTCACACCATAAATCACATTAGCCATGATATACACTATTTCTTTTTCACACATATACAGTGACTTTTTCTCCCCCCCCCCCCTCCTCCCAAGCCACCCCCCCACCCCCCCCTCTCATCCATTTTACGTATACAATCTAGGTTGCATTAAGCCAGTCAGACAATGTTGTCATTCAACAAAAATACACCAGAAATTCTACTGAGTCCATTCTTTTCTTTCCTTCTCCTTCCATCAACTTAGGTAATGTTTGTCCCCGGTAGGTTTTCGCTATTGTATTTAATGTAAGGCTCCCATACTTGTTTGAATATTTCAATATTATTTCTTAACCTATATGTTATTTTTTCTAATGGAATACATTTATTCATTTAAATTTAGTAGTTTCTTCCTTTTAATTTGGTTATGTATTCCATTAATATTTAAAGTCATATAGTTCAGCGTAGCCATTTTATATTTTGTTTATCTTCTCTTTCCGTTTTTCCATCATTACCTTTCCTCCTTTTCCATTTCTGTTTTCTTATTTTCAACTCTTTATAAGACAACATTCCTACAACATCCAACATTTTCCTTATTCTCCTATTTCTATCTTCTTTATCCCCAATCTCCCCTTCCCCTCCTGAGTTGTCCTTTATCCCTTGTCGGACAACCACATTTCCCCTCTCCATTTGGATTTGCGAATCCACTCGCAAGCGTCAACTGATTTTGCAGTGACCGCTATTTCCCCCCACCCAGCCCCCCCCGAAAAGATTTCACTTTTCATATGTCACAAAGGTCACTCTTTTAATTCCCTCCTTATTCTCTCTATTCCATTACCTTCCCTTATTAATTCTTGTCTGTACTATCTATATTTTCCTCTAAGTACAGATACATTCACGTATGCACATTGTCTCTATTCACTCTTATACCTCTTTACCCGCATACATATCAATAGTGATCATTTTTACTCTCATTACCCGTCTTCATCCCTCAGTCTATTTTTGTAATTGTTCTGCAAATTTTCGTGCTTCTTCTGGATCCGAGAATAGTCTGTTTTGTTGTCCTGGAATAAATATTTTCAATACCGCTGGATGCTTTAGTATAAATTTATATCCTTTCTTCCATAAAATCGCCTTTGCTGTATTGAACTCTTTTCTCTTCTTTAGGAGTTCAAAACTTATATCTGGATAAATGAAGATTTTTTGCCCTTTATACTCCAGTGGTTTGTTGCCCTCTCTTACTTTTTCCATTGTCTTCTCCAGTACCTTTTCTCTTGTAGTATATCTTAGGAATTTTACTACAATAGATCTTGGTTTTTGTTGTGGTTGTGGTTTAGAGGCCAATGCTCTATGTGCCCTTTCTATTTCCATTTCTTGCTGTAGTTCTGGACATCCTAGGGTCTTAGGGATCCACTCTTTTATAAACTCCCTCATATTCTTGCCTTCTTCATCTTCCTTAAGGCCCACTATCTTTATGTTATTTCTTCTGTTATGGTTTTCCATTGTATCTATTTTTTGAGCTAGTAGTTCTTGTGTCTCTTTAGTTTTTTTATTAGATTCCTCCAATTTCTTTTTTAAGTCTTCTACCTCCATTTCTGCTGCTACTGCCCGCTCTTCCATCTTGTCCATTTTCTTTCCCATTTCTGTTAAGGTCATATCTATTTTATTCATTTTCTCTTCTGTGTTGTTTATTCTTTTTCTTAAATCATTAAATTCCTGTGTTTGCCATTCTTTAAATGACTCCATGTATCCCTTAATAAGAGAAAGTACCTCCTTTATCTTGCCTTTCTTTTCTTCTTCTATTTCACTGTACTCTTCCTCTTCCTCTTCTTCTTCCTCTGGGTTGGCCATCTGTTGTTTCTTTGTTGCCCTTTCCTTCTCTTCTTTCTTGTTTCTATTGTCTTCTGTGGTCTCTTCTTGCTGCAGGTGTTCTGCAGCTGTCGTTGCCGGCTGTGGAGATCGACTCCCCAGCTGGTCCCCCCTCCCGTCGGTGTGTTTTTTTTCATGCGCATCGCACATGCGCGACTCCTCGCGCATGCGCGGTTGCGCACTTTTACTCGGCTCAGCGAGCCATTTTTGTAGTCCATTATTTACCGACCTGAGGGAGCGGGTTTCTCTCTCCGCAGCGGGCCTCTTCAGACAGGTAAGGCCTTCACCTTTTTCCTCCGTTGTCTTCTCTTCCTCTCTTCTTACCATTGATTTTGATTTTTCTTTTTTTGTCGCCATCTTCTTTCCACCTTTATACTCACTTTTCTGTAACTTTTATTTCTGTGCCTTTGTGTTTTCCTTTGTTTTTCCCGACTTTTCTGGAGAGGGCTGGAGTTCACTGTCCGGCCACTACTCCATCACGTGACTCCTCCGAGATCCAAAAATTCTTGACTTGTATTAAGGTAGCTGACAAATTAGTTGATGACAAATTGGAGGAATTTTATGTTTGCATGAGGTAACATTTAGATTATTTTGCAATTTATGAAATCTTTTATTATACAGAGAAATATTATTTCAGGTATTTCAATTGTTGATCCATAATCCATCTGTATTTGTACTTTCATTAAAAGATCTTTAAGACTACTTTTGGCTTTAGAGTATATACGTAAAGTAAAACTGTTGCTGGACTGATTGTTGCTAGATTTTCCAGGACTAGAGCCCAATTTTCTGCAGAAACCTTGTAAATCTTTTTAAATAAAAATTCAGCTTATTATGTTGTTGCCCAAAAGATGGGAACCAGATGTCAAAATATTGGTTGAGTGATGTTTGAGAGAAGGTAATTTGCTTTTTACACAATTGCTGTATGTATTTTTAAAAAGTTTTTGTTTATTTCTATAGCAGTTTGTTTAGCTGGTCCAGGCTTAAATTATAAATTGTAAGTGCTTTTATTCAATGTCATTAGTAAAACCATTCTGTAAGACAGAAAGGATACATTAAGGAAAATTTTAACCCATTCATTTTAATTGCTGTATTTTATTTTTGAACTTCATTGTGTATTGGGCAAGAAATCACTGCAGCTTCAACATTTGTTCAAGGGTGTGTACATATTTTATTCGAGTTGTATTTTTATTTCCTGACTACCAGTTTGTTCTTGCCCTGGCTTTTATTCTGCTTTTCATGTCGGTAACTGATTGTGGAAATTGATGCTATTGGAATAACTGGATCCTTGTGTACTGGGATTCAAGTAATCCTTTTGTTTCGGGTTGGACTCCGAAGTTGATACAGTACTTGGACTTGACCCTACACCAAAGCACGCATCATGTCGAGTGCCGCAAACTACGCTGCTAATCCTCTGAGACTGAGGGAGAGCATTTGCACCTTCATAAATTCAACCTTTATGTGCATATAAAGCACTTGGCGCTCCTTAAAGAATGTATTGTTTTCACACTTGCATTTTCCTTATGAATTTGAAATAGATGAATTAATATTTTGATCAACGACTA
The DNA here is from genome assembly GCF_036971445.1 of Narcine bancroftii. Lineage (NCBI taxonomy): Eukaryota > Metazoa > Chordata > Chondrichthyes > Torpediniformes > Narcinidae > Narcine > Narcine bancroftii. The sequence goes on from NC_091478.1 coordinate 78,353,123, forward strand.
AAGCATGCAGATGTTTAAAGCCCACCTCACTGACAAAAGGCAAAGGAGGAAAAACCCAACCCCAACCCACCAATTTTCCCCTGCAACCGCTGCAACTGTGTCTGCCTGTCCCGCGTCGGACTTGTCAGCCACAAACGAGCCTGCAGCTGATGTGGACTTTTTACCCCCTCCATAAATCTTCGTCCGCGAAGCCAAGCCAAAGACTACTGAAATGTAATATTTATAATTCTTGGCAAAGTATGGAATGGGTTTTCTGCAATATACCATTTTATTTCCTTTAAAGACCAGCTCATCTTTCTACCCTTCCATTTGCAACCATCAGAAAATTAAATATAATATCTTGTGCAAGTGAAATGCTTACTCAGCAAGCTCATTTTTAAAACTCTAGTGAGGCATTAAATTAAACATGAAGACAGCAGCTGAACTGCTGGTATTTTAAGCTAACCAGGAAAAGCTGACATGACAAAAACTTGCCTTGAAGTGTATGGTTGAACATCCTCAGAGTGCCATAATTTTCTGGTGTGCTGTATTGTCCAGGCTATGTAGTTTTTATTCCAGGTTGAGTACCCCTTATCTGAAAAGCTTGGCACTGGACTTTTTTCGGTTTTGGGATTTTGGAACTATGGCTTTAAGCAGTACAGTAGCACCAGCTGAATACCTGTACCAGTGGTGAAGCAGCAACACAAACAATGGCAGGCTTTTTGAGTGCTGGCATGACGCCACAAGTGGGAAAACACCTTCGCGCCACAAGTGGGGAAGCATCTCCCTGCCACTCCCAGTCCTGACACATCTCCACCGCTGCCACTGTCCCCGACTACAGCCCCCACTCCTGCCCGGGAGCCCGAGGCAACTTCTCCGATGAGAACGGCCCTGTGCCCGATGTTGAGAACGGGGTTGCCGTCGCCAACTCCAGCTGCAGCCCTTGCTGAAGACTTGGATCCAGCTCTATTTGGCGTCTTCCCACCAGAAGAAAAGATTTTGATTTTTTTTCACTGTTATTCTAATCAAACTGGCACCAACAAAGTCAGGTGAATTTTTTTTTCCACTTGTGACGTCATGTCGGCACTAAAATAATTCAGTTTTTTGGATCTTTTCGGTTTTCGGATCTTCATATAAGGAGTACTCGACCTGTATAGTACGTGCAGCAGTGAATGGTACTTCACTTTTGTTTTTCTCCAGGCTTGTGTTATGCTTCACAGCTTGAAGAAGGACCCCTCTGTGTGCACAGTTAAGGAGAGAAAGTGTCAAAAGCAGAGGTGGTTGCATTAACTCCCAAATGTTCAAAATTGTCCTTTATTATGATTGTATTAATGATCACTCTTTATTCTTTAGTGATGGTACTCAGTAATAAAATAAAATCGTGCAAACCCATCCTTCTCTTGCCTTCAGAAGGCACATTCCTCATCTGGGTAAATAATTGAAAGGCAACCAAGGTACTCCACTATTGATCTGGCTCATGAAACTGCTCTCATCAGTGAAAACAAAATCTGCTGCCAAGCATGAAGAAGATGAAGTATGTTTGAAAACCAGAATATGATGCTCAAGTTGAATTGCAGAATGAAGGCAGGTAATATTTAAATGAACAGGTCAAGATCATGCTTTTGTTTGAAACAAGTAATTTTCCACCTTACTATCTAAATCATGGATAACAAATATTGATGGTGCATTTCACCTTCATGAAAAATCTCTGATGGGAAGATGGCAATAAATAGTAATTTTCAATCTTAAGTTGCAATATTTTGTAAGCCGAGCATTGATTTAGAATTCATTCAAAATATTTGTCAGTTTTGTATACTGTGCCTAAGACATCAGTGAGGTGGGAAAGCTTTTCATTTTATGTATGACTCTATTATCATCCAAAATAAACGTGCTTAAAAATTGAAAGTATGGTTAACAGGAAATAGAATTTTTTTAGTTAATAGACATTTGATAAGTAATTAAACTAGTTAATTGTGCAACATTTGGTTGGCTCAATTAGTTTCTGAAGTACAGACTCCACTATTTTCTGAGTATTTATTTTTACCAAAGTAAGTGTAAAAAATGTTTTTTTTTTGTTTTATTATGGCTGGCACGATGGTCGTACCTCACAGTTCCATGGACCTGATTTCATTCTTTACTTCAGATGCTGTACGTGCGGAATTCTTCCCATTATTTTGTGGATTTCCCCTGGATGGTTCAACATCCTTAAGTTGTTTGGAGGTTCATTGGCCTTAGTTAAATTAACCCTTTGTTGCAAAACAATAGGGAGTTGATGGGTAGGGGTGGAGAGAATAAATTACAGGTCTACCAGAGGGGAATTAAATTAAGTCTGGGACCTGCAAGAACCTGATTGTCTCACTGGCTTCCTGTTTTATAATAAATTTTAATGAAATCTGAGATCTTTGTCACCAGCCTTTGAATTGGCCCGAGTCTTGGACCAGTGCACTGTACGGCCAGTAAGTTTGAAGTGTCGAACTATGGAAGATGCCTCAAATGATTTTGGCATATAGTTAAGGCCCCACAAACAGCATTGTGGTGATGGTAAGATATTTGCTTCATTGATGTTACTTGAGGAATAAAGATTAGCCTGGACACACAACATTCGTTTTCCACAAATGGGCGAACAGGATGGTCCAGCATCCCCTCAGTGTCACTACCACCTATTGTGTTGGAGCTGATGCACCTTCTGGCCAATCGAGCAGCAGAAAAACATGACACTGTTATTTTAGGGGTCTTGAACCGGTTAATTTACTTCTAATTTGAGAGGCTCATTTCTCTTGTGCAATCCCAATGCAAAATGGTAATGGATCAAAATTGATGAACATTAATTTAACCAGGTTCACCTAAGATTTGTGCTGTTATTCGAAATCTCAGCAGCAAATTGCTTGATTTAAATCTCTAGTTTGGAATTTAATGCAAGAAAAATGAGTAGAAGAGAACTTTAAAATGTTAATTTTAATTGAAGATATGAAAACTGCATTTGAGAAAAGCCTAAATGTCTGCAGCTATTATGTTTAGATTTCAACAATTATTTTTGACAATGAGCAATTCCCTATGACTTTTTTTTCATGAAGTAAGCATTGTACTGAAGTTCATAGATAAAAGCTTCTATGAATGAAAGGGTTAATTAACTGCTGTTTTACCAACATGATTTGATAAGCAAAAAAAAAGTTAGTGCCAATATGAATTTCCTACTACTTAACAACTAGTTGGGCAGCACGGTTAGCGGAATGCTATTAAAGCGCTAATGACCTGATTTCAAATCTGATACTGTCTGTAAGGAGGATACATGTTCTCCCCATGTCTACGTGCGTTTCCTCTGGGTGCTCCAGTTTAAAAATTTTTAAATTTAAACATGCAGACACTTTGGCCCACAAGCCCCTGCCACCCAATTTACAGCCAATTAACCCTACACCCAGGTACATTTCGAACTATGGGATGAAACTGGAGCCCCCGGGGAAAACCCATGCAGATATAGGGAGAAGGCACAAACTCCTAACAGGCAGTGCAGGATTTGAACCCCCTTCCTAATCACTAGTGCTGTAAAGGCTTTGCACTAACTGCTACGCCAAGTGTGCTGCCCTTCCAAATGTATGGGGATTATAGGTTGATCGGTGTGTTTGGGAGGCATGGGCTCGTGTGTCAGAAGGACCAGTTACCGTGCTGTATTTCTAAATTAAAAAAATATGATTTAGTTATTTTAATTTCCATCTTCCTTGACTCTTTTATTTCATTATTTCTCCCATTGTCCTTTAGTTTTGTCGTGCATCACAAAACATGAATTGCATTCTTAGTTTCTTTTATACAGACAGTCAAAAGTGAAAAGCCATGCTTATATGCAGAAAAATACCTCCTTAAGTCTGCATTATTTTTAATTCACTTAATGTTGATTGTACTGATTTGCATGTAAATGTTTAATTCATTTCATTTCTATAAATGCATTGGACTTGATGGCAAACTGGAAACAGGGATTGCTGATAACAAATTTTAAACATTCCACATCCTATTAAAAGAAAATGCTGTAAATGCTCAGCTTGTTCAGGATACCTGAGAAGTAAAACTATGCTTAAGTTTCAAGGTTGCAAACTTGTTTGAAAATTGGGAATTAGTTTAAATCCTTTTAAGATGCAGGGAATGGAGGAAAGATCAAAGGGGAAGGTCTAAAATAGGAGAAATTCAGTAACAAAGATGAAGGCAAAGGAACACATTATATGGCAACTGTTTCTCATTGCAGATTTGCCTAACATCCTGAGTATTTCCAGCACTTTTGGTAATATTTAAAATCTAAATGGATTTTTTTTCAGGAAATTGCTGCGTGGCTTTTGCATAGCTTACTAAATAATGAAACATTCCTTTGTTGACTTGATGCCATTGTAATTAATTTAGAAATGAGGTGTGGGAAGAATTGATATGCAATCATAAACTCAAGATTGAGCCTATTCTGTGCTTGGCTTGCCCCATGTGGAGGAGATTGCAAATTCATTATACTAAATTGAAAGAAATACAAGTAAATCAATGTTTCACTGGGGGGTGGGGGATATGACATCACTGAACATTGTGAAAGGAGGATAAATAAACAGGTGTTGCTTGACTGCTTGAAGTTTATTGTCATTTGTGTAAATGAAGTGTACTGATGCAAAGCATGTCTTATTTGCTGCAATTTCCTAGGGACATGAAACACGCAACATATAAGGAGAAAAAAATTTAAATATTCACAGTTGGTTGTGCAAAAAATGCACCGAGTCAATCGTCCAGACTAATCTTTGGCAGCGAAGTAGTGTTATGGTGAGGATTGGTTCGTAGGACCTGAAAGCTGTTGGGGTTTAAAAAAAATCTATTCTTGAGCCTTTGCATCTTTACATTCAGCCTCAAGGTAGCAGCAAGAAGGGAGCATGGCCAGAGCAATGGGGGTAATTTTTTGATGTTGGCAGCCATTTAATGTGATGGTGCAATGAAAAAGTACAAATGTGTTTTGGATGATTTGAAGACTAGTCTGGACTTGTCTAGTGTGAAACCCAATATAAACAAATTAAACCGTTCCTTGCATTCATTTTGGCTAACAATTATTTTCTATCTTCCTTTGATTCATCTTGTATTGATTTACATATCACACTGTCATTCCTGTTTACCTTGTGTCATAGTCATTCCTTCTTAGCATCCTTTCTGTTCTTTCTTCCCATCACTAATTTTCAGGATTCCTTTATTGCATCTGCATCATAACATGCCATATATTTTTAAAATCAGTTCTGATGAATGGTTATGTACCTGAAACGTGAACTTTGTTTCATTCTCCAGATAAATGTTTAATCTACAGGGCATTTCTCATCCAGCATTTTCTATTTTGCTAAAGATTTTCAACATCTGCAGAATTTTGGTTTTCATAATCCTCCTCATTATTATTCTTTAATCACAGTAGCCATTTGGCCTACTGAGTCAGAAAATTACCACAAGTTGTGTTTTGCCATTTATTTCCCTTCAACTTGCTCGTTTGCCCCCACCCATCTGCTGCAGGTGCGACTTTCAGTGGCATGTTAGCCGATCAATCAGTGACATACCTTTGTGATATGGGAAGAAACCAAAGCTCTTAAGGGACCCAGGTGTCTTCAGAGAGAACATGCAAACTCCACATTAATACCCAACAGAATTCAGGATCGACCCCAAGTTGCTGGAGCAGTGAGGCAGCGACACCACACGCAAAACCGTCCTTCTTTACCTTTGTCAAACTTGCACATATCCTTTCAAATTAAAAGCTATATTCCCAAGCTTCCTCGATGTGAGAAAGGACAAGAGTTGTGGAGGGCGCCAGTATGGGAGTTGGGAACAGGAATGCAATACTCCGGCATAGAGAGTGCATCTGTAACAAGGGTAACAAAATATTTGATTACACTCAGTCCTGTTGCAAGATAGATGAATCAATTGCACAGATGACCGTAAGTTGGGACAATCTACTAATAACTGTTGTCCGGCTGTGTAAGTCAAAGCTGGGAATTGAGTGTTGTTGGATCTCTGACATTTTGAAATGATAGATAGAAAGGAATAGATTGCTCTGTTAGTTAGGAATAAGATTACTGAGTGAAGAGAAACGATCGTGGCTCAGGATATCAAGGTGCAGAATCAACTGTAGTTAGGAATTACCAAAAGAAAGAAGTTCACTGGTGGGGAGTAGAAACACTCTGGGAGTTGTAAGAAAGATACTGCAATAGTCATAGATGACTACAAACCTCATGTAGATTCTCAAACATAATCTTAGAATGAGTTTGCAGTAAGTTTGGAACCATTTCTCGGATGGGGGGATGGTTTAAGGAACATTTTATACTTATTAACCTTTGCCTGTCATAAGGCAGACAAAAAAAGGTTACCATTAATATTGCTTGGCATCCCTTACAGTATGAGAGGAAAAAAAGAAAAAGAATATCCCTTCAGAGACACTGAGTGTCTGTGTGGATTTGCCTCCAGCGCACTCTGAGCCTCTTCAGCAACCCGAGATCCAGATCCAAATCTCCAATGCAGTCAGGAAGCCTTCCGTGCCCGAGGTCCTTCAGAAGCCCTTCTTGCCCTCAGCACTCTCTCAAATCCCAGCTCCAATATGTAGTTCCCATGAGTGAGTCTCCAGCAGCCTGTGTGGATCCTCAGACTGTAAGTCACCCACAGACTGTTCTTTAGCCGCTGAACACCTCGTTGGTTCGCTGGCGTACATTCATTGAATTATACATTGTGAAATTAGCCAGAAAATGGCCTATTTTAGATCTAGCAAAACAGATTTAATTATTTCAAATTATACGATCTTGTGAGAAAGAATAATCGTGACATGATAGAATTTCACATTCCTTTTGAGAATTGGAAACTGAATATAGTGCCTTTAAGAAAATAAATAAAAAGGTACAAAGACAGATGTCTGTCTGGGAAAATAGATGAAAAGATAAGCAATTGAAGACATTTATGGAACTGAATTCTCAAAGTTATATTCATTTGTGAAATAAAGACTATGAGGATGATGGCAAATTGGAAAAAAGGCATATAATATTTCCAAAGATTAGTGGTAGGCCGAAGCTTGGGTAAAATCAAGGGGTTGAAAAAAATGCATATGTAATAATACCCCAATTCAACAAAGTGGAGAGGGAAGCAGGAAATGACTGAACAGTAAACAATTTCTATAAGCAGGAAAAATCTGGAATAATTTCAGAAATTAAAAATAAAAAGCAGGATATTTAGGAAATCTTTATACCATCAAGCAGAATCAGTGCTTTGTTTGACATATTTGTGAGAATTCACAGTAATAAAAATGAGAAATGATCAAGGATTGACAGGATAGAGAATGTTTTCCTACAAGGAGAAATTTGGAGGTTTGTGGTGCAATTTCCGAAGAAAATTGGGATGAGGAGAAATTTCTTCTTCCCAGAGATGAAGGGTGCATTTCTTCTCTCTCTTCATTGAATACATTTTGATATTTGTAACTGTCAGCAAGTTTAACTTGTGGGGAAAGGACAGGAAAGTGGATCTGAGGCCAAGTTTGGATCATCTTTTTGAATGTTGGAACAGTTTTGAGGAGCCATATGGTTGACTCATATTTCTCATGTTCTGATGAGAAAATGCTCGAAATTGTGCATCAGATGTCATTTTTGTATAAACATTGCCTCTTTATAAACAAATTAAATGAACATTCACAAAAGCATTACTTACAATGCAAAATTTCAGTCAAGCTGTCAAGTAAAAGCTGCAGATAAATGAGCACTTCAGAACCACCAACTCCTTCCTCTGTGTAACCGAATCATCCTCTGGTTCCAGGATCATTGAATAGGTTGTTGTGCCGTACACAGCCTGGGAAAAAGAATTGAGCTGCAGGTGGGCAGAATGTAAATCGTCACCTCACTTCATCCACATTCAGAACACCTGACAATAATGACATTGTAGTCACTGCATTTGTTGACTACAATGCCAATCAAAGAACATCATTTAATAAAGTTATCAAGGGATTTTGGAAGCATATGAGAACTGGTTGGAGATGACCTTTAAAGTACCATAACTGCAAATACAGTCCCCTGTCAAAGTAAACATTCACTTTTTTTCATGCAATATGAAACCTAAGCTAAAACATAGTAACTTCTATTAAAAATAAAATGAGTATTGAGTATGTATGTGTGATGGTTTAGGGGCTACAATAATAATTATCTTTGTGGTAATTTTATTTGAATATAATTTATATTATGGTCTATTATAATTTTGTGATTGATTCCATTTATTCTTATGAAGTAATTTGTAAAAAAAAGCTTAATTGTGTGGCACTCTTCAAGCATTAATGTAATAGCAGCAGAAGTCTTTGGTTCTAAATCTCTTGTGTTTTGGAACAATTCCATTGGTGTTATTACTTCATAACCTTTCTTCTATTAGCCAATCAATGTTTATGATTCAATCAAAATGGAAGGTTGAGCATGGACAAACAAGGGATGAATTTTAAACATAGCCATCTATTGGAAATCAAACACTCATCTTGAAACGTACTTCCATTGAACAGAATTTAGAAACCTCTGGTGGTGTTTGACTTCCGATTGTATCAGGGCCAAATTCACAAGATCAAAGTGTTGCTGACTTGCATTCAGACACCTGCGGTACTTCTGGAGAAAATCCAATGCTGGATTGAAAATGCATTGCAGATTTTGGCCTGTGTTTCAAGATACACAACTCTTGTGAGTTATTAAGCTTATGATCTTTAAGAATGTAAAATAGTTACGGATATGTTTTTCAAGCTGTATATTCTGTTGAAAACATACTGTTTTTAATTTTGCAATTTTCTTCATAACTTTTCTGAATAATCAGGGTTCCAATAATAGTTCCACTTTGTATTTTGGTGTTGATACCTAAATATGAATACCTAATTAAGCAGATCTCGATGACGGCCTCAACCCTGAAATGACGGTTATTTATCTTTATCTTTGCTCTATTAAGTGCACAGTTTGACCTGCTGCGTTTCTCCAGTTTTGTGTTTTTAAAACAAAACTATTTGCTGTGTTGTATATTTCTATCACAGGAAATTGGACTAAACCCATGCTTTCTTGTTCCTGTGCTGCACTGATCTGCGTTCACAATTTTTGAGTAAAGCAATTTCTTTTCATACTACTGCTGATTGTCATGGTTTCTAGACAGCATAACAAACTCTACGTCAACCCTCAGTAATTATGATTTCTTAGGGTTCAGTTGAATAATTGTATACCATTTTGTGCACCTTAATTTAGAAAGCACATGAAATCAATATAACATCCACAGAAAGCATTTTGGGATGCAGGTTTATGAGAATTTTTTTTCTTTTAATTTTAAAAAAGATTTAGACATGCAGCACATAACAGGCTCTTTCAGCCTATGGGTCTGTGCTGCCCAATTGACCTACAACCCCCGGTATGTTCTTCAATGGTGGTAGGAAACTGGAGCACCCAGAGGAAATCCACACGGACATGGAGAGAACGTTCAAACTCCTCACAGACAGTGTTGGATATGAACCCCGGTCACTGGCGCTGAAACGAGTTGTCAGAGGAAGCCAGAGAAACATCTGCAACTTTGTTGTTCAAAAGGTTGTTGGAGAGATTTATGGATAGGTAGGGTTTAGATTAAGAGCCAAATTGAGGCAAATAGAGTGAGCTCAGAATGTAAATTTGGTCAGTATAGGTGAGTTAGGATGAAAGACCTTTCCATACTGTGTGACTACATGACCATGATTTACTAATGCAAACTTGTAGATTGTTCTGATGTTTGGGCATTTTTCTGTATCCTTTAGCTTGACTTTTGAGGCACAGGATGAGCTGGTAATGAAATAATAAGAACAATGGAGATTCTGGGACCATTGTGGACACCAGAATAAACAGTTTCTCACCAAATAATGAAGTGAGAGAAAAAAACAGTAAGGATGTGTGAATCTAGAGCAGATATTGAATAAATGGAAATCAGTACTTCAATGGAGAATTATACGATGTTCCTTTTTTGATGGAGAGGGTTTGATTGCCATTACATGAGCAATTATCATGTCATCATAGAGATACGTGCATACTTGATTACCGACCTTAATTTTGTGCTGATTTTAATGGGCAATTAATATGCATTTCCACTGAGTTCTTAGAAAAATGGAGAGACAAAAGGCTGATTTTAAAAGTGATTTTTAAATATTGTTTTAAAATAATAGCTGTGGTTTTAAAAACTCATAAATTTTGAATGTTTTGAAGTAATCTGCCACTGGCACAATTCAAACTGAAATTAATCTTGGTTGATCTGAGATTAAGTTGAGCAATAAAGAGGCTGTTTGCTGCAAGTCATTACTAGATCTGAGATTTAACTGGGGGGCTGTGCAGAGAAAGGTTATCACTCGAGTGTAAAGGATGTTGCATTTACTTCTCTGTATTGACATGTGGTGAAACACATATTTGTGGTACCATTCCTGGAAGCACTCCACTTGACAGGTGGCTGATGAGCTCTGTATGATGAGGAACTGAATTAACTGTCCATTTGGACAGTTGTTTAAGCAGTCATCCAAAACTCTGAAACTCCAATAACATTCCATAAGTTGCACGCTGCCGCCATTGATGTTCACTTCCTCTGTAATAGCTGCATTATGCTTTATCCATGGGATGTGTTGCAGCAGATCATCGGCCTGCCTTTAACTGCAGATTCCAAACTTGCAACCACTGCCATCTAGGATGTGCATTGGAACTCTGCAGTACTCCTGTCATGAGCCATCCTGTCTTGCCCCTGAGTCCAAAGTGAATATATGCATTTGTGATAACCATATAACAATTACAGCATGGAAACAGGCCAGTTTGGTCCTTCTAGTCTGCACTGATCCAAGTACCCTCCTCTCATCCCACACTAGCACTCTGCCCATATCCCTCCATCCCCCTCTCATCCATATACTTATCCAACTCTTTCTTAAATGACAAAATTGACCCTGCCTTCACCTCTTTTCCCAGAAGCCCATTCCACACAGTAACCACTCTCTGAGTAAAGAAGATCCCCCTCATGTTACTCCTAAACCTTTGCCCGTCAACTCTCAACCCATGACCTCTTATATCCATCTCTCCTACTCTCAATGGGAAAAGCCTTTCCACATTAACTCTATCTATCCCTCTCATTATTTTAAACACCTCTATCAAATCCCCTCTCTGCCTTCTACGTTCTAAGGAATAAAGACCCAATTTGCTCAATCTTTCCTTGTATTCCAGATACTGAAACCCAGGCAAGATTTTTGTAAATCTTCTCTGCACTCTCTCTATCTTGTTAATATCCTTTCTATAAATGGGTGACCAGAACTGCACACAATACTCTAAATTTGGCCTCCACCAATGCCTTGTACAGTTTCATCATTACTTCTCATCTCCTATATTCTATGCACTGATTTATGTAGGCAAGCATACTAAAGCCTTCTTCACCACCCTATCCACATACGCTACTACCTTCAGGGAACAATGCACCGTTATTCCTAGTTCTTTCTGCTCCACCGCATTCTTCGATGCCCTCCCATTTACCACATATGTCTTGCTTTGATTATTCTTTCCAAAATGGAGCACCTCACACTTATCAGCATTAAACTCCATCTGCCATCTTTCTGCCCACTCCTCTAAGCAGTTTAAATCCCTCTGCAATCTTTGAAAACCCTCTTCATCATCCACAGTTCCCCCTATTTTAGTATCATCTGCATATTTACTAATCCAATTTACTGCCCTATCCTCCAAATCATTAATATATATGACAAACAGCAACTGTCCCAATAACGAACCCTGAGGTACACCGCTTGTCACTGGCCTCCATCCTGACAAACAATTATCTACTACTACTCTCTGCCACCTTCCTTCCAGCCACTGTTGAATCCATTTGACTATCTCCAAATTAATACCCAAGGACTTAGCCTTCCTAACTAACCTCCCATGCGGAACCTTATCGAAGGCCTTACTGGTCCATATAGACAACATCCACTGCTCTACCCTCATCAACATTCCTAGTCACCTCTTCAAAAAATTCAACAAGATTAGTCAAACACGACCTTCCACGCACAAATCCGTGTTGAGTGTCCCTGATCAGACCCTGTCCTTCCATATATATATACTATCTCTAAGAATGCTTTCCATCAATTTATGTACCACAGACGTCCAACTTACAGGCCAATAATTGCTAGGCTTGCTCCTCGAACCCTTTTTAAACAAAGGAACTACATGTGCAACACGCCAAACCTCCGGCACTATACCCGTCTCTAATGACATTTGAAAAATTACTGCCAGAGCCTCCGCTATTTCCTTACTAACCCCTCTCAAGGTCCTGGGAAAATCCTGTCAGGATCTGGGGACTTATCCACCTTTATATGTTTCAAAAGCTCCAGTACTACCTCTTTCTTAAACACTATAGTTTCCATGTATACCCCCTTTGCTTCCTTTACCCTGCACAGTTCAATATAGCTTCTCCTCAGTAAATACTGAGGAAAAGAAATTGTTCAAGACCTCCCCCATTTATTTTGGCTTTCTGATTCTCTATTGGACCAATTTTATCTCTCACTTTCCTTTTGCTATTTATATATTTGTAGAAACCCTTTGGATTTTTGATTTATTTTCACCCTGTTCGCTATAGCCACCTTGTACCTTTTTTTAAAAACTTTTCTAATTTCTTTCTTAAGATTCTTTTTACATTCAAACATAGGATGACGAAGTTGGAAATTTTCACTATGGTGGGATGCATCAGATTGACATGGTGGTACAGCAATTAGTACTGCTGCCTCACAGCTTCTGCAGCCTGGGTTTGATTCTAACTTTGCACAGTATAGACATGGATTTTCCCCCAGGTGCTACCGTTTTCTTACATATTCTGAAGACATGCTCGTAGGTTAATTATTTAATGTAAATTTCTCTTGGTGGAGGGAAATGGGTATGTGGGAGAGAATACTTTGCAGGGAAGTTTAGAGAATTGGAGAATGGGACTGGTGAAATGAGAGCTGGAATGGATCCAATGGTCTGAATGACTGTCTCCTGTAAATTGTGTGACGGTGATGAAAGAATCTTCTTCAGCTGTGTATTAAATTAAATGGGATTTTTATCGAAACTGAAAATACTCAGCAGATCAGGCAACATCTGTGAAGAGAGAAACCTTTTTTGGTCATCAGTTTAACATTTGTTTAGATGTGGAATGTGAACCGGATGGTGCTATTATTTGAATCATATGATCCAATAGTTTACCAGCTTTAGAAAATGAAGGACATTAGGAAACGTGAAAAGTTTATGGTATATTACAAACTACAGCAGAAAATGCTGGGAATTTCTTCTGCTAAGCAATATGCCATGTTAACTTAAAAAGCTGGCAGCCAAATGTCTCATGTCCAGATCGAGTGATCCTCACCTCTAATTGGACTAATTGGAAGCCTTTGCCTGCTTCATTATTAACATAGTGAAAGGCCAGGAATTGAAGAATCCATTAATGATTCATACTGTCATGTACATTGTAAAATGGCAGCAAAATTCTGACTTGTTGCAGCTAAACAGGCACCTTGTTTAAAAAAAAGTGTGCATAAACAACAAAAAAACTGCAACGTTTAAAAAAAACAACATTAAATTAAAAAAATAATGAATATTTCAATTGTCTTTGTGTCAAAAAAAAAGTGACTTTGGACCCGCGGAGACCATCCTTTCGTGGGGTCAGAATAATCCTTGATTACTGTAACAAGTGGAGGTTCAAGAGCTAATAAGCTGTTGGAAAGAAATTGTTCTCGAATCTAGAGGAGCTGGCCTCGAGGCTTGTTGTGAGCAAGGAAACAGGTTTGGTAGGTCTCAAAGGCAAGGACTCTAAACACAATTTAGATGGGGAAGGAATTTATTTACACAAGGCAAGTGTGGGAAATGGTAACTGATGCAGCGCTCGCACACACGCACAGTTTCCAGCAGCCATGGGAAAGATGTAGCGGACAATTAATAACGAACATGGGGGAAAAGCGTGGGAACAAAATAGATGTGTGTATACACACTCTCACACTCACTCTGAACTGGTACATACAATGATCAAGGAAAAATCACTATGATGGCCCACCACCCTTCGACTCAGTGCAGGCATGGCTCGATGCTACAAGGGATGCTAATTAAATGCTTCCAATCCTTTTAACAGTGCACATCTTACCAACCATTTCTCCAGTGCCCTTCCACATTTATAGGTCTGGAGTAAAGCAGGGTGGTCCCAAGCTGACAAAGTGGGAGAACCAAGAGAACGTGGCACCTTTATTGAGCTGGAGGGGCATAGATAGTTAGCAGGGGCAAATGGCTCAGTGCCAGGAGGGTTCATTCAATTACAACATCCAATGGCCCAAAGCCAAGTACAGGCAGGCTTGAGAGTGCAGTCCAGATAATTTACGTGAAAAAAACAGCAAGGTGGGGACTAATTAGGTGGGGCATGTCCTCTGACTAGGTAGGGGGCGGTGCTGTCACATGATACCCACAACCCTTCCCAATACAAGGCTTCTGTACCTTCAACTGGAACAGGGTGAAAGGTGTCTTTTATGGTGTTGGCTGCTGACTTGAGATGGCGCCTCACTCAGATAGATGTATTCAATGGATGGGAGGTTGAAGCCCATGATGGACCTGGCTATATTTGTTAACTTCTGGAGCCTTCTGCATTCATAGGCATTCAATTTCCAAAACCAGACTGTGGTGCAATCTGTCAGAATATTTTCTACAATGCAGTTGTAAACATTTGATTATAGTTACCCACCCCTCTCTGCCTATACCCAATCAATGTGGGCAGGTATGTGTTCTCTCGGCCTCTCCTTCCTAAAATCAACAAGAAGCTGCTTGGGCGTGGTGATGTTGAGCGCAAAATTGTGTTTCTGGCCCCACCCAACCATATTCTCAATCTCCGTTCTGTATTTTGACTCATTGATTCCAGCCAACAAAGGTGGTGTCATAATAGAATTTATAGATTGAGTTGGAACTTTGCTATGCAGGTGGGGGACTAAACATACAGTTTGGGGTGCCCATGTTAATAGTCAGCATGGAGGGGGTGATGTTGCCGATTTGCACTGATTTAGGTCTGTTGATGAGGAATTTGAGGATCCAGTTACAGAAGGACGAATAGAATACCAGATCCTTTAGCTTGGCTGGTATGATGGTGTTGAATGCCGAGCTATGGTCAATGAACAACAGCCTGACGTGTGACCTTGTGAGCTAGGTGATCTAATGCAGAGTGGCAGGCAGCAAGATGACACTTGCCTTTGACCTGTTTTAACGATTGGCAAATTGAAGTGGGTCCAGGTCCATCCTGAGATGGGAGTTGATTCGCTCCATTACCAAACTTTCAAAGCACTTCATTGTGGTAGGTGCCAGTGGCACATCACCTTGCTCTATAATCGGCGACATGCATTTAAGGTAGGATTAAATTAGGGGAGATGTGCAGATTTCTACACAAAGAGTGGTCGGTGCCAGGAACAGACCATTGGGGGAAGTGTCATAAGCAGATGTGATGGTCATGGTTGTTAAGAGGATTCTTGATAGATGCTTGAAAATATGCAAAAAAAAAAGGGGTATGTATCATGTTCAAGCAGCAGAAATTTAATTTGGCGTCATGTTCACTGTAGATATCATGAGTCAAAAAGATGTTTCTGTTCTGTATGTTCCATGTTCTAAAGGAAGTACAGGTTGAATACCCCTTATCTAAATACCCATAATCTGAAATGATTCAAAATCTGAAACATTTTTCATCCGTGGTCCCATAAGGTCATATGTAATAGAGTTCAAAAATCCCGATCAGAGAACGGGTCCTAGCAGACATAAGTAGTGCATTATTGAGTGTAGATTTTTCAATATATGCCTACTTCAGTTAATTTGTGCATATATAAATATTTGTATTGTAATGTGAATGAATGTATCTTTAAGTCTGAGTGATTGAGTGCATTTTTAAAATGGTGTTCCAAAATCCAAAACATTTCCTAGGCATTTCAGATAAGGGGTATTCAACCTGTATTATCAAAATAAAATTACTAAGTTTTAGTAAATCTAATATTTGGATTAAAAAAATGTATATCTTGCCTGCAGTGAGCTGATTGTACACATTGTGATTATAAGAATTTAGGCCTGATTAGTTGTTGAATGAGGAAAAGTTTTGAATATGTAATTGAGCTGAATAGATTTTAATTTTTTTCCCTTACAAAAGATAAACTGAAATAAATGTACATGGGCTCTTGGAGAAATGGCCAATTTACTGAATTGTGGGAATTTCAGGATATGGTCATTAGATTCTCACTACAAGATTGATTGCAAGCTTTACTCCAAGACTTGAGCATCCAGCTAAAACTGTATTGCATTGTTTATTAAGGTGCAAATCTGCAGTGAATGTTGCATACTCGATGGAAGTATTGAAAAAAAAAATAGAATTGCCCCCTTAGTACTTACACCCCTGTGACTGCAACAAGTGGGACACTTGCACTTGCAACTTCTCCCTCACCATTATTTTGGGGGCCCAAACATTCCTTATAAGTATGGCAACCAACTAGCTGGAATGTTCAGGGACACTTTCAATCTCTCATCATCACCTGCTTCAAAAGGGCATCAATCATCCCGGTGCCCAAGAAGGGCGGAGGGAGCTGCCTCAATGATCTTTGCCCAGTAGCTCTCTCATCTACTGTGGTGAAGTGCTTTGAGAGTTTGGTTGTGGCCAAAATTAACTTTTCCCCTAAGGAAAGATCTGGACCCACTTCAATTTGCCGACTGCCATAATCATTCCACAGCAGATGCACTTTCATTGGCTCTCCATTCAGCCCTGGACGACAGCAACATCAGGCTACTTTTGATCAACTACACCTCAGCTTTCAACACCATCATCCCCTTCGTCCAGGTCAGCAAGCTTCAAAACCTGGTCCTCTTCCCCTCTTTCTCTAACCTTGCATTCAACAATAACAAAACTAAAGAAATGATTGTGGAATTCAGTCGGGGAAAATCAGAGCACAAATCATCCTTACAGAGGTGTAAGTAGTGGGATAGGATTCAAGTTTCTGGGTGTCAACATCTCTGAAGATCTATACTGGGGCTTCCATGTTGACACAATCATGAAGAAGGCTCACCAGTGGCTATGCTTTGTGAGGAATTTGAGGAGATTTTAAAGAAGAAAGCAGGGAAATATGATAAATAATGTGGGGGAAGGTGGTCAGTCAAAATTGAGATAAAATCTTTGGCATCAAATTTTGACTCTTTAAGAATACCCTTTGTGATTATCAGAAAATATTTAAATTTGCTCACCTTCACATTTGCATTGGCTGCATTTCAATCATTTTCTTTTGCCATTTACAATTCTGATGATTGTGTTATATCCTCTGTCAATTCTGTGCATCATGCTTATTCTCAGATCTAGCAGCTAAACTATCTGCAAAATGATCAATAATGTATAATTTCAACATTGGTTGAAAGATATCCCATTGTAATTCCCATACAATTAATTGATTTTGATTTCCAATGGCTACAGGGGTCTTGGTTAATGTCTACCCCATAATCAATACCAAAAAAACCCCAGTTTATTTGCACATGGTGATGTTGTTTGTTAGATCAAGCTGTAGCACTGTTTTTGCCATGTTTCTTACACTGTAAATAATGATAACACAAAATGCTTCATTGACTCAGACAACCTGAAGGGAGAGTGCAAGACTTTCTTTCCATTAACTGTTCTCTGGACAAATGTCGTGACCACTTCATCAATAATGTTTAAAGAAGAATGCTAGTGAGAATACAAGGAAAATTGCCTTGTTTTGATGGCATTGAACATTCAACCTACAATCAAAATAGGAGGTATTTTAAGATAACGTGCAATAACACAACACTAGCTGTAATTTATGACAATCTGAGGGTGAGGCTTGATCAGTTGTATGTTTTCTCTGTTGAATTGTCACTTCATTAGGTTATTTTGAATGAAATATCCTTCAAAATAACTGCTATTAGGAACCTTATGGCACCACTGTATCACAGTTGGTAGAGCTGCTGCTTTGCAGTGCCAGACAGGTTCATTTCTGAGCTCTGTGTGAAGTTTCTATGCTGTCCCTCTGTCTGCGAGCGTTTCCTCCGTGTACCTTGTTTTCCTGCCTTCTGCATCCCAAAGACATGGGAGGGCATGCTAATTGCCTGCTGTAAATTGTCCCTTGTGTAGTGTAGTAAAATCTGGAGGAGTTGATAAAAATGTGGGGAGCTTTTAAAAAAAAAGGATTAATGTAAGATTAGTGTTAACGTTGGCATGTACTCAGTGGGCTGAAGGGCCAGTTTCTATGCTGTGTCCACTATTGTCTCTGGGAATTCCTCCATGTATTTTGTGTGCTTAAACCATCAGAATTGAATGGATTTAAACTGGTTCCTTTCTTCTCTATTGTTTCTCAGGTTGAAAAAAGGAAGAATTAGTTGGTGCACAGTTTGAGCATATTTAGAAAAATAATGTTCCATGTACACTGTAAAATTGAGATGAAATGTTAGCAAATGGTATCTGGTTATAACGCAGCCCATATGACCCGAATTACAGCATTCATTGTGATTGGTTATTTCATAGTATTTTTTTAAAATTTGCCACAATAAATTTCAAGTCTATTTGTCACATTATTTACCTGGTACACTGAGGAGTGTTCTTCAATGAGTAGTCTAACAGGTGAACTCTCAACAGAGTTGTAAGCTACAGCCAAAGAAAGTGATGGCCAAGTGCATAATTTCAAAGTACAGTGGAACCCCTGGTATCCGGCACCTAAGGAGATTGGTAGATGCTGGATATGCGGATTTTCTGGTTGCTTGAGACTCACCATTACAATGCCTAACTCGTATACCTGCAATAAGAATGAACAGTTTAAAAGGCAAAGGACAGTGCAAAATGTAAAATAATTTGAAAAAAAAATCAGTATTTTAGTTCTTTATTATGTAAAGTTCACTTTAATAAGATAATTCCTTAAATTACAAAATTTAAATACGAACCCCAGTTGCTGGCGCTGTAACAGCATTACGCTAACTACTACACTAACTGTACCACTATTATAATTAAAAGCTGGCTAAGCCACCTGTCAGTATATATAATTTAGACAGACAGCACACTTAACATGCCCTTCTAGCCCACGAGCCTTTGTCCTCCAGATATACCTATTAACCTATTCAACCCCATATATTTTGAAGGGTGGAAGGAATCCAGAGCAGCCAGAGGAAAACCACACAGATACGGAGAGAACATACAAAACTCCTTACAAATAGCACCAGATTCAAACACGTGTCAATGGAGCTGTAATAGCATTGCGCTAATCATTACGCTAATCGTGTCACCCATTTGGCCCTTATTGGTGAGGACTTAATCTTTGCACCTAAATCCCCGGTAGAGGCATCTTTCTGTCGAACATCCTGTTAGCAAATAAAGCCTTGCTATTGAGCTTTTGACTAACACTAAATTCATGTTGATTGTGACAAAAAGTTTTGCGTTATTTTTATTTTATTCAGGACCTGGATGGAGAAGTGTTAATTTACCATGTGCCTACTGTAAGGTAAAACATCATGAGATGGGAATGTGTAAGGAGTTACCCTGTGCAGGGCTGTAACAAGATGTGAATGCATCCTTGTACTTACAAGATAAGAGAGACATTGATGGATTGAGAGGCAGGAAGCTAGCAGGGAAAGGATAGCAACAGTTTTAGTCATTGGACAAGTAATGATATGATGATGTTCTAAGCACGTATCCAAGGGTATAAAAAAATCACCATTTTGCTGATAACGGCAGAATGCATTCTCCGACTAACATTGTTAGTTGCAAGTGTTACAATCCGGTAATAAAGAACAAAGAACCCTGATTTCGACTCAGTCTGGTGTTTGTCTCACTCATTCATGAACAAAGCAGACCTAACACTACTCACTACTCAGCAGAGACTGAGAAAAGTGTATTGCACACTGAAAGACTGAAAAGAAGCACAGAAATTCTCATTCAACTATCCATGGTATTTTAAATAAATGAGCTAAACTGCATTTGTGGCAGTGTATTGTGACAACAAGAATAGTAATTACTTTATTAACCAACTGCACAATTTCTCTTGGAAGGTAAATGTTGATTAAGACTTTGCAAAGTGAAGATGACAGCATTTAGAATAAAATGAAGATGTATCTTGTACCTTGGCTTTTCCTCACATTGCTTCAAAAGTGTATCCAAATATTTGTTCTTGAAGTATTACCAAAGTTCTAGAGTTTATGTTGATTCCTTCATGAGGTTCAACATAATATTTTACAACACAAAAGTTCAGATGCGATGTATGCTGGAGTGTGATGCTTCAAAATGGCGTCTAATCAGTACCCACCTGCTGTGTGTTATTTGGCAAGTAGCAAATGCATGAGCGTGTCAAAAACTTGACAATGTAGGTGCCTGCACTGTGCAATGTCATTCTGCAACCTTAAGAGCATCAAAAAAACACAGATGGGGCAGAGCACAATTTTAACCATCACACCTTTAATTCTGTTTTCAGTTGATAGCACCATCCCTACAGAATCAGGAAGCTTTAAGCATAGAACTTGAGGCTGACAATCCAAGTGCAATGTTTGAACGAGTGCTGTACTGCTAAAAATTTGAGTTGAGATATTTAGCCCGTCAGCTCTCTTCAGTGGTTATAAAAGACCCCTATGCGGAGAATTGTGATGAACGTGTTGTTAACCTCGTCCTGATCAATATTTATCTGTGAACTCAATTGAACTGTTTAAAAAGAAAAGCAGATTATTAGTTCAGATAATGCTTATGGGAGCTGTCTGTGTGAAAATTAAGATTGCTCTGTTTATTGGTTGGAAAGTATTTGGCACCTCCAGAAAAGTGCATGAAGCAGATCTATGAATGTAATTCTTTCTTTTCCATTTGACAACCAATAAGAGGCTTGACTTAAGCCATTGCCATTTTTTCATAATTGTTGCAAATATTAATTTTTCTAAGATTTTACTCTTTGTAATATTTGGAACATTCGTTCAAATATAGAATCGACTAAAAATAGTAAGTGTCATTTTGAATTTAAACTTGGAACTGTTATAAGAGCTAAAAATGGAACACATCAAATTAGCTGCCATATTTCCCATTGATGTAAAAGGCAGTGGTTGTCAAATTTGTTTCTTTAGAAAACACAGCTGGAATCGTTTGACTTTGAAACATGATGATGTGCGAAAAGTTTTAGTCATATAGAGTGGTGATACTTCAGGGATCAAGTTAAGTAGGGTGTGGTGTGAGTTTGGATACCACTGTCATTTCCTCAGGGTGGAGTGCCATTTTAAAATGCTCAAGTCTCCTCTTCAAAGGGGTAAGGAAATTACTGCAGGCTCTGATAGCTATTTCTTGTTTGTGAAATCCTTTTTTCCCCACTGATCCTTCCTATGTAGAAAAACAACAAAAATTACTCTGTAATGCATTGACATGCTTTGTGAATCTGCACTGAATGATGGGCCGCAGAAATTGATTAAATAATGTCGTACATTTACAGAGCATCTTGTCCTGTCCCTTGTATGTTTTTACAAATACTTCACATCCAATGAGGTACTTCCGATGTATAGTCACTGTCGCGTGGTTGGTAACAGCAGTCAATATACACAGCAAGATCTCTTAGCAAACATTAATGTGATAGACCAGATGACCTATTTGGTAAAGTTGTTTGGAATAAGCCTTATCTTCACCTGAGAGAACATTCAAGAATAAGGTGAGGCTTGTAGGAGATTTTCTGTTTAAGGTATTGTACTGGGTCTTAAATCCGGAACATTTTGACTTGGAAAATAATTACTAGGAATGGAACCAGTGTTTATACTTGGGAGTCGAAAAATCATTTGTTACCTCTAAACAGTCATGAGTTTTTGCATGATATATGGAATTAATCCATAGAAATAGTATTTGGCTCAAGTGGTCTATACTGATGTTTATGCATCATGTAACCCTTTCCTTACCAATGGACTCAGCCTACCAATAAATATTCTATTCTTGAACTTGCATGCTTACTTGGCTTTTTAAAAGCATCTATGCTAGTCAGCGAAGTGATTATGTTTGTAAACAAATTCAGAATCAGAAATGACATGAAATCCGTTGTTTTACAGTAGCTTCATAGTCCAAACGTTGATATAGACCACCTTACAAAATAATTAAAAACAGTGCAAGATAAATAAAAAGACAGAGAACGGTAGTGTCTATGGTTTATTGTTCATTCAGGAATCTGACGGCAGAGGAGGAGAAGTTGTCTTGTGCCTCTGAGGGCTCAATATTAGACTTCTATACCTTTTTCCTGATGTTAGCAGAGTGAAGAGGGCATGGCCTGGGTGGTGAGGGTCCTTGAGGATAGAGGCTGCTTTCTTAAGACATTGCCTGTTGCAGATGTCCTCGATGGAGTGAAGACTGGTGCCCATGATGTCACAGGCCAAGTTAACAACCTTCTGGAGTTTTTTCTTGTCTTGAACAATGGCACATCCATACCAGGTGGACTGGAACATATTCAAGAACTCATCCATAGACTTGAATGAATATACAGCAGGTGTCACCAACTTCATCAAGACCTGCATGGACAAGTGTGTCCCTGTGGTGAATCTCTGCTAAGCTGTCTGTCTTCCTTTCGGCGAGCCTTGCTGTACTAACATTGGCTGTGCATTATGTCTAATATTAAAGACACTCCCCCTGGGTATAACTGTGTCTGCTCCCATTGTCTTTCATTACTGTACCATTAGTTTCTGCTAATAAAAGCCATGATTATTGTTTGACTACATCGTCTTTGTCTACTTCATCAACTGGCACTTCAATTTTATTAGCAGAAATGGATGCAGCCCTCAAGCCAGAGTGGCTGATAACTGACCAGTCTGCCCCAATGGCTAGAGAAATTTTCAACCACTGGATTGCTTGTTTTGATTACTACATGGCTCGAAACAACGTGGTCGATGAGGTGATACAGTGGGGCCACCTGAATTCCTGTTGGGTGAGGTCCATTTTGCCATAACGCAAGGAGCTCCCACTCTGACTATAGCCCGGAAGCATCTGCTTATTATGTGGCGCCATGGAACGTGGTGCTTGCTCGACACCAGTTGCTGACTAGACGCCAGAAACCTGGGGAAAGTGATGTTGCCTATGCATTAGCCCTCGACTCACTGGCAAACGAATGTGATATCAGGGCAGTCAATGTGCAAGAGCACTGCAATGCCTTGAAGCTGGATGCTTTTGTCAAGGGAATCGACTCCAGTCACATCCGTCAGAGGCTGCTGGAGATGGAACCCTTAACCTATGACCAGGCAGTCACTCTAGCCAAAACACTGAGAGGTGCTATGAGGTCCAGTGAAATGCAAGAAACCGAAAGTGAAACATCCAGGAGTGCTGGAACCCCGAAGGAAATAAAAGGGCGAAATCTGTCCCAATGCAGAAAGAATGGCTCCCCTTAAGAAGTTACCACCCCCCAGACTCAGCAAAAGCCCTTAAAAGGTGTATGGGATTCTTTTCCTTCTACTGCAAATGGGTTCGTAACTATGCTATGAAAGCACACCCTCTGTTTGACACTAAATCTTTTCCTCTCTCTGCTATGGCCTTGAAGGCTTTCAAGAGAATTAAAGCTGATATTGCCAAAGCTGCACTCTCGTCCATTGATGAGGATGTTCTGTTCCAAGTGGAAACTGATGCCTTAGATTGTGGTTTGGCAGGAATCCTTAATCAAAAGGGCAGACCGGTGGCATTCTTCTCTCGCATGTTACGCAGACCTGAACTAAAACATCCTGCCATAGAAAAAGAAGCTCAGGCTATCATTGAAGCTGTTTGCTACTGGAGACACTTTCTAGCTGGCAGAAAATTTACCTTGGTCACTGATCAAAAATCTGTAGCCTACATGTTCAGTACTAAACACAAAAGTAAATCAAAAACTATAAGATGGCACGCTGGTGAATAGAACTCTCAACTTACAATTATGAGATCCAGTACAGACCTGGCAAGTTAAACGATCCCTCTGACGCACTGTCATGGGCTGCTGCCGGTGCTCAGCTTGAGGGGCTAAAAGAATCCATAGTAGACTGTGCCACTCAGGGGTCACGAGATTCTTCCACTACATAAGGGCTAACAACCTTCCTTACTCCCTGGAAGAAGTCAGAAAACTGACTAAAAGCTGTCCTGTTTGCGCAGAATGCAAACCGCAGTACTTTAAAGCTCTGGAGGCCACTCTCATCAAGGCAACCCGCCCTTTTGAGAGGATTAGCTTGGATTTTAAAGGGCTGTTGCCTTCCAACAACAAAAATGTATATTTCCTTACTGTAATCGACAAATATTCAAGGTTTCCCTTCGCAATACCCTGCCCTGACGTCTCGTCAACATCTGTCAGAAAGGCATTTGACAGAATTTTCAGTGTGTTTGGTTTTCCCAGTTACATTCATACAGACAGAGGCTCAGCATTCATAAGCGCTGAGCTGAGCCGAGCCCTGCTACAAAAGGGGATTGCCAACAGCCGTACCATGAGCTACAACCCTCAGGGCAATGGGCAGGTCGAAAGGGCTAACGCTACGGTCTAGAAGACTGTTAACCTTGCGTTAAAGACACATGATTACCCTGTTACCTGGTGGCAGGAGGTGCAGCCTGAGGCGCTACATTCTATTCAGTCTTTATTGTGTACTGCAACAAATCAAACACCTCATGAATGTATGTTTGCTTTACCTAGGAAATCAGGAACTGTGATGGACTGACCAGCCTGTTTATCTGAGCTTGGGATCGTGCTGCTGAAGAGTCACGCTCAGGCGTGTAAAACAGACCCCCTAGTCCAACCAGTTCAGCTACTGCATACTAACCCCAATTATGCTCATGTTAAATTCCCAGACAGGAGCACGGGCTCTGTACCCCTAAGAGATCTGGCCCCACCTGGTTCGCCCCTTCCTCGCACCCCAACTCAGACTGAGCCTGAGAGGTTGGACTTAACCCCCCCCTCCCCCCCCCCACCCCAACCTGTGACTTCTAGTAAGCATTCAGATGGCCATGCTGAGGCTCCACTGCCTCACGCTGGCGATTCTGGAGCGAGTCCACCTTCCCACACTACAGATCCAGAGCCTATATCAGTTCCCAAGGTTACAAAACAATCTGTTCCAATTAGAAAATCAACTAGAATTCGTAAACAACCTGAGAGGCTACAATATTCATAAAACATCTAATTATATTTCGATTGCTCTGCTAGATACTGGCGTGTTTTGGCTGTCAGAAAATTCTCAATGCCAAATATGGTATCCGTGTACTGCTTGCTTAAATTTTACCTAGCAGCTGTCCTTTTGATTTTAATCCTTCTTCTGCTGAGGGGAGACTGTGGTGAATCTCTGCTAAGCTGTCTGTCTTCCCTTTGGCGAACCTTGCTGTACTAACATTGGCTGTGCATTATCTCTACTGTTAAGGACACTCCCCTTGGGTATAACTGTGTCTGCACCCATTGTCTTTCATTACTGTACCGTTAGTTTCTGCTAATAAAAGCCATGATTATTGTTTGACCACATTGTCTTTGTCTACTTCATCAACTGGCACATCAGTGCCCACGTGCACATATCAGAGGATTCACAACTTGCTGAGGGTGAGATCAGGGGTGTTTAAGGCCAGGTATCTAGATATCTGCAAGAAGTCCAAATACGACTTGCAGAAGGCCATAACGGAAGGAAAGTAGCAATTCCAGAGGAAGCTAGAGACAGATACAGATACACGCCAGCTATAGCAGGGAGTGCAGATCATTACAGCCGACAAAGCAAAGGTGAAAACCATAGACAGCTGTGATACTTCATTACCTGAAGACCTTCTATGCCCGCTTTGAGAAGGAGAACCAAACAGTGCCGACTAAAATCCCTGCAAAGGCTGAGGACTCTGAGATATTTGTCTTTGAGAACAATGTCAGAACATCAATCAAGAGGGTGAACCCTCACAAGGCGTCAGGCCCTGGTGGCATACCTGGCAGGGTACTGAAAATCTTCACCAACCAACTAACTGGTGTGTTCACAGACATTTTCAACCTCTCATTGCTGCAGTCAGAGGTTCCCACCTGATTCAAAAGGGCATCAATCATCCCGGTCGGTGCCCAAGAAGAGTAGAGGGAGCTGCCTCAACGACTCTCATCCAGTTGCACTAACTTCTATGGTGATGAAATGCTTTGAGATGCTGGTCATAGCCAGAATTAACTCATACCTAAAGGTTTGGACCCATTGCAATCCGTCTATCATCACAGCCACTCCACAGCAATGCAGTATTGCTGGCTTTCCACTCCTCTCCAGATCACCTCGAAAGCAGCTCAATACGTATGGCTGATCTTCATCAACTACAGCTCACCCTTCAACACCATCATTCTCTCAGTGCTGGAAGTTACAAATTCTGGGCCTCTGCACCCTCCACCCCGCAAGTGAATGCTTGACTTCCTCATCAGAAGAGCACAGTCAATACGAATGGAAACGTCTCCTCACTGATCATCAACACAGGCGCACCCCAAGGATGCGTGCTTAGCCCACTGCTCTACTTGTTATACACCCATGACTGTGTGGCCAGGCACAATTCCAATGCTATCTACAAATTTGCCAATGACACCACAGTTGTCAGAATCACAAATGGTAATGAGGAAGCGTACAGGAGAGAGATAGATCAGCTCGTTAAGTGGTGTCATGCTAACAACCTTGTGCTCAGTGTTAGCAAATCCAAGGAGATCATTTTGAAATTCAGGAGGAAGTCAGAGGAACACAACCTAGACCTCATTGAGGGCTGAGTAGTGGAGAGGGTCAAAAACTTCAAATTCTTGGGTGTCAACATTTCTGATGATTTGTTCAGGAGCCTCCATGTCGATGCAATCAAGAAGAAGGCTCGCCAGCTAGGTATTTAAGGAGTTTCGGTGTATCACCGAAGACTCTCAAAAACATCTACAGGTATACTGTGGAGAGCATTCTGGCTGGTTGCATCACTGTCTGATATGGAGGTGCCAACTCTCAAGACAAGAAAAAACTCCATAGGTCTAGTTAATAACCCTCTGATATCACAGGCACCAGACTTCACTCCATTGAGGACATCTACAAGAGGCGGTGTCTTAAGAAAGCAGCCTCCATCCTCAAAGTACCCCCTCAGCCAGGCCATGCCCTCTTCATTCTGCTACCATCAGGAAAAAGGTACAGGAGTCTAAAGACAAACACTCAATGGCAAAAGGACAGCTTCTTCCCCACTGCCATTAGATTATTGAATGATCAATTAACCAAAAACAGTGCCTTACTTTTTATGCACTTTCTTTTTCATTGATGTTGTAAAGTGGTTTATATGAATGTTGCTGCAAAACACCGAATTTCTTGACTTGTTCATGACAATAAAATACATTCTGACTCTGATTTTAGAATATGGTAATTTTAAGATTCAATTTGTTGTCATATAATAAAGACAGTGCAATATTACACAAAATTTGTTTTTGCTTGCTGTAAGGCAAACTGATTTGCCTTTGGCAGAAATTGCCTGAAGTGCCTCACAGTCAGAGAAAGAAGCAAAAGAGAGTCCGCTTAGAGCCGCTGTGTGTCCATGGATTCACCTCCAGCACTCCCTCAGCCCTTGCAGGCACACAGTGTCCATTCCAAGCCATCAGCAGCCCGAGCTCTAGATCCAACCTCTGACACAAAAGGAACCCTTCCCTGCCATTGGCACCCTCTCGCATCCTGGTTCTGAATGCTGATAATACCACTTCAGCCTATCTGGAGTCAGTCCCCAGCATGGTGTGAATCCCTTGACCGCAGTTGCCAGCAGCCACCAACCTCCATGGGTTCCTTGCCTTGAGTCGCCAACAGCTTGCCGCCTGTGTGTTCTTCAGCCTCAGAGCTTCTCACTGGTCACTTTCCCATGGGTCGTCTTTTATCTGCTTCTTCTCAGATGGGTAGTTGTCTCTCTATTTTGTGGTGGTCTGTGCCAGTCCTCTGATTCCCCAGAGTCTGCAGCACCTTGTGGCTGCTGCCGATCATAGGCGCTTCCATCTTGGGCGTAGACCTCACAGTTGTGGGATTTTAAATAAAACCACAATTGGCTCTTTTAACAAGCTTTTTAAAGCCTGTAGGGAGCCTACGGTTTTTGGACTGGATGGCTGGACCCCATGGAAACACTGTGTCTCTGCTCCCTGCGGGTCTGCACCAGTGGCAGCGTCACCATTTTGATTTACAGAGAGAGAGAGAAGATGCTGTTGAAACTGGTCGCACTCATGAAAGCACTTAATAATACAGGTTTAATTCTGAAGCAAATGCCAAGTGTGTCATGCTGTGTTTATTTTGCCAGTTAATTACTTTGTAACTCTGTTTTATTAATGGTAGTCTCTGCTTTGGATAATTAACCATGAAATCTGGTACAGGTATCTGGTTCACATTGTATACAGCTTTATACAGCTTTAATTGGGTTAATTTGATGTGATAAATAAAAGATGGGAGGGGAGGATTTTGATTGTGGTTCTGGCGTGCCCTTAGAAGGTCCGTAACCCATTAAGTCTGTTTTTCCTTTTACCACTTCAGTGACTGAGCTTTCCCAAGAGCTGGAGAACCCAATGTATTAGCACAAATTTCAAATCCTAATAAAGTCAGAAGCATATAATCCCATTAAAGTATTTAAATTTTAAACCATTCTCTGGTGAGCAGGTTGATAATTGTCTCTGCTTCTCATCCCCAGTCACCCCTCTGCTTACAAATGGGGGGGGGGGGGGGGGGGGAGGAGGAGAAAGGGTAAGTTACAGTCAACATTTTTCACTATTGAGATCTTCTCTCTAATTTGGAACTGAATGTGTGGAGGTAAATCCAACAGATGACTAATGCTTGTGTTCAGGTCTGCTCTTAATAGACAAAGATCTGTTTCTCCACGGGATTCTTTCATCACATTAAGGGGGCTGTAATTTTTCCACTGATTCTTTTGGCTGGTATTTTACAAACAGCCAACGAAGGACCCTGTGAACATAAAGCATCAATCTGAATTTTTTTTTCTGTGTGTTTACATCCATTTTGTTTGGTTGCAGTTTTATTTGATTTGCTTTTTGCTTATTTTGTTAACTGAATGTTTTCAGAGTAAATGAATATTATGTCCTCCAAACAAGACTGATTTGTTAATGAGTGAAATACTAAGAATATAAAATAAATCCAGGGATTTTTTAAAAACGTGTATTTATTTAGCTTGTTTCTGGAAATGTTTATTTGCAGTTTTATTTCTTAATCTTTGGAAGCAAAGATATCACTGAGCCTCTACAGGGCCAAATAGGCTGTGAGGAAGACAAGCAACAGAGCTAGATTTCATTTCAATGCTGATTTAATTTTTCATTTCTTGGAACCTAGAACTGTCAATACATCTCACTGAATTTATTGACAATTGTAGTCTGGATCTTGTCGTCAGTGGCTCTGTGATAGAGCTTGCCATTGACATCCTAGAAAGCTGCCAACAAAATTTCCTAACTTCAGCTATTATAGACATCAGTTCCAAGGGATCCCTTGCATCTTCGAGATATGATGTCATCAAGTTGGCTGAGCAGTCTGTCAATAATAAATTCTGACAGTAAACCAGGAAATAGAAAATACATTTGAACTAAATTTTAAACATTTTGGAATGCAAAATAAAGATTGCAGTGTTTATTGATAATAGCTGCAATATTATATACTTTTAAAATATTTTGAATTCTTATTTTAAATTCAGGTTCCTCACTTCAACCTTATGCAACAAATGCATCATAGCCTCCAGATGAACAGAATCAATGACAGGGACTTGAGAATTTCTACATTGAACTTTCAGGCACAGAAATCCCAGAGTTACTGTTAGCTTCATTCTTGTTACATTATAAAATTCAGGACAGAATGCTTTTCCATGATATTGTTTTCCCAGTCTAATCGATGTAAAATAGTTTGCTTATTCATCTCCTTTCTGGAAAGTAGAAAGAAACTTTGCTGTACTTTCAGCTCTTAACCAGCTGAAACACATTTCAAGTAAATATGTTCTGTTGGTTAAGAATGAGTTAAACTAAATTTGACAAATAATTTGATGGATTTCCGTGTGTTTGAATTTTAGCAGGATTATTGAAGAAAAATGTGGGAGGTGCTTGCTGATATCTTTTATAGAAGCCTTTTTGATATATTGGTCTGGGGGACAATTTGCCAATGCTGGTTTGTCTTTTGGTTAGATATAATTGTTATTTTTCAATAAAATATGCTTTTCCTGTTGATTGTCAAAATGTAAACAAATTGATGCGTGATAATTCACTACAATTTATTTTACATTGGGAGGTTTAAAACTGAGCCTCTGCATTTCTAATCTGAAAGTGCTTTATAATACAATGCTATGGGGAGAAATTTTTAACAAAAAAAATCTTTAAAATGTTTGCAAAATATCAAGTGTTTTATTGCAGGTTTCCATTTAAATGTAGAATTGCCACTGCAGCGTTTAAAGGGTGAATTCTGAACGAGTTTTGAGAAAGCAGAAAATGAATGTTATTAATTCAATTCACCCTTTGATCCTGTGTCCAAGATGGTTATTTCTAATCTCCTTCTTTAGACTTTTATATTTTTATATCCCCCACTAATGAGTGTGAACTACACATGTACAAAACAATGCACTGCTTGTTATTCTGTACTGAAGAACTTACCTATTCCCCACCCCCATTTTAAAAGCCTGGTTTTGCTTTTGTTTCTTGTGTGCAGTTGCAATGCTTCCCTTAACAAATGGGAACAATTTCTTCATTAAATTACATCTACAACCATGGCTAAAATACTGGCATAAAGAGAAAATGAGCAGGTATTGGAAGTTCATGTTAGTAACACGTTTCTTCTGTGCACTGAACATGATTAATCTTTCCCAATTGTGGCAGACTTAAAGCACTAAAATTAGTAAGTGGAATTCAGCCTAGAGAAAAATGAGGAATGCAAAAACAGTTCAGTGAGGTCACAGTAAATACTGAAAATTAGAAAGGAGCATAGAAACAGATGGATCTTGGATTACCGGTGGCATAGAATATAAGAATAAGAAACTCCATAAAGCAATAGTTAAGCCACAGTTATAATTCTGGTGATTAGGTTAGAGGAAGGATGCAATAGCTAAAGAGATAGTTTATATGATTGTCGGTTAATAACTACTTTAAAATTTTAGCTATGAGTAGAGATTGCCCATGTTGAGTTGAGTTGAAATGGAGGTAGCTGAGGGGATTTTTTTTCCCCACAACTTTATTTATTCGTTCCACAAGGTTATTACATAAAGTAAAAAAAAGTACATATTATGAAGAATAAAATTTTTTTATATATATAAAAAAAAGAGAAAAAAAAGAACCCCCCCCCCCCCCACCCCTCTCAGCCAGCTCTCTAGAGGAGAGCCAAAGAGAAAACAAAACTGAAATATATTTACTAAAATCTAATCAAGGTCAATTTAAATGTAAATATTCTGAATATAAAGACCACTTTTTAAGAAAAAAAGAATAATTATCATGTAAAGCATATGTGATTTTTTTCCATTACCAAACAAGTTTTCATCTCATTAAGCCATCTGTTATATCAATCACATTAGCATTTTTCCATGTACTTGCTATATATTTTTTTGCTACAGATAAAGCTAAATATACAAAAGCAATCTGAAATTTGTCTAATTCCAAATCTTTCAAAGGCTTCAACTTACCCAACAAAAATATTGTCGGGACTAGAAGTATTTTGATCTTATACAAATGTTCCAAAAACAATTGAATTGCTTTCCAAAAAGATTGTATATGTACACATAACCAAACAGCATGAAAAAAAGTTCCAACCGAATTACCACATCTAAAACAAGAGTCTGATTTACTAAAACCATATTTTTTTAAAAAACTTTTCAGGTGTTAAATACAATTGATGTAAAAAAAATTATAATTAACCATTGCATAACGAATATTTATCGATCAAGTAACACGATCATGACAGATATCTAACCAGTCATCTTCGGAAAAAATAAAGTTAATATCCTTTTCCCATTTAATCTTAGATCTATCCCATCCCTTTTTTTCCATACTTTCTTGTAATATTTGGTACATCAATGAAATATATCCCTTCTTTGGTACAATCACAAGAAAAGATTCAAATTTAGTCAATTTAGGTAAAGTCATATCTCGAGCAAATATTTGTTTTATTAAGGATCGAAGTTGATAATAAACAAATAAAGAATTCTCATTAATACCAAAATCTTCCCTCATTTGATTAAAGGATAAAAATTTACCTTCTTTAAAACAATCCCCCAAGTTTTTTATACCTTTAGATTTCCAATGCAATAAACATTGATTATACATTGAAAAAGGAATAAGTTGATTATTATATAACGGTGTTCAAGTCAATAATTTACCCTTAGAACCTATCGTTCTATTTTTCCTCATCCATAACTTCACTAAATGTTTTAATATAGGCACATTATATTGTTGTAATAAATTTAAATTCCACCGAAACAAAAATTGATGTATTTCAAATTCAAAAATATTCACCATCTCAATTTTAGCCCAACTAGGGGGCCGTTCCAAATCCACTAATGATGTAATAAATTTAAATTGAGCTGCCTCATAATAATTTTGAAAATGTGGTAAACGTAATCCCCCTAATGCATATTTCCAAGTTAACTTATTCAAAGCTACTCTTGGAAATTTACCCTTCCATAAAAATTCCCTAACCATTTTATTTAAATCTCAAAAAAAATTCTTATTAAGTAAACATGGAATTGACTGAAACAAATATTGTATATGTGAAAACATATTCATTTTAATTGTATTTATTCTTCCAATTAAATTTATAGGAAGATCCTTCCACTTAATCAAATCAGCTTTGATCTTTTTCATTAACGGTACATAATTTAATTTATATAAAGATTGATAATCAATATCCACATTTATACCCAAATATTTAATTCGATCAGTCCACTTCAAATTAATAATATTCTTATAAACTGAATAATCTCCTTCACCTATTGGTAAAATTTCACTTTTTTCCCAGTTAACTTTATATCCAGACAAAGATCCACATTGTATTAAACATTCCTTCAAGTGTAAAAGTGACTGAGCTGGGTTTGTTAAATACACTAGTACATCGTCAGCAAATAGATTAATTTTATACTCCTCAACTAAAACTCTCATACCTTGTATCTGTATATTTTGTCGTATCAACTGTGCTAAAAGTTCAATTACTAACGCAAACAAAGCTGAAGACAAAGGACAACCTTGTCGAGTTGAACGAGTTAATTTAAAAGGTTCCGAGATCTGACTATTTGTCAATACCCTGGCTATTGGTTTATTGTATAAAGCTTTAATCCAAGCAATAAAAGAAGGACCAAACTTAAATTTCTCTAAAACTTTAAATAAAAATTTCCACTCAACTCTATCAAAAGCCTTTTCTGCATCGAGAGATTTTGGGTGGTCAGGGCATTGTTAGTATTTATTAATCAAACTAATCACTCGAAGAATATTATCCAAAGCATATCTATTCTATATGAAACCTGTTTGATCAACATGTATCAACTTAGGTAAAAAGTTAGCCAATCGATTTGCTAATACTTTAGCTATTATTTTATAGTTCTCATTTAACAAAGAAATTGGTCTATATGAAAACACCTTCAACAGATCTTTATCCTTCTTAGGAATTATGGTAATTAAGGCATTAGAGCATGATTCAGGTAGATCATAATGTTCATTAATCTGTCGAAACACATCTCCAAACACTGTAGATAAATCATCATAAAATACCTTACAAAATTCAGCCGAAAACCCGTCATCACCAGGTGATTTTCCATTCGGCATTTCCAACATAGCCAATTTAATTTCTAAATCAGTAAAAGGAGCCTCCAGCTCCAATGTTTTCTTCTCTTAGTACCAGTAATTTCAACATCGATAAAAAGGAGTCAATCGATCCGCTCTCCTGTTTTTCCTCAGAAGTATATAATTTCTTATAAAATGAATGAAACTCATCATTAATCTCACAAGGTTTGTAAGTAACAGTCGAATTTTGTCTGACTGTATTAATAACTCTTGATACCTGTTCTTTCTTTGACTGCCATGCAAATACCTTATGCGCTTTCTCACCCCATTCATAATACCGTTGTTTAGATCTATTAATCAAGCATTCAAATTGATAAGATTGCAACGTATTGCATTTCAATTTCAATCTAAACAACTCTATCTTCTGATTTTCTGTCACATCTCTCTGAAATTCCTTTTCTAATTCATCAATCTGTTTCTCTAATTCAAGGCTCTCAGTCAAATAATTTTTTTTAACCTTAGAGGTATAACTAATTATTTGACCTCTCAAGTAAGCTTTCATAGCATCCCACAATATAAATTTACTCTGAACGGAGTTACTATTTTCTTCCAAAAAGCAATTGATTTGTTTTTTAAAAAAATTCAATAAATTCAGCTATTTTTTTTAACATTGTTTTGAATCTCCAACAATAAACTACACAAACTTTTTCAGAACTCTCATAAGTAAAATACAACAAAGAATGATCTGAAATTACCCTACTTTTATATTCTGTTTGCAGTATTTTCCCCTGTAAATGTGCCGATACTAAAAAAATCAATTCTGGAAAAAGATTCATGTCTAAATGAATAAAAAGAGAAATCCTTCTCTGTTGGGTTAAGACATCGCCAAATGTCCACTAAATTAAAATCTTTCATCAAAGCTCGAATTTGAATTGCCATTTTAGATTTTTTAACATTTTTTGGAGATTTATCTAATAAAGGTTCCAAAATACAGTCAAAATCTCCTCCAACCATAACATTTTCATCAACTTGTCCCAGAGGCAAAAATGCATCTGGAATAAATGCTTCATCATCCACTTTCCGTGCATAAATGTTAACTAAAGTCCAAAATTCATTAAAAATCTTACAATTCAATTTAAGAATACGTCCTGCATTCATTTCCATTGATTGTAATTCAAAAGATAAATTTTTATGTATCAAAATTGCTACTCCCTTAGCTTTGGAGTTAAATGAAGAAAAAAAAAACATGTCCAACCCAGTCCCTCTTCAATTTCATACTTTCTTTTTCATTCAAATGTGTATCCTGTAAAAAACCAATATCAATCTTCAACTTTTTGATATATGCCAAAACTCGCTTACGCTTAATCGGGTTGTTTAATCCCTGAACATTAAAGGTAGCAAATTTCAAATTTGACATATCTAATACAATTACTAAATACCAAAAATAATCACAAAATTAATAACAAAGAGAATTTTTTTTATATAGGAGCCTCAAATTAAAATATATAGGCCTTCCAAATAAAATAATATTCATTAATAAGAGAAAAGAAAAGCAACCAAAAAAAACTACCAAAAGGTAGTAACTCCCTAAAAAAAACTGGGTGTGGATTACCCACTAGTGACTGATGATTAACAAAGAAATCAGTGCAATCCCCTCCTCCCCAGCCAGACAATCAAAAATATTAACATATTACAAAAAAAAATCAGCCTTGAGATTCCGGTCCAGATGGTGAACTCATTTCAAGAGTAGGTGAGCTCTTTCCATTCCCGTTCTTTCCACTTTTGCCATTTTTCCCATTTCCAAGACCATCAGATTTTCTTTTATGTGATAATGGTGGATGACTTCTTTGTCCTCTGACATCTGGTAATGAATTAGCAAAAACCATTGCTTCATGCTCACTCTCAAAGAACTGAGACTGATAGTTTCCATAAAACACTTTTAACACAGCACGATAACGAAAAGCAAATTTGTAACCTTTACGCCATAAAACATCTTTAACTGGATTAAATTCACGTCGGCATCTGATGATATCTTGACTCAAATGAGGGTAGAAGAAAACTCTACCATTCTGAACCATCATTGGAGCTTGCATTTTGAACTGCAAGTCGAAGAATTGTCTCTCGATCCAAACAGTTCAAACAACGAACTATCACAGCTCTTGGAGGTTGACCAGGTTGGGGTGTTCTTCTTAAAGCTCTATGTGCTCTTTCCAATACCAATCCATCAGGAAAAGACTCTTCCCCTAACATCTGGGGAATCCAATTTTTAAAAAAATTTGACAGGATCTTGACCTTCTATACCTTCTGGCAAACCCACAATTTTCACATTGTTTCTTCTGCTTTGATTTTCCAAATAGTCTATTTTTTTTTGTTAACTCTCTTTCTCGGTCTCCTAAATCTTTAACTGATTTCTCCACCTTTACTATTGTTTCTGTATTGGATTGTTCTTGTTGTTTACATTCAGAAAAGGAAGCTTCAAATTTTTTTAAAGTTTTCCCAATTTTCTTTAGCTTCTGCCTTAACCACAGTTAGGTCTGAACTTATATCAGTATTCATTTGAACCAGCTGGTTGAATTGACCAGTAATAACATCTAAATAAGAAACAATATCTTCAAACATCACATAAACAGGCTGAGGTGCAGTTTGAAATGCAGAATCCGGTTCCGTAAGTTGTAACTCGGTTTCTTCCAGCTCTTCTTCCATTTCCTGTGCAGTGGTAGAGTAAGGTAAGTCCTCATCTAGTTGTTCTTCAAAAGGCAGCATTCTAGTCATTTTGCTGCGAGTTTGGACACCCAACAACAACTATAGGAGTGCGCTACCCAAGCCCACAGTCACTTTAGACTGCGTGTCTACCGTCACAGTCCTCTTCCTTGGCGCGCCCATCTCTTCCAACGGGGGTGTTCGTTGTAACAAGCCTCCAGGCTCGTGCCCGACTTCTGGGGAGCACACTCCTTCCTACGCAAAACAGGTCGAACCAGCGCCATCTTGAGGCTGCTGAGTAGCTGTTACCTTAACTTTTGTCCCCACCGGTGATCATTGAAGCTTGGGGATTGCTGAAAATGGATCTGAGGCTGTTTCAAGTCGTTATGGCCCCAATTCTTCTGCACTTCGAAACTATTTTCTTTTGTAACTGAGACTTTGTTTTTTTTTCACATTAGCAGCCTTAATGGCTCACCAAAATATCAAACTAAAAATTAAAATTTTAAAATTAAAAATAAAGGATTAAAAAACGGGTACTTAAAAGTCTGACCAAAGAGGGCAGGGATTACACATCTGGTCTCTACGCCATCTCGCCACGCCCCCTTTTTTTTCCTTTGGAACAAATACATCTGAGATGGATCTGAGTGCTTTAGAAGCAAAGGCTAGGAAGATCTGATGTCCTTCAGTAATTTAAAAAAAATCAAAACTTATGGTAATTGGTGAAAGGATGAGAAAGATGTTTAGGAAAACATTTTTAGCAAAACTCAAAACAAAGATTTGAACTCTCTGCCTGAAAGAGCAATTGAAGTGAAAGTGTTGATGGTATTTCAGGAGTACTAGCTCTGTACCTGATACATCATAAGCTCTGATGCTAACACCAAGCTCTGCACAGAGGAATAGGAGGTAAAATGAATGGACAGTACATAGATTAGAAAAAATTTTTAAGAACAAATGAAAGCATTAAAAGAATGGCTGATACTAGAATTTAGTAAAATGAAAAGTACAGAAGAAAAAGTGAGTAGAATAGAGCTGGTCATAACAGAGGTAGGGAAAAGATAAGAAAATGTGGAAGAACGTGTAATGGCGGTAGAAATAAGCTCTGATGCTATTTTTTTTTTAAGTTTAGTGGGCAGCGCAGTAGCTTAGCAGTTAGTGCAACACTTCTAGAATGCCAAAGACCCCAATTCAAGTCCACTGCCATCAGTAAGGAGTTTGTATGTTCTCCCCATGATTGTGTGGATTTCCTCCAGGGGCTTCATTTTCCTCCACATTTCAAAAATGTACAGGTTAATGGGTCACATGAATCTAATTGGGTGGCATGGTCTCATAGGCTGGAAGGGCTTGTGACTGTCCTGTGTATCTAATTTTTTTAAAAGATTACTTATCACAGCAAATCTACAATAGTGAGAATGGTGCTTCTGTGAACAGACTGTTATACCTAGCATTACATACAGCGGGCAGCAACCTCCTTTGAAGAAGACCGCAGAGCCCACCTCACTGACAAAAGGCAAAGGAGGAAAAACCCAACACCCAACCCCAACCCACCAATTTTCCCCTGCAGCCGCTGCAACCGTGTCTGCCTGTCCCGCATCGGACTTGTCAGCCACAAACGAGCCTGCAGCTGACGTGGACTTTTACCCCCTCCATAAATCTTCGTCCGTGAAGCCAAGCCAAAGAATATACAGCTGTGTAAAGATCACAATTTATGAAGTATAGGATTACAATGACAAGGAACATCAATTAGCACCAAGCGCTGGCTGCATGGGACCACTGTTGAGGTGTTCATTCAGGTGCCATGGCTGCAGGGAAGAAACTGTTTTTAAGTCTATTGTTGTTTTGTTTTCTTTTCCTTCGTTTTTAGTTTGATATAATTGTTCGTAGAATTCTCTGAAGTTTTCATTAATCTCCGTTGGATTATATGTGATTTGCTAGAATGAAAGATGGGAGAAGTTATGCTCAGGAACTATGAGAAATACAATAAACACGAGGTTACGTATGATACAATATAACTGGATACACAGGCTATACATTACACCTCAAAAGTTAAATAAATGGGATCCAACAGTATCTGACAGATGTTTTTGCTGTAAAAAGGAAATGGGAACAACAATTCATGCAATTTGGACATGTGAGAAAGTGAAAAAGTTTTGGGAAGATCTAAACCAGATATTAAATAAAATCACAAAAAGCAATATACCAAAACACCCAGAGATCTTCCTCCTAAGTAACATAAAAAACAAGAATTTGGACTCGATTTGGATGGTACACAAAAAAGATTTGTTATGATAGCCCTAGCTGTAGCAAAAAAATGTATTATGTCAGCCTGGAAATTAGAAGATAACTTGAGAATACAACAATGGTATATAGAAATGAATAAATGTATTCCATTAGAAAAAATAACCTATAATTTAAGAAATAACATTACAATATTTGAACAAATATGAGAGCCATACATGAAACATAATAGAGAAAACCTACCGTGGACATCTACCACCTAAAATGACAGAAGGAGAAGAGAATGAAAAGAACTGACTCAGTGGAATTTCTTGTTTATTTTTATTGAGTGACAACTTTGACAGGTTTAATGTATCTTATATTCTGAACTTTAAATAAATGGGAGGAGAGGGAGGGAGGGGAGGAGGGAGGGGGGGAGAAAACGACACTATATATTTAAGAAGGAAAATGTATATATCTTGATCAATATGGTTTATAGTGTGAAAAATAAAAAATTAAAAAAAAAGTCTGTTGCTGCATCTTTTCTCAGTCTTAAGCCTTCTCCCCAACGGGATGAGGGAAAAGAGTGTCCAGGGTGTCATGGTCTTTCAGTATGTGGATTGCCTTTCCTAGCCAGCAAGAGATGTTGATGGAGGGGAGGGCCTGTATTCAATTCCTTTTGTTCTGATCTTGAGCAGAGCAAGTGTTATGCATCCACTAAGTATGCTTTCGATGGTGCACTTGTGGAAGTTGTTGGCATACAGAGGGAATATGCCAAAACTTCCTTCGTTTTCTAAGAAAGCAGAGACATTGGTGCAATTTTTTTTATTGTCATGTTGAAGTGCTTGTCCCAGGCTAGATCTTTGGATATACTTATTTTGAAGAACTTTGAAGCTACCTACTCTTGACTTCAATGGACCAAGGGCGGCACGAATAGCGTAGCAGTTAGCACAACGAATCCTGCGCTGACTTCAAGGAGACATTCTCCCCATGTCTGCGTGGGTTTCCTCCAGACATTCCGATTTCCTCCAACCCTTCAAAAACATACCGGAGGTGTCGGTCAATTGGGTGGCATGTGCTTGTGGGCCATAAGGGCCTGTTACCATGCTGTATGTCTAAATTTAAAAAAATAATTTAAAGAACTAGGAAGTTGGATTCAGTCAATTGGCTTTTGTTTGTAAGGCATGAACATAATATGTTGAGTGCCCTTCCAAATTCTGTGCTTATCTCCATAAATTCCATTGTTGAATTAAAATGACAGTCTGAACAGCTAAAAGCCAACTGAAACTTATTATTGCATGGGCATCATATTTGTTTCACAACTGTAAACTAAGATTTTTTTTACATCTATATATGTATAAATCAGAAAAGGTTAACACATAACTTGGAGTCAGAAATTTTGATCTGTTTGAACACTTCATACATTGATGCATGACTGTTTAATTCTTATATGAATACTGTAAGGTGTCACATGGCAAGTCTGTCAGAACTGCCTTGTGCTTCCATTCAGCTCTCTCTAATCATGCTTGACAACTCTAACCTAGGCCCATCTATGTTATTAGCATTTGGAATACCTGAATGCAGTTCAGCAAAATGAACTAGAAATGCATCAAGTTAAGGTGTCAACCTAATTAAAATAAACTCAGATGGTTTAATCTAAGCCCAGCCACAAGAATATGCACAGTACCAGGTTTACTTCTGTTGAGTGATAATTTTAAATCCAAGTTCTGATTTTTAGCCAAGAGCTTCATGTCTGTTCAGGAAACATTAGTGGCATGGTTCGTGCAACGCTGTTACAGCACCAGTGTCCCAGATTTGAGTTTGGTGCTGTCTGCAAGGAATTTGTATGCTTTTCCCGTGTCTGTGGGTTTCCTCCGGATGTTCCAGTTTCCTCCCATCCTTCAAAGACATACAGGGGTTGTAAATTAATTGGATGTAATTGGGTGGCACGGGCTTATGGACTGGAAGGATTTGTTACTGCGCTGTATATCTAATTGTTTTAAAATTAAAGGTTTCAGTGCAAAAATCTGTACCCCTCATCTGCTTTTCCATTCAGTAAAATTCTGGGCAGAAACGTGATAGGGGCACACTGGCTTTTCAAGATAATATGCCTTGCAGCCACATGAAGCTCTGAGAACTAGAATGCTAACTTGGAACAGCTATTTCCGGAAGACATATTAGTACTTTCAGATGTGATTTTCACACTGACATTTATGTCACTTGTGATACTTATTTCTTTCATGTATACATCGGATATCATCTCCTGTAAGCCAGTAATTTTAAAGAATTTTGATTTCAAGAAGCACAGTGACATATCATATTCATGCTCCAAGTAAATTTTATCTAACCCTGTGAAAGCAAGATCTACACCTTGCTCTCTGTACTTACCAAGATTCTTCTTAAATGCTTTTCTGTCAGTCATCCCAAATTTTAACAAACGTAAGGAAAAAAAACTCCTTCAAAGTTCCATATTGGTTTTATGTTGTGCATTTAGTGACAAGCTTGTTTTGTGACCTATTGCTTTGAATACTGCTACAAGCAGAAACATATTTTCTGCTACAGTGCTATTAAAATACTTTCTAATTCTAAAGACTGCTATTCAATCATCCCGAGCTTTCTCCTCATCAGAACAAGGACGGAATGCAGCCTTTGGAACCTTCCACCTGATAGGATTTTGCTATTGTAATTCTATGTTACTGGGTTCTGTGTTGTAACAACACTGTGTGTGTGTGTGTGTGTGTGTGTGTGTGTGTGTGTGTGTGTGTGTGTGTGTGTGTGTGTGTGTGTGTGTGTGTGTGTGGTGTGTGCTTCATCATTCTTGCTTTGTTTTTCTCTCCCTTGCTCTCTCACTCTCATACACTTAAATTAACACAAGTTTATGCATACTCTTTGATTTACTTTAGAATTTGATTTTTGCTCTTCGCCAGATTTACAATGTTGTGAAACTCACTATACATAGATGGTTCATGATAAGTCTTAAACATTAGTGCAGGCATTTATCAGAGGATGGAGGCTTGCTCCTGTGGTAGTTAAAGGACCTATCGTGACCTGAATTGATGGAGTTTTATCACCTTAATTTGAGCTGGAGCATCGCAACATCGCCTTGAAGGCCAGTACTTCTGTTTGGTGGTCCTGACCTCCACGATCTCTGCCCAAGATACTCTCCTCCTCAATAGCTCTAAGGCATTGTGACTGCCTCCAGCACTGAGGCACTGCATTAGAATAAATCTACCCTGAAGTGGCACAGATCATTGAAACAATTGTACTCTGCTTTGAAGCCATCCATGTCAGGAAATTAGACGGAAAAGTTTGTATTGTTAAGGCTTGTTTTATTCGGGCTGAATCTCTGAAAGCAAAAGTTTACACTTCTGGATCAGACAAGTAAAAATGTAAGTACGGGACTTGCTGGCTCATATGAATGCGAGTCATCTTCCGGTAC
This sequence comes from Narcine bancroftii, assembly GCF_036971445.1. Lineage (NCBI taxonomy): Eukaryota > Metazoa > Chordata > Chondrichthyes > Torpediniformes > Narcinidae > Narcine > Narcine bancroftii. Next base: position 78,395,122 of record NC_091478.1, read on the forward strand.
TGTTTTGGCAACCATTCTGTCACCAAATGTTCATAAGAGGCATGAAAGCTGCAAGAGAGTTTTCACATTTTGTTGCCAGCAACATTAATCAAGACCTCAGCTGTGTTTCACAGCTGACTCAAATCTTGATCCCAGTTTTAGAAATGAGTTGTGTTCATTCTAGAATTCAGAAAGAACATTGGCAAACTAAACAGAACAAAGCAGACATCACAATTAAACACCTGATTCAAGATCCAAACACTGTACCTTCTGGCAATTTCAGTCTTTAAGGAGGTCTGTGCTATAATTTGCATCAGAACATGAGCTCACCTTCTTTATAAATGGTGGGTCAGAAACCAGCCACAGGGTAATTATCGTGCAGCTTAAACCTCGGACCATATACAAGGAACCACTGCAGTTTGTGATCCTTCAGTTGAGGACAAGAACTTTACCCATTCATTTCTGAAGCTCAGTGTAAATTGTGATTGACATTTAGCTCCTGAACATCAAGGCAAATTCAAGATATTAGAGTGCAACAGAGAATCAGACCCCTTGGGCTTCTCCTACTATGACAATCTTTTTTGCCCGTATGCAGTAACTCGAGTGCCCAGGAACACTGAAGGCTGCAGAAAGTGACAAACGTAGCCAAGTTTCACATAGGCACTGACTTCCCATTCATTGAAGACATTAATATTGAAGCCCTGCCTCAAGAAGGTAGCCAACATTATAAGGGATCCCCATTACCCAGTCAGAAACCCTTCTCGCATGTTGCCTTCAGGCAGAAGATACAGAAGCCTCTTGTCCAGCACTTCTCAGTTCTAGAACAGTTTTTTCCAACAGCTATCAGGGTCTTGAGCTTCACTATACTACCCTAACCCAACCTTTACTACTCTGAGGCTAACAAAAGAACTGCATGTACTATTGCAATGTCACTTTTTCTCTCGCACGAACTGCAACTGTAAATACTTCCTGATCTATCCTTTTGTCTCATCTCTTTTTCTGTCTCGGCACATTGTGGTAACTTAATTTATAGTATTATAGTTAGAGTATCTTGTGCACTGACTACAGTAAGTAATAATTTTCCTGCATCTGTACCTATTCAAATATAATGATAATAAATGCATTATTCATTCTATTCACTCACATTTGGTCCATATTCTCTCTTCGTTGCTGATTTAAGTACCTATCTAAATGTCTCTTAAACACAATGATTGTATCGGACTCCACTTCTGGATGCAAGTTCCAGAGATCAGCTATTTTTTTTTAACTTCCCCTCAAATGATCTTTAAAACCCATGCTCGTGTTAATGACACCCATACCAAGAGGAAAAGATTCTGCCTATCTTCCCTCTCTATACTTCTCATAAATTTATATGCATAATCAGGTCACCGATCAGCCTCCTTCACTCCATGAGAAACAAAAACAGTCTATATGTTTTCCCACAACTGATACCTCTTTCCCCTCTCTCCCTCATTCTTCTCGCTCTCTCTCATCCTTCTTGTACTGTGGCAACCACAACTACACACAGACTCCAAGGGCAGTCCAGTAAGGTTGCAACGTGATGGCTTAACTTTTTTATTACATGCCCTGATCTGAAGGCAAGAATGCCATATGTCTTCTTCACCAACCTTTGGGATCCAAAGTCTCTCTTTTTATCAATATTCCCCAATGCCTTACCATTTATTGTATATACTCCACCACTTTTAGACTTCCCAAAATATATCACCTTGCATGAGTCAGGATTAAATTTCATATCCCAATACTCCTTTTGTAAAACGTTCTGCTGTTGTCTGGAACAACTGTCCTCACTATCCATAATACCAGCACCTTTAGTGTCATTCGTAAGCTTACTAATTATTCCTCTTACATCTACATCCGTCATGAATATATATTATCACAAACAACAAGGCCTCCTTACATCAATTTCTGCACAATGCCATGGATCATTTTACTGTGGTCTTAGACGCACAAAATGGGTCGAAGTAAGCGGGCTGACGGGCCAGTGCCAACACATTTGGTTTCCTGAAGGGGAAATCTTGCCCAACAAGCCTGTTGGAATTATTTGAGGAAATAACAGGAAGGACAGAGAAAGAGAGTCACGAGATGTGGTTTACCTGGATTTTCTAAAAGCCTTTGACAAGGTGCTTCAAATGCTAAGTAAGATGAGAGCCCATGGTATTATGGGAAAGATACTAGCCTGGATTGAAGATTGGTTGACCAGCAGAGAGGTAGAAATAAAAGGGGTCTTTTATAAAAGGGGCTCCGTTGGTTATGTATCTTGTGCTTCTTTGCCATTTTGAATGCTGTATGGCCTGCTGAGTTTCACTGAGATTGGAGGAAGGGTAGATAGTTGAGGAAGCCCTGCAGAAGGACTTGGACAGGTTGGGATAATGAGCAAGGAAATGGCAGATTAAGTACAGTGTAGAGAGGCATATGATCATCCATTTTGGTGGAAGGGATAAATGGGCAACAAGTTCAGAAAGCAAAGGTGCAGAGGGACTTGGGAGTCCTCATGCAAGACTCCCTAAAGCAGGGGTGTCAAACTCAAATTCACAGAGGGCCAAAATTAAAAACTTGGACTAAGTCGTGGGCCAAACTAAATATTTATTGAAAATTTTCAACAATATTTGCATGTTTTCTCTTCTTTCAACATATGTAATGTTAAACTTTTTCTTATTAAAATAAATGTTTAATAATAGTTTTGATTAAACTCTTTCCAGAAGAAGCATTAACAAATGAGAAATAAAATATAAAATAAAGTTTGCAGTAAAACCAGACTTCTTTTCATCTCCTCCACCTTCTGGAGCTTTTGCTTCTCGTTCAGATCTTTATACCTGTCCTGGTGTTTCGTTTCATAGTGACGTCGTATGTTATATTCTTTAACTACAGACACGCTGGCTCCACACACAAGACAAACAGGTTTGTCTTTTAAAATGGTGAACATATAGTCTGCCTCCCACCTGTATTGAAAGGTCCTGTTTTCTGTCTTTCGTTTGGCCATTTTTCGTAAGGGGTTTATTACATGTGAGTTGGGCGACAGGTCGCAGATGCTAATGAAAGTAAAGAGAGGAGGTGGGGGCGATTAGCGGGCTGACGGGCCGGCACCAACGCATTTGCAAAGCATTCTGGGATTTGTAGTATTAGCTGTGCATGCACTATACTGGCGCGGTGGCCAGCGGGCCAGCTCTAATACATATTTGATATGATCTTTCAGGCCAAATATAATTATATCACAGGCCAAATTTGGCCCCCGGTCCTGAGTTTGACATGTGTGCCCTAAAGGACCGCTTGCATGTAAAGTCAGTGGTAAAGAAAGCAAATGGAAATGCTAGCATTCATTTCAAGAGGGATAAAATGGAAAAGCAAGGATGTGAAGTTGAGGCATTATAAGGCATTGGTCAGACCACACTTGGATTATTGTGAGCTGTTTTGGGCTCTATATCTAAGGAAGCATGTGTTGGTATTGAGGGTCTGGAGGAAGCTTACAAGGATAATTCCCAGAGCGGAAAGGTTTTGATATGAGGAGCAAATGAAACCTCTGGGATTGTACTCGCTGGAGTTTAGAAGAATGAGAGGGATCTCATTGAAACCTATCGAATACTGAAAGATGATAATAATTATTATAATAATAAGATAATAATAATAAAAATAATACTGATAGAGTGGATATTGAGAGGATATTTCCTTTGAGGGAGTTTGGGACCAGAGGCCACAGTCTAAGAATACACAAATGACCCTTTGGAACAGATGAGGAGAAATTTCTTTACCTAGAGGGTGGTGAATTTGTGGAATTTGTAGCCGAGGCCAAGTCATTGGGGATATTTAAGGCAGAGGTACATATGCTCTTGATTAGGAAGGGAATCAAGGGTTACAGGGAGAAGACAGGAGAATGGGGTTGAAAGGGATTGTATAATCAGACATGATGGGATGGCAAGGTGGGCTCAGTGGGCTGAATGGCCTGATTCCACTTCCACGACTTATGGTCGCAGACTTCCAACAGAAGATTTCCATTCTTCTATCACTGCCTTCCTATCATAAAAGTAATTTTGTATTCAGTTAGCCAGCTTCCCACAGATCCCATGTGCCTTAAATTTCTGGATTAACCAATAAGTTCCTTATTAAAAATCATATTGAAAGTCTTCATCAACCTTCTTGGTTATCTCCTTGAAAAGGTCAATCCAATTACTGAGGCTGGATCTCCCCCATGTAAAGCCACTCTGATGATCCCTGATCAATCCCAACCTTTTCAAATATTCTCCAACATACTCCCTTTGGATTTTCAAAATAATTTTCTTGTCATTGATACAAGGCTTGTCTGCCTGTAGTTACCTGGTTAATCCCTGTTGCTCTTTTCAACTATCTTCCAGCATCTCACCTGTGACTTGTGAAGATGAAAAAATCTTCACCAAGGCCCCAGCTATCTCCTTTCTAGATTCCCAATAGCAAATGGGACAGCATGTTTGGTGTAGTGGTTAGCACAACGCCTTTACAGCGCCAGTGATTGGACCGGGGTTTGAATCTCGTGCTGTCTGTAAGGAGTTTGTATCTTCTCCCTGTGTCTGCATGGGTTTTCCACGGGGGCTCTGCTTTCCTCCCACTGTTCAAAATATACCAGGGTTGCAGGTTAATTGGGTGTAAATTGGGTGGCACAGGCACATTACCATGCTGCATGTCTACATTTAAATTTTTTAAATTAATTTAAATTTAACCCTGGGAGAGATTTCTTCCAGCCCTAGGATTTTACCAACCTTTGTGTGTCCCAAGACATTTCACGCCTCCAGAATATCCACATATCCCTTCCTGAACTGGCCATCTTCCATGTCCCTGTGGGTGAACACAGATGACAAGTATTCATTTAACACTGCTTGGCTTCACACATAGATTACCCCTATGGTTCCCTAATTTGCTTGTAGTATTCTGTTAGAATGTCTTAAGATTCTCCGTAATCATACTTGCAAAGGCTATTATCGTGTCTTTTTTGCCTTCAGTATTTATTTCTGAAGTTCTTTCCTGCATATTTTATATTCCTCAAGATGCTTTCTCTATTCTAGTTGTCTATACCTGTCATGTGCTTCCTTTATTTTCCTGATAAAATATCCAATATCCTTTGTCACCCAAGATTCCCTAATTTTGGCATCTTTGGCTTTTATTCTCAGCAGAATAAAGTGGCACAGAACTCGACAGTCTTTTAAAAAATATTCTTCTTATTAGCAGTTATTTTATCTGCAAAGGTCTGTTCTCAGGATTTATACAAGAAAATCCGCAGATACTGGGGCTGAGTGCCATACATACACTGCTGGAGAAACTCAACAGGTCATGTAATTTCCATAAGAAATAAAAGGTGTAACGTGACTGAATGCGCTCAGAGACAAGTGAGGAGTACAAACAGGCTTTTTAATAGCTTACAATCAATGGCCAGTAGACACAATAGCCCTCAGGTGACTCTGAGGTAAGGTGGGTTTATATTGGGGTAGGTGAGGGTGGTGCCAGCCATCTGAACAATCTTCTATGGCTTGGCTTCGCGGACGAAGATTTATGAAGGGGTATGTCCACGTCGTTGGTGACTGACAAGTCCGATGCGGGACAGGCAGGCACAGTTGCAGCGGTTGCAAGGGAAAATTGGTTGGTTGGGGTTGGGTGTTGGGTTTTTCCTCCTTTGTCTTTTGTCAGTGAGGTGGGCTCTGCGGTCTTCTTCAAAGGAAGTTGCTGCCCGCCGAACTGTGAGGCGCCAAGATGCACGGTTGGAGGCGATATCAGCCCACTGGCGGTGGTCAATGTGGCAGGCACCAAGAGATTTCTTTAAGGAATCCTTGTACCTCTTCTTTGGTGCACCTCTGTCTCGGTAGCCAGTGGAGAGCTCGCCATAGATCACGATCTTGGGAAGGCGATGGTCCTCCATTCTGGAGATGTGACCCACCCAGCGCAGTTGGGTCTTCAGCAGCATGGATTCCATACTTGTGGACTCTGCCAGCTCGAGTACTTCGATGTTGGTGATGAAGTCATTCCAATGAGTGTTGAGGATGGAGCGGAGACAGCGCTGATGGAAGCGTTCTAGGAGCCGTAGGTGATGCTGGTAGAGGACCCATGATTCGGAGCCGAACAGGAGCGTGGGTATGACAACGGCTCTGTACACGCTGATCTTTGTGTGTTTCTTCAGGTGGTTGTTTTTCCAGACTCTTTTGTGTAGTCTTCCAAAGGCACTATTTGCCTTGGCGAATCTGTTGTCTATCTCTTTGTCGATCTTTGCATCAGATGAAATGGTGCAGCTGAGGTAGGTAAACTGGTTGACCGTTTTGAGTTCTGTGTGGCCGATGGAGATGTGGGGGGGTGGGGGGCTGGTGGTCATGGTGGGGAGCTGGCTGATGGAGGACCTCAGTTTTCTTCAGGCTGACTTCCAGGTCAAACATTTTGGCAGTTTCCGCAAAACAGGACGTCATGCGCTGGAGAGCTGGCTCTGAATGGGCAACTAAAGCGGCATCGTCTGCAAAGAGTAGTTCACGGACAAGTTGCTCTTGTGCCTTGGTGTGAGCTTGCAGGTGCCTCAGATTGAAGAGACTGCCATCTGTGCGGTATCGGATGTAAACACCGTCTTCATTGTTGAGGTCTTTATTGGCTTGTTTCTGCATTATGCTGAAGAAGATAGTAAAAGAGGGTTGGTGTGAGGACGCAGCCTTGCTTCACGCCGTTGTCAATGGAGAAGGGTTCGGAGAGCTCATTGCTGTATCTGACCCGACCTTGTTGGTTTTTGTGCAGTTGGATAACCATGTTGAGGAACTTGGGGGGGGCATCCGAGGCGCTCTAGTATTTGCCAAAGCCCTTTCCTGCTCACGGTGTCAAAGGCTTTGGTGAGGTCAACAAAGGTGATGTAGAGTCCTTTGTTTAGTTCTCTGCACTTTTCTTGGAGCTGTCTGAGGGCAAAGACCATGTCAGTAGTTCCTCTGTTTGCGCGAAAGCCACACTGTGATTCTGGGAGGACATTTTCGGCGACACTAGGTATTAGTCTATTAAGGAGAATCCTAGCGAAGATTTTGCCTGCAATGGAGAGCAGCGTGATTCCCCTGTAGTTTGAGCAGTCTGATTTCTCGCCTTTGTTTTTGTACAGGGTGATGATGGTGGCATCACGAAGGTCCTGAGGCAGCTTTCCTTGGTCCCAGCAGAACATGAAAAGCTCATGCAGTTTGGTATGCAGAGTTTTGCCGCCAGCCTTCCAGACCTCTTGGGGGGATTCCATCCATACTTGCTGCTTTGCCACTTTTCAGTTGTTCGATTGCCTTATATGTCTCTTCCCGGGTAAGAACCTCATCCAGCTCTAGCCTCAAGGGTTGTTGAGGGAGCTGGAGCAGGGCGGATTCTTGGACTGAGCGGTTGGCACTGAAAAGGGATTGGAAGTGTTCTGACCATTGATTGAGGATGGAGATCTTGTTACTGAGGAGGACTTCGCCTTTTGAGCTGCGCAGAGGGCTTTGGACTTGGGGTGAGGGGCCGTACACCGCCTTTAGTGTCTCATAAAAACCCCTGAAGTCGCCAGTGTCGGCGCTAAGCTGGGTTCGTTTGGCGAGGCTAGTCCACCACTCATTTTGGATCTCCCGGAGTTTGCTCTGAAGGTGGCTGCATGCGAGACGGAAGGCTCGTTTTTTCTCCGGCCAGGAAGGCTTTGCAAGGTGAGCCTGGTGGGCAGATCGCTTCTTTGCCAGCAGCTCCTGGATTTCCTGGTTGTTTTCGTCAAAAAGAGAACAATACATAGACAGTGAATTCCAGTTCACTGCAAAAGGTAACTAATGTTTTGGGCCTGATCCCATTGTAATTGTAATCTAATGTTTTGTCTTGTATTCTCAGTTTGCAGTAATTTGTGCATTGATCCATGGCCATGATACATATCCTTTTCTTCTTTTCTTCTTTGGCTTGGCTTCGCGGACGATGATTTATGGAGGGGGTAAATGTCCACGTCAGCTGCAGGCTCGTTTGTGGCTGACAAGTCACAATATCCTTTAATCCTTTAATCCTTTAATCGACTAGATTCTTGTTAAAAGGACCAAAAAGCACAATTATTTACTAATATCAAAGTAATTTGGTTTAGATTGTCTCATATTTTCTTGGAAAAGTCATCAATATTTTATATCCAGGTTTTAAGGAACTGGTACTGACTTTGAGGTGGAAAAACTACAGAATTAACCCGAGTGAGTGATACGGCACGTTGAGGAACATTCTGGAGAGGGAGGAGTGAAATTAAAGTATTGCAATTTTCTGTTTTTCTTTTTATGAAATGTAGTTTAATCTGGAAATATTGGTAAGTTAGCTCATATCTAAAGAGGCAAGGGTCAATTTAATTCCTTTCTGTGAAGATTTGTGCCAGAATTCGAAGGGGAAGGGAGCTCCTTAACCATCTCCATCTCAATATCTGTCATTTCAAATGTATTCCATCTCATCTCAATCTCATTATCATTTAAAATATCACACCGTAGGTCATTGAATTATACCGTGACAGTCAGTCAGTCAGTATTAGGCTTGATACTAATCCTAGGAAGAAAATAGGTATCAATAAGCGTATGAAATGAATTTTGCCCTCTGTTTGACAGTTATGGCATTCAGGGTTTAGAGGTAAAACAGAAGTAGAACTTTTTAATTAATATTTTTGCATGCTTCTGCTCAGTGAAGTGGTTCTGCTAGTATTGAATCAATTTACCTCGAGGTGTTCATGCAGTTCAAATTTGAGCATTCCTTTATTGCAGTGTCTCTAAGTAAATAATGAATCTATATGTTTGTGCATTCTGGGGTGCAGAACAGCCTACAGAATTGATCACCAAGATTTATTCAAAGTATGGTCTGTCAAACATGAAAATTTCAAACATCAGCATAGATGACTAAAAGAAAGCTTATGAGGACACTTGTACAACATTGTAGGTTCAAACTTCAGCAGTGGAGAAGATTGTTTTAGCACACGAGGGAAGGAGGACAGGAAATAGGGTAACAATCATCTAAATTTTAATGGCAGCTCCACAAACTGTTGTTAATGAGGGTAGGAAAGGATGAGCGGAGAATGGAAAGCAGAAGAGATGTGAGTGTTATCCTTTCAATTTAAGACAACCTTGGACAAGCAAATTGTTTTACCTGAGTGGTATAGAACCATTATTGTTCGATTTGCTCAGCAGGCTTTGAAGCAAATGGCTGAACGATTTGGGCCGCAAATGCATTCCTGTCAGTAGTTTTTGGACTTGAGAGACTGAAGGCAAAGCAATGTGTGGATTGAATGAGCATAATAATTTTCCAATATCGCCTCAAACCGTGCATCTTGGCGCCTCACAGTTCGGCGGGCAGCAACCTCCTTTGAAGAAGACTGCAGAGCCCACCTCACTGACAAAAGGCAAAGGAGGAAAAACCCAACACCCAACCCCAACCCACCAATTTTCCCCTGCAACCGCTGCAACCGTGTCTGCCTGTCCCGCATCGGACTCGTCAGCCACAAACGAGCCTGCAGCTGACGTGGACTTTTACCCCCTCCATGAATCTTCGTCCGCGAAACCAAGCCAAAGGAAGAAGAATATTAAAGGAGTGAATGAGCAGGTTGACACTTGGCAGGTTTGCTAATTATTCATGAAACAATAAATTAGAAAGAATCATGGATCAAATCTTGCTGCCTTTGGTTTTAACAAGAACTGCTAAAATTCATTATTTAAAGATGGAGAGATTGGGTATGAACAGATGAACTGTCTTAAGAAGGAACTAGACCCACTTCAATTAGTTGCAACAGGTCAACGGCGAATGCCATCCTGCTGGCATTCCACTTTATGTTCGATCCTTGGACCATAACATCATTTCTGACCATTCCATGGGCAACCCAAAGCTATTTGCTTTGTCCCCTGCTCTAATCCCTCTGCCTTCATGACTGCGCAACCAAATTCTGCTCCAACATAATCCATAAGTTTGCTGATGACACCACGGTTAAAAAATAAATCGGAATACAGAATGGAGAGCGATAATCTGGTTGGGTGGTGCCATTCCAACAATCTTGTTCTCACCATCACCAAGGTCAATGAGCTTATTGCAGATTTTAGAAAGGAGAGATTAAGGGTCCACACAGCTGTCTGCATTGATGAGACCGAGTTGGAGAGGGTTTTTCCCTTCAAGTCCATTTTTCACAAGACCTGTCTTGGAGCCAGCACATCGAAGAAGGCACACCAATGCCTCAACTTTCCAAGGAGTCTGAGGAGATTTGGTATGTCGTTGAATATCCCATGAAACTTCCGCAGGTACACTGTGGAAAATATACTGGCTGGCTGCATCCCAGAGTGATTTGGTCATTTGAGTACCCAAGAGCACAGAAGGTAGCAACGGGGCCGGGTCCATCACAGCATCTGACCTCCAATTTATGTGAAGTGCTGTCTCAGGAAATCACACGTGTGGTGCGCGTCGGAAGAACCAAACACTTATTGATCCAAACCAAGGCTTTTATTAACTAAAAGACTGGAGCCTATCACAAGTAGGTCGATCAGTCCAGAATGACCTGGTCTGGCTAGGAGCAATCCTTTTAAGACCTGCCAGTAGGTGTGGCTACACTCTCAGCCAATCACAGTCATCCTACACTACCATCTGTACATATACACATTGGTGATAGAATCTGTACTATCACACACTGGTCATAAAGTTATAGAACCCCAAAAATCAATACCCAGAGGTTCAAGAACAGTTCTTTCCAACAGCTGTCAGCCTCTTGAACCTCCCCATTTCACTAATTATGAACTGCTCTGAAATCACACAAGGACTATCAATGCTACGGTGGCATTTTTCCCTTGCCCCGTGGTAACTGTGAATATTTATTATCTATTGTATTCATTTTTTTAATTTGATGTTTACTATTACGGTTTTTTTCTTTGTGAAATACCTATTTTACGACACAAACAAGAATTTTGGTGCATATGTGCATTGTACAATGTGTATGATAATAAGCATGTTACCATTGTTATTATCACCTGACACATTGAGACCAGCCCGTGGTGACAGACTTTAAGGGGTCTCTCAGCCTCCCGCTGGGGGAATTGTGTCTTAGATTTTTTTTTCTCCAACTGAGATTCGATGAATTTCAGTAGTGATTCTAGGATCGCAGATCATAAGTTAAATGAAAGGGTTAAGTATTTTAAAATTGTTTTGCTTCAGTTTATTGTCTTAATTATTTCTTATTGGTAGGTCTGCTTTCATTCAACAGTAATTTACATTTTTTTCATGTTTGCTTCAAATGCTGTCATTAATAACAAAGATATGTCACAGCTGGTAAAATTTATGACTGACAGAAGATGAGACATTGCCCCACCTATGTGATTCATGAAAGCCTGTTAAAAGTTTAGAATTCTGCAATAAGCTGCCTGAGACCAACAGCTCTCAACCTGGCTGCCACGACGATCAGCTTTCTGTTTCCAGTTCATGAATGCGTGAGCATGTGCAGACTGGGTGAAGTGTCGCCCAGCTATTTGCATATTGAGTGAATGAGCAATGTATTTCAAGGGCATTTTTTTTTCACAAGGATGCGTAGTCTAAATTTGGATCTTGGCTCTCAGGATGAAGGTAAGTCTGCAGATGCTGTGATTGTAGTGCAATACACTAAAGTGCTGGAGAAACTCAGCAGGTCATGGAGCGTCCATAGGAAGCAAAGGTATATAACCAATGTTTCGGGCCTGAACCCTTCATCATGATATGAACAGAAAGCAGGCAGACACCTAAATGAAAAGGTGGTGGGAGGAGAGAAGAAGGGGTATGGGAAGAGTACAGGCCAACAGGCAAGATGTCATATCGATGGGAGGGCAGAAGATTAAAAAAATACTGAGAACTGGGGAGAGGGTGTAGCTTTCTGAATGGAGGGGAAAAGCAGAGCTGTACGATTCAGTGGTCATTGAGGAATCAGAGTTGGAGAAGGTGAGCAAATATAAATTGCTGGGAGACACTATACCAGAGGACCTTTCCTGGACTCAGCACACAAAAGTCATGTTGAAGAAAGCATGTCAGCACCTCTACTTTCTCAGGAGTTTACGGAGATTAGTTATGACATCGAAAACCGTGGCAAACTTCTACAGATGTGGTGTCTCCATACCATAGCCTGGTATGGGGACACACCAATACCTCTGAGCAGAAAGCTCTGTAAAAGGTAGTGGACACAGCCCCGTACGTCTCAGGGAAAACTCTCCCCACCGTCAAGAAAATCTATATAGAGAGCAGCAACAATCAAGGATCCTCACTACCCAGGACGTGCTCAGTTCTCTGATCTCGCTGCTGCCATCCGGAAAGGGATATCGGTGTCATACGACTCATACTGCCAGATTCGAGTCATGTGGCACCTACAAGAATGGCATCTCTGCTGGAGTTGCTGCAGACCCGTGGAGAGAGAAAAGAGAGAGAGTTACAGCGCTCCTCTCCACGGTTCTACTGCCCAGAACAATTACTGAGGGCTCCATACAGGCTTTAAAAGCCTGTTAAAGGATCTGACACTGGTTTATTTTGAAATCCTGTGACCGCAGGTCTGGAATGAAGGTGGTGGCGCTACGTTCGGCATTGGTCTCAAGGTTGCAGACTCTGGGGGAGCAGGGTGCCAGAAAACAGGGAAGCTTTTTTTATTATTGAATATTTTTGTACTGCAGAGTTTGTTTGTTTGCTCTTCCTGCTTGTTTACATTTCTCTTTTGTATCTTTTCTTGAGTACATTTTTTTTTGCACTACTGTTAAGTAGAAATTCTTCCAGGGGCCCCAGGAAAAATAATCTCAGGGCTGCATGTTTTACCATTTACTGTTTGTTCTCTGACAATAAAACTGAATTGTCGGTGGCAGAAATTGTGGAGTATAATATGCTGGATGCGAAGACTGGTGGGGTGGTAGGTGAGGACAAGGGAAATTCTGATGTTTTTGAATGGAGGGATGGAGGGGTCCAGGGCTGATGTGTGGGGAAATAGAAGAGATACAGGTAAGAGTTAAGTTGATGGCAGTCAAGGGGAAGCCATGCCTTTAGAAGATGGAGGACATCTCAGATGCATTCATGGTTGATGTAACTGCACTGCAAATGCCCCTTGAATATGAATTGTTGATCATTTTAAAAATTCAGTTGAGAGATTTTTCAAACTAAAAGATCACAAATTGACCATGATCTAACTCGATTGAGGAAATCAGCTCAGTAGACAAAAGAACTGGTAACTGTTCAAGCGGTAGGAGCAAGTTTGCTTTGCATTTTGTAAGATGAAGTGCACCCATGTGACCGTGCAGGTGGCCAAATGGCTAACCAAAGCCCAGTTTCAAGGCTCACATGAGAAGATCAACCACTGAGTAGAAATACCATTTTGCAACTGGTGTTGTCATCCACCAGAGTATCAGTGTTTTCTGATTAATTTCATCCTTCATCTACCTTCATTTCTATGCCATGCATTCAGTTTGAGCAGTCTCCAGAGTCATGAACAAATTGAAAGCTCCCAAATGTAACTAGAGAAGATAAAGCAAATGATCACAAATATACCATAATTCCAAGCTAAAACTTAATTAACTGGGTCAATACTTCATAAAACTTCCCTTACGAGTAACAAAGTCCTCCCAAAATCCATTCAGCCTTTGAAACACCTGTGAGTTGCTAATTCATTTAGAGGCACTGAAGTGGCGTGTTCGGCTATGATTGTATTGAATGGTGGCACAGGTTTGAAGTGCTGAATGGCCTTTTGTCTGATTCTTTGTTTGTCGATACAATTTTAGCCTGAGCTTCTCTGCCTCACTCCATTGCATTTTTAAAAAAAAACTCTAACTTTGCAAATGCAGGTGAAGTGTAAAAATAAATTATTCAGCCATGGATTCTTAAAAATAAGTTGTGGATCCCACACAAACCACAAATAACCAAATTAGGTTTTGTATTTTTTTTATATTTAATAGGATATATTACCAAAGATGCCAACAAGTGACTTCAGAGGTCTGGGACCAAAAATATTGACTGGTTTCTCTTCCCATAAATGCTGTTTGACCGCCTTCCACTGTTCCTGATTTTGTTTCAGATTCAGGCATCTGCAGTTTTACTTGTTTTCTATGACACATGATATTTTGTTCATTTATAGTGCAGAACTGTTGATTTTGACGCGATAATGAACCGTACACATCTGTGTCGTGGAAACTACCATATCTACACTCATGAGTCAGATCACTTTTTTCTAAGGCCTTAATGATTTCCTCAAAATAATTTTTTTTTGTTTCCACTTTGTCAAATGTTCAAATTAATTTAAACTAAATAGGAATTGAAAATTAGAGAAAAATACAACGCAAACTGTGGCCAATAACAAATGTGTGAATGAGTAAAAATGGAGGCTGTCATTTTAAAAATGGAAGTAGGGAAAGATGATAAATAATGTGGGGAAAGGTGATCAGTCAAAATTGAGATAAAAGCTTTGGCATCAAGGAAAATATCAGGAAAATACTTATATTTGCTCACTCTCACATTTGCATTAGCTGTGTTTTAATAATTTTCTTTTGCCATTTACAACTCTGAAGATTCTGTTATATCCTTTGTCAAAAAGCCGTGGTTGAGGTCCAAAGCTAAATCTAGCGTTCAGGAAGGGTAAGAGTGAATGAATTCCTCCAGCAGATTGTGTTCAGATTCTGCCGACTCTTGTGTTTCTCCAGCAAGTCTGAGTGACTCAGAAATTTGGGGGCTTGGCCACTGTCTACCCCGCAATCAAAAAGTCATGTTCACCTGGTGATGTAGTTTGTTAGAACAAGCTGTGGCGTTGTCTTTGCCATGTCTCTTACACTGTAAGCAATAATTCCTTTTACACTTGTGTCCACTAAATCGGCCGTTCAGTGTCCGGGATAGGAATGGCGCTTTTTCTGTTCACACTTGACCACGCTTAACTGGGACACTGCACACGTTCACACTTGAAAGGAACCATCCCTGGGGTTAGGACTGTTCTGCCTTCAACTGGTGATGTCATGACGCATCAAGTGATGGTGGACCTGCCCTAAATCCTGAGTAATATATTATGATCTTATATTAGAACAGAATAAATCATGTTTAATTATAACATAATTAATCTTTATGTACAGCACAGTATGAGGCATTCAGCTCCCTTTGTTGTTGTGCCGACCTATATAAGCCTATTTAAGGGACTGTAGGAAAGTGCTAGCAATAAATAGCCATAGTGGACAATTTTTAAACAACATGGGAAAAGTGGTAGCGCTATTGTACACAATTTATAGATACAGTGGAGAAAAGCAATGGTGGACCTGCCCTTCCAGAATGCTGTGCAGCAGAGAAAGGGTTGTATGCACGGCTGCATGCACAGAGCACTCATGGAAGGGTTTCTCTGCCCACACAGCATTCTGGGAAGTCAGGTCCACCATTGCTTTTCCCCTCAGTCCTTATAAATTGTCCACTATTGCTATCTCTCCCCCCCCCCCCCCCCACTTCACTGCGGCTTTCGCACAGAAAAGTTTATACCTTTATTTTAATCTTTTCTTCCTGCACCCGAGCAAAAACTTGTTTATTTCTATCTCAGAATGCAGTTACCCATTCTACACTTGCCTGATTGCAACACCGGTCGGTGTCTGCAGACACTGGGAATTGTACCAGGGGTTGAGGCAGTCCATCCCCAGCGTGAGATGATGTCATCTCACACCAGCGTTGAGAAGATTTTCATTTCACACCTTTTTAGGCCAATTGGCCGTTAATTCCTGGGACCACTTGCAAGTGTGAAAGGGGCTAACGATAACATGAAATGCTTCATTGATTTGGACAACCTGAGGGCAGAGTGCATTACTGTTCTCTGGATGAATCTGGAAGAATCAGTATGTTTAAAAGAATGCTAGAGAGAAAACAAGGAAAATTGCCTTGTTTTGATGCCATTGAACATTCAGCCTACAATCAAAATTAGAGGTATTTTAAGATAATGTGCAATAACACAACACTAGCTGTAATTTACTACAATCTGAGGGTGAGGCTTGAATGCACAGACTTTTTCTCTGTGAAGTTTGGGCATAATTAATATCTTTCAAAATAACTGCTATTAGGAACTTTATGACACCATGGTAGCACAGTTGGTAGAGCTGCTGCTTTGCAGTGCCAGAGACGGGTTCAATTCTAAGCTCTGTGTGAAGTTTGTATGTTGTCCCTCTATGAGCTGCTCTTCCACGTACTCTGGTTTCCTGATTTCTGCATTCCAAAGACCTGGTAGGACAAGTTAATTGCCTGCTGTAAATTGCCCCCCATGTAGTGTAAAATCTGGAGGAGTTGAAAGTGTGGGGAGATTAATAAAAATAGGATTAATGTAAGATTAGTGTTAACGTTGGTATGTACTCAGTGGACTGAAAGGCCTATTACTATGTTGCGTCCACTATCGTCTCTGGGAATTCCTCCATGTATTTTGTGTGTTTAAACCATCAGAATTGAATGAGGTAACAAAAGAAATTGATGAGGGTAGGCCGGTAATGATCTACGTGGATTTTAGCAAGGCATTTGACTCATCCAGAAAGTCATGAGTCACGGTATCAGTGGAAAATTAGCTGTATAAGTCACAAAGGTTGGAGTTGTGAATGGAGCTGAATGTGTTAAGCAGCGCTCAGTTTGGATAAAGCAACATTGCTGTGGCATTAGGGCTGCATGGTTAGTGTAGCAGTTAGCGCAACGCTGTTACAGCACCAGCGACTGGGGTTCAAATCCAGCGCTATCCGTCAGGAGATTGTCTGCTCTGCCCCGTGTTTGCAAGGGTTTCCTCCAGGTGCTCCAGTGTCCTCCCACCATTCAAAATAAAAAGTACCGAGTTTATAGGTCACTCAGGTATAATTGGGCGACATGGGCTCGTAGGCCCATGCTGCATTTCTAAAGAAAATGTTGTTCTATTTGTGTTCTAATTTAAATCTTCTAGAAACCTAAGTTTTATTTTGCAATTTTTCTTATTGAGAAAAATATTTCTCTTTAATGCTTATCTTCCACAATTCTAGGTTTTATTAGTTTTTAAAATAAATTTGTCTTTTAAACCAAAATAACTGACACTTGCAAAATCTAATTAATTTTATAAGGGCCAGAAAGCTGACATCTAAAATTGATTCCTGATAGTCTGAGTGAAAGCATTTATTTTTAGCTGATCTAAATGTTTGAAATAATTTAGTTCAATTAATCACCTCCAACACCATCTGCTTGATGGTTTAGAAAATATTACATATTTGAGTTGATAGAAAAAAAAAGGACTTGTGGTTATAATAGAAAATATTCTCAATTTTCTCAGCAGTTGTTTTTAAATAGCTGTACATCAGGGTCGACAGTCGGCTGAGTAGATGGATATCAGTGGTGCACAAATTTTGTAGTATTGTTGGCAATTTTCAGGTTGTAGCAGATGATGGACTGAAGTTGTTGCTGGCACGTGCATTAGTGTAGCTCTGTAAATTGTTTGTGAAAGTCACTTGGCATGTCCATTGATTACAGCTATGTGCAGTTCTCATGTCCTGTCTCCTGCTTAAAGTACAATTGTGCATACAGGTACAATGCCTTGGACACTGTTGAAACAGTTCTTGATGAGAGAGCTGGGCCTGCTTTGGTGAGAGCAACAAATTGGGGTTTAACCTAATGACCTGGCATAATCATCATTCTGTCTGTACTATTGGTCCAGTGGGCATGTTGAATGAGCAGTTGAAAAATAGAGGTGACCACTTTGTGAGACTGCAGGATGCATGCTTGCATGCGTAACAGCAAAAGCACCATGCTGCAGACAACTGATACTTTCAATAGTTAATGAATCAGATCAAGGTTTTGCAGTCTTGCAGCTCTGGTCATGAATGGCAGCGGATATTTAAACAGCTAACATGAGGACAAGACTTCAAGAACAGGTGAAAAAATCATCCATCTCAGCTTTGTCTTGCAGACTATACCATTGCAGTCAATTTTCAGCATTTGATGTAGCAAAGGCTATCAAACCAGACAACATGCTGCCTGTAGAGCTGAAGACGGTCTCCTCTTACCAAGCTGTTCCATTACATCTACACCATTTTGTTGACAATGTTGAAAATTCCATGTCTACACAAAGCAAAATTATCCACCCTCACTAATTACCATCAGTCCAATGAAAGTTAATAATATAGCCATTATTAACAGCGCTATCATTTCACATTTACTCACCAATAACTCTTCACAGCTGCAGAACAACCATTTGGCTCCAGAATTTGTTACACCTTTGGTCCAAATATTGTCAAAAAGACTGAATCCCAGAAGCAAGCTAAGCACCAAGGCTGAGACATGATGGCATCAACTGACACCTGATTAAAGAAGCCCTGGCAAATCTGAAATGCTTGCCGAGTGATTCCTAGCACTTGAGAAGATGGCCGTGATGTTGCTGAATATCAGTCTTGTTAACCCCAGGATATTGTTGCAGATTTTCATCACCATTGCACTAGTCTAGTCCAGTCTAATTAATCTAGCTGCTTCATCAATAAGCTTCCTTCAGTCATAATGACGTAACTGGAATTCTTGGTGGTGTTTGCACAATTTTTGGCAGGCACCGTTAGCATAGCAGGTAGCGTCAGAAACCCGGGTTCAAATCCAGCACTGTTGTAAAGAGTTTGTATGTTTACCCCGTGCCTGTGTAGGTTTCCTCCAGGTACTCTGGTTTCTTCCCACCCTTAAAAATGTACATGGGTTGTAGGTTAATTGGTGTTTTTGGACAGCACGGGTTCATGGGCCAGAAGTGTTATGCATGCACTCACACAATCATTCTTTACTTCTGTTGGACTAACATGGTGACTGAGACACAGGTTTATATAATTAGGTTATATCTATCTATCTCCCTATCTCTCTCTCTCTTTCTATTTCTCTATCTCATCATTATGAGGGGGTCACGATGTC
Organism: Narcine bancroftii; assembly: GCF_036971445.1. Lineage (NCBI taxonomy): Eukaryota > Metazoa > Chordata > Chondrichthyes > Torpediniformes > Narcinidae > Narcine > Narcine bancroftii. Next base: position 78,413,938 of record NC_091478.1, read on the forward strand.
CAGCAGAGGGCAGGCTTATACCCAACAAGAAGGGCCTGTTACGGTGCTGTATGTCTAGATTTTTTTTTTAATTCAAATCTGTTCACAACTGCTCAGTCAATGAAACTGTCCATTCCCATGTGTAGCAAGCCCTGGTCTGTATCTGGGGCATTACCTTGTAAATGGCAGAGACCAAATCCATCAAAAGCTGGCTGTCAACCTTTTAGGGGGTAGGGATCATCAGTGACTTGATTAGGTGCCCAAATATTGTGACAAGATCAGATCAGAGGCTGGATAGTGCAGCATTCCGTTCATCTCCAGACTCCTGGAGGACTTTCTACTTTATTTGTTCAATAGTGTGAACAAATGTCTTTTTGTCTTTGGAATATGGGACCTATTATCTTGTATGTTTCCACAGCATTTACCAATAAATTGTTCCAGAATTTTAGTCCAGAAATAATAAAGGAATGTCATTTACATTTTCAAGTTGGGATCCTGGGTGAATTGGAAGAGACGTGGAGATGGCATTGTACTCATCTGATTATTGCTGTTGTCCTTCTAAATGTTGGAGGTAGTAGGTTTGGAAAGTGCTGTCATGGAAGATTGAAAAAGATACCGGAGCACTATTTTAAATCTCCTGGTGTCCTGGATCATATAGCAAATTGTTTCATTGTCATTTATGTTGTCCACAAACTTGCTGTGGCATTTATGCTTCAGGGCACATTTTAGAAGCATTATTCCAACTGTGAAATATTTTGGAAGGTGTTGAGCTTAGGAAAGGACAATAAAAGTTTAATTTTTCTTTAATGGTAATACATTTCTGGTATCTTATTAGTTATGGACATCTTTATGTTAAAAAAAATGTCATCACTCTGAAACATTAAATGTATTTCCCCACAAATTCTGCCTGATCAGTTAAATGTTTTCAGTACTTCCCTTTTTCCAGGTTTCTTGCATGTACAGAATTTAGTTTTACATATACTGTACGAATTGTGTTACCGTACATTTAGATCATTGGTGTAAATCAGCTGTCAAATATAGTCTGAATTTAATTGAATTTGCACAAGATGTAAATTACAGTAGACATTAAAATGTGAAGAGTAAAGGTTTGAATTGCATACATAATTTACCTATTCTTTGGAAAGTTCTCAATAGCTGATGACTTCCATGACTTTGTCATATCACTCTGTACAATTGAGGTTTATTTTGTTACTGTTGTGAATATTTTACCCTTTTTTTCCTTCCCAAATGCAGAATTAAAAGACAAGGTGGTTTAAGTAATGTTCTGGGAAAGATTGGAGGAAAGAAGCAAAAGTTGAGCACTTTGGAGAAATCAAAAATTGACTGGGAAGCATTCAAAGAAACAGAAGGTATTGGCGATGAACTTGCAATTTACAACCGAGGAAAGGAAGGGTGAGTGCTGAAGCTCTGTCTATAAGGAAACTGGGCTAATTTTTAAACATCTCAAAGATGGATAATTGATTATTGTGGTTACTTTGTACTTGGGAGTACTTGGCTGCCAATCAAATGAATCGTCTCTTTCTATTCCACACAATCATTGAAGCATCTGGTTGTAGGCACACTTTTACTACATTAATAGGATCTAATTATTACAATGGTAAGCCAGTTGGTATCCATTGTTTTGCACTCCATGATATGATGAACTACTGCTAAAAATTTACAATGCTCTTTGTATTCAGTGGCATTATATGATTTGAAGCTTGCATATGTTTATAAAGAATTTTGTCAAAATATTAAGACGTTTTCACATTTAATTTATTTGAGGGAAATAAATTGTGAAGTTTGAACATGTAACACAACTGTGGAATATAGTGCAAATGTACAGAAGGAAATATGCCATTATTCCCTGCATGTCACAATTCAAGATTCAATTTAGTATCATAGTAATAAAACACAAAGATAAGCGTATACAGAGCCGTTGTCATACCCACACTCCTGTTCGGCTCCGAATCATGGGTCCTCTACCGGCACCACCTACGGCTCCTAGAACGCTTCCACCAGCGTTGTCTCCGCTCCATCCTCAACATCCATTGGAGCGCTCACACCCCTAACGTCGAGGTACTCGAGATGGCAGAGGTCGACAGCATCGAGTCCACGCTGCTGAAGATCCAGCTGCGCTGGATGGGTCACGTCTCCAGAATGGAGGACCATCGCCTTCCAAAGATCGTATTATATGGCGAGCTCTCCACTGGCCACCGTGACAGAGGTGCACCAAAGAAAAGGTACAAGGACTGCCTAAAGAAATCTCTTGGTGCCTGCCACATTGACCACCGCCAGTGGGCTGATAACGCCTCAAACCGTGCATCTTGGCGCCTCGCAGTTTGGCGGGCAGCAGCCTCCTTTGAAGAAGACCGCAGAGCCCACCTCACTGACAAAAGGCAAAGGAGGAAAAACCCAACACCCAACCCCAACCAACCAATTTTCCCTTGCAACCGCTGCAATCGTGTCTGCCTGTCCCGCATCGGACTGGTCAGCCACAAACGAGCCTGCAGCTGACGTGGACTTTTTACCCCCTCCATAAATCTTCGTCCGCGAAGCCAAGCCAAAGAGAAGAAAAAGAAGAATAAAACAGGGTCATATTACATGAAGTTTCTTTTTGCCTGCTGCAAGACAGACAGATTCGCCACTGGCAGGAATTGCCTAAGCACCTCTTACAGTCAGAGAGAGAGAAGCAAAAGAAAGTCCCCCCAGAGTCGCCGAGTATCCATAGCTTTACCTTCTGCATTTCTGCAGTTGCCACAGCCACACAGAGTCCAGTCTAAACCATTGGCAACCCGAGCTCCAGATCTGAAACTCCAACACGGTCAGGCACCTCCTCGCATCCCGGTTCTGATACGTGGTACTCCTCAAGGCAGTTCGAGCCAATCTCCAGCCTTCCCCAGCCCAGCATGAGTCTCCTGACAGCAGTCTCCAGCAGCCCACAGTTTCATGGGTTTCTCATCTTGAGTCGCCAGCAGCCCATCACATGCACTGGTCCCTCAGACGCAGAGTCCCCTCACTGGTCTGCCGCCTTGGTCACCATCTCCTCAGGCCATCTCCTCTGCTTCTCCTTTAGATGATGTGTGATCTTCCCGTCCTCTGGTGCCCTTCTCCAGTCCTCCACTTCCCCGGAGTCTGCAGCCCGTCTTGGTCACTGCCATCTTGGTCGCAGACCTGTGATTGCGGGATTTTGACTAAAACCACCATCTGGCTCCCTCAACGAGCCAATGGCAGTCGACTGGGCAACTGGACCCTGCAAGAGCGCTGCATCTCCACTCTCCCACTCCCCGCGGGTCTGCACCAGCGGCAGCACTTCCACTACAGAGGCTCCAGTAGTGCTGCCATCTTCGGTGGAAGAGTTGATTCAATTCTTTCACTCCACTGACTAATAATTCAGATTGAATTACAACGATTGCAGATGTCTCATTATTGACAGTTTATTCTGTCTTAAACATAACAGGGTTTAGAACTTTTGAAAATTTGAAATAAACTTGGACAAGTCTGGACAATTACTATAAACCCACTGACTCAACTACACCGTCTCCCACCCTTTCTGCCATCTCCACTCAATACAAGTCCTTCCACTCTGGGACATCTGCCTTTATTAAACATTATGGCTTCGCTTCTGCTTTTGTCATTAAAGCCATCACCTGCATTTCCTGCATCTCTTGGAGTTGTGCTCTGAAACTCCTACATCCAAACAGAATTAGGAATAGGGATCCACTGGTCCTCACATTTCACACTACCAGCCTCTGCAATCAGCTCATCGCCCTCCATCATTTCCACCAGCTGCAACTGGACTCCACCAACAGATACATTAACTCCTCCCCACCCTTTTCCATCCTCCACAGGGACTGCTCTCTCCGTGACTCCCTTGTTCACTCGTCCTTCCCCATCTACCTCTCCATGAAAACTTGTACTTTCCTCCACAACCACAGGAGGTGAAACACTTGCTCTTCCATCTCCTCCCACACCATCCACATGAAATACTTGCTCTTCTATCTCCTCCGCACCATCCACATGAAACACTTGCTCTTCCATCTCCTCCCGCACCATCCACATCAAACACTTGCTCTTCCATCTCCTCCCGCACGAAACACTTACTCTTCCATCTCCTCCCGCACCATCCACATCAAACACTTGTTCTTCCATCTCCTCCCGCACCATCCACATGAAACACTTGCTCTTCCATCTCCTCCTTCACCATCCACATGAAACACTTGCTCTTCCATCTCCTCCCACACCATCCACATGAAACACTTGCTCTTCCATCTCCTCCTTCACCATCCACATGAAACACTTGCTCTTCCATCTCCTCCTTCAACATCCACATGAAACACTTGCTCTTCCATCTCCTCCCGCACCATCCACATGAAACATTTGCTCTTCCATCTCCTCCCGCACCATCCACATGAAACACTTGCTCTTCCATCTCCTCCTGCACCATCCACATGAGGCAAAGATTTATGTCATCCTCCTCTAACCTCATAAATTTAAATTAAATTTAGACATGCGTCACTGAAACAGGCCAATTCGGCCCTACAAGTCTGTGCCGCCCAATTTACAGCCCATTAACCCACACTCCCGATAAGTTTTGAAAGGTGGGAGGAAATCGGAGCCCCTGGAGAAAACCCACACAGACATGAGGAAAACATACAAACTCTTTCCAGATAGCACAGGATTTGAATCCTGGTTGGGTCCTGATCGCTGGCGCTGTAAAGGTGTGGTGCTACCCGCTATGCCAACTACTGCATTCAGTATTCCTGATGCAACCTCCATCACATCGGTGAGATCAAACACTCCCATTTCCAGCTTTCCACATTGTCTACTTTATCGAGCAAGGCAATAGTTCACTTCCACCAAATTTCTTCAGTAAAAGTAACACACTGATTAACTGCACTGTACAAGGAAAAGTGAAGACACAGTGAGGTCCAAAATGGTTGAGGCAATGTGTAGCAAACTGCTGAAATGTTGAAAAGGGTGCTCATTATCAATGGCACTTTGCTTTGGGTTATTGCAATGCCGTGGCAAGTAATTGAAACTTGATGGAGAGACTCAAACAAAAAATTGTGGAAGAAATAATTTGAGGGATAACAATTAGTATGGATGTGGTTATATTTTGTAAATTTGAAGGATAATTGATCAAATTAATAACTTATTTTGTTCATAGTACAAGCCCAGTAATAAGGCATTTTGGAATAATGTAGCAGTTAGCACACTGCTATTATAGCTACAGTGACTCGGGTCCGAATCTGGCACGACCTTTGAGGAGTTTGTACATTCTCCCTGTGTCTTCATAGGTTTCCTCCCACCTTCAAAGCTTACTTGGGTTAGTTGGGGTATTTGGATGGTGCAGACTCATGGCTGGAAGGGCCTGTTAACCATACTCTAAGTTTAAAGTTCAACCTGGATTGGATTTGGAGAGTTTCTATCTGTTTATGAATATTAAGGGCAGTGTTGTTCCAATGACACGTGGCGATGAACAATATAAAAAAGCAGTTATAGCTGGCCTTGTCAAAGAATATGAAAAATTGTGAGACATGTGGGTTGGCCCTGATTGTGATTTGGAGGCATATAGGGAGAACAGGACTGAGCTCTTAAAGAGGAGAGCAGGGTGAATAATCTCATTAAGTCGGTGAGTATCACCCTGTGACCCAGTCAGATATTTCATTTCAGCCAATAGTGTGTTTCCCACCAGAAATTGTGTGCAATTAGCAATTTCCAAACTTAGAAATCTAACTCAAGCTTTCAATGTGTATTTTACCCAACATATTGAAAGATGGCCTGTTTCCGCTCCGTTAATGGTTATATGGTTATATGAGGATTGGAGGGGTGGGGGGGGGGGGGGGAGCTATGGACTTAAGCTCTGATACTGAATGGCAGTGCAGAATTGAGAGGAATTTTTCTCTTTCCTGCTGTCCTATTTAACATGCTGTTTTATTAAACTTGACATGAAAAATACAACAATGATTGTTAAAACCCTTCTCTGTTTGAACTCTTCTTTCTTGCTTAGAGGATCAGCAAAGCAAAACAACAAAGTATAAAACAAGGTTTACTTTGCTATTGGCAGTAAAGAACACTTTGACTTTCTTGTGTCTCTTTGTTCCAAATCCTGTGATTTGTGCCTTGTTTGAAAAAGAGCCTGGGTTGCTGCGGTATCACTTGGTTAGCTAAAATAATCTTACCTTGTTTACTTTTACAGCAATGCATGAAAGCCATGGCCTTGGGCTTTATCTTTTAGACATGCACTTCATTTTGGATGAAAAGATATAGATTTTATTACAAGTACCAATGCTCTGCTCTTTGTTTGGGAGTATTAGTGAAATTGTGCCCCCTGGCTAGTTGTAATAAGAGCAGAACCTGTTTTACTTTCTCCAACACACAAGGGATTAAAGTCAAGTTTCCATTATCAGTCATACAAACACAGAACTAAACCAATCAGTCATTACTTTGTACGTATATGCAATTATAGGAACAGATAATGACTCAATTGCGTTCAGGAAATCATTTGTACGTAAATTCACAGTGTACAGAGTTGCCAATGGTTTCAAAATTTTATTCCAGATCTCCGTGATCAACCTTCAGTTGTAGTTTGGTCACACAAATGATCAAAAATCTTGTCACAAGGAAGAAAAGTCTTGACTGCTTACTAGCTGTAAGCATCATAAATACATTTATTTTCAAATGTTCCATCACAGAGTGATGGTCTGTCTGGCAAGGCCAAAATTTATTCACCAACCTTAAATGCCCTTTGGATGGAAGTTGTGAACCACTGCAGTACCATTGATGAGCTGTTGGGCAGGAAGCTGCAGGATTCAGAAGGAAACCTGTAAATGATGATGAACACATTGTATAAGGTATATGTGATTGAAATTCTTACTTGCCTCAGATGTACGCACAAAGAAAAAAACTATAACAGCAAATTCATTCATTTAAAAGATGCTACAAAAATACATAATATAGACAGGTAATAAATATACATTTTAACACTATTGCAAAAAATGGGACTTGAAATTGTGCAGAAGGTACATGAATAAATGGTATTATTCCTGAGCTTATTTTTATTCTGCTGCTGTGTAGGAGGCAAAATGCACGATTCACGTGGAAAAATGCAAAATTGAATGGTGTCCTGGTTGTACACCTTCACTTGATCGCTTAAGTGACATTGATTGGCAAGTAGCTACTCACTTCCGGAGTTGGGAAGAACAAAAATCCTGTGTCTTCTCTGAATGTCAAAAATTGAAATGATATGGAAGCTACTGAGGTTCTTTTATTAACCCGTAGCATCTGATCATTATGAAATGGAACTCCTTGGGGATGTTTGGTATTCATTACAGTGTCATTGTCAATACATGTCCTTGTCATATTCAGCACCACATTTTACTCCTGATGCTACCCTGTACTTTATCTGTTGCTGGATTTCTGGCATTTTTAATGATTCCAACAGCTGAATTAGCCCCCTTTTAAAATTATTCATCAAATTGCTTTCTTGGCTTGCAAGGTTGGTTTTCTGTTCCAGCTACTGTTTAACTCTCTTTCCCCCTTCACTGCCCTTCCCAATATCCCCATGCCACTGGGTCTCTTTATACTCTGTTCTGATTTCTGAAGGATGAATGGCTCTCTTTGGCTTTGAATGTCAACAATCAAGCTGCTTTAATGACAATTTAAAGTTACAATTTGCAGACCGAACAGCTTTATTTAATTTTCTTTATCTTCAGAAGGTGTTTTTTTAAAAGTCACTGTATATGTGTGAAAAAGAAATAGTGTATATCATGGCTAATATGATTTATGGTGTGAAAAATAAAAAATTTAAAAATAAAAGGTTTTTTTTCTACTGGCCATTCTTTACCATCCTCTGTAAATATTCAGTACTAAATTGGGAAGAAATGCTGCCAGAATATATAGATGTCCATGCACAAACTTTACATTTTAAAAGATTATAATTTTCAAAATGTTCTACAAACTCTAGAATGCTGGGTTTTTTTTTTCCGTAAACAAATCCTAGCAATCCAAAGAATTAAATATTTTGTCATTTATTGTTTATCTCTAATAATCCTGCTGTTTTATTGCCTGCAAGAAAAAAACATTTCCTGCATTCTTTCTGTAACCAGATCTTTCTTTATTTTCACCCCACTTTGGCCTGCATCCTACTTCAAAAGCACAAGACATCTTGTGACCCTTGCATTTCCTTTTGAGCTCACTTGCAATCTCAGTTCTTTCCTTCTGAACATGACCTATATATCCCAACTCTGTTTCTGTCCTCTAAACAACCATTTATTCATAATATGCTAGTGGGATTAGTTCCTCTGCTACTGGCAGTCCTTTGTTCAGCAAACCAGCATGTAAAATCCAAGCTGAAATACAAAATAATAACTAATGCCAAGAGAGCACGGTTTGGGTGGTGGGGTGGCATGGTTAACGTAGTGGTTAGCACAACACTATTACGGCACCAGTGACCTGGGTACTGTCTTTAAGGAGTTTATATCTTCGCCCCATGACTGCGTGGGTTTCCTCCCACCCTCCAAAAGCTCATGGAGTTTATAGGTTAATTGGAGTATTTGGGCAGCATGGGCTTGTTCGCTGGAGGGCTTGTAACCATGCTGTATCTCCAAATTAAATTCATAAAATATTATATATATATATATATATATATATATATAACTGCCAAGTGCCAAAATGCTCAACTTCAAAATGAGAAAGTGGTCACCAAAAGTAGTGCAGGCCCCAGCAGCCTCCTCCCAAGAAAGACGCCCTCTATTATTACCTAGCAAATAGGATAGGATTAATATAACTTGCATAATAACACATGGCTGAGAATGTAAAAGTAATATTCTAAGAGATGAGAACAGGGAAAAGTTCATTCAACCTTGAGTTTTGGAGCCGAGAGCAAGTAGGTCATCACAACATTGAGGGCCAAAGGGCCTGTAATGTGCTGTAGTGTTCTATGAAACATTAAATAGTCCAGCAATCCAGTATGAGCAACTTTTGGATCCTGATGCAAGATCAAACCTACAAATAGCATGTGCAAAGTCACGTACCTGTGTGTTCACTTGGTTTTCCATACTTTATGTAAACTTAATGTTTTGTATACTTGTATCTTTTAAAAGACCAATATAATTTGGTTTCTAATCATTTAAAATGAATAATCTTTTCTTCCCACTAACATAAACCACTTCACAAAAAAATGGCAGCGCTGCTAGAAACGCTGTAACAGTAGCGTTGCCACGGATTACAGTGAGTGTAGACACGGCACTCCCCTGCGAGGTCCAACTACCAAATGTGACTGCTCTCGGCTCCGTACGTGCTTTAAACGGCCTGTTAAATTTTTAAATCCTCCGACTGTAAGCTCTGAGCCCAAGGTAGTGGCGCCCGTGTTTGGCAGTGGCCTCGAGGGGTTGCAGACTCTGGGGAAGCAGAGGACTGGCGCAGGACACCAAAAAAGTGGGGAGACCATCCCTAATTTGAGAAGAAGCAGAGAGATGACCCATGGTACGGTGACCACAGCGGTGGACTAGCAAGGGGCTCTGAAGCTGAAGAATACACAGACAGCAGGCTGTTGGTGTCTTGAGGTGAGGAACCCTGGAGGCTGCACGCTGCTTGTGGCTGCAATAAAGGGGCGGGCACCAGGCTGCAGACTGCTGGAGGCTGGCTCGAGGCTGGCTGAATTGGTACCAGGCATTAGAACTGAGTTGCGAGAGGGTGCTGAGGGCACTGAAGGTTTCCTGATCAGGTCGGAGGTTTGGATCTGGAGCTCGGATTGTCAGCGGTTTGGACTGAAGGCCATGTGGCTGCGGAGACAGCGGGAGCATTGGAGGTGAATCCACTCAGTGACTCTGGGGAGGACTCCCTTGCTTCTCTTTCTCTGACTGCAAGGGGCACCAGGCAATTTCTGCTGATGGCAAATCTTTGCCTGACAGTAGATGAATGGAAATTTCATGTCATATTATATAACAATAAAATAATCTTGAATCTTGAAATTACAACCTTATACACAATCTATCAGGACTGTTTCTCTTCAATTAACTTGTATATTACTCTTGGCAAACTTTGCATCTTCCTTTCTGTTTAATTTTTTACCTCCCTCTGTGTAATCAACAGACATGGATACGTGACTCCTTTTCTTTATCAAAGTTAATGACAGAAGTTATAGAATCAATGCTTCATAACTGATCCTGCCTGATTATTCTTGCAACATTCTGCCAAACTTTATTTCTTTCCTGAGAAACACAGAAACTTCAGATGCTGGAATATTGAACAAACAATGAGTCACTGGAGGAACTCAGTGGGTGAGGCAGCATCCATGGGGGTCAGTCAACATTATGGGTCAGGACCTTTTTGTCGAGTCTCAAGTAAAAGGGTGTTGATAGTACTTAAATGAAAGGGGAAACAAGCTTGGATGGGCCAAGAGGTGATTGAACATTGGATGCAAGGTGTGGGATGTGGAAAGACAGGTTGAGCAAGAGACCACTGGCAAGGGGAGGGAAGAAAGGTTCAAGAGAAAAATAAGTAGAGGATAAGGTAAAGGAGAGATGGAACCGGGTGGAGATAGAACTTGCCTAAAATTAAATAAATTGATGTTCATGTTGTTAAATTTAAGACTGTCCAGGAGGAATGTGATTTGTTGTTCCTCAGGTTTATGTTTGGCCTTGCCTGACAATGGATGAGGCCAAGGACAGACATATCTGTGGAGGAATGGGGGAGTTCAAGCTTAGACCCACAAACAGACCATAGGTGTTTTGGTGAAAAGATTGGGTAATCTGTGTTTGGTGTCACTGATGTAGAGGAGGGCACACTGAGGGCACCGAATGTAGTCGATTAATTTGAATGACGTGCATGTTTCATTTGGAAGGTCGGTTTGTGGACGGAGGTTGGGGGGGTGGAAATGGGTTGGAGGATAACATGTCTGATGCAGAGGCTGCTGGGGTGGAAAACGATGGCCAAAGGAGCCTTGTTCTGTCTAGGTGAGGACATAATTGCGAAAAATGGAAGTGCTGGTGCAGGCTTTATCAATGATGCTAATCGGTGGTGTTGGGGGGCTACATTTATTAAAGGTAGAGAAGATTTCAGATGCTCTAGAGTGGAAATAGATGTGTTGGATGAATTAGGTAAAAGAGCGGGAAGAGGTATTATCCAGGTAGCTGTGGGAGTCAGTGGCTTTATAATTGATATCCATGAATAGTTTGTCCCTTGGGATGAAGAACAGAGAGGTCAAGGAAGAATGGAGAGATGTCAGAAATTGTTCAGGTAAATTCAAAGACTGCGTGGAAGTGGGCAATGAATGATGAAATTGTCAGGTTTTGCATGGTTACTAGGTCAATTTTGTGGGATAAGAGTTGGATAGTGCACCTGAATACGATTGGAACAGGGCTGTTCCCACATAGCCAGCAAAAAGTCAGGCATAGCTTGAGCTTGTGTGCCCATATACACCCTGGATCTGGAGGAAATGGGAGTCAACAAAGGAGAAGTTGTGAAGGGTGAGAATATCAATACAACGCACCACATCTGAATATGTGAGCTGCTTTTATAGCTTGTCTGCATCTATCCCTGTGGTTTTCAAACTTTTTCTTTCCACTCTTATACCACCTTAAGTGATCCCACTGCCAGAAGTGCTCTGTGATTAGTAAGAGAATACTTAAGGTGCTATGTGAGTGGGAAGGAATGGTTGAGAACTACAGCTCTAGACCCAATTGTAACTGAAATATTTTCCTTGAGAAAAATTGTCATTGCCCCATTTCCTTTGGAGTTATGAAACCGAGTGCATAACGAATCAATTATGTGTGATTAAAACAGTGGTTTTTGTTATGTCTCTTTGTTACTTGGGAGGCTTCTTCAATAACTCAGAGATGCAAGATTCAAATAACAGAAGAGATTTTATTTACTGATGTCTTCCACCATCTCAGGAAAACTGTTCATACACACTCTATACGTATGCATTTGCCCCACAGTGGTGCACTACAGTTACTACAGTGAGAAGGGTGTATTCTTACAAAATAATTCACATTATCCTGACTACATAACAGTTTTCAAACTTTTTCTTTCCACTCACATACCACTTTAAGTAATCCCCTACTAATTACAGAGCACCTATGCCATAGGGATTACTTAAGGTGGTATGTGACTAGAAAGAAAAAGTTTGAAAACCACTGATCTATCTGACGAAATGTGCCCAGGCCTAAGACAACATTTGCATAGCACCTGCACTGACTGACCAAAGCAGCTTGTTTTGTGGGCAATTTATTAGTAGCCTTAAAATATGACAGGAAATAACTAAAATATGTATATCCTTTTTATTTAAAAAAAAGCTAATGATAGGAAAATTTTAATGTGATTTTTGTGATCAGCAGCCAAAAATTCATATAAATACACTCAAAAATGTTCAGGAAGCAAAATCTTCATTGTTCAGTGTTATCTTCTCTTACTTATATGGTCTTGCATCAAAACACAGAAAATTATAAAGTTGGATCCAAGTTGCATGAGCAGCTTGGCCTGGAAGGCTGGAGTTGTCGCTTTAGGTGGGAAGGAAAAATTAACAAAATAAGATATGATATGACGTGTATTCTCTCCAAATACAAAAGGAAGTGATGAAGAAGTTCGGACATCGAGTTCCAGTTGGCAACTCTCATTAGAACTTAAATGTGTAAACTTCCTGCTAACTTCCAACTAGTTTGATTAATGTGTTGGTACACCAATAATTTCTGCCTTTTTTGGGTGAGTCTGGCCTCTAACAATTATATATTTCTCCTTCCTGTTTTGTTAAAGTGCCAGTGGAAGGGGACTGAATGTTAACATCATTCCAGTGAATGAAAAATGTTACGGCAAAACTTATTGATAATAATTTTTTTTGTTGTTTATTTAAACCAGTTGAAGACAAAACACATTCATTCACACAAAAGCACTGAAAATAAATGTTTTGGCCTCTGTCACTAAACGGGATTTCCTCTTCTGGTGGGGGAGGGGTTTACATGAAAAATTTGGGGTCAGTGTTTTGCTGACGGTACTGGTAATTTAATAACATCATTAATAGTTAATGTACATTAAAGGAAAATTAATTTCATTTCAGTCGATGTCCTTTAGTCATTCAGTCATAAAAACTGTTTGCATAATATCCCCCAAAAGGTATGGTCATGAAAACCAGTGAATTCTTGTTTATCACTTTCCAAATTGCCAGCTGTATGTTATTAGCTGGGTTTCCCTCTGCCTTAAAAGTGGTCATTTTGCTGGAGTGCCACTTCTTTTTGCTGAACTCCTAAACTTGCTGGGCTTTTACCCCTCCTTCTTCAGTCCCACCCTTCCCCCGACGAGCCCTGAACAAAAATGCAAGAGCCCTTCCTTCTCTTATATTAGGAACACAGTGAATATAATAATCAAATAATTGAACCCCCACTCCCCCCAGTCACTCTTGAGGGACAAGGTTGCCGAATTAACCCTCACAAATAGGTTTTGCCACATAGAGTACAAATTTAAGATGAGAAGATAATGCATTATCTTGGAAAAAATTAAGTATTGCTGTTATCAAAATCCCAAAATTGATGACAACCCAGAGTAAATAACACTCAAGAAATTATTGGATGATCAAAAACGACCAAAGGAGCAAAGGAAACAATATATGAAAGATTGCCACAGCAGTTGTCCTCATTTTAAATTTCAATTAAAATTATTTTATTACTTGTATAATTTGGTTTGCACTTTTCACCAGACCATAAAAATTAGTTTGACATTTTAATCAGCTGCAGTTCATGTAAGTCGTATTCAGCAAGTTAATTGGTGTTAAGCCCTATGTTGCCCTTTAAGTATTGAATGACCTTTACCACTTGCACATCTTCTGTACAGAATATTCTATTTTCAAAATGTTAATAGGTTTTCAGATTAGTTTCTCAAAGATAGCTTCTTAAATTTCTTGAAATAGGAAACGCAAAGAAAATCTTGATTTTAAAAATAATTATTCAAGGGCAAAATAAGAATTTGAGGTGAAGTCGCCCAGAGCCAAAATAAGAGATTTTTAAGGTACAACTGCTGCTTCTCAGAAAATTACACAGCATGTTGTACCTCAGTGCTGAAAGAATCCCGAGATGTGAATGTGTCTGGCTTTTCCGTGAGCTAGTTTAATACTCGAAATACTGCGTGGCTTAGAATGCATGTTGTATTGCCTATTGAAAGATTGACAAAGAACTGTGATTTCTGAATTGACTTCATTGTAAGCTATGCATATAACTGGACAATTATACTTTAAAAATCAACCATCTGATTGTTACCTGTCAGGAAAGGACTCAAAACCCTTTCGTTCGTGCCCTAATCTTTGTCCGTTTGCTCGTATGTTTGAAAGAGCTTTCTCTCCTCAGAAGTGAATGCCTTATTCCAATGTTTTGACACTGGTTGACAAGTACTTCTTTCAGAATCTCAATTCCTCCTTGAAGCTTTGTGAAAAAAGTCATAGAAAAGCTTAGAGGAAATAGGAGAGTGTGTGAAATTAAATGGTACAGGAATGGCTGCAAAACGTCGTGACTCCTGACTTGGAAGTATAAAATTTTTCTTTGCGTTTGATTTACCACATGCATGACTTCAGATCCTCGGAGAATGTTGAAGATTTTTGAAATGAATCTGTATAGATTACCTCATCCATGATTTATTCCTTCCTATTCTTGGATATTCCAGATGCTTGATTTGTTTAGAAATTTATACACAGTGCAAGAATGGCACTTGAGACTGGAACTTGAAAAAAAGAATTTGCTTCCACAATCATCTTCAGCGATTGCGTTTTGAAAGGATAAAGCTATTATCTCGGCTTCATTTTGGATCCCATCACAATGAAAATGGAGTTTATGCACTACTTTAAACTTGTTTGGAAAGTTTAGTCTTTTATAGTTTACAATCACAAAAAAGTCAGCTTTCTTAAGTTTGGGTAAACTCACAGGAATTCAGGAATAGTGGACCATAGATCATCTCTGGAGCTTTATAAAGCTAGAAGAGATTCCAGGGCTTTGTTTGGGAAAGGCAGCGGGATTTGCAGATGTGGATGAGACTTTTGAAATCAAGACAATGGTCACCTACACTGGCTTATAGTTAAGACGTTGCAGTCAGGATGGATGAAAGGGAATTGGTTGGAATTAAAAATCCAGTTTGCTGAATGTAGAATGAGAATCCAGCTGAGAGTGAGTTGGATTTCTCCAGTTTAGAAGCAGCAAGAGCATTGATGGGAGTCTTGGGAGCAATCTAGTTAAGGCAAGACCTGAATTGGGTGATGTTACCGAAAAAGAAACGTGATCTTTAACACAGTTCAGTTACAAGGCCTGAAACTTGATCCAGAGTTAACTAGATTGCTCCCATCCTGACTGCAACGTCTTAACTATAAGCCAGTGTAGGTGACCATTGTCCTGATTTCAAAAGTCTCATCCACATCTGCAAATCCCGCTGCCCTTCCAGCCTCCAAACAAAGCCCTAGAACATAAAACATAGAATAGTATAGGCCCTTCTGCCCTCAAGTTTAGCCAACCCACATAATTCCTTCCTAAAAAAAAATAACTAAACTTTCAGAAGTTGCCAGTGAGACCAGGTTTGGCCATTTATACTTCTTGGTTAATCTCAATCTCAGCAGTGAATGGCTAAACCAATGTATAACATATCCATTCAAGTCTGCTTCTCTTGGACGACATGAGGGTTGCTCAGACATGAAACATTATTAATTTTAGTTGGGACTAATGCACAACTTTGGAGGCAAGAACATAATTGGGTATTTCAGTAGTGGCTGAAATATTCTGGTCCCTGTAGAGCAAGAAGTTAGACTTTTTTTTTAAGTGATGTTATCGATGAACATAATTCTACCTTTCGTATTTTACATTCTGGTTAATCAATTGGCCTTCACAAGATTCCAAGATGTCTATTTAGAGTTCCAGTAACAGAGAATTAATTTCTGGGATTCCAACATCTACACTTCCTTCTACACCAAATCACTAATCCTTGCACCCCACACCCACCCCCCCCCCCCCCCCCCCCCCCACCCCCCCATCTTCTTGAAATCCTTTGCAAGCCAGTAAATTAATTACACATTCCCCATGTCTATCTGGGCCAGTGAGGACAATAATAAATTTCTTTAAGATTTTACCTCTTCCACTCGGCAACAGTCTTGGCTGATTATAGTAAACTGCATTATCAGTTCCAGAGCCAATAATAACCGTATGTAATTTAAACAAGCCAAAAGCAAGGTATTGGCCAGAATCCAACCTTTGATTGATAGGTGATGTGACTTCTGAATAAGTTTCAGACACATGACCACCCGCAATATTACAGACAAGCAGGGAGGCCACGTGTTGGAGGCCACGTGTTTTTCCTTAATCCACATATAACACGCACATTCCCAGATCATTTTCACAACAGCTCAGAAATCTACTGCCTTTTTCCAACAATAACTCTTGTCAATGAATGCAAAGATCAGAGGGGTAAATCAGAGCACGGTGATACTTAATGTGGTATTAACTTGGATTATAAAATTATTTACTTATCCTTGGAGATTATACAACAAAAATAACCCCAGGCACAGGAAAAATATGGCCCCTATCACATACAAACAGCATTAATCCACTCAAACCCCATTAAGGAAACTCTATTAAAATCGCTTCTTATTTGAAACTGAAAAAGTTAATACAGGCATTTGCAGGATTACGAATAACTTGCACTTACAGACGGGCTGTTCCACAATTCACGCATGCACATAATGTTATTTTGCAAAATAAGAACCGTAAGTACCTGTTTCCCCCTTACATACAAATTCAGCGTATGGACATACCAAGGTAACGGAACTCGTTTGTAACCTGGGGACTGCCTGTACTCAGGATTTTATAAATATTCTAAATATCCTTCACCCAAACTTATTTTGTTTGTCAAACAGCAAAAAAATCCTTTTTCACTACCAGTTAATGGTAATTCTGCCTGGCCCACAGGAAAAAGAATCTTTTATGTGATGTCATGTATGTTCCCTGGCAATAAATCTGAAACCTGAATGGGTACACAAATAGAAGCATTTATTGTAGGAAAACACTATTTTAGTTTATGAATTACTATTTATATATATTATATAGAAATACATGGAACATCTGTCTTGTTATTTCTGAAAATAGGGGAAGTTGATGGGAATGTGGTGAAAATAAAACAGATTGGGAACAGATTAGTGTCGAGAGTAGAAAATACCAGAGGTGAGAAAAGATTAGGGGAGTCGTCAGGGGTAAGTTTTTACAGAGAGAGTAGTGGGTGTCTGGAATGCTTTGCTAGATGTGGTGGTGAGGGCTGGTACAGTAGGGACATTTAAAAGAATCATACAGGCACATGGATGCAAGAAAAATAGGGCATTGGTGTGAGGCAGGGGAGATTTAGTTTGCTGAGTAGGTTTATATAGATCGGCACAACATTGAGGGCCAAAGGGTTTGTAATGTGCTGTAATGTTCTATGAAATCCCATTATACCTTTTTATCACTTTAGACTGAAGGCCACGTATACCAATCAGATTTTTGTAAACCAAAAGGCTGAACCTCCTTGATCAGTGTTCATTCTGCCTTTATCATGAGATGTTCCTTAATGAACTCACCTGGAGGTTATAATATTTACTTGAGTTTATCCTTTGCCATTATACATGTTTTGAACATTCTTATCTTCTATTATTAGGCTCTAAAAGTTGTTATATCCGAAAAGTGGTTGTAGGGACGAGCTCCAACTGCTGCACACAAATGCTCTTCATGGCGCGTGTCTCAAAGAGCCTCTGACAACTGAGTCCAACTCCTGACCTTCACACGTGGCATAGTTCTTGTGCCCGGCGGAGCTATTCTCACTGACAGAAGAAGGGGCAAAGATGGGCTACTGGCACCTTGAAACCAGTTGCTCTGGGCAGATGGGGCTCGTTAACCAGATGGTAACCCATCTAGGAGAGGGGAAACTCCGATTTCAAACCTCCGCTGCTTTGTGGCTAGACTCCCTCATGGGAAAAGCTTTGGGAGTAAGCCTGAGGGAAAAATCCAGAGTCGGAGTCCTGAAGGCAGCTGACTGCTGTTCCCAGCACCCACACGGTAACTCCTGGCATCAAACTGCATCGACTTTCGTCGTTCCTTTAGATCTGTCATTAGCCTGGGTGTGGTGGGGGGGGGGTTGTCCCACGGAATGGGCAACAGACAGATCTCCATATCAACTTTGCCCTGGCTTGCACCCCGGAAAGGCCACTCCTGCTACTACCAGAGGCGCAATACCAATGATTGACCATGACCGATGGTGGCCACAGAAATCTATTAAAAATTCTGACTGTCCTAGATCAATTCCCACAGGGCTTAAGAGAAACTTATTATATTCGACACAAACGACATGTCGAATATGTGGAATATTTATTTATTTTTTGAAAAGATGTCTTAAAACAGCGATGATGTCACACAATGCTGCTTCACAACATCATCTTCCCTGCTCATTAAATTTCATTCCATTCTCATGAATATATTTCTTTAAAAACCATGCCTGACTATAATGTTGGTCAATGGGCATTCTCTCTCTGACAGACTCCATTTGATTGTTCTATGAATTGAAGCTAAATGGGCCTCAAGTGGGTAAATTCACAGCGTGGGATGTCATTTGACATCTGCACATGAGGAATATTTCAAGGTCATTCCCTGGTCCAGTTGATTGTGCTAATCTGGGTAGGAAGATTCATGGTGCCTTTATTATCATGTACATAAATGGTTTACTTTCATTTGCCCCTAAAGGAACACAATGAAGTGTAGTCCAGCACTCCTATAAAGAAGAGAAATAGAAGCAAAAGCAAGTCCCTGCAGTGACATTGAGTGACCAAGTGTCCCACTGCCTCCTGTGCTCCCGTGACCTCCACCACTGCCTACTGCCTCCTGCCTGTACCAGCAATGAAGCTTTCGCTCCTCCATTGCTGGTTCCAAACCACCCCCTCCCCCCCGAGTATGATGATGTAACTGTTGATACCTGAAGCACTTTAGGAGCCCTGGAAGCGATCGGCACCCTCATGAATCCCAGTCCCAAATTCTAGCCTGATGGGAGAACCTTGACCCACAAGCTCTGAGTCATTTGATCAAATGTTTCTTAGTGTAATTAAGTGGGTCCTGACCTAGGCTTGTCCTTCTCGGTAGAGTAAACTGCTGTTGCCTTGAGGTCTAGGCTGCCATGTGTGGGCGCAGCCATCTTGGGCATGGATCTCCATGGATTCACTGATGTTTGTTTAAAGAAAAACACCACAGGGCTGTTCAACAGGCAGTTTAAACCCTTAACGGGGCTGTTTGCAAAATGACAGTAGTCGGATCCCATGGAGATGAGCTCCCCACTCCGGCTATATTAATTAGCAAAAATGTGCCATTTAAAATAGAAGAGGAAATAATAGATCCAGCAGGGAGATATGTTATGATAAAATGTCAGATATATTCAGAGCTTTGGAATCTACTTAATATATATTCACCTAACGAAGAAGATCAAAAGTTTATGCAAGATATCTTTTTGAAGGTAGCTAATACGCAAGGGAACATACTAATAGGAGGGGATTTCAATCTGAATTTGGATCCAAATATGGATAAAACGGGGAAAAAAATTAACAGGAAGAACAAAGTAACCAAATTTATAATTAAATCAATGCAAGAAATGAAACTTGTGGACATATGGAGGAAACAAAACCCAAAAGAAAAGGAATACTCATACTACTCGACTAGACATAAAACATACTCAAGGATAGACCTATTCCTGTTATCAGCCCACATACAAGGGAGAGTTAGGAAAACGGAATATAAAGCTAGACTATTATCGGACCACTCACCCCTGTTATTGGCAATAGAGCTAGAAGACATCCCTCCAAGAATGTATAGATGGAGATTAAACCCCATGCTACTTAAAAGACAGGATTTTAGAGAATTTATTGAAAAACAATTAAAAATGTACTTTGAAGTAAATACGGAATCAGTGGAAGATAAGTTTATACTATGGGACGCAATGAAAGCATTCATTAGAGGGCAAATAATAAGTTATGCAACCAAGATGAAGAAGGACTATAATCAGGAAACAGAGCAGTTGGAAAGGGAAATAATAAACATAGAAAAAAAATTAGCAATAAAGGAAGATACAACCAAAAGAAGAGAATTGGCGGATAAAAAAATAAAATATGAAACATTACAAACATATAAGGTGGAGAAGAATATAATGAAGACAAAACAGAAATATTATGAACTAGGGGAAAAAACACACAAAATCCTAGCATGGCAGCTTAAGACAGAGCAAACTAAGAAAATGGTATTGGCAACAAGGAAAAAAGACAAACAAATTACATATAATCCAAAAGAAATTAAGGAAAACTTCAGAGAATTCTATGAACAATTATACCGAACCGAAAACGAAGGGAAAGAAGGGAAAATAGATGAATTTTTGACTAAAATTGAACTACCAAAACTACAAATAGAGGAACAAAATAAATTAACAGAACCATTTGGAACAGTAGAAATACAAGAGATAATAAAAAATTTACCAAATAATAAGACACCAGGAGAGGATGGACTCCCAATAGAATTCTACAAAACATTTAAAGACCTAATAATACCGCCCCTCCTGGATGTAATCAACCAGATTGATGAGACACAAAACTTACCAGATTCATGTAAAACAGCAATAATTACAGTGATACTAAAACAAGGGAAAGATCCACTCTCACCAGCGTCATATAGACCAATATCTCTGCTAAACACAGATTATAAGATAATAGCTAAACTATTAGCGAACAGATTAGCAGAACAGGTACCGAAAATGGTAAATTTAGACCAAACTGGATTTATCAAAAAAAGACGCACAACAGACAATATTTGTAAATTTATTAACTTAATTCATGCAGTAGAAGGAAATAAAGCACCGGCAGTAGCAGTTGCTTTAGACGCAGAGAAGGCCTTCGACAGAGTAGAATGGAATTACTTGTTCAAAGTATTGCAAAAATTCAGTTTACCGGAGAAGTATATTAATTGGATGAAAGCATTATATAAGGGACCGTTAGCGAAAGTGACAGTAAATGGACATGTATCAAAGCAATTTAACTTAAGCAGGTCAACGCGGCAGGGATGCCCACTATCACCATTATTGTTTGCGCTAGCTATAGAACCACTAGCAGAATCGATAAGAAGAGATAATAATATAAAAGGAATAAAAATAAAAGACAGGGAATATAAAATCAGTCTGTTTGCGGATGATGTGATAGTGTACTTAACAGAACCAGAACTATCAATAAAAGAACTATATAAGAAATTGAAGGAATATGGAGAAGTGTCGGGATACAAGATAAACGTAAATAAAAGTGAAGCAATGCCTATGAATAACGCGGATTTCTCAAAATTTAAGGAGGAATCCCCATTCAGATGGCAAACGCAGGCAATAAGATACCTAGGTGTGCAAATAAACAAAAATCTAGGCCAATTATATAAACTCAATTACAATCCACTAATGAAAAAATTACAGGACGATTTAGAGCATTGGAAAGAGCTACCACTAACACTGATAGGAAGGATAAACTGTATTAAAATGAACATTTTTCCAAGGATACTATACTTATTTCAGGCATTGCCAATACAACTGACAGAAAAATTCTTCAAAGAGTTAAAGAAAATAATAAGGAGATTTTTATGGAGAGGGGGGAAACCGAGGATAGCACTAGACAAATTAACAGAATGGTATAAACAAGGAGGCTTACAATTGCCAAACTTCAAAAATTATTATAGAGCCGCACAATTAAGGTACCTATCAGATTTTTATCAAACAAGGGAAAAACCAGACTGGACGAGACTAGAATTAGATAAAATAGGGGAAAAGATACCTGAACACATATTATATAAATGGGACGAAAAATTGGTACAACATAGAACTTCTCCAGTATTACACCATCTCCTCAATATATGGAAGAAGATTCATGTAGAAAGAAATAAAATAAATTACCAAATACCAAAACTAATATTGACGCAAAATAAGCTACTCCCTTTTACAATAGACAACCTTGCCTTTAGAAAATGGGGAAAAAAAAGGGATTAAAAGAATAGAAAATTGTTTTTCAGGAAGTAGATTCTTATCCTTTGAACAAATGAGAGATAAGTACAATATAACGGGAGATACAGCGCTGGCATATTACCAACTGAGATCCTACTTGAAAGATAAATTAGGAAGCAACTTGAGTTTACCAGAGGGAAGTAACCTTGAATATGTGATTACAGATACAATGTTAATCAAAAGATTTATAAAAAATATGTATATTAAACTGCAAGAAAAGGAAAATGAGGAAACAAATGGTAAAACTATACAAAAATGGGAACAAGATTTAAATATAAAGATAAAAAAGGAAACATGGGAGAAGTTATGCTCTGGAACGATGAGAAATACAATAAATACGAGGCTGCGTATGATACAATATAATTGGTTACACAGACTATACATTACACCGCAAAAGTTAAATAAATGGGACCCAACAGTATCTGATAGATGTTTTCGATGTAAAAAAGAAAGGGGAACAACAATTCATGCAATCTGGACATGTGAGAGAGTAGAAAAATTTTGGGATGATCTCAATCAGATATTAAATAAAATAACAGAAAACAATATACCAAAGAATCCAGAGATCTTTCTCCTAAGTAACATAAAAAATAAAGAATTTGGAATTGACTTGGAGGATGCACAAAAAAGATTTGTTAAGATAGCCCTAGCTGTAGCAAAAAAATGTATTATGTCAACCTGGAAATTGGAAGATAATTTGAAAATACAACAATGGTATATAGAAATGAAAAAATGTATTCCATTAGAAAAAATAACATATAGTTTAAGAAATAATATTGAAATATTCGAACAAGTATGGGAGCCTTACATTAAATTCTCTTTCTTCTTCTTTGGCTTGGCTTCGCGGACGAAGATTTATGGAGGGGGTAAAAAGTCCACGTCAGCTGCAGGCTCGTTTGTGGCTGACCAGTCCGATGCGGGACAGGCAGACACGATTGCAGCGGTTGCAAGGGAAAATTGGTTGGTTGGGGTTGGGTGTTGGGTTTTTCCTCCTTTGCCTTTTGTCAGTGAGGTGGGCTCTGCGGTCTTCTTCAAAGGAGGCTGCTGCCCGCCAAACTGTGAGGCGCCAAGATGCACGGTTTGAGGCGTTATCAGCCCACTGGCGGTGGTCAATGTGGCAGGCACCAAGAGATTTCTTTAGGCAGTCCTTGTACCTTTTCTTTGGTGCACCTCTGTCACGGTGGCCAGTGGAGAGCTCGCCATATAATACGATCTTGGGAAGGCGATGGTCCTCCATTCTGGAGACGTGACCCATCCAGCGCAGCTGGATCTTCAGCAGCGTGGACTCGATGCTGTCGACCTCTGCCATCTCGAGTACCTCGACGTTAGGGGTGTGAGCGCTCCAATGGATGTTGAGGATGGAGCGGAGACAACGCTGGTGGAATACAATACAATAGCGAAAACCTACCGGGAACAAACATTACCTAAGTTGATGGAAGGAGAAGAAAAGAAAAGAATGGACTCAGTAGAATTTCTGGTGTATTTTTGTTGAATGACAACATTGTCTAACTGAATTAATGCAACCTAGATTGTATAACTAAAATGGATGAGAGGGGGGGGGATGGGGGGGTGGCTTGGGAGGAGGGAGGGGGGAGGGAGAAAAAGTCACTGTAAATGTGTGGAAAAGAAAAAGTGTATATCATGGCTATTGTGATTTATGGTGTGAAAAATAAAAAATTTAAAAAAAAAAGATGAGCTCCCCACTCCTGGGTCCATATGAACAGCAGCACTGTTGTGACTTTTATGTTCATTGTTTGGATTTTCCTATCAGTTAATTTTTCTTCCCCTTTGGTTTAACAGAAAAGCTATTCCTGCAACTAAATGAGAAAGAATGTGCCCTGTATGCTGCCAATCAGGTTTACAGTTATGGAATGTATAAGCCTGATTACATGGACTTTGCATCTTTCAGTAGAACACTCCTATTGGTACAGTTGTCCAAGATTCTAGGTGTATAGCATGCATTGGGAAAGGAGTGAGTAGGACCTCAATTCAGTTTTAACTGCTCCTCTGTTTGATTTTTGCAGGTTGTGGAGTTAAAATCAGGGCCACATGGCTGGTGCATGGAGGAGAGATGGATTTGATATTGTTTTGTTCAACTACCATCTCGCACCTATCTATTGCATGACTTCATGCGAAGTGTGGCAAGTTTTTTTCAACCATAATGGAGAATTGTTTGATGTGAAATCACAGTTTTAGGTGACACAAGATTGAAGTCAAATGATTTACAAATATATTTGTGTATTTTTGGAAAAAGGTTACATTCACTGGAAATTGAAATAAAATGGAGATCCATTGTATGCCCACAAGCATCAATAAACATAACCTGTCTCCTCTCTTCAAATGCTATCAGAATTGCTGTCCATTTTCGGCATCATTCATCGCCATAATACTTTTTTTTATTTGTTAGCCAAATCATCCAGATGAATGTCATTGAGCCTGTCTTGTAGAGTTTTATTAAATTAATTTGCTGCTATTTCTGCCTGCAGGTACATAGAACGGAAGGCTTTCTTGGACAGAGTTGATCACCGACAGTTTGAGCTTGAACGTGACATCCGGCTCAGCAACATGAAGCCGTGACTTTAATCTTGCAGCTAGAAGTCATTTGCCTCATGTCAATCTACATCGATTCTCAAAGTGGTAGACATTGGCCTGTGGCTGCCCCACAAGAACTGTAAGCGATGCCCTCCTTTTCTTGTGAATTCCAGTGTAGTTTTTAATTGTCAGCTTTCTATTGTAGAGAATTTTTTTAGGTAATGATTGATAGGTGACCACTAGTAGGTATCAGAAGACTTTATGTAATGATTGTATCTGGTTCAATTAAGTGATGAAAATCATTGCATGTTTTAGAACTTATCACTTAGCTAAACTTGCATTGATATTATACAGTCACAGTGCTCTTTCATTCTCCATGGGCAAAAATAATTATTTGTACTCTAGTTCTATTAATGTTTTTGATATCTGCATTCTTAATCATGAATGTTGCCAATTAAAATGAAAATTAATTTCGCCAGATGAGTCCATATCTTTCTGTAAATTTAGCTTTGCGTAGTTTTTATTCTTCAACAAGGCCACTTTGTTTGGCACCACACACAACAGTTAATATCATTTTTGCACATATAGTAAATTATTGTGGAAAATGCCAATTGAACTTGCAGGAGGAGAAATTGAAAGTAAAAGTCTAAGACTGATAAGGACAATTTGACCGGCTTTGTTTCACGATCACTGATTAAATTTGTTGTGGACAGATCCCTGCCTCTTACTTTTAATCGCTTTGTTTTACTTTGATCAAATGTTTCTTAGTGTAATTAAGAGCTTTTGACACTGGTGTCAGACCTTTTCTAGTGGGTATGTGTTAGAATAGAGCAGCCTGAATCATGGATGGTATAAGGAAGTGTTTTGGGCAGTTATTACAGGCTGAATTAACTGCAGTTGCAAAGGTCACCAAACCCCATAAGCGATATCAATCCATGACAATTACTTGATTATATTTCCAACATTATAAGCCATACATGCATTTAAAAGGAAGTGTGATATGTACAAGAGAAAGAAAATAGCTGAGTAAATTGTCAACAGGAGTGAGAGCGAATAAGGTGGGAAGAAGCATGAAGAAAGCATAAATTGAGCAGATTCCAATTAGAATGAATTACCTCCTTGTGCTGGAAAATTCCGTATAATTTATTTACCAAAGACTTGTTTGAATAGCCAGAGAATTAACTTGATTAGGTCTCATGTTCCAAGGACATAGGATGTAATTTTATTCATGAGATTACCCCCATGTGGAAAGAAGGTATTATTTTGGAGGAAAGATACGTCCCAGAGAAACCAGAGACAGAAATGGCATTGCTTTTTTTTTCAGTTGAAAGAGGACGGGAGCTTTTGGTTCAAGTTCGTCCTTTAGTCAGAGTGGAGCAGAACTTCAAGGGTGCCATTCCAGTAAGAGATGAAGTAGTGATTTAACAGTCAAGGAAAATTAAAAACATGTCGATGAAATAAAACAGAAAATTTTGGAAAAGCACTCGCGATCAGGGAGCATCTGTGAAAGAGAAACAGTGAAAGTTTTGGCAATTTTACAGCCATTATGACTCCACTGGTGGCAATTTTGTTTGAGTCAGATGGTACTTAATTGCCTAGCCCAGGTTGGCAGCAGATTAATTCATCATTAGAGATCTTTATTTGAGATGAGGCTTTGAATTAATAAACTATTATGATCTTCAATTGGACAGTATAGAGACTGTCTAAGGGTGCAAAGAGACAGTGAACGGGTGGCAAACTACACCCACCTTCCCTTCTCCCCTCCCCCCCCCCCAACACACTGGCCAACTGTGGCCCGTGGCCCATTAGGAAAAAAACAGCAGACTCAAAAACTTCTACAGGTGCACCATGGAGAGCATTCTGGCTGGTTGTGTCACTTAAGATTTTTTAACACAGCATTCAAGTGATTTTTTTTTTCTCTCTGTTATGAAGAGCTTCTAAACTGCTGACGTTGGTCGTTCACACTGGAACAACCAAAGCCTGCAGTTTTTCATATCAGTCCACCTTTTTCTACAGAATACTGTCATTCTGCGAACAAAAGGGGCTGGACGTGTAACTCAATAGCATTGGCAACGCATAACATACCATATTTTACCCACTTGTTTTTCCCAAAAAATAGTTCAAACATATTCCCCTGGTTTTATACGCCAGGTTGAAATTAGGCGGATAATGGTGAGTAACACCGACACCAATGCTGTCGATCCCCACACTAGTCATTGTTGATGTTGAGAAAGTGTCATGTCCGTGATGGACAAATCTGGGCACAAGGGTTTGCTATCAAATGTTACTTTTATTAATACACAACAATTGATAGAAGAGCATGGGAAAATCATAGCAGCCATAAAGCACGTGCACAATTTATGAAATTGTGTGGGAAAATCTACTGCAAGTATTGATCTGTTGCAGTGGATTTCAGACTTTTTCTTTCCACTCACATGCCACCTTAAGTAATCTCTTATCACCGCTATCTTTGGGGGCTGGTGGCGGGCTGTCAGGGGAAGCGGGGTGGTGGGCTTCAGACTATTCAAACTGAGGACAAACCCGCAGACCAGCTTGCTCATAATCTGGCAGACAGTGTTAAATCTAGGGTTAGGGTTCAGGCAGGAGGATATCATCCCTCTTGTATTCACTGGTCACCTCTCTCAGAGGTTCTGTGTCACTATAAACTGCCACTCTTGGTTAGCCCATGCTTTAATTACCCTGTGCCTGTTTCCAGCACTTGGAGGGATCAGTGCCTTATTTCCTTTCCAGTATTTGTGCATTTTGATATGTCCTGGGGAAAGTTAATTGTCTGCATAGTGGGTGACCTTATATTCACACGTTGGTTAGGTGTGGGATTTTTGGATAGAATTAGGTATGGAATTCAGATTAGAATTAGGGCTATGGTTAGGGTTCTGGTTAGATTTAAGTGTGGGGTTTCAGGGTTGGGTTACGCTTAGGCTTAGCAGCCCACAGCAACATATAACAGGTAGCGTACCTCCAGGACAGCGGGCCGCGGGTGAGAGCAGACAGCACTAAAAAAAATTAGGGTACACAATATACTAAGATCATTTCTGTGCAGAATACACATCATGACCTGAGTTGGTCCTAGAATGCCTGCTGTGCAGTTTACACTGCAAACGGTTCAGGAAATTTACTAGGGACTTAGGTGAAAAAAAAGATGGGACTGGAATGGGACCCTCCATTCCGGTTCTGTGCTTTTTACGCAGCACACGTTACAAAAAAAAGGGAATAATATCCCAGAATAAAGTGTCTGCATTTATAAAAAAAAACATAACTGTCTGGTACAGAAGTGCCAACGCTCAGGGCAAAATATAACTCCAGAGGGTTGTTAAATCTCCCTGCAACATCACGAGCACCAGACCTCGCTCCATCAAGCACATGTCTTAAAAAAGCAGGCTCTATCCTCAAGGCCATGCCCTCTTCACTCTGCTACCATCGGGAAAAAGGTACAGGAGCTTAAAGACAAGGACTCAGCGGCACAAGGATGGCTTCCTCCCCACTGCCATCAGATTCCTGAATAATCAATGAACCAAAGACACTACCTTATTTTGACTTTTGGTGCACAATTTATTTATTTTGTAAGTTGGTTTATATGAACGTTTGCACTGTGACGCTGCCGCAAAACAACAACTTTTGTGATTTGTTCATGACAATAAATTATGATGCGGAGAGCAAAGTCTCAGTGCTTCCCTGCGGGGTCCAACTGCCCAATTCGACTGCTGACGGCTTTGTACGTGCTTTAAATAGCTTGTTAAAGGAGCTGACGGTGGTTGAAAACAGCTGGGCTTTTAATGTTACTTGTCTCTTTATTTTTCTGTTTGTGGCCCACAATCAAAAATATCTGGCCAAAGGGTAGACGAAATAATCTCACCAGCTGCAGCTGGTGAGTAAACCCAGATTGTCACAATCGTTTAAGATATTTAAAAAAAATGATTTGAAGTTAGTGTTGATGAAGCATTGCTTTAGATCCCATATTTAACTCGAGTTCATCCCTGCCTTTCCCCCATGTATTTAGTTTCTTGCCTAATCATTAGAAAAGTAAGTGCTTCCCCAAGGCTAGAATCACTATTAAACAAAACTTATGGGGGCCAAGTACGTAAAAACTGGTTGCAATAATAGGTTAAAGACTAGATATTCTGTGAGAAATAATTCCCTTCCTGATTTAACAAAGATTTTATTTTATAGAGGGTGTTATGTTGGGAAGATTATCAGGTTCGATGGGTTCACAGAGAGGTGGACACACGCAAAGATAACTTTTTTGTACACACGGGAATCAAACAGGAAGACATCAAACGGTACTTAATCACTCAAACTACTCAGTAACGAGACGTTAACTGGATCCAGGTTTGACTCCGATACTCGTGGCCACCTATTCTCTACACGGTACAAGACTTAAATACTATAACAGTGTAAACAGGCAAACGGGCACAAGGGTCCTCGATACCAGTGGCTGCTTACCTTACCACACTCTCCCATACATGTATACACTCACAGCCAGAGACTTCCAAACAGATTCCTGCTTCCCTGTACCACAGCTCGCTGCAAGCACCGATCTATCGCAGTATGGTACATTTACGATTATCCGGAATGCTTGGGACCGGACTTATCTCAGTTAAGCAGATTTTTCACATATTTAGGTATTTACTCTCTAAGCATGCCAGTAACATCAGCAGAACATTTGTATCCGCAGTTAAACAACAGCAAATAACAACAAGGTTTTTAAACCATTAAATAATGTTTAATTCTTACCCAAAAAATGTGATCTATGGTTACAAAATGCAACAACCAACACTACGATTTCTGTGCACCAGTTTTTTTTTCTCCAATGTTTTCCTTTGAGGTTATCTGCCTCATTCACAATAGTTTTTGATTTCACAGTCTGTCTTTGATTCTATACACTGACATGATCTCTTGTTCTGTTATAAATGCACGCTAGTCTAGTCCATCAATCAGTCCATCACATATTTTCACCAGGTCATCTATTGGCACTTTTTCTGCTGTATCAACTAAGTCCTCTTCATCGTACTCATTTAGATGCAGAACAAGTTCAGCTATTTCACCATCCATCAGTAAATGAACAACTGGAGCATCATTATCAATGTTAAAAACTTCTTCAATATCCTTTTCTTCCAGCTTACTGATGGACTCCGAAGGTTTTTCTTTTGCATATGGTAGGAGATCAGACAACATTTTTTTCTCCCTGACACACAGAATCCTTAAAAATCACCATCGTATTCATCATCAAAGTACATAGTTTCACGCCAGAGAATGTGCCAGGCACATGCAACTGTGCCTTCAGTCACTTTGCTCCAAGCATTGGCAGCAGTGTTAATGACATCCTTTATGGTAAACTCCTTTTGGAAACCTGCCACACCCAAGCCTCTGTTCATTGCTGACAGCATATTGTTCAAGAAAGTCTTTTTATATTTACTCTTCACTGATCTTGGGATACCTTTGTCTCATGGCAGAGTTAAGTAAGTCATATCTGGGGGAAGGTACATGACATGAACATTGTTGAGACTTTCGGCCGGAGGATGAGCAGAACAGTTGTCAAGGAATAAAAGAAATCTTGCAGCCAGCATCCAGTCCAGCTTCCTTGCAGTCAGCACGACCCATTGGAATAAAATGTTTATTTAAAAAAATTAGAAAAGATATCCCTAGTGACTGTTGGCATAATAATGGACTGGAAAATTCACTCATTCAAAACAACGAGGACACATGCTTTTGCCTATCACAGCCAGCTTACATATATGCAGACCTGCTGTATTAATATATCCCAACGCAGTTATTCTGTCCTTGGCATCCTTTATTCCTGTCGGTGTTGTCTCATCAACTGTTTCCCGTGCTCTTCTGGGACAAAATAGCCAAAACGGTCATGCTTCATCAGCATTATAGACGTTCTAGCTTCAGGTTTCCACCAGCAATGATCTTGGCAAACTCGTCAATGAATCTCTCCGCTCCTTTGCAATCGGCAGATGCTTTCTCGTCACTCATCGTTAACATTTTAATGCGTGTCTTCTAAAATCTGCTCAACCAGCCTGCTGAATATTCACAGTTCTCTTCAATTTTCAATTCATCATGAAAGAGCTTTGCTTGTCTCATGATCAGCAAAACCATTAAGTGGTATGTGTTCACTGCGAAGCTGTCTGATCCACTGCATCAATACATCCTCCAGTTTTTCATTTTTACCTTTATACAGTGTTTTTCTATCTTTCATTAACTTGTGTTCTTCAGTTTCAGAATAGAATTTCAACAGTTTATTCTTCTGTGTCCTCAGGTCATAGATTGTGGTCATTCCAACACCATACTGTTAGGTATTTCACACTTACACCACTGTCCAGTTTTGATAGCAGCTTGACTTTCTATTCTATAGACAGACATAAACGCTTCCTCCTTTTCTTCTCACTGACACCGACAGTGCTATTTGGAGACCTTTTTGCCATTGTAGCTACTGTATATCTTCCAACAGTACAGTGCACGAGAGCTCCGTTGATTCAAAATGGCGCTAACAGTGTGACAGACCCACACACCTGAGCTGTATCTTCCAATATTACATGAGAGCTCCATTGATTCCAATGCAGAGACCCACTTGAGCAGTTGGGTGAAATATTGCCCTTGCAGCTGTATCTTAGACTAGTACACGAGAGCTCAGTTGAGCAAGGTGGGTAAAAAAACAAGTTCAACTTTTTTTCAAATTGTGACGTCATGTCACACCTGAAAATATTCTCGGCTATTCGGAATTGTGGTTGTTCAGTTTTTGGTTTATCTGAAGTATACTGTACTACAATCCAACTCAGTGCAGTGCGCGCCTTACCCATTACTCCTCCAGTGATGTCCACAGTAGCGACCTTGGGTAGAAAAGTGTTTGTGGCTCGGACTAAGAGGCAGAAGAGACTGAACTGTCGCACATGTTATAAAAGTTATATGGTTCTGAGTTGGCCATCTGGTCAATGATAACGCTGAGTCATTCCAATGAGCCAACAGTAAGGTGTGCACTAATGGGTGCCCAGAGTACAACCTTGATTGGCAGGTGATGCGACTTCTGATTAGGTTCTAGTCAAGGAGGTCACATGATCCTCTGCAATCAACATATAACAGAGGGACATCAGAGTTGACCTGGAAAGCTCTCCGGTTACCTAAATAGCTGAAGTTCCATCAAGAATAAAACTTGACACTGTCAGGACAAAGCAGCCCAATTGATTTGAAGCCCATTGATCACCCTGCACAATCTCTTGCTCCCAATACCAGTGCAAAATTCATGAATAACTTGAGAGAAGTGAAACATAAAATCCTGCAGACATTGTTAGTGCAGTAAAAATAAAGTTGTTGCTTCACTTGGAAGGACCATTTGGGGCCCAGGATGTTGATGAGGGAAGAGGTACGGGCATAAGGTCCTTCCAAGTGAAGCAACACTTCACTTGTGAAGCTGCAGGAGACATCTGTTGCATCCACTGTGGTCTCCTCTACATCGGAGAGACTGGATACAGACTGGGAGATCACTTCGTTGAGTACTTTGGCTCTGCCGCTGCATTAGTGTGGATCTCCTAATTCCCCACCCATTCCCTTGCCGACATGTCTGTCTATTGTCTCATGCACTGCCAGAATGAGACCACCCCATATTGGAGGAACAATACCTCACATTTCATCTGGGCACCCTCCAACTGGACGACATTACCATTAACCCCTCCCCCCCCCACCCCATCTATCCCTATGTCTCCTCGAGATCTTTCTCCCTCTCTTACCTTGTTGGTATGTATCTTTTCCCCAGCCCTTCGTTCACTGAGCCAAACACCACCCCCCCCCCAACCCTTTGCCCAATCAATCCTCACTTTTCCTCTCTCCTGTCCTCCTGTCCATATCCAATTAACGCCTTTCGTCTATTGGTCTGTACTCCTCCCCCTGCACTTTTTAATTTGGGCACCTGCCTGCTTTTTACTCATACCTTGAAGAAGGGCTCAGGCACAAAACATCAGCAAGATATCTTTACCTCTTATGAAAGCTGAGAAACCTACTGAGTTCCTCCAGCATTTCTGTGTCTTCACTGAATAACTTGCCAATGGTTGTCAATAGTATCTCCCACTCTGTGTCCTCCGTCATTTTGAAGGCAAAAGTAAGAGGGACATGGGAATGCCATTAGCTCCAAATTCCCCTCTAATGTACTGAGTCAAAATCCTGGCATTTTCCAACAAGTTAGGAGGGGGCACATTCAATCCATTGTCAGAGTCTCACAACTGCCTTCTCGAGAGACATTTGGGATAGTGAACAATTGCTGAGCTTGCCAGTAATGCCTTCATCGCAGGGTGTGAAGGCGCAGGTCAGCAGATGAACCATCTATCATCTCCTACAAGTCTCTGACAGCTTGGTTTGGGATTGAACCTTGCGTGAGACTTTAGCGACATTTTTTAGAGGTGTGCAACCAAGAACAATAATTTAAAATAAACTATTCTTAAATAATTAGCGTATGAAAATAATGAACAGTACATATGCTGCCTGGCCTGTTTCAAATCCCTATTTTCCATTTTTATTAACTGCATTTTAACCAAGCTGCATTACTAACATCAACCCAGGTGTCATTCAATATCCTCCAGCAGTTTGAGTTTCAGATGCAATGAAATTCATTCCTGACCTTCATGATGTAAAACTCTTCCTTTGTACCTCTGTCAACAATTATTAGTTTGGATATCTGAGCTGTGACCAGCTGTAACTTCAGAATGGTTGTAGAAAATGTTTACCAAAGATTAATACACTTTCAGTACTGGCTTCCAGACTTAAAATAAATCTACAATAAATTGACACCATAGAATTTCCAAACTAATAGAATTTTTTTTTAATGTTGCTTGAAATTCAGCACCATTCAGGACAAAGCAGCCTGCATTGTGGTGGCACAGTTAGTGTAGTAGTTAGTGCAATACCATTAGAGCAGCAGCAATCAGGGCTGGGGTTCGAATCCCACTCTGTCTGTAAGAAGTTTGTACGTTCTCCCTATGTCTGTGTGGGCTCTGATTTCCTCCCACTGTCCAAAACGTACTGGGTTGTTGGTTAATTGGGTGTAATTGGGTGACACAGACTCATGAGCCAAAATGTCCTGTTTACGTGCTGTATGTCTGTACGTAAATTTAATTGGCTTTCCGTACACATTTATTCTCTCCACCAGTGGCACACAAATTGCACCACAATACATTATCTAGGTTTTAACAACAACGCCTTCCAAATCCTACACCTATCACCAAGAAGGTTGCGTACAGCAAGAACTGTAGAACATCATCAGCTGTAGGTTTCCCTCAAAGTTACCTACCATTGTGGTTTTGAGATATATCGCTGGTCCTTCATTATCCCTGGGTCCCACTTATAGAACTCTCTGCCCAACAGTGCTATGAGAGCATCTTTATCTAAAAGAATGCTTACTGTAAATTTGTCCAAGGTGGCACGGTTAGTGCAATGCTGTTACAGCGCCAGTGATCTGGACCGGGGTTCGACTCTGCCGCTGTCTGTAAAGAGTTTGTACGTTCTCCCCATGTCTGTGTGGGTTTCCTCTGGGTGTTCCGGTTTCCTCCCACCTTTCAAAAACATACAGGGGTTGTAGGTCATTTGGATGTAATTGGGCAGCACGACCTCGTGGGCAGAAAGGGCCTGTTACCATGCTGTATGTGTAAATTCAAATGTTTAAAAATGTAAAATAGCCTGAGCAACTTCACCTTGCAGATGAAGTAAATAAATTTTTAAAAACGGAAAATTGTAAGTTGCAAATTGCATTCATATTTTTGTGTGCACTACAAGTGTTCAGTGTTAAAAGATTGAAACTTTTAATGATGTCACAAACTATCACAAACTGCTGAGGAAAACCCAGGGCTTGCTCTGTCTGTGTCTGCAAAAGATGTTCAGGGCCGGGGTGGGGGGTGGGGCCCGAGGTTCACTTGAAATTGGTACGAGGACCTCATTCTGATGATTTGTAGGTCCCAACAAGTTCTCTCCAGATGATTCATTGCTTGAATGCTGGTTTGGAGGTTCAAAATTGAGATCCAATTGAGATCCCACATTAAAAGGGCCATTTTTAGATGAGAATTATATGAGCTGATGCATGTTAAAATGTATTCTTGAGGAAAGAAATTCTAATTTCATGTTAAATTCAACAAGTCAATTTACAATCCCTGAGCAATTTTGTGAAATGCCAAAGGCACATCTTTGCAAAATCTATAACTATTAAGAAACATAAGGCTGAAAGTCTGTGTATTATTATTATCAACAATACCATTCTTTGAGATGGAACTGTGCCTGAAAACAGGCATTAGGGACCGGAACATAAAGTTCTTGAATGTGTGAAATTGGTGCTGGAACCTCATTCCAATGGGTCCAGCCAGCTCTAAACATGCTGCTTAGTTGCTGTTTGACGAGACTGGGCCAGGAGGCAGGAAAGAAATCAGCCTCTAGTTTCAGTTATTAAAGATAGCCATCATCTTTTAAAGGGGAAATTGACTCTGGCTGTGGAACATTGGGAAACTTAAAATGTGGTGATAAGTCTGGAGAAGGCACACAATTTCTTTGGCACCGTGTGGAATGTCACATTCGAAGCGTCAAGCAAGGGCATTTCCCGGCTGCCTGTGACAGTGTCTGATTTGATGTAGTGAGACAGGCGCTTAGCGCACATGTTCTCTGTCATTAAGTAGCTACTTTCCTCCTGCGAAATAGGCCCAGTGCCAATGAACCTCCAGACTGAACCATAGCCAGGACTCTTATTCCTGTTTCTCACTTGTGATGAGAGAATTTTCAGCAAGGTAGATCTGCTCACCCAAGTTTGCTGTGGGATAAGCTGCATGCTGTGTGAATGGTAGAGTATCACCTACAACCATCAGTGTAATTACTGATGAAAAATTCTCCATTCTCATCCGGTGGTATCATTTTCTTTGTCGGCAGTTGCTTTTTATTTTGTAGCAATGAGTAACTACCGGAGGCTTTAATTTGTTACTTATCCAAAATTTACACCAGGAAAACATTATCAGACAATGCACATTATATCCTCTCTGACTTCTGGTATGACAGGCAGTTCCAGAGCAGCCAAAGTAGTCAGCAAATAAATGCAGCAGAATTCATGTTAACCTGCATTACAGTAAACACTTCAGTGCGAATTATATGAGGAAAATGACGAATTGGGTATTGTTCAGGAGTGAACATTAGCAGTACCTAATACTCAGGAAGACGGCGTGACACATTTGAGGCTGCATTCTACTGTTCAGCTACTGGGTAAAGTTTTGGTGAATTAACATTCCCAATGGAGGACCAAGAGTTCTCAAGAGGCCCCTTTATGTGGGTACGTTGGTTTTGTTACCTCAACTTCATCCAATCTCAAAAAAGAAATTGACATAGATTTTTGTGTGTCTTCCCAACACTTCAATTTTTGAAAGCCCTGATTCATCTTTCAACAAGCATATGTTAGTGATTAGTTGATGCATCATAGAGCTTGTTCATAATTTTTATCCATGTTTGTAGAGCCAATCAAGTAATATAATTACTATGGCAAATTCCTCTATTGTGTGAGAAGCATGGAACAAATATGAATAATGCAATTACAGTAAGTTCATATTTATTACAGATTAACACTATCTCAAACCTGTTTGCCACTCAGTGATATTTTTGCTCATCTGTGACTTGATACCTTTGATTAATAAAATCCTTAGTAGTTCTGACTTTAAAATTACCAATTTCCCTAATGTAAATTTCAGCAATGGGAGTAAAACCTTTGTTGGTTGTCTTTCTTTATAACTTAGCCCTTGAAGTCCAGGTGTCCTTCCGGTTCTGGCTCCTTTATTGCCCATGTACATAAAATGTGTTCCTTTATGTTTGCTGTATCTGGCACCTACCAACAAAAGGACAAAGAGAAGTCAAAGAGAGACTTTCGCAGATGTGGATCCACCTCCTCTGACATCACTGCCTCCTGCACTCCTAAATCTGCTGTAGCTGCTCTGGACCCTGTCTGTTCCAGGTGGTGAACCCAAGCTCCAGGGCATCCAAGTCACATGCCTTGGCCCCTGGTCCTAAGCTGTTAGGCCCTCAGGAGCACTGCTTGCCAGCAGCACGTTCGTGAATCCCAGTCCCAATACCTGGTTTTCATGAGCCAGTGGCCAGCAGCCCGCGGCCTGCTATGGGTCCTTCGGCTGCCGAACTCCATGCTGGCCCACAGCTGTGGTGTCCTGCCCTGAAGATTCTTCTCGCAGGCTTCTCTTTCTCAGCGGGGTGGCTTTCTCCTGTTCTGGTGGCCCACGTCCATCTGCTGCTCCCCTAGAGCCCACAACCCTCATGAACTGGGCGGCCAACCATGGGCACAGACCTCCATGGGTTTGCTGATGTAAACCTGGCAAACCTTCAAAACCCTCTTCCAACAACCTCCCACCAGGATTCACCCAAAGGTGTACCCAGAAATGATTACAGAGCTCTGTGTAGTCCATTCAAGAGTTTGTATAGCTAGCAATATCACTATTTCCATCAATTTGAGAGTTGTTCAGGGCAGGTATGACCCACTACATCCATGTCAACCACTTCGCCTGCATTGGATCCCTCATCCTCCATGCCATACCTATTCAACTAGTTGTCTAAATGCCTCTTAAATACAGTGATTTTATCTGCGTCTCCCACCTCTTCTGGCAATGTTCCAATTATCATCCACTCTGTATGTGAAAACATTTCCCCCTCCAATCCCACCTGTAACTCCTCCCTTTCACCTTCAACTTCCATATGCCCTCTTGCTTTTAACCCCCCCTACCATGGGGTGACTAAGATTCTGAGAATCTACTCTATCTATGCTCTCATCATTTTTTTATTCCTCTGTCAGCTCACTCCTCACCTTCTTCGCTCCAAAGAATACAAGGCCGGATTGCCTAGCTTCTCTTTATCATTAAAGTCCCCCATCCAGGTAAATATCTCTGTGCTTTCACCAGCACAACTCACATCGTTCCCAAAGTAGTGACCATCAGAGCACACAATACCCCCAAAGGCAGCCTAACCAGTATTTTGTAAAGTTCTAACGTAATGTCATAACTCCTCTATGCCTTCCTACAAGCACCATGGTAAGTCGTGGATTGAGGAGTTATGACATTATGTTGGAACTTTACAAAATACTGATTAGGCTGCACTTGGTGAGGTGGGGGGGGGGGGCGGGGGAGATTGTGTGGAAAAACTCCCTTTTGCTTCTCTTTCTCTGACTGTAGAGGTGCCCAGCAATTTCTGCTGATGGTAACTAAGGGCAATTTTGTGTAACATTACAAATGTTTTTATTACATGACAAAGCGATCCCATATTTTGAATCTTGCCTTCTTCACCTCCCTATCTAGCTGTGTTGCAGTGAATTGTGGACTTGAACCACATCATTTTAGTGCAGGAGGCCTATTTTTAAAAATTCCCTAAAATGCATCAACCTGTCACTTACCAGAATTAAATTTCACTTCCCAATGCTGTGCCCGACTTTCCTCCATCTCGTCTATCTCCAGTTGTAGCCATAGACAGCCTTCTTCACTTCCAGCATTCAAATGATGTTTGTTCACCATGTTTGCCATCTGGCTATTGTATTTTAATGATCTGTGTGTGTGGACACTTGTCTATATGGACACCATTGTTTCAAGCTTTGCACCATTTAGTTCTCTTGTTCGCATGGTCCATAGTTCTTGCCTCTTACTTGCCCAGTTGCAACCATTTTTCCCATTGCTACATCTATTAATATTGTCATTTAATCCTCCCTTCCACCACCTATCTTTATATCAGGAAACTTGGTGCATTTCTATCTATCCTCAGATTCAATTTTATATACATGGACGGTATGAATCGATGGGGACAGGCCAATGGAATTTTCAGTAGAATCATTCACCTGTCCTACCAATAACTAATTCTTTTGTTCAATTGGAACATTTTGCTGAGAGCTATCTTTAGAACCGATCCAATTATATTTTTCTTATCTTCACGATATGTATACACTCAGCTTGAACATTGTTTGATTGGAGGCATAGCACCACCATTGTTCCCCAGGTATTTTTTAAAATTAGACATACAGCACTGTAACAGGCCATTTCAGCCCACATGTCCATGTCGCCCAATTTACACCCCAGTACATTTCAAATGGTAGGAAGAAACCAGAGCCCCTGGGGAAAATCCACACAGATGCAGGGAGAATGTATCAACTCCTTACCCACAGCGTGGAATTCGAACCCTGGTCCCGATCACTGGCACTATAAAGGCATTGTGCGAACCGCTTCGCCAACCATGCTGCCCATATTAGGGTTTCACTTTCGGAAAAGACTGCTTTTGAGACTCTAAATTGCAAGCATTCACAAGCCACTTCAGCCCAGAAAAGTATGTAGTTAAGGTGACGGTGAGCCGGAGCAGTAAGATGGGGGCCAGTTACCCCACCCCACCCCACCCCCTCGCTCCCCGATGATGTTTGTGATTGAATTACAGAAATGCCAAGCAGAATAGTATTCGTTCTTTCTTTATTGTTTTCATTAGGAACTCCGTTCGGAATTAGCATTGTTTGCAAAACCCACGCCCATCCCCCATTGCTACCACCAACAATGAATAAACACAAAGGCTACTTCATGGTGGAGAGCAATGTATCAAAATATTAAAAAATGCTTTCATAGCAAAATTTAATTACCTGCTGTACAGATATTCCCCTTTACCACTGTGAATTGTCATGTACTTGCCTCTTAGGAATGGCAGAACTGTCATCTCTCAGCATACTGTGAGCACTCATCCTCGACAGTGGATACACTGTAAAAAATCTGATGAATTATCCTTTTTTTCATATCTCCTTCCAGCTGTTTATTTCAAAATGCTCTAAATGTAGATTTTCCACTGAATACTTTTTTTTAATTTATGTCAGCTTAGCAACAAAAGAAATATTATTAGTCGTGATTTTTTTTTCCTTTGGTAAAAGCACTTGCCTAATAATTTGAGGCACTGATAACTCACTCTTTTATTGATTTGTGTTTTGTTTGATATCGAATGCCAAGCTTGATACATTAATTCTCATGTGTCTGTGATACAATATTATATCTGAATTGCTTAATTTCAGTGATCTGCTAAGAGTCACCGGCTGTCAGCTTACAATATCCAATAAGTTTGTGGCAGTGAATAGTTAGAAATTCAAACATTCATGAAAATGTGAAATAAAGCAGTAGGAAATTGTTTTTCTGCCAATTTAAAGCTTATGAAATGTAACTGGTGATAGAATTAGTAATGCTCCAATGAAAGATAATTATGCTACATTTGTAGCAATGAATCCATGAGTGCTTCACCAATGAAGTTAAAGATGTGACCTTGATGAAAAAGAGAAAGAAACGACCTGTTAAATCTAACAGAAGGTTTAATTTGATGGCATTAATCATGAGGGAAATGTTAAATTGTAAAACATCCATTTTTTTAACATACAAACATACTGTAAAATGTCCTTGGTCAGCTAGTCCATGCCCTTGCAATCGTACCGAGCGAAACGCGATTTTAGCAATGAAACTGAAAAGGTTTTCAGTTACATTTTTGTGTACACTTATAAATCAGGCCATTTTGTGCATACTTTAGTTTTATATAGCAACTCCACTGTATTTACTGCATGGCTTGGATTATTTCAACCATTTGCTAACACTGTCACATAGAAGGTCATGGGTTTGAGTCTGGAGAATTGAGCACAAAATTCAGGCTGACATTTAGAGAGTTGATGGAGATGAGAGGTTAAACAAAGACACTGCCTGCCTTCTCAGGTGAATATTAAAGCTAAAACACAATGCTGGAGGACCTTAGCAGGTTAAATACTGGATTTATATCACAAACATAAAGATGTATAACCAATGTTTCTTGCTTGAGCTCTTTATCAAGGCATGACAGAATGTGGACAGGCACAGGCACCTGTCTACATTTTGCTCACAACCTGTTGAAGGACTCAAGTCTTAAATGTTGGTTATGTATCTGTATTTTGCTATATAGGTGGACTGTTTGACCTGCTGAATTTCTCCAGCATTATGTTTTTACTTCAACCACTATGTCTGCAGACTGTAGTGTTTTACCACTGAATGTTAAAGCTGCACTGTTTTGAAGTACAAGATGTTGATGACCGTTCGTCTCTCAACCAACAACTAAAGCAGATTATGAGATCATTCTGTTTTTCAATCATTCATGCGGGATGTGGGTTTACTTCAATTTCATGAACCTCCTTGCCTTCATCTTGCTGATCTTTTCAGAGGCTTATGAGATGGCCAGTTAGCAGTGGGTCTGGTTTCACATATAAGCCAGATTAAGCAAGGATGTCCTTTCCTAAAGGACATTAATAAGCCTGATGGATTTCATGGCATTTAACAATTCCATGGTCACCTGATGCAATATTGTTATTCCAGGAATGCAAAATCAACCAAGTTATTTAATTATTTTTTGAACTGGTCCACAGATCATTACAGTACTCCAATTGCTCTTTCTGTAAACTATGACAGTCTCATCTCCTTAGAGATAATAGAGAGAAAATGATTTTCAGAGAAGGTAAAATCAATGATGGCCATCATTTTTCAGAGACAGAGTGCCAACTGATCTCTTTCTTCCCTTTGATCAGTCAGAATTTCTGAAACCCTTTCACAATTCATTGTCTCGAGTGTTCCCCAAGCTATCTCTTCTGTACCTTGACTTTTCCGGTAGACTAATTATTTGTTTGTTCTAGTATACATAACTTATTTCTTCCTCTTTGTTCTCTCCTTTTCTAGTTCTTTAAAACTATTCTGGCTAGAACTGTAGCACAGAAAACAGGCCCTTCAGCCATTCTAGTCTGTGCTGAACTATTAGTCCCACTGGCCTGCACCCAGCCTATAACTCTCCGTAACCCTGCCATCCATGTACGTATCCAGATTTTTCCTGAATGTTAAAATTGAGCCTGCATTCACCACTTCAGCTGGCAGCTCGTTCCACACTCCCACCACTCTGTGTGAAGAAATTCCCTTTAAACTTTTCCCCTTAGACCAACCACTGCAGATTTCTTTACTGAAACCATTTCCTCTTTGCAGAATGAGTGTCCAATTGCTCAACAGTTCCATATACCGACAGGATGGCCTGAGAGCTCTTCACCTCTCCCTTGGGCAGTCACCTTCCACCATCATGCTTCTCTGGCTGAACTTCTCACATTGAGCGACATGCTCTTTGACTTCACCCACTTTCTCCATAACAAGAAATGTCCCAATGGTCCCCACATGGTCTTTACCATGTGGGGTCCAGGTCCTTCCTGAGACAGGAGGTGATTCGCTCCATGACCAACCTCTCGAAGCACTTCATCACAGTAGTTGTTACTGCCACCAGCCGGTAGTCATTAGCCCCTTTCACACCGCCAAGTATGTGTGGGTTGAACCTGATAATTTAGAAGATCCGTACTGGTAATCGCATGGTGAGAAACATCCCAACCAAGCAGGGTGAGTTCAAATCAGGCTCTGATTCTTGGTGGAGGTGGGTGTCCCAGCCTGGCCGAGTTAACTCGTTAATCACTCTATGACAATGCAAATGATCTACTCGAATTACTCGGTACCATTAATGCCTGTGTGGTCAGAGCTCGGCAGTGGCAACGCCAGAGTGAGGCTGGCTCCACTATGAAATATAACTGTGCTGTCAGTGTGGCTGTCAGAGTGCAGCCGGCAGGGCTGTCAGCAGGTACCTGCGCTTTAAATCATCACAAGGTTACTTTTAATACCTCATACAATGTTATGCTATGTAAATTGATTTTATACTCTATTGTTTGGGGAATAATAACAAGCTGGTCTGTGGGTATGTCCTAAGTTTAATCAGTCTGAAGCCCACTCCGTTAGATTTTCCCATGATCTTTAATATATTGGGCGTGTATCTTATTAAACTGTG
This sequence comes from Narcine bancroftii, assembly GCF_036971445.1. Lineage (NCBI taxonomy): Eukaryota > Metazoa > Chordata > Chondrichthyes > Torpediniformes > Narcinidae > Narcine > Narcine bancroftii. The sequence goes on from NC_091478.1 coordinate 78,456,367, forward strand.
CTTGTTTTATTCCCCATGGAAAAGTGTGCTTTATTCCCACTATGGTACGTCACTCGTGATGTCACCACTGGAGGTAGGACCCCCCCCCCTTAAAATCCTAGATTCCTGATAAACCAGGTAAATGATGGTACAGTGGGAAAGGCTCCCCAGGTGCAGCATGCTTGGTAAGTAAACCCACTTCCTAGGAGGGTTGGCGGTGTGAAAGAGGCTATTGAGGCATGTCACCAGAATGATGGATGCCCTTTTGAAGCAGGTGGGGACTTCTGACCATTACAGTAACAGGTTGAAAATGTCTCCAAAGGTATGCACAGATTTTAAGGACCCAGCCAGGTAACCATCTGGGCCGCATGCTTTCTGAGGATTCATCCTCCTGAAGATACTGTTCACCTCAGCTTCAGAGACCGGCATCAGGATCGGTGGATCCATTGGTCCATGAGAGTGGCAGAGAGGATCACTAGAGTCTCCCTTCCCCTCATCGACATGATCTATCGAGATCATTTTCTGGACAGGGTGCACAAATTCATTCAGGACCCCTTCACCCCAGGCACACAGCATCTTTCGGCTGCTCCTGTTGGGGAAGAGATACAGGAGTATCAGAGCCAGCACCTCCAGGCTGAGGAACAATTTCTTCCCACTGACAGTGAGAATGCTGAACGACCAAACAAAATGTCACACTGACCCTCTGAGATTCTCACATTCATAAAACAATATTTATTTATTTATTTGTTTGTATATATGAAATGCTTGTCCTGTGTATGTATTGTTTATCTGCATGTGAGTTATGTCTGGTTGTTTGTCTGCATGTTTTGCGTCGAGAACTGGAGGGCACTGTTTCATCAAGTTGTACTTGTACAATCAAATGACAATAAACTTGACTTAACTACCACAGATGATTCAAGATAAAGTCCTTTCGATCTTCCACACACTGGTTAGAAGATGGAGTGCACTACCTTGTCAGATCATTAAGGCTACCAGTACAAATGTGCAAAAACTGAGTGCTGAATAAGCATGGAAGAGAAAGGAGATGGAAGAGTGAGAAGAGGGAGAGAAGGAGTGGATTCTATTGGAGCAAATACGTTGGCATAGGCCACGGTTTGTGTTGGTGCTGTATAGAGAATTTAATTCTGCAAGTAGGCTTTTATATTCCTGTTCTTCAGCAAGAACAATAAGGCTGTCCCAGAAAACAGGCAGGAACCTCATTACTCACTCATTCAAACCATGAATTATTGTAGGAGTAAAACAGGAAATTGTGCAGACTCTGTGTTGAAGTAAAAACACACAAAGCTGGAGGAACTCAACAGGTCAACAGTGTCCTTTACATACCAAAGGTCAAAATACAGAACCGACGCTTCGGGATCGCTTCACTGAGCACCTTCACTCTGTCCTCTGCAGTAACTGAGACCTTCCATTAGCCAGCCATTTCAGTTCTGTGACACACTCCCACACTCACATGTCTGTCCGTGGTCCTGCCAAGACCACCTGCAAACTGGAGGAACAACACCTCATTTTCCATCTGGACTTTTCTAGTTTCTGCTAACCTGCCTCCTCTTCCCTCTTCCCCCTCACCCCCTTCCCTTTCCATTTCCAGTCCTCCTCTTCCCCCTTTCCTTCCCAGTTCTCCTCCCTTTTCACCTAGCCATCCCTTCTCCCCTTGATCTCTGCTGCCTCTCCCTCCCTTCTCCACCTATTACCTCCTGCCTTTGCGACTACCCCTTCCCCCCACCCCACTCTTTTGTTCAGACACCTACCAACATTTTCCCTTATCTTGATGAAGGGCTCAAGTCTGAAACATCGGTTCTGTATTTTGACCGTTGCTTGACCTGCTGAGTTTCTCCAGCTTTGTGTTTTTAATCATTGTTTTGAACTTGGTTCCTTTTTGATACAGGGAGGGCCTAATGAATGAAACATGATAGTCTGCAGATGCTGTGATTGTAGTAAAAACACCAAAATGCTGGAGGAACTCAGCTGATTATTTTAACATCTAGAGGAGTCAAAGATATATTCGTGACATTTCAGGCCTGAGCCCTTCTTCAAGGAAAAATTAGAAAAGGCAGAAGCAGGATATATCAGTCTCAGAATTTAAACAATGGGGGAGGAATCCAGATCAACAAAAGATGTTAATTAGATATGACTAGGTAGAATTTATCATGCCTTGATGAATGCACTCTTGTCAATTGTGAACAGGAAATGGTGAGTAACTCTACCAACAATATTATCAATGGGAGCAGCAGGACATTTACGTTCCTCTTTCCAGTTGCTGATTTTCTACCTCCAGATCTTATTAATCTTTGTCAGCCCCGTCTCCTGCCTATGTCCGTCCATAGTCTCAAGCACTGCCAGTCTGAAACCACCCTCAAGTTGGAGGAACAACAGCTTATCTTCCAATGGGGCACCCTCCAACCAGATGACATTAATATTGACTTCTCTGGCTTTCATTAAACCACCCCCCACCCCCCTCTTCTTCCCCCATCCCTTTCTCTCCCATCCTTGTCTACTTTTGCATAAACATGATAAAGTCAAACCTCTCCCCTCATCAAATCCAATTAGCACCTTTTGTTGGTCTGGATTCCTCCCCCAGCCAGCATTGTCTGTATTCTGAGATTTCCTGCTCTTGCCTCATTCTGCTTATTCCTTGAAGGAGGCTTCAGGCCTGAAACACTGGGAATATATCCTTGTCAAATCCTATGGATGCTGAAAGACCGGCTGAGTTACTCCAGCATTTCTGTTTGTTTTTACGACAATCACGGCATCTGAATACATTCATGTTTCACTCCTGCCCAGTTAGCCCAGTGTTATCTTCAGTCGTGTGCAGCAGGCCTGTGTGCAGTTTCCCATTCATGCTCGAAGTGCATGCACAGCTCACGGGTTGAATGCAAAAAGAGGCCAACCATTATAATAGTTGGGGGCTCTATCTGGAGGCACTGAACAGGTACTAAATCCTTCTTCCCTCAGGACTGAAGCCTTATGGATATCTTTATCTCCCTGGCCTTGGATATCTATATCTGTGATTAAATGTGAAGTATCTTAACCACAGATCCTGGTAACACAGAAAATAGATACATGGCACATTGTAACCATACCAGCTCATTGAAGGAGCTACACACGTCCAAACTCTTTGTCTTGAACTTAAGCAATGCTTTTACATTTCTGACTTACATTGACTTACACAATGGTGTCAGCTTGTTTGGCAAATAATATTAATCAGCAGGAATTTATTTTTGTTTTAAATGTATAGTTAAGTCTATTTATCAAGACAATTCACAGTTGTAGGTCTCTGCAAATTGCCTCCAACCTGTTCAAATGAATTGCATTTACTTTTTTTTACTGAGCTTCTCTACTTGGAACATTGTACTGAGCCTCTATGATTTGTCGGAGGGGTGAGGAAGCCCTGGCACTCCTGGATTGAACCTGACTCCACACCCTGTTGATTATTCATGGGTCATGGTGTGCTCTGCAGCACTATTGGCGTGTTCTCCTGGGCCACAGGCCAGCGTGAGGTGGAGCTGTTCTGAGAGTGCGAGCTTGAGCTGTGACCAACAGTCTGCACCTCATTTAAGAGACAGACAGGCACATGGATAGAAGAAAACAGAGGGTAACAAGGTGGGGAGGGTTTAGTGCTTTTTTAAAAAAGAAATAGATGGGTCAGCACAACATCAAGGGCCGAAGGGCCTGTACTATCTATTAAATTGGATTCTTGCCTTATAAACAATTGAGTGATTATTGGCTTTGAGCAACATGAAATGGTTTCCAGAGCAAGAACAATCTCAGTGGTTTGGTGAGTCTTGATGAAGCGCCTCGGTCAGAAATGTCAACAATTCCTTACCCCCCCCACCACCCCCCTCAACGGATCCTGCTTGATACCCCGAGTAGCTCCTGCAGATTGGTTTTTGCCCCAGATTCCAGCATTTGAAGTCTTTTGATATTTATCATTTTATGTGGAAATGGAAAAATTATTAAATGCTGGCTATGCAATTGATGGACTTCTGGGTATTTCAGCATGGATGAGCAAAAATCCATCCATTGATCTGAAACCCAATGCATTTTGTGGATGACGTACACCAATTTATGCTCGGCTAGGATCATGTACAAATAAAACTAGACCATGGTTAATTCATTTTTTCAGACCTGTATGAGGAGATGAACCAACTGACCTGGGTAGTGGAGTCCTTCACAGGTCAGAATCAGAATTTATGGTCACGAACAAGTCACAAAATGTGTTGGCATCTCACAGTGCAAACAATCACATAAACAACCTTACAAAAATTAATAAAAATAAAAGACAACGAAAGATAGTGTCTTTGGTTCATTGTACATTCTGGAATCTGCTGGCAGAGGGGAAAAAACTGTCCTTGTGCCGTTGAGTGCTTGTCTTTAGGCTCCTGTACTTTTTTCCTGATGAAGAGGGCACTGCCTGAGTGGTAGGGATCCCTGAGGATAGCGGCTGTTTTCTTAAGACACTGCCTCATGTAGATGTCCTCGGTAGAGTAAAGTCTGGTGCCTGTGATGTCATAGACCGAGTTAACAACCCTCTGGAGTTTATTCTTGTTCTGAGCATTGGCACCTCTGTACCAGACATTGTTGAAATCACATAGAATCACATGGTGTACACCTGTAGGTTTACGAGTCTATAATGACCTACCGAATCTGCTCAAACTCCTCACAAAGTTTGACCATTGGTGAGCCTTCTTCGTGATCGCATTGATATGGAGGCTCCAGGCCAATTCCTCAGAGAGGTTGACTCCCAGGAATTTAAGTTCTTGACCCTCTCCACTACTGAGTTCTCAATGAGGATTGCATCATGTCCTCCTGACTCCCTCATGAAGTCAACAGTCATCTCCTTGGTTTTACTGACGTTGAGTACCACTCAACAAATTGATCTATCTCCTTCCTCTGTGTGGTCCATCTTGGCCCAATTGAAGCTGCAACCTGCAGAAGGCAGGGAGGGTGTGCCAGGAGAAGGTTTGGGGAAAAACACCATAAAGGGGTTGTTGCCATTCCTCTTAAGATTGTTCACTCTAACATTTGACCAACAGTTCAAACAAAAGAAGGAATGTTTTCAGTCAATGTGGAATTGGGTCCTTCAGCCTTTTGTGGCTCTGCTTGCCATCAAGTAGCAATCTTTATTCATCCCATTTTCTAGCACACAACCTACAGCCTTCTGTGCCCTCTTAGTTCAAGCGCTCATCTGAACACTTTTTGTACCATTTCCAAATAGTTGCCATTTCTCGGTGCCACCTCAAACCATCATCCTTTGTATTAAAATGAATTCAAGTCAAGTTTATTATCATCTGATTGCACAAGCACAACCTGAAGAAACAGCTTTCTCTGATCCTTGGTGCAAAACACTCAGACACACAACCAGACATAACACATTTACAGACAAACAATGCATAAGCATGACAATTCGTCGTTGTGGCTATCCCTCATGGTCGAGGATGATGGACTTTTTTCCATTTTCCATCAAGTGAAGATGCCCGTGTGTGTATCTGTTTAACATGTACTTGATGTTGCACTCCAAGAAGGACATGATACTTCACAAATCGACCAACTAATTCCAATGGCATGGAAACCACAATGATTGGAGCTGATAGATTTGTTATAGCCTTCACAGCCGTTGAGTTCAGAGTAATTTTGTCCACCTGTTCCACTTTTAAGGACTTGATTCGATTGTTCTTTGTCAGGGACCTCACCCTCGACCTTTCTACCATGGGTGGCCCTACCAGGAGCACAGCTCCAGACGGCATTGCTCTCAGGATCTCTGGAGCACACAAGCTTCGCCACCCCAAGGTGACAATCCATGGAGGAGGCAGGACGAGTTGTCATATAAATAAATAGTTTCATGAATATGAGAGTCTCAGATGTTTAGTGTGAGCGGTTCCTTTGAATTATTACCAGTCCATCCACACACTAAGCAATCCCTGTGTCCAATCTAATCATGTATGGAAATAGCATTATTTTGCAAGTGTTTTTCACATGCCCATATGACCCCCAACTGTTTCATATGGCCTGCAAGAGAGCTCATTTGCTCTATTAACATTGCACTGCATCATGACCAGACCACTCCCTTGAGTAGCAAGATCCCAATCTCATTGCCAGTGCACTGCTGGTTGGCTCTTTGGTGTTTCTGCTTTTTGACAGTTATCAAATAACACATTTTTTATTGAAATCTCCTGACCAAACTGCATTGGCTGACAGAACAGTGAGGCAAATCACAATGACTCCCTTTCACTATGTACACTACATCAAGAACAAAGACATTTTGAAGCCCTGGGTGACATTATGCAATGAAAATTAGGAAATTGACAGCATTTTTCAATGTGAGAAAATGGTAGAAATAATTATCAATAAGGGTGAACATTAAAAAGCTGCAGATACCAGAAATTTGAAGCAAAAACTCACTGAAAGTGCTCCACATGTCAGGCAGCATCTCTGGAAAGAGAAACATTTCAGATTGAAGACCCTGTGTCAGAATTGAAAGGGTCTCAAAAGGATCAGTGGGCTGGATAATCAGACATGATTTTCTGTTGGCAACTTACTTTCAGGCCATATAAAGCAACTTTATTGGTGTTTTGGATGAACCAGCGGCCTTTTTCTGCAGAAGTGGAGCTAACGATCATTCTGTTGAAGAGTTAATTGTCTTTTCTAAGATAAAAGCCACCGTGAAGCTTTTGCAAAAGCTATTTGTGAAATTATTTACTCAAAGATACACTCTATTGCCTGATCCTAAACCAATGCTGGAATTGTTGAACAGTGTCAGTGGAAATTAAAATTGCATGCTGCTTTTAAAAATATATTTAGGGATGGTGGGTGGCATGTTCTAAACTGGGCTGCGTGAGCTGTAATAAATCTATATCAGCAGCATTCGTTCAATTACCCCAAATATTTCATATGCATGGTTCATAAAACCTTGTTTCTCAATGTGAAATTGAATAAAACTCACAGGCATTTGCAATGATAGGACCCACAATTTTATTTTTGCAAAAATAGTGTGGGGCAACTGATTATCTTGAGATTAGAGCTTTGAATGTTGAGCATATAATGACTACATGCTTCAGTCTAATAACTATTTCATAACGTCACAGATGATTGAATATTATGGCAGTCAGCATTGCGGGACTCATCTTTTTCACATTAGCAGATTTTCAAGATGACTATAGTTCAATTTATTTTCTGCTATATGTCGCAATGCACTTGAAATGAAATGACTCGGAACTGTCTCCAACCCAGCATTGAAAACCAGCTTCCTCTAACCGAGAAATACCAATATTTGGCCCCATCCAGTAACAATGCCAAATACCACGGTTCTTGGTTCCAGTTCCAAGTAATGTCACATTAAGAACCAAGGCAAGGGTCACAGGGGAAGAACTGAAGGAGAACGGGCAGAGCAGGTGTCCAGTAGCTGTTTAAGATCAATACAGGAGGATGATGGGAGCTGGTTGGTCTTCCTCAACCTCTCACCAAAGGAATTTCCTGTTTTGATGTTTTCCATAATGTTATTGGTAGCAGGATCATAGTTGCACTGCAGAGGTGGAAAATCTTGTAAATGGTCCAAGAATAATAACCTGAGTCCCAACATGGACAAGATGGAATAGATGATAGTGGACTTCAAGAGGATAAGGAATGACCACCCTCCATAACACATCAACAACTCTGTAACAGAGAGTGGAGAGCCGCAAGTTCCTTGGAGTTCACTTAACTAGTGACCTGTCATGGACACTCAACACCTTCTCACTTGACAGGAAGGCACACCAGTGATTACACTTCCTGAGAAGACTGAAAGAGTCAAGACTACCAGCTACCATCCTGTCAGCCTTCTAAAGGAGCTCTATCGAGAGCATCCTGGCTTGCTGTATTACAGTGTGGTACAGTTGCTGCAGAGCAATGGATCAGAGGTCAATCCAGGACCAAATGAGTTGCAGATAGGATCACTGAAGTCTCCCTCCCTCCATTGATGTGAACTACCTGGATCGTTGTCTAGGTGGCATGGTTAGCACAATGCCTTTACAGCACCAGTAATCGGGACTGGGGTTTGAATGTTCTCCCAGTGTCTGCATGGGTTTTCCCCAGGGGCTCTGGTTTCCTCCCACTGTTCAAAACATATCAGGGGTGTAGGTTCATTGGGTGTAAATTGAATGGCACAGACTTGTGGGCTGAAATGGCCATAATTTAAAAAACATTAAGAAGGTGCACAAAATAATTGAGGACCCTTTCTATAATTAATGATTGGGGCTTCTGCTGTAGTAAGTTGGCTAACAAGAATTAATGGGTTAGGAGATAAAACAGTCCACAGCTACAAAGCATGGCATGACTAGAATTGGATGGGAGTATGAAGTAAGAAATATGGTGTATCAGAATGTGGTTGGGAAGATTATTGGATGGTAGTTCACAGAAACTGCAAAAGACCAGAGTAGCAAAAACATTAGCTGGCCAATTAGTTTAAAACATGTAAAACTGCATGTAGGCACCTGTCTAAAGGACTATATAAGTTGTGTAAGTATACTGTGTACTCTGAGTGAGGTTCTGTGCAGGGAAGGAGTTATATTCTTATATTCTTCATACTCCTCACTCTCACTAGCATAATACAATAAAGAAGTATCCTCTTTGGTTCTGCTGTTTGTTTTATTACAGCACAGGTCAATTCACATTTCCACCCTGCACAGAACATCTTTCACTTGCTCTGATCGTGGAAGAGATACAGGAGTAGCAGAGCCAGCACCACCAGGCTGAGGAATAGCTTCTTCCAACGGGTGTAGTGAGGATGCTGAAGGACCAAAAGAAACTGCTCACATGAACCGTCGGAGACTCTCATATTCATGAAACAATACTTATTTGTATAGATAAAATGCTTCTCCTGCATGTGTATTGTATGTGTGTTATGTCTGGTTGAGTGTGTGTTTTGCACTGAGGACCAGAGAACTCTGCTTCATCGGGTTGTCCAATCAGATGACAATAAACGACTTGATCATTGCCTCCCTTGTGAATACATAAAGATTAATGCCCCCGTTCAGATTAATGCAGGCGGCAAAGCAATGATATGCTTTTTCTCATATCTCAGACAGCCCTGGTGCTGCGGTACATCAGCAGTCACGGTGTCATGCAGCATAGAAGCAGACCCTTTGTCCCACCCTGCCCATTCCACCCTTGTACCCATCTCCAACCTACCTCTTCCTTTCATCCTACCCACTCCGCGCCCAACTTGCCACCCCTGGATCCTCGAGCTTCTCCCCGCTCCACCGGAGCGCACAGTGCCTCGACCTGCTCTCTCAGTCAGTTTGGGTTTCACCCTCCCTGGTTTGAGGTCTGAACACCCTGCTTCAAGACAACTCTCCGCTGCCCCGGGTCTCTCTCCCTCCAGCCAATCACTGCTCCGGGTCTCTCTCCCTCCAGCCAATCACTGCCACGCGTGTCCGCGTCCACTTACGGTCGCTGCCAGCTACGGACCTCAGCCCCGCCGTGCTCCTTTCAGGTCCGCTTGAGCGTCATCCTGCCGCGTCACAGCCAATGGGGATCGTCGCGCGCCGCTCCTCGCGTTTCCCTCCAGCCGCTCCATGTGAGTCCAACGTGCTTCGTTCTCCCCTCTCAGCCCGTTCGGGTTTCAGCCTCCCTCCTGCTGCCTCGCACCTGTTTCCCGGTCCCCGCCCAGTCGCTCGGCTCGCCCTGCAGTCGTTCACTGTGGCCCAGACGTTGGGTGGGTGCCCCCCGCGCGCCGTTACATCCGGGTGCACGGCCGTCAGGCCCCCGCCCTTTCACGTCCGCTTGCTCCTCACAACCCTCTCGCTTTCACGTGCGCTGGTGCAATAAGGCTGAGATAGATACTGGGGCAGGTGGGATCTAGATACCGGGGCAGGTGGGATCTAGATACTGGGGCAGATGGGATCTAGATACTGGGGCAGGTGGGATCCAGATACTGGGGCAGGTGGGATCCAGATACTGGGGCAGGTGGGATCAAGATACTGGTGCAGGTGGGATCTAGATACTGGGGCAGGTAGGATCTAGATACTGGGGCAGGTGGGATCTAGATACTGGGGCAGGTGGGATCTAGATACTGGGGCAGGTGGGATCAAGATACTGGGGCAGGTGGGATCTAGATACTGGGGCAGATGGGATCGAGATACTGGGGCAGGTGGGATCAAGATACTGGGGCAGGTGGGATCAAGATACTGGGGCAGGTGGGATCAAGATACTGGGGCAGGTGGGATCTAGATACTGGGGCAGGTGGGATCAAGAACCATCTCTTCCTCTGTTCCACTCTTTCATGCCACTGGAATCCAATCTGAAAGTGGGCAACTGAGCTTCCATTAATATGCTCCATTTGACCAAAGCAGTGCTTGTGACAAAAGAAAAACATACTTTTGACCATATTTTTTCTTATTTTCCCTGAAAGTATCTCAACAATTAGTTCATCTTTACTACATACACAGTTTGATCTGCTGAGTTTTTCTCCAGCTTTCTGTTTTTACTTCATCCATGGTGTTTCCAGACTTTGGTGTTTTACTTCAGATCTGTTGGTTAACCAGATGTGCTGGTTTACTTCTGATGTGTTGGTTGTCGGTCGTAAAATCTCATGAGTGCAGGAGGGCTGGAGTTTGATGGGGCATGTGATAAAGAATAGGATTCAGGGAAATACAAGCGGATGGGACTGATGGGAATGCTCTGAGATTCAGAAGAGACTTGATGGGCCAAATGGTCTTCTGAAATACCATGTTGAAAATTTATGAAAAAGGAAGAGCTGGGTGACATGCATTTAAGAAGTAAACGTTTTATTGTTGATCCAGACCGCCGCATCTCCTGCCTCCCTCTCCGCCTGTTCGGCTTCGCACTTCTGTCACCTCGCACCTCGACACGTTTCCCGGTCCCCATCTAGTCACTCGGCTCGCCCTGCAACCGCTCACTGTGGCCCAGTCGTTGCCCCCTTCACGTCCGCCCGAAGCACCCTGCTCACAGCTGCCGACTTCAGCCCCGCCGTGTTCCTTTCAGGTCCGCTAGAACGTCATCCTGCTGCGTCTGCTCCCAGAGCGCCAGAACCAATGGGAATTGTCGCGCCGTTCCTCACGTCTCCCTCCAGCCGCTCCATGTGAGCCCAACGTGAGTTGTTCTCCTCTCTCGGTCTTTCACACACCCTGGTGCGCGGCCTCCGCGACACATTTCCTGCTTCCAATCACTGGGCTCGCCCTGCAGCCGGTTACCGTCACGGAGTGATTAGATAGTTATCCCTTCCTTCACCTCGTTCATCCCTGGTTCTCCCTGCATGGTGATCATGCCACCTCTTTCTCCCCCTCTTGAACTCCACACAATCCTCTCACTTTCAATTCCTTTGAGGTCGTCCTTTCAGGTCTGGTTCGATTTCCTTTCATATTTATTGTCAGGGTACATACAATGCATCACATACAACGCTGAGATTCTTTTACCTGCAGGTGAGGCAGAACGACCACCTATTGGTGTTGCAATAAAAAAACCGTACTCAGCGCACATATGAAAACAAACAAAGAAATCTAAACAAACTAACTTTGCAATACAGAAGGAAAAAAATAAAGTGCAAATGCAAGAGTCCTTGAAGAAGAGCTGGGCGGCATAGTCATGGATTTTTTAAAATCGATTTATTGTAAAGCCGGTGATGGAACGAAGCCATAACGATTACTTTGTTGAATGGCTCCTTTGAGTTGTCCTCATTTGTTTCTGAGCACAGTACCGGAGTCTGACAATGGTTTCAGAAACAGAGAGGATTCTGCCAAATGTCACAATGACTTTAAAATGAAATGAAGGAACTATCTCCAACCCAGCTTTGAAAACCAACTTCCTCTGTCCGAGAAATACCAAATATATGACCTGATCTAGTAACAATGGCAAAGTCCACGGATCTGGGGCCATTTTCAACTGGTGCAAGGGCGAGGATCACAGGAGAAGCACCGAAGGAGAACGGGCAGAGCAAGTGCCCAGTGACTGATGAAGACCAACATAGGAGAATGATGGGACCCGGCTGGTCTTCTTCTTGCCCTCTTACCAGAGCGATTTCCTGTTCTAATGTTTTCAGTCATGTTTTTGATAGGAGGATCATTACCTCCCTTGTGAACACGTGCACCGTTTAGAGTAATGCAGGTGGCAAAGCAGTTTAATGCTTCTTCCCTCGTTGATTTTGACATGTGGCCACAGACAGTGCTGGAGCTGGCTGCCATGCATCAGCAGTTAACGGTGTCATACAGCAAAGAAACCCTGTCCATGCTGTCCTCGTACTCATCTCCAACCTGCCTCTTCCTTTCAGGTTTGTTTCAGCATCATTCTACCCCCTCTGCGCCCAACTTGCCGCCCCTAATGCAAACCACTCTGGAGCCTCTCGTTGTTCCCCACTCTGCCGGCGCCCATCGTGCCTCGCCCTGTCTGACTATGCTTCACCCTCCAGGGTGCGCCATCTGGGCACTCTGCTCCACGACAAGTCTCCGCTGTCCAATCAGCCCAGCCCCCCGGCTCTCCCACCATCCAGTCAATCACTGTCACTCAGGCGCCGCTCGTTGCCCTTCGCGCCCGGGTCAGGCCACCGCCCTTGCATGTCCGCTTCACCTCCACGCTGCCGTCTCGCCGCCTGCTCCTCACAACCTTCTCTCTCTCACGTCGGCTGGAGCGCCGCTGCCAGCTGCGGACCCTTCCCCCCCACCGCATCCCTTTCAGGTCCGCTGGAGCATCACACATGCACGCACAGAGCGCCAGACCCAATGGGAATCATCGCGCGGCATCTCCCGTCTCCCTCCAGGTGATTCCAACTCTCCGTCTGTTCGTGCTGCACCCTCCCCGGCGTGCTGTTTCCACCACACATTTCCCCTCCCAATCCCGAAGCTCTCCCTCCAGCCGATTACCGTCGCTGAGTCCATTCACCCCGTTCATCTCCGGTTCACCCCACACGACAGGTCAGGCTGCCGCCCTTCCACTGCCAGCTGCGGACCTCAGCCCCGCCGTGTTCCCTTCAGGTCCGCTGGAGCATCATCCTCCCGCGTACACGCCCAATGGGCATCGTTATCCACCTTTATCTTAATGATCGACCTGCTGAGTTTCTCCAGCGTTGTTTTTCCTTCAACCACCGTGTCTGCAGACTTTCGCGTTTTACTCCAGATGTGCTGGTTGGTTGGTTAATTGTCCGCTGTAAAATTTCATTGGTGCAGATGAGTTCAGGAGAACTGGGATTTGATGAGCATATGACAGAGAATAGGTTTACAGGGAACTAACTGGGGGGATGGGACTGATGGGAATGCCCTGAGACTCAGAACAGGTTTGATGGGCCAAATGGTCTTCTGAAATGCTGTTTTGAAAATGTATGAAAAAGGAAGAGCTGGGTGACAAGGCCAAAAGTTTATTGAAGATCCAGTGATGGAAGGAAGCTGTAACTATCACATTGTGGAATAGCTCCTTTGAACTGTCCTCATTTGTGTGCCGAAAACAAGGTGTCTGACAATGGCTGCAGAAGCAGAGAGGATTATGAGGCTGAAGAAAGTAACTCCTGGCATATTTCCTGCACCCCTGCCTTTACCCCTCTCCTGGACAGTGTGGATAATGTTCGACTGGTGCACGTGTGCCAGGTGGCTCTCCGATTGATATTAGAAATGCCTGGATTCTCTAGCTCTCACTCTGTGCCTTCCGCAGTGATCTGAAGAATGTTCCATGCCAAGAAATCTAGCTGTGTTCACGTGATGGTACTTTTTTTCAATCATTGCTCATAATGCACAGAGGTTACCTGCCTTAGCCTAAGTAAAAGCCATAGAACCAGGTATGTGCAAAGGCAGTGTTGGGTGATTGACAACTCACTTTAAATGGCTGGTTGCATCACTGTTTGGTACAGAAGTGCCAATACTCAGGACAAGGTAAAACTCTGGAGGGTTGTTAACTTGGCCTGTAACATCACTGGCGCCAGACTTCACTTATGGTCCCTTAAGTCAAGTCAAGTCACGTTTATTTGTTATTCATTCCATAAACCTTGCATTGTACAGGGAAAATGAGATAGCGTTTCTCCAGACCGCAGACCAGGTTATTTACATGGATAAATTACCTCAAAAACTTTTTTTATAAATAACTTATCACTTATAAATATCATGTTACTTATATTAGCCCTGTGTACCCCTGGAGTTCAGAAGCCTCATGGCTTAGGGTAAAAAGCTGTCTCGTATTCTGGTCATGAGGGCCAGAACACCTCTTTCCGGATGGCAGGAGGGAAAACAGATTGTGTGCAGTCCTTCAGCAGTCTTTACTATCAGCTGCAGGGACTTGCATTCTGGGATGGTACTGTTCCTGAACCAGGCAATGATGCAGTTACCTAGGATGCTCTCAATGACCCCTGTAAAATGTAGTGAGGGTGGAGAGTGGAAGCTAAACTTTCCTCAACCTCCGCAGGAAGTAAAGCTGTTGTTGGGGCTTCTTGGCAATGGATCCAATGTTGGGGGACCAGGAGAGATTCTCCTCCAGATGCACACCAAGGAATTTGGTGCTCTTGATTACCTCGACGGTGGAGCCTTCGATGGTCAGTGGAGAGTGGTCCCCCAGGCTCTCCTGAAATTGTTGATGTTCAGGAGTAGGTTGTTGTCGCTGTACCAGTCCGTTGGTGATTGCACCACCTCACTGTGAGCTGACTCATCGTTCTTGCTGATGAGCCTCACCACGGACATGTTGTCAGCGAACTTGGTGATGTGATTAGAGCTGTATCTTGCTGCACAGTCGTGAGTCAGCAGGGTAAACAGCAGTGGGCTGAGCTCGCAGCCCTGGGGGCCCCCTGTGCTCAGTGTGATAGTGTTGGATCTGTTGATTCCGATCTGGACTGGCTGAGGTCTTCCAGTCAGGAAATCGAGGATCTAGTCACAGAGGAAGGTGTTTAGGACCAAAAGGTTCAACTCCCTAATCAGGTGCTGTGGTACGATTGTGTTGGATGCTGAGCTGAAAACTATAAACAGCATTAGAACACACGAGTCTTTATTTTCCAGGTGGGTGAGGGCTAGGAGGAGCATTGTCTGTAGATCGGTTGGGGCTGTACACAAACTGCAGAGGGTCCAGTGAGGGGGAAAGCTGAGCCTTAATGTGCTCCATGACCAGCCTCTTGAAGCACTTCATGATGGTGGACCTGAGTGCAACAGGATGGTAGTGGTTGAGACAGCACAGTGAGGGCTTCTTTAGCACAAGGATGATAGTGACCACCTTCAAACAGGTTGTTATGATGGCACTGCTGAGGGAGATGTTGATGATGTCTGTGAGAAAGTAGCCTCTATCCTCAAGGACCCCCATGTCTCAGGCCATGAGTCTACTACCATTGGGGAAAATGTACAGGAGCTTAAAGACGAGTACTCAGCAGCACAAGGACAGCTTCTTCCCCACTGCCATCAGATGCCTGAATGAACAATGATCCATGGACCTTGACTTTCCGAGCACTGTTTTTATTTATTTTTGTAAGGTGATTTATATGGTCTGTGATGCTGCCGCAAAACAACGTATTTCGTGCTTTGTTCATAACAATAAATTCTGATTGTAATTCTCCGAGTTGATGAGGGACATTTACTGCATGATCATACTGTTAAACCTGCTGTTAGAATAACTTGTGACAGACCTGGCAGCCAGCAATCATTGTTACAACTGGATGGCTTGCTTCATAACGTACAGGACTAGAGCCCACAGGGTATAGTGGAAGCACAATGATTAAATAACAGGACCAGTAATCCAGAGGTCTGAGCAATCCAAGGATGGGAGTTCCAATCCTACTATGGGATCTTGTTGGCATGGCAGTTAATTAAATAATGCAGAATTGCATTTAAAAAGTCTTATTAATGTCGAATATGAAGCAAAACGAATTGTCATTAAAACGCATCTGTTAATCTCCTGAGAAGCAAGCATACTGTCATATCTCATTCCTGATTTGATTTGACTTTAGACTGACAGCAATAAGGTTGCCTCCTGCCCCCTCTCTGTAGTAGCAGAGCAAGTCCTCATTGGTATCATAACTCAAGTGCAATTAAGGTTGGAAAACCAATGCTGGACTTGCCAGTGACATATGTCACCTGAAAGATAAATGAATGGAAACATTGCAGATGGAGGCAGCAGGCTTTTCTCTCTTCAGTTACATCCATAAGCTCTGAGCCATTATATTGCAAGTTTAGTAATGTAGTTCCTGTTATGACATTAAATGTTCTGTTCTATTCGCATCAGTAAGTGACTGGGAGGTCACCCAATTAGCCATTCCTTAAATTCCGAAGCCTAAGTTTCCAGTTGGTCAGTTATATGAATCAAGTTGCTCTCTTTCCTCTATCCTCAAGGACCCCCACCACCCAGGCCATGCCCCTTCACTCTGCTACCATCGGGAAAGAGGTACAGGAGCCTGAAGGCAAGGACAGTTTCTTCCCCGCTGCCATCAGATTCCTGAATAATCAATGAACCAAAGACACTCCTTACTTTTCGTGCACTATTTTAATTTACTTTTGTAAGGCAGTTTATATAAATGTTTTCACTGTGATGCAGACACAAAACAATGAATTTTGTGACTTGTTCATAACAAATCTGATTTTAATATAGAATCTTAAGCCGTTGGGTTTGTCACAAGCAGGTTTAATAGTACAATCATGCACCCACACTGGCCAATCACATCAGTGCTGGTCACAAAAAGCTTTTGCTTTGTAGCCTGAGGGAGTTTAATTTGACCGGATCACTCTTGTTCCGACATTTATGTGTAACCTAATAGTCATCTGCATGTCCCTTTCAAGTGCTCTGGGGTTGAACAGAATGTAAAGGTCTATGTAGGAAGCCCTTGAGGGGAAGGTGTTATCTCGTTGTTTCTCTCCATTTCTCAGCCACTTGTGGTGTTTTTCTGCTCCGTGGTTTGTGGGACCCAGAGCCTCTGGAGTGTTGCCACTTTCCCTGAAAGATTGGGGCCATGTTGTAGTGGATAGCTGTGGGGGGATAATGCTTTAGGGAAGAAGAATACGACAGAGGGCATAATGGATTGAATGCATAGAACCCACATTTACAAACTGAGACGAGTCAGCTCAGCTAGCCGAGTGAGCGCATGAGGCAGAGGGTCATGGCGAACCTCATCCACATTCTCACCCTTGTGTGGCCAAACAATTTCCATGAAAACACACTAAGGAAGAGTCAGAAGAGGACATTTGGTTCCTTGAACCTGCGCTGTCACTCAGCAAGGTCATGGCTGATCCATATCCCTTGACTTCTCTCATTCACAGAAAGCTATCAAACTCTGTTTAGCATTCAAGCAAAAACTGACTGGGGCCCCATCATCTTTGGCAGGAGAGAATTTTGGTGTATAAGAGTCAAAAAGGACTCAAAAATCAGAGGTCGGTACAAAAATTAGACCTTAAATTCAACTCTTAAAAAAAAAACCACTTGTCGTAGATTCAGCATACAAGATGATCCTGGATGTTGGACCCCATAGGACCACTGTGTCTCCGCTCCCCAT
Source organism: Narcine bancroftii (assembly GCF_036971445.1). Taxonomy (NCBI): domain Eukaryota; kingdom Metazoa; phylum Chordata; class Chondrichthyes; order Torpediniformes; family Narcinidae; genus Narcine; species Narcine bancroftii. The sequence continues at coordinate 78,473,798 of NC_091478.1, forward strand.
GGGTCCGCACCAGCGGCAGTGCTGCCGTTACAGCAACTCTGGCAGTGATCCCATCCTGTTTTTTGCTTATAGCTTTGGAAAGGCTCAAGCCTGGAATGTCGTTAATATACTTACCTCCTATGGATGCTGTGAGACTGGGTGAGTTCCTCCAGCATTTCTGTGTGTTTTTTTGTGAACAACATTTTCCAATTTGATGCAATTTGTAAAGTTTAAAACAGTATTTATAATTCCAAATTATTTCTTGATTGCTGAATGATGGTATAAGCACTAACCCTTGTCAAATTCTCCTTGCTGGTTTTAGTGATACCTTAACCCCATTTTCTCTATTTTCTGCTTTGTGTCAGCTTGTCATTCATTAAGGAAACTTATGAAAATTATGTATTCGTGTTTAGGTTGACTTGATTCACTTTATCTCATCAGGAAAATATATTCTAATATTATCAATTTTTTCAGGTTTTCATCAAATGTCAATTCAGCTCACTTGCAAACACTCTTGCATCTAATTCAGAGCACAAGAATACAAAACATCAGAAAATATTTCCCCTTGACTCTGTTCGAGCGCACCAATCTTTGGATTGAATGTCACTTTCAGCGCAAACCCCAAAACTGTTTGCTCTCCTGGTCCTCAGTCTGTGTATTTAGGATTTAAAGATCATGAAAAGACAAAAATAAATGTAGATAGGGACTCATTTAAGAACTTTTACTTTGGCACCTTATTGATTTTTTTCCTCAGCCGTTTATAGTTCTTCATTTGTTTACATGTTGAGCCCAGTTTTTTGCACAACTGCTAAGTGGTAATTCTCCCTTGCCTGAAGAAGAATCTCAGGATTGTAATGTGATGAAATTTGACATAGCTCTCTGTTACCATACTCACCAGCATCACCAGGTATCAATCCTTTCGCCATTGTTTTCCCAATTCATCAACTTATCCCTTCACAACATCTTTGGCCTATTTGGTGATTGGCATTTTACATGTCGCTAGTTTCTCACTTTGGTTCATCTCACTGATGGTTTGAAATTTATTCTTGCATGAACAGTAACTGCCTCAGCAAGATATTTGGAAAGAGCAAACCATCTGACTCTATTCCAAACTATAAATCTAAAACCTCCTCACAATCCCCATTCCTCTTCCTGGCCACTGTCTCAGGTTGAACCAGATTACTTGCTCCCTCAGCATCTTATTCAGCTCATAGACCTTGTGAAGACATTTGAACCCTATTCTAGCTGTTTACCTTTTGATCGGAGGTCAATCCACAGGAGCATAAGAGGGATGGAGAGGACCACAGGAGTCTTTCTCCTCCCATTGACATGGTTTACGTGGATCGTTGAAGACCCCTTCCACTCTGCACACAGTATCTTTCAGCTGCTCCCATCAGAGAAGAGATACAGGAGTATCAAAGCCAGCACCACTAGGCTGAGGAACTGCTTCTTCCCACAGACACTGTTAATGCTGAACGACCAAAGGAACTGCTCATACAAACCATCAGAGACTCTCATAGTCATTAAACAATATTTATTAATTTGTATAGAAGAAATACTTGTCCTACATATGTTTTATTTGTCTGTATGTGTGTTATGTCTGGTTCCATGTCTGGTGTTTTTCATCGAGGAACGGAGAACGCTCTTTCATCGGGTTGTACTTGTGGAATCAGATGTCAATAAGCTTGACTTTAATTTGTTCACCACCTCTGTCCTTTTTCGATAATTGTATTACTCTACAGGCTGGTCTGCTAATCTACCATTGTAAATGTCAGTTTTTCCAAAGCACGCTGAATGGATCTTCCCCTGCACTGTTTGACAGTTAAATGAAGGTGCACTGTTTCCACCTTCTGAGGGCTGCAATTTCAAACATCCTTAAACCCCATTTCTCCAACTCTGCACAATCATTCCACTCTTTCTTTAGTTATTGACAGTCATGCCTCCTGTCATCCACGTCTGATATGTTGTACTGCCCATTCCTCCTGCAAGATATTTCCTTTCTCTTTAACCAAGTCAGCCCCTTCTTTTGCTCATTATCTGAATACTCCCTTATCCTCAACACATTTTCTACATATATTTAAAATTGTAGATATATTCCCCTTATTCAATTTATTCTCCCCCTCCCCACCACACACACGATTAAGCTAACTTTTTTTTCTATTCTTATGAAGGATCTTTGCCTTAAAATGCTAACTTTCTCTATCCATCGGCTGGCCTTCGGTTTCCTCATTTTTCATCTTCTTGACATTTTTTTTAGCATGTGCAGTATTTATTTTGATTTTCGTTCATAAAACATTGATGTGCTGTGACATCTGCTGAGGACGAAAGAATATTTGACTTTCAAAAAGAAGCCAAGCTCCTTCGAGGCTGTTGGCCAGAGGATGCGATCTGGAAAGGAATTCTTACTGATCAACCTAAAAATCATTTACATTAGTAAATTGAACTCACAGTGGAATGTCACTCTTAGAAATAACATGACAACATGTTACCTAATTATTTTTTCACATATTTTAGCAGGCTGATTAAGAACAAGTAATTAAATCATTTTTGCCACACTTCATTTTTTTTAACTTTTGTTGTCACAGATTTATAATCCAGACTATTGTGGGATATAATCCAAATGCTATGTGACTTCACAACATTTCCACAGCAAAAAACACATTCTAAAAGCATTATGTTTAAAAAAAAACATTTTTATTTGTAGCCAGTGAAGGAGGAAACACTCAATGTGTTTAGTGTGGATATGTCATCTAGGTCCATAGTCACATCTTTACTGTTGGGACCAGCCATACTCTAAAGGCTGGAGCACATAATTTGGGCTATCACTCTGGTCAAGTGCTGATGGAATGCTGTGCTTTCAAAGATGACAACATTTGGGCGAGATATTGAACTTCTTTGTTGGACATTGGAAGGCCTGTGACATTATTTATCAGAGACTTCTTTCTCTTTGAGTATTGAAAAGGTAGCATTGTTAAAATCCATGCATCACCTTGGGGTTCAAATCCCTACTTCCCTCAAGGTCGCTGCACATGTTGATTGGATAGTTAAGAAGGCCTATGGGATCCTGGGCTTTTTTAATGGGAGGATTGAGTTGAGGAGTAAAGGGGTCATGTTGCAACTCTACCAATCTCTGGTGAGACCACACTTGAGAGTATTGTGTTCGGTTCTGGTCACCTCATTATAGGAAGGATGTGGAAGCTATAGAGGGGTGTGGAGGAGACTTAACAGGATGTTGCCTGAATTGAAAAAAACAAGTCTAGGCAAGGTTAGCAGAAAGTAGGGTGGGTTTAGTACCTTTTTTTTAAAGGAATATATGGCACATGTGTATAGGCCGAAAGGTCTGTACTGTGCTGTAGTGTTCTATGTTCTATATTCCATGTCAAGTTTATTGTCATCTGATTGCATAAGTACAACTTGATGATACAGTGTTCTCTGGTCCCCAGTGCAAAACCCACAGACACCCAACCAGACATTACACACATACAAACAATACATAAGCAGGACAAATATCCATATATACAAATAAATAAATAAATTGAATTTGTTTCCTGAATATGAGCGTCTTGGATGGTTAGTGCAAGCAGTTCATTTGGTCATTCAACATTCTCACTGCCCATGGGAAGAAGCTGTTGAAGAAGAAAAAAAAGAAAAAAAGTTCTTCCAAAACAGAAGTGTCAATTAATATCCACTTCATTGTGAAGTAAATGCCAGGCATCCCAGAAAGTCATAGGTCAGATGGCACAGAAACAAACTCTTTGTTCCACCATGTCCACTTTGACCATCAACTATCATGCGACTTTTATTGAGTGAGCCAGTTAACTTAATCCTTCATTCCTTATTTTGTTAATTGCTAACACTCTTTTAAGTAATGTTATATAATTAGATATAATTGATGTTTTATATTAGCCACTAATATAACTACCTGTTATTGGCTATGACCCTTCCCCCCTCCCCCCCCCCCCACCACCCCCCACCGCCCCCCACCGCCCCTTTAGGACTCTGCTCAAAGTTTATGTGCTCCTTCCCCATGAAGCAGCCAGGTTAGTTGGTTTCTTCAATACTTCTCTCCTGCTGACAACATTAAAAAAAACATTAACATGATTTATGTTACATGAGGTGAAAAGAAAACAAGGCTCTTACTTTGAGTGTAACAACTGTAGTTTGTGATCCCAGAACAAATAGACAAATAGAAAATAATTCTTATTGACCATGTAGGAGAGAAGAAAATGTATACATATGACAAAAAATGTTTAAAAGATTCTTGGAGTACAATGGTACTCCCATGGTACTTATCGTACACAATAAGTAATTGGGGAAACTTAAGCATAAACTGAAGGATGTGAAAACTTAATTAAAAGAACTTTAAAAAATCATTCTTAAAAAATGAAAATTTTAGTGAGATCCTAGAGGTTGATTTTCCTGTGTAAGTTTTTATGTACAGTCTCTAAATGTTGTTTCAGTTTGCTTGGCCTTGTGCTTTCATTCGTAAATGTATTCAAACAAATCAAACACATGGGCAGAGGAGGTTTTTGCAGAATTGTAATGAAATCAAAGCATAACTATTCCACTGAATACTGTCGACACTTTTTTCCCTCCAAGGAACTTGTGGCAAAATTATTTCTGAAAGTAGTAAAAATCAACTGTTATAAAACGAACGGACTTTTTACAAGGGATAGACTAAAATTTGGCTTAAATTTTATGGAAAATATTAAACAATACATACTTTCTTCAATGAAAGCTAGCAGAAGGAAACATACATTGACTACCCGTCACAAAAACTTGAAGCAGAATGAGGGTGGTTGCAAACGTGAGAAATATGAAGCAAAACTCTTCAGCCTGGACCCTTATTTTCTTGAATTTAAGGCGATAGAATAAAAGAGGAAAACTAAGTGGAAGACATTCATAGGCAAAGCTGGTTCCATGTCTGTCAAACACCATTATGTTGAAGCAAGGAACACTCTGAAAACATGGTTAATTTTCTGTAGATTCTCGGTCATTTCTGGCTGTCTACAACTGCCTCCAAACTTGAAAAAAATCTCGCAACTATACTGCAAACCCCAGCAGCAAATTATTTCCTTCCCCTAGAAATGTGTAATCCCTTCTGCTTCCATGCCCCCCCCCCCCCACAAGCACCTTATATCTTTATTAAGGATTTAACTCTGTGGCTCCCTTAAGTGTGCTGTGCCCCCCACCAGGGTGGGGGCGAAGGGCCCCTGTTGAGAATAGCTGTTTTATATTGTTACATATCAGGCTTTCTGACGGGTCACTTATTCTTCCAACACCACTGTAATGTGGAAGGGCGCAGATTTGTGATTTCTTTGTTGTCAGTTATTGAGACTTGTTTCCAAATTGTTGCAAAGCAATTGTCAGCATGAGGTGTGAAATGGTGAATGGTTACTTCATTCGTGTATCGTATCTTGGGAAGAATGAACAAGAATTAGATGAGAGAGAATTGGCAGTACAACTTTAATTGTCTATGTTGTTGTCTTGTTAACAATGATTATAGTTCTATGTAGTGAATAATGAGAGAGAAAGAGTTCCTTGATTGCCGTTCACACAGGAGAAGTCCCATGTAATCACTTGTAATGGAATATATTGATTTTTAATGCCAAATTGCAATGTCCAAGCAAGATATTCATCATCATAGAGTCTAAATCCTGGAAGTTCCTAAGCAATGGTGTGGAGGGAGCACTTTCTCCATACTGACTGCAGATATTTAATGTGCTTTCTACCACTTTTCATGACAGTAAATGCTAGTCATCATCAAGAAAACCTTGCTGTGTTTACAAAATGCATTTAGCTTAATTTACCAAGTCATGGGAAAGAATGGGCAAGAAGGATTTTTTGTAAACTCAAAAAACTTTGGACTGCAAGATGCTGGAAGGTGGGAAATATGCATTGGTAATGCTGGAAATTTGCAAAGTTTAACCTTATTTGTTACAAATATCTAGTGCAGTGGAAGGGGTCTTCTTCAAGCAGACTGAGTATGGGGTTGCATTGAAAAATTGAAAAGAAGATAAATTGGCAGTAAACAAGGGGAGCATGAAAGCACTGATATGGGCTTCATTCAGGAGCCTGATAGTTGTGGTGTAGAAACTGTCTTTCAACCTGTTGGTGCGTTCTTTCACTTTTTTAAGCCTTTTTCTTAATGGGACGAAGGAGAAGAGCATGTGCCTGTGGTGTGATGGGTCCATCAGTATGCAGACTGCCTTTCCTAGACATCGAAAGACAGACGGAGTCCATGGAGGGAATGGAAGTTTGCATTGTGTTCTGAGCTGCATTCTCTTCCTAATGTTGCTTCTTCAGACCTTAATCAGAGCAGCTCCCCCACCATGTTGTGAGGCATCCAGTAAGTATGCTTTTGAAGAGGTACCTGCAGAAGTTGTTTTTCACCAATATTGTATCTTACCTGTGAGGATGGTGGGCAGAATGAATTGTTACAGGGCTGGTGTAAGAACGAGTATTAGCAGGGGTATTAGGGTAATCGCAGGGACAATCTGATGCTCGGAAACTCGCTCAGGAGAGGGAGGGGGTGGTGGTGGTGCCTACCTGCCCATCATGAACCTCCTCCATGTGGCAGCAACACCACCACCATCCCTCTAACATAGCTTAGAGAAATGCACTGCTTATATTGTGCGGATGGTGATGCCAGTCACAAGAGACACTGGACGCTAATGGCGTTTGATGCATGCTAGTGGTGCGGGTGGGGAAGATGGGGGGTTCACAAGACCTCATTTAGGGGGGCAAAGAATGTGCCCCCCCCCCTTGGTGCCAACCCTGAATTGTTATGTTTAAATACTGCTAAAGCACTGTCATTTAGCATTAAAATCTAAGTAGCTGGTAATATTAATGTTGAAATAACATTGATGCCCAATGATCTTATGTTGGACATGGTTGAGAAGATAGTTGGTGTTTACATTGTTTATCTTTTTAATTTGTTTTGTATCCTTAAGCAGAATTTATTTTAGTCCATTACTTCATCTTTACTTTTCTGTTTCTCTTGAATTCCCCTACAAGAATAACATAAGAAATGCTAGATGTAAAAGCACAAATGTTCTGTCATCCTGGTGGTCACTTAATGGAATTGTTGATAATTGGATGAAGCAATTTCTATTAAATAGCATACTGCAAATTCTGACCTGCAGCAAGGAGACCCAGTGTTGCAGTGACCACATTTCCAAGCTCTTCCTTGTTGCTTGGAAAGAGCTTTGGGTCATCCTGAACACTTGATAGGTGACGTGGAACGATACTGTCGATCTCATAAAGTTAGGCTGGCAGTGAAGAGGATCAAAAGGGTAGCAAAGTCAGGACTAGTTAGAGGATGAGAGAATGTGCAGAGGAGAGTGGAAGAGTGGTGGGGAGAATGGATACTCCAGCAGAGGAGCAGGCAGGCCTGTGGAATAGCAAATGGACCACAAAGAACACTGGCAGAGGTAAATGATCGGTGAACAGGCAGCTTGGAAAATTAGTCACCCAACTCACACCTCCAGGGCACCAACAAGGGAAATGGAAAATATATTGATAAAAGAAAAATCAACAGAATATTCAAAACAATCAACATGGCCAAATTCTTGAAAAACATGCACTTCATGCAGACGACTTAAACATAGTTTTAATTTAGCTTTTAATAAGTGAGAAAAGTAGTGCCTTTAATAAATTATCCCTTTAATTTGATGTGTTCAACGCAGGTTGTGGGAGTTCAGGCCATAAGGAGAAATATTCAATTCTGCTGCAATTGCAATCTGTTCAAATGACCCCCCCCCCCACAGATAATTATTAATAATTATTAATATTGAGTGATATTTGTCTGCCTGGGTTGGGCGAAAAGATCAAGAACTTTGCAAACGATCTTATCACCGTGTTCAAAGTGATTCCACACAGTGTGGACCACACTCTCCGCAGGGATGACTCAGTCCCTGGACAAGACCCTCCACCTCGCCTCTGAGGGCGGAATGGAATTGTCCTTTCAACCAAGTCCTCCCTCGCTCTTCCAATTATATTCAAGTCCCCTTTAAAAAACACGCTGAGAGAAAAGGGGCAGTACTGTCCTGCATTAGATACCGTGTGGACAACCAGCGGTACTTGAAGCAAACTGCTGCTATTTGTCCACACGATGGGTCGTGGAGGAGCCCTTTCAGTCACCACTCGCCCCCTCTGAATCGGCTCCAAGTGCCGGCGCCTGCGCTCTCTCGGCGTGGCGGCGCCTTGGAGGTGAAGTTGCCCATTTCGTCATTGGAGCAGCAGCGGCCTCGCCGGCGGAACCCACCGAGGAAGGACGACCAGGGGCTCAGTGGGAAACGAGCCGCCGGCCTGAGCGAGACCGCCAGAAGTTTGGGCTGGATTTGCAGATCGCCTGCAGCAGGAGAGAGGAGGAGGGGAGGGGAGGGGAAGGGAAGGGGGAGGGGGAGGGGGAGGGGGGGGTGAATCGAGTGGAAATTGACCGGGCATACAGTGCTCGGGCGCCGAGCTTCGGATACACGTCCACGGCTGCAAGCGGCTGTCGTGGAACGATCGCTCCCCGGAGAACAGAACGACAGCTGTTTGCAAAACGCTGCAAGTTGAACAGTGGGTGACAATCCTTAGCGGAAGAGAGAGAGAGATGGGATTCAGCTGATCGTCATCGGGGGAAAAAAAACGAGGCAGATATCCTAACCGGGGGAGGAAGCTGGCGTGAAACCGACCCGCTCGCCGCAGAACACAGCATTCACCGGGCAAGCGGGACAGAGCAGCGGCAGGAGATGTCTGTTCCAGTAAGTGTCTCGCTTTCAACATTATGTGGGTGGGGGTATGTTGTGGGTGTGTGTTGGGGTGGGTGTGTGGTGGGGGTGTTTGTGTGTTGGGGTGTGTATGTATGTGTGGGGGTGTTCGTTGGAGGTGTGGGGTGGATGTTTGTGTGGATGGGGATGTTGGGGTGGGGGGATGTTTGTGTGTTGGGGTGGGGGTGTGCGTTGGAGGTGTGGGGGTGGATGTTGGGGGGGGTGGATGTTGGGGGGGGTGGATGTTTGTGTGTTGGGGTGTGTATGTGTGGGTGGGTGCATGTGTGTTGGGGTGTTTGTGTAAGGGGGTATGTAGGTGTCTGCTGCTATAACACATCTCAGGTTCGGTTTTATTGCACGGAGTATCACGGATTATTTTTGATTTAATTTTCCAAACTAAAGCAGTCTGTTGGCGTCCGTGATTTCTAACAGGGTTGTATTGCTGCATTGGCTGCCTGGAACGTCGTTTGGTGATGTTCGGCCCGGGCTGTTTGGACGGGGAACCCCGCTTCCCTGTACGTGTGGCGCTCAGGCCGCTGCCGGGTTGGGACAAGGTCCACGTCCCGCGGCCGCTTGGAGGGCCGGCGGGAGAGGCCGACACGTCCATTCTAATGCTGACTGATGCTCCTGGGGAAAACATTGGCCAGCTGTTATTTTGTTCCTTTCTGAGGGGGGAAGGGACTTTCCGATTTAGTTCTCATAGACTTTAGTCCGCAGAATATTTACAAACGTGACGGGAACAACTTCCTAATCCACTTCCAGCGCTACCTCTGTATTATTTTGTAGCGAAGTCTCCTTCTGCAGTGGCCGAACCGCTGTTGGTTGAGAGAGCGACTGTCACGTCTTGTCCAATTGTTTGTTAAATGGGTACGAGAGTACCAGTTATTTCTGACAATTCCTAAGCAACTTAGCAACAATGAATCTTTCTCCAGGTTTCTCCTAATTATGAGACAACATTGGTCGGTAAACATCCCACACTTTCTAATGCTCATCCGACTTTTTTTTTAAAATTTGAAGGATAAACGTTGAAAATGCCCACATCCCTTCCGGGATTCTCTGCTCCTGGTGTTAGTCATCCGAAGGGAAGCTGGTTACATTGGAGTCCTGTGGGTTTTTTTTGTTGGAGGAGTGCAGAAATGGGAATAAACCCCCTCTCCCGCGTTCTCCCTTTGGATATGTTGAGACGAAGTAGAGTCTGGGGTTTTTTTTTTAAGAATAGAGATTTGGGTACCATTGAGAGTATCTCCTCCTGCTGCCCACCACAGCTGGCCCCGGAGGGTGATGGTGTTTGATATTTTAGAACCATCGAGGAGGTTACAGTGTTTTGCCTCCCTGCTCAATGTGGAGTCGCAGGTCACAATGTCAGTAAATGAATGACATTGGGAATTTGAGGGAAACCTCGGATTTTGTTTCTTCCTTTGCACCTGCAGTTCTTGGCTTTCTCTGGATTAAAGGTCACAATCGCCTGCCTTTTAATGGCTTAACTTTAACTCGCACAAATAAAGAATGACATGGAAATGACCTTTGAACAATATGAAATGACATTCCTGGTACTAATTGTAACATTTCTAGATTGCGCTTATAGCAATCGGGAGAGCGGCCCATGCTGTAATTAGAGGATCGAGGTCAAAATGACCACCTGCAGAGCTCCATTTTCACTGTATACCATGACATGCTGAGATGAATAACGTATGTGAGAGGGGCGATCTTTGATAGCAACTTGGCAAGCACGGAGAAGTTGGGCCGAAGGGCCTGTTGCTGTGCTGTGTGACTCAGACTCTGTAAGACCGTCTCGAGCTGATTTGACAAAGTACTCTGCGATAGCACTGCCCGACCAGAAATAAGACGCTTACAATAATCAGAAAGCCCAGAGAAATGTGATTAAATTCCCAATGACGTTTCTGGATTTTTTTGTACAATGGTGTCCGATCTGTGCAGCTTGTCAAGCCTGAATGAAATTCATCAATTGCAAGGATCTCTGTCACCACTGAACGGGATTTAAGTGACAAGATTTATCTGTTTGCTACCCTCTGAATGATGTCTCTGTACGTGCAAACCTGGAATACTCACTGTAACTGAAAACTGCCTTTTGATGCAACAAATGATGCATTGACGAACTGCTTTGATGGCTGTGCAAAATGATGCTTCTGCTCTCTAATGAGAAATACAGTTCAAATTTAGTGACCACTGCTGGTACTCACTGTTCTTAGAAAGTAACAGTAACACATCACTGAATAAAATGCATCATTTCATGAATTGAGCAATGACTTTTTTAAAAAATTGTTTTACGGCATGAATTTCATAAATTTTTCTGATGTAATTGCTGGTTTGCTGCTTCATTGAGTTGAATTATATATTGTCATGTGGACAGAGATACAGTGTAAAGCTTTGTTTTATGTGCTATCCAGGCAAGTCAACTCGCGTGAGTACAGTAGGTAGTGCAATAATAAAAAAAATAGTGCAGGGCATGGAGTTGCAGCAAGTCAAAAAATGCAGGGTAAAGTCCAGGAGATCAGAGTCTGACAACAACAAGAAATAATCTCCTTAATTTGGAGGTTCATGTTTTAAGTATATATCTTCTCAACAAAAGAGGAGAGAAGAGAATATGATTGGGGTGGGATAATATGTTGGATGCTTTCCTAAAGCAGTGGCAGCATAGAGTTGATGGAGGGGAGGTTGATTTCCGTGATGGCCTGAGCTACATTTACAACTCGGCAGTTTTGACCAGAACATTTGCCATAGCGAACTGTGATGCATTTTTCGATCTGTAAAAAATTGGTGTGAGAGTAGTGAGGATTTGCATTCGTTTGGTTTTCTGTTGAATAATAGCTGGTTGATGCCGATTTAAAATAGACTTTAAAAAAAAAAAAATTCTTGGTTGGGACTGTATGGGTGGATGAGTTCTGACCTAGCATGGAATGACAGGATATTTATTGGATGCAGTTTCAATAGTAATTTATGAAAGGAAATTAGATATATATTTGGAAAGGGGGGAAAATATCAGGGTTGTGGGAAAGTTATTGGATAGCAGTTGCATGTTGTACTATAAATTCTGTGAAGTGTGATAATTGGTACATTGGGATGTTCAGGAAAATGAAAATAGCCCTTCACAACTAGATTATCTGGTGCAGTTAGATTTAGTTTTAAACACTAATCTCTGTTGCAATCTGATGTAGGAATTGCCTTTTAGACTCTGGACTTTATTGTGTATTTTTTTTCCAAAATTATTGACAGGATTTTAGTTACTGAGAGATTACTGTTTTATAGAGTTGACAAATCCTCACTCCTTCTATGCTCAAACAAAATGATTTCACAGCAATCTGCTTTTGGAATGGTGATCCACCTTCATCCTCCTGCTGCCTTTGTATAAAATAAACCATCTCTTCTAAATCATGGATTCATATGTAGTTTATCTCCTTCAATGCATTGCAAGATTCAAAACACTTACTTTTCAATTGTCCACATAATAGAGGAGCTCTCTAATGGCGATTGAAAGGAAGTCATGCTGAAGGCTGCAGTCCAGCAGGTCAGAAGTGCCCACTGTTAATCTCTGGTTTGAACAACATGGGCATTAATTTAGGTTATCAGACAGGATTTCTGCACCTAATCGATAGTCTCTAAAGTGAAAATGCATAGAAATTACATGAATATGTTTACATAGTGACATTCACAACCTCTGAAAACCCCAAACTGTGTGACAGAATGCTATGTGGAAATGAAAAGGTGTGTTCGTAAACACACTAGCAAATTTACAGTCCCATATAGCAATGAAAAAGTGTGTGGGTGTGTTTGTATGGTGCTGGGGTGTTTGTGTGTGTGTGCTGGGGAGTTTGTACATGTGTGTGCTGGGGGCGTATGTCGGTTAGGCAGAGTACTGAGGGATCTCCCATGCTCTTCTTTGAATAATGTCACGGAGTCCTGCATTTGAGTGGGCAGTACTAGCTTTGATCATAACCTGAAGGCACACTGTGAACAGTTCAGAAACTGAGAAATATGTTGGCCTGGATTTGTGTATGTTCTATTTCTTCACTGCCTTGAAAGAAGACATTGGAGAAAAAAGACTGTAGTGAATGAAGGATAAGACTGCTTTTACAGTTCATCATGGCTGATGATTAGAATGGTAAAATTAAGCCACTGATTAGGCTCACCCAAGGATAATTAGCATTTGATGATGAAACTGTGTATCAATTTGGTGCTTTCAGCAAGGGAGGTTCCAGGGGAAAGAACGAGGAGGAATATAAAGAGTGTGCATTTATACAATGACATTCAATGACATTCTCTTGAATGTAGTCACCTTCATCAAGGAAATCTGGCTGCTTATTTGCATGCTGCAAGGCTGGGAGTTTAGAATGCCTTTTCACCTAACTGAGACCTGTGAATATTGCAGTTTTATAGCAGGAGTGCTGTGGTGTACTAATGTTTGCAATTTTAACAATGAACATTCGGTGAATTGTTGGCTGTGACTGGCATATCTCAATGTGAAATTGATGCGGTTCCATTGCTTCTTCATTAAAGGAAATCCTTGGTGATAGCAAAAAAACCCGCATAACATAAGATGAGGGACTTGTGCAAGGGAAAGGAAACCCAATTTAGATCACTAATGTACTCTTACCTTGCACTCCAATTCTGCCTGAACTAGCCAATAGTTCCACTTGGTGAATAAATCTATGTGCTTTGTGTGAATAGACGGAGGACCTCTTGCTTCAGAGCTGTTTTCTGTGGCAATATGAGCTGCTGTTTTGCTTTACTGCTTTATGGCAGCTATCCTTTCCTGTCCTCTGTATCACTGCATGTATTGCGTGATATACTCCAGCATTGGATAACCAATACCCCTGCACTGTTGGGTTCAACGCTGTTTTGCAGTGCTTCTTTCGAATCAGTATTTATTGTCATGAACAAGTCACAAAATTCAGTATTTTGTGCCTACATCATGGTGTAAACATTCATATAAACCACCACACAACAATAAATAAAATAAGGCAGTATCTTTGGTTCATTGATTATTTGGGAATCTGATGGCAGTGGGGAAAGAAGCTGTCCTTGTGCGCCTGAGTGCTCATCTTTAGGCTCCTGCACCTTTTTCCTGATGGTAGCAGAGTGAAGAGGGCATGGCCTGGGTAGTGGGGGTCTTTGAGGATGAAGGCTGCTTTTTTTAAGACATCGCCTCTTGTAGATGTCCTCGATGGAGTGAAGTCTGGTGTATTACACGTTGATACAAACATAAAAGGAGGGTGGGGTACAGGTCCCTGTTTATATAATCCCTTTTATTCTGTGTCTTTTGTATTCTTTGAGGTACATAACGTTGGCTAAAATATCTCATGAAATAGTAGTTTTGTGCAGAGGATCCGATGTCTGGGACACAAATCAAAGCTTGTTTGCTGCAGAAAGCTCATGTGTTCTGGTTTTAAAAAAAAAACAGTTGGTAACATTAGATGTTCGTTTAATCTTGTGTGAAAAGGCAGGTTAATTTTCCTGCATTTCCTTTGAAGACTCTATATAATGGCCACCTTAAAATTATATTGAATCACTCAATGAAGAATTATTGAGCCGTTTGGGAATCCACATCCAGCAGGTATATCAGTAAATATATTATGTTTGCCTCTGATGTTTCCCATATGCTTACCAACATCCTTTATTATAGCAGTTCCTTGATTTTTCTGACCGATAAAGGACTGTTTGTCTTGCAATAGTTCTGAGGTAGTGTCAGAAGGTTGCTGCAGTTTGTTTGGTAATCAGTTGTTGGATATTGGATATTTAATTATACTTTTATTATTGCCACCAATGCATTATTGTGCTTGGGAATTTATTCCATTCTTGCTCAATATTGAGAGGTTTCCTGGTTTTGATTTTATTTTTGCTTCCGTGGAAGAACTTTAAATGTTTTATTTTCAGGGGGGGAATGGATCCTTTTATGTTTTATGTTTGGAAAATGGAAGGCCAAGTTTCAGAGTTTTATTTACGAATTGATGTCTGCCACCAATTACAACTAATTATGAATTGCTAGTTGTTTGGTGACACAAACTGTATTCCGAATAAGTGGTGTTAGAATACCAGCAGGCGCTGTTTGCATTCGATTGCTTTCAGCAGTTAGTGTTCTGTCTGCTCCTCTACATCATGCTAAATTTCTCCCCTTATTCCTATTCTGGCATCAACTGGAAACGTTCCATCTCCAGAGCTGCTGCCCAACCTGCTTGGTATTTCCAGCCTGTTTCATTTTTATTTAAATTTCAGATATTCAGCATCCACAGAATTTTGGCCCTCTGTGAATTTGCCTGCAAATTAATGTAGCATAATTTTTTTTTTTCAGTTTAAATCATTTCATCTCACTTCCATCTTCCCCCACCACCCCACCCCACCCCCCCCCCCCCCAAATCTGAGCTCAGCCACCAAAATCCTGCATTTCTGGATGGCCTGTGTTGAGTATCTGAGAAAGCTGCTGAATTTAAGATGAATAATCTGTATTAAAATGCTGCCTTGTCTTGGGGGATCCATTTTCTTGGCCCTCAATTGAACATTCCTATACACCACAACTATGCAAACTATGTAATGATGCTGTTTGCTAGTGAATAGCTCTGCTACTCCATCCTTAAATACCATCTGTATTTAGACCTTCCCTAATTTGACGATGACAACTACATTGTTAAAGACTCCTCCTACATTGATAACATTTGCCCTGAATTTGAGTGTAGCCCACATGTAGGAAATGGCTCGAGGGCCTGAATGGCCACCTTCGGCATCCCGACATTGATTTTGTGAAGGACCTAATGTGTTTTGCCTGGTTTTCTGATGTTCTTTTTCTCCAATCATCCTTGCAGCCTGGGGTTGTAGACAGTGAAGTGGGTTAAAATTATTACTACCCATTCTCCTTTTGAACGTCTCCTTGTCTCAGTGGTGTCACTAGGGTTGGTGTCACCCAGTGCAGTAACTCATGGTGTCACAGCACCCCCCATCCTCAATGAACCTCCTCCTGTACCAGACCATACAGAATCCTTAGTAATGTTTTTTGTACTAATGTTACTTGGAAATCGTAATTCCTGTATATCACTGAATGTAATGGCAATAGTAGTGAGATGAACAACTAGCAGAATTAAACACACCTTTAAATTACAATATCATACTCATGGCCTAAATATAGTTACATTTACATTGTTTCTTGTGGTTAAAGCAGCAACGAAAACAACAGCGTGCGCTTGTAGCACGAGCAGACGAAACCACGTGATTTGAAGCGTCAATGTAATTGGGTAATAATGACACCTCTGACTGGGGCGCATTAGAAAGTTCAAAATGTAAATTAGCAAAGAGTTTTAGCCTTGTAGGTATATTGATACATGGAAGCTGGGCTTATGAAAAATGTTTTTGTTATAACTACAGGGATTTAAAAAAAATAAATAAATTTCTGCTAAAACACTGAACAAAAATTTTATAGACAGTCATTTTGGTGTCATCCCCCTCTGATGATGTCAACCGGTGCGGTTCACAACCCTTTAGTGACACCAGTGCATTGTCTTCACTTTGTAATGGTTTTCCCTGAGTGGGATGTCTTCCCTTTGCATCCGGGACGTGAAGCGTGATGAGGCGGTATGCGAGCATTGTGCTCAGTGTACCATTCCAGAAAATTCCTAATTTTACCTTGCATGGAATGGGATTCATTAGATTTTTAGGAATGGAGTTGTGCAATTGGCTGAAGGTTGTAAATTCGAACAACAAAACGAATTGTGAACTCCTGCAGCTTTCAATCTGCTATCATTTGCTGCAAATCAAAGTATTATGTAAAAACAACCAAGCAATTGTAATATTTGTAATTCTAATGTTTTCATTTTGCACAAATTGTTTCCATACATTAAAAAAAATTGGCAATGGAAATTCTTTTGCACAATTAAGGTTTGGGAATCCTCTTTTTCTTATTGAGTGTAGATGTCAATAAAAATTGTTAAAGCTTTGAAAAAGCAGTTAAGATCTTGAGCATTATAAACAGTGGCATAAAAGTCGCAAGCAGTGAAGGTAGAACTATATAGTGTGTTGGACTTCATCTAGGATATTGTCTAACACTGGGATGACCCTTAAGAAAGGTTGGGGAGACTGGGAGAGAGAGAGAGTGAGAGAGATCGATGGGGATAGAGAAAGAGACAGACGGGGAAGGAAGAGAGAGAGAGACATGGGAAGGGGCAGAGAGAAATGGATGGGGAGGGAGAGTGAGAGAAATGAATGGGGAGGGGGAAAGTGAGATGGATGGGGAGAGAAATGGGCAGGGAAGGGAGAGAGAAAGATGGGGAAAGAGAAATGGGGAAGTGGAGAAAGGGAGAGAGAGTGAAGGGGAGGGATGGAGAAAGAGAGATGGAGAGGGGAAAAGCAGGAAAGAGACAGACAGATGGGGAGAGGGAAGAATTATTGAAGAAAAGGCCTAGTGATCTGGAGGTCTGTTATGTTAGAGTGAAATATATAGGCATTTGAAATTATGGGAGGCATTATTTGGATTGATAGGTGGAACCTGTCAGCAGAATTGAACTGTGAATTGCCAGCAAAAGAATGAAAATCAAAACCACTATACTTGCTGGAAATCTGGTATCAAAGAATTTGGAAACACATATCAGGTTGGAGAATTGTAGGCTGAAACATTCAGCCTTAAAATAATTAGCAAAAAAAAAAGAGAGGATTTTTAATGATATGAGTAGTGGTCTGGATTATCTTCCCTAAAAATGATCCAGATTCTTTGGTCACTCTCTTATTGTAAGATTTTTAAAGTTAAAATTGAACAGCAGGGTTTTGAGGATTGGGCAGGGGATGGGAATCATTGGATAGTTTGTGAGAAGAGTCAAGGCAGTGAGAGACAGGTCTGAAAAAACCTCCTGCAACCCCATAAGATTCTTTGATTCCTCATTTGGTTGATATGATAGTGGAACATTCTAGAGTAGCAAACTGGACCAGCAGCCTGAATACAGGGCATGAGTTCAAATCCCACCCCAGCTGAGGGGGAATTTGCATAAAATCTGGAAATTTGAAAAAAAAAACCAAACAGTAGCGATAAAACTACTGGTTTGTTAATTGGTGACTGTAAGTTGCCTGTGGATATGGGTGAACGGTAGAATTTTGGAAGGGTTGATTGGAATCTTCAGAGAATGGAATGGGATTGCTAAGAATAAGTACTTGATGGTTGCCACTGATTTGTGGGCCAAAGGGCCTGTTTCCTTGATCCATGACTCAAATATTCTTTCATGAAGAAAATCCAGTCATCCTTGCCTGCTCTGGATGATGTGTGACTCCAGATCTGTCACAGTATGGCCCAT
Source organism: Narcine bancroftii (assembly GCF_036971445.1). Lineage (NCBI taxonomy): Eukaryota > Metazoa > Chordata > Chondrichthyes > Torpediniformes > Narcinidae > Narcine > Narcine bancroftii. The sequence goes on from NC_091478.1 coordinate 78,491,817, forward strand.
GATGTTGGGCCAACCTATATAAACCTACTCTGATCAATCTAACGCTTCCCTCCTTCACAGTCATAACCCTCTACTTTTCTGACATCCATCTGTTTGAGTCCCAATTTTATCAGCCTCTTCCACCACCACCCTTGGCAGTATATTCAAAACACTCACCATTCTTCATGTGGGGAAAATAAAGAACGTAAGAAATAGGAGCAGGAGTCGGCCATCTGGCCCATCGAGCCTGTTCCACCATTCAATGAGATCATGGCTGATCTGAAGATGGGCTCCTCTCCACCTACTTGCCATTTCCCAATATTGCTTAATTCCCCATCTATCAAACCTTCTCTTAAAAATATTTACTGAGGTAGCCTCCACTGCTACCCTAAATTTTGTTCCACTCACCTTTATTGACATCGATATTGGCCTTTGCTGGTTTGGGTAAAAGATGCTGGCTGTCCACTCTCTCTATGCCTCTCAATGTTCATCACTCCAAAAAAGCTCTCTCAACCTTTCCTTTTAAGATGTATTCTCCTATCCTGGTAAATGTTCTTTGCACCCTTTTTAAAGCTTCCATGTTCTTCCTACAGTGCAGCCACCAGAAACAATCCTGCCACTAACCTTGTACTCTGCCTTTGTTTGATCTTCCGAAGAGTATAACGTCAAACCTTTGCAGATTGAATACCATCTGCCACTTCACTGCCCATCCCTGCATCCTGCCTATAGCGTGGGTATGCTGATGCAAACAATATATTTTTTTCTGCTTGGACCTATCCCTCTCACCTCCTGTTTAAGTAGAAAGCACTTGGATTATTGTTTTTTTTAAACACACTTTCTGTACAGCATTCAATCGCTTTGTTCCAGCAGATTCTTTTTGAATTCTTTTGAGAGACAATGGGATTAAACATCAAATTTTTGGCTCCTAGTAGGATTACTGATCATTGACCTTTTTCTCTTGCATTTAAGTTCAATGCTGTGTTGTACAAGATTACAATGCAACCAGATTGTTTTCTAGTGGTTCTTAATTTGCACATTAAGCTGAGTTTGATTTGGATACATCACTTAGTAACAGTGTGCTTAACTAAAGTTAAAATTTTTTTAAAAAGGGGCAAAATTAAATAGAACCAGTAAAGAGATTCTATCTAGAAGGCCATCTGGAAATGTTACATTGACACGTTTTGTGGTAACTACTTTTTAAATTGACGTTGGAAAGAATTTGCTGTAAATTGCCAGGGAATACCATGGGTTATTTTTATAGAGAACAAAATGATGAGCTTCAGCTTGCTTGATGCCTCCCTAAAGCAGCCTGTTTTAACAACGGCAGGCATTGGCAATTGGGTCTGTGAAAAGAAATACAAAGCTTTTTGGGGATGCACATGCGCCTCTGCTCTTTGATAAACTGTGCTGAATTGGCATTTTGTTTTGCTCCTGTTGTTTTCCAGCTTATTCAATTGCCACTCATTTAACTCATTTGTCAGTTGCATAGCACAAGGGATCCAATTGCTTTCTTCCTCCATTCCCTGAAGTGAGTCACTTTGAGCTCAGCAGTTATGGTATTCATAAGGGAGCCAGAGACTCGCTATGGTAGATGGGAAATACTGTTTGCGAAGTAAACAGGGGATATAAAGCTAATATCATTAATGGTGAGCAATAATTTACCTTGATTGTAGTTTTCTGGTTTGCCAGTGACTTTCAGGGAAGGAAAGCTGCTGCTTAAGTAGGTCGAGTTGATAGGTGGCATTCCTGGGAGTCCACTGTGGTTGACTATTAACCATTCAAAGGGAGTGCCACCCACCAGCCTTGAAGGAAGGAGAATGCGTTTGTGAACTTGCCTGTTCTTTAGCAGCATAAATTGGCAAATGTTGGACTTTGGACTGGGAACACCTAATTTAGTGCCTTTTGGTTTACTAGATTAAATGGCTTCCAAGAATGTTAACAGATATTGCAAAATCAAAAAAACGTACATCTAATCAGAAGGCAGAGTTCTTTCCTCTGGAGGAGTGAATTCTTTTGAGACCTTATTTTGATGTCATGTGATTAGGTAATGCAGAGAAAATATTTACACTTGTGTGTTCTCCAAAACAGGAGATACCAAAACAAGATAGACAGAAATTCCTCCAATATGGAATATTGGAAGAAATGCCTTTTCCCAAAGAGTTGTGTGAGAATGTAGGATTTGCTATAGTGTGAAGTAGTTGAAGTGAAAAAACATTGAACTTGAGGGATGCTACATTAATGGAGGAGGAAGAATAAAGGATTTGGGAGATATCGCCAAAGGATTCACAAAGCAAGGCTCTTGTGGTACATTATCACCAATATGAATCTGTTGGGATAAATGGTCTGTTTCTGTGCTCTAAACTTCCATCTACTATCCTCATAGGCACTTGATACAGTAAATATACAGTTGTTTGTTACATTTTGGAATCGATCGACAGTGGACCCAGAGGGTATATGAAGGAGAGTCTGTTGTCACCCACTTTCAATTATGCTTAACTTCCCCATGTCGTATTACTCACTTGTACATTAACCCAAGGATGTTGTTTTCAGAAATAATTCTCAGGATTTCCATTTTGAATAAATCAAATGCTGTCTGAGCGGTATCAGAGATCCAGAATTGTATGTCATGGAAATAGACCCTTCAATCCAACTTGTCCAGACTGGCCCACATCTCTCCAACCTTTTCTATCCATGCACCACTCCAAATATTTAACAAATGCTGTAATTTTAACTGCTTCTGCTAGCTTGTTTCAAATTCTCACCACGGAGGAAAAACGCATTCCTCAGACCCCTTTACATCTTTTTCCCTTTCACTCGAAGCCTTTGCCCTCTTGTTTTGGACTCCCTTATCCTGCAGATAAAAAGACTCTGATTATCTACCCTATCTCTGACCCTTATAATTTTATAAGCCTATATAACACTCAGCCTTCTTTGCTCCAGGGAAAATAGTCCTAGCTTGCCTAATCTCTCCTTGTAATTCAAGTCTTCCAGTTCAGGCAACATTGCTGTGAATCTGTTCTGAACTCTCTCCAGCTTTACAAAAACAAGACGACCAGAAATACACACAGCACTCCAAGTGCCGTGTAGCCAAAACCTTGAACAACTGCTACTTCTGGGTAACAGTCCTATAAAATAGGTGCATATGTATATTGTACAATGTACATGGCAATTAAATCATTATCACAGGTCAGGGTGTTAGAGGTTTTGTACAAGGTCAAAAGAAGGAGGTACAGTCTCATGCGGGGCAGACCCAGGTATTCAGGAATACAACAGTTCAGCAGTTCCCCACAATCCCTTACTAATCACAGAACACCTATGGCATAGGGATTACTTTAGGTGGTATGTGAGTGGAAAGAAAATGTTTGAAAATCATTGCTTTAAAGCATCATAGATACAAAAATAAAGGAAATCCCAATTGTGTCGGTTTGGGAATGGCGCTCGAGCCAAGTTTTCTTGTTGATTTTAGGTTGATTTTACCACCCACCCATTGATGTCATTTCCTGGCTGATTTGATTGAGGAATATTATTGAAAGGAAAATCTTTGTGAAGTGAAGGTCAGTGAGACATCACACATCCCACGTGGGAACTAGTGAAACTCGGAAACTTTCAAACATGTGTCACCCAAGAAATGAGTGGGATGGGAGAGACTGATGAAGGACAAATGCTTAGTAGTGCGGAGAAGGGTTCCTGACAAGTCAAAGGTTGCTGGACTCATGGTTGCTTGACCTGTTATGATATGGCATTGCACTTACGAGCTAATGCACTGCTGCAGGCTCCTGTCATGTTGAAAGGATTTTTTTCAAACTGCTTTACACTGATGCTATGTGCCCTTGACAGAGAAATAACCGCACTCGCTGTTCATGATCACCATTCCCCGGAGGAATGGTAGGTGAGGTAAAGAGACGGAGACTTGGATTTCAGTTTGGCTTTTATAGCCTTTGCGCATTCCAAGTGTTTTGGTTTGTAATTTAAATACAGTAACACTGTGCCATAAAGCAATGAGGAACTACGACAAATTGCAGCTGGATAATAGTCAGTGAAACACGAACGTTTGCAGATGTTGTGATTGTAGTAAAAACACAAGTGCTGGAGGAGCTCAGCAGGTCTTGCAGAGGCTGTAGGAGATAAAGCTATATAACCAACACTTCAGACCCAAGCCCTTCTTCGAGAAAGCAAGCAGGAGCCTGAATAAAAAGGCAAGAAAGGACAAACAGACAAGAGGTGATAATTGGACATGGGTAGGAAGACAGGAGAAGAAAGGTGAGAATTTTGATTAGGGAGGGTGTGAAGTAGAGGTGGATGAAGGAAGACATCAGGAAAGAGAGAGAGAGAGAGAAACAGCTAGAGGAAAGGAGAAATGGTGATGAGGGAAGGAGGGGGGTCGGGGACTAACTGAAACTGGAGAAGTCAGTTAATACCATCTGGTTGGAGGGTGCCCAGACGGTATTTGAGGTGTCGTTCCTTCAATTTGCATGTGGGCTCATTCTAGCTGTGCATGAGACCAAGGACAGACATGTCGGCAAGGGAATGGGATGGGGAATTGAAATGGGTGGCCACTTGGAGATCCCCGCTATTGTGACGGACAGAGCCAAGGCGCTGAACAAAGTCAACTTCCAATCCCCATTCAGTCTCTCTGAAGAACTGTAGAGGTGAGTACAACGGGAGCATCGGATGTATGAAGTTTTGCTTCACTTGAATGGACTGTTTGGGGCCCTGAATGGTGGTGAGGGAGGAGGTGTGTGCACATGTGCAGCACTTCCTGCAGTCACAAGGGTAAGCACCAAGAAGGCGATTGGTGGAAAAGGAGGAGTGGACGAGGGAGTCAGGAAGGGAGCAGTTCCTGTAGAAGGCAGAGAGGGGAAGAATAATAATCAGGTAAATGTTCCATTATTGTCATGTAATACTACATTTAGAATGTAACATGCATGAAATTCTTTAACTTTGCCTACTGTCCAGTCACCACTTGTCCAGTCCTCCTCACAGAAATGAGGCCCCAGAGAGGATCAAACTCGTGCCCCCTGGTTTACAAGACCAGTGCTCTAACCACTGAGCTATTGGAGGTAAGTATTGTGGTTAAGGGATAAATGAAAGCCAAGCCATGAGAAACCAGTCCTTTGCTCTTCCTTACATTCTGTCTACCTTAGAGGTCAAACAGTGCCGTGTCGTCCTGTCCACTCCACAATCATGTGGCCCCTTGCACTCCTCAACTGCAGTAGAGAGTCAGGCAGGACTTTGTGACTGAGCTACTGAAGACTTGATCCTCATCCGCAACCTTCTCATTTTTCCAGTGAGATACGGTTGACAAGGTTGGACTCTCCTTCTATTGCAGCCAACTCTCTTCTTTCTCTCCCACATCCCAAAATCCACTACTACCTCAGATGTTTTCTGCAGAATGTTCAGCAGATGGGACTATAAAAGGATGCAGGAACCCTGCTCATATCCATCAGTAAGAAACTACTGGGTGGACGGAGGGGCAGAATGTTAAAGGATTCGTTTTTGGTGCAAGATTGCTTCCTCATTCCCTTGAAGGTGAAGGATATGAGAAAGGAATTGAACGAGTATGAATGAATAATTCACACTGTGGGGATGATGAGTCAACCTGGCCCTCCAGGTTGACTTTGGAACCTGCAACAGGTAAAGAGAAATGTTCGAGCCCCTCTATAAGGGGCTGTGGATTTTTTTTAAAAGAGCTGTTTTTCCCCACTAAAAATTGATTTTCTTAATTTTAAGAATTCTTCATGGTTTATTTACTTTGCATTGGCTGCAAATGAAGGATATATCTGATTAAAAACCAAAACTGAACAAAAGGCAATGTAATGAATTTCTGTGCACAGCAGATAAATATAGATCTTGTCCTTGTGTTTGCAAATATGCAATGAGCAGCCTGGATATTATCCCTTGCCTTTGCAGAATGGTTGCCCAGTTTTTTTCAGAATAGTCTGGGGTGGTTCCAGCTGGCTGGAGGGCAAGTGTTGGAGGATACCAATCTGTGACAAGGACTCCCCTATGGCTGTGTGTAAAATACACAGTCCCTCATCCACTCTACCTTGGGGCTTTTGTACTCTACAAAGCACCTAGAAGTGGAGATGCGGTTTTTTTTTAAAAAGAAAAATCACGTCATGAAGCAAGTTGAGACAGAAAGAATTCCTTGTTCTTTGGTTACCTGGGATGAACTCCAAAAATATTTTTTTAAAAATCTGTGCAAAAATACTTTTTATTAGATATGTAGCACAATGTGTGCGTTTTTAAAAAAAACTCGACATGTACTCATCGCAAGTTATTTTATATGCTGTCAGTTGGATAGCACTGTGATTTTTGATTTGATCCTACACTGCACAAATTTTTACCATGAACGGTGGGTGAATTCAACTGTTTTGTTTTTTGCTATAGATATTTTTTATTAACAGATACTTTTTTTCATTGGATAACTGTAATTTTTGTTAATGTTTTAAACATGGGACGTTGCCCATGGTAACTGATAAGCACCAGATTCAATTTTGCTGCTTCCTCCCATTTTAAGCATTTCCACCTCTTGCCACACATTGGGTTCGATGGCAGTTTACACTAGTGGTGATCATTTTTCACCTTCCCAATTTTTTTATGTGGAAAGAGTTGCTGTGTGATTGAGAAGAGTGACAAGGTTGGTGGGCAAAGTTGCCTTTGGGGATTTATTTACAGTATAAAGGCTTCACTGGCGCACAGAGCATAGCCATACTGTGATGATTTAAGAATCCTCCATAGATTTATGCCCTGACATTTACTGTTAGCCATTTAAAAATGCTAGCTCTGCATCCAGAGTGGAGCTATATTTTCATTGGATTTATCTCACATCAGAAAATCAACTTGACCTTAAATGAATGAAAGAACTTGCCAGAAAGTAGACTTTTTTTGGTCAGGGAACAGAAAGGAAGCTACCAACAGTTATTTTCCTCATAATTGCTGATGTCTGCTTTTCAGACATCTTGGAGATTTCGGCCATCACCAGATAATGAAAGAAAGACCCACTTGTACGCGCAGCTTCTTGTGATTAACTTTCCAACCAGTGTGTGATCTAGTCGCTTGGTAGTCTGGGAAATGGGGTAGGTGAGTTGTGCACAGCAAGACCCCACAAATCGCAATGCATTCGAGTCCAGACGATCCTGCTTTTGTGATGTTGATTGCGGAATGAAGTTTACCAGGATGCTGAAGGAACTGTTCCAACAGTGTTCAGTTGAATTGATAGGGTCTTGTTTAAGTGCAATCGTTGGGCCCCCCCACCACAGAATGTTGCTGAGGCCAGTTTGATAGATGTATTCTAAAGGGAATTGGATGTAGCACTGTTGGCTTAAAGGATCAAGGCTAAATGTAGAGAAAGCATAAATAGTGTACTGAGGTCACATGATCAGCTATGATCATATGAATGGTGGAGCAGACACGAAAGGCTGAATGGCCTACTCCCATTAAAAATATATGTACTCTGTCAGTACGATCTTAAGATTAAGGTTCATGCGTTGGTTCAAGCCATTTGCAGAAGCATTGTAATCGACCTGGGTGGGGGGGGGGGAGGGGGAAGGTACTTGAGGTGGTTCAGCTTTGGTCACGTCGAGGTACGTGTGTATTCACCATGTCGATGGTTTGTGAATGAAAGTAAAAACAAAAAGCTGGAGAAACTTGGCAGGTCAAACAGTGTCCTTTATGAAGCAAAGGTAAAAATGCATAACTGTTGTTTTGGGCTTGAACCCTTCATCAAGGTATGAGAGAATGTTGGCAGGCATCCAAACAAAATATAGGGGGAGGGGGATGGCAAAGGCAGAAGATAATAGGTGGAGAAGAGAGGGGAGGGGACAGCAGTGATTGGGGGACAAGGGATGGCTGGGTGGGTGGAGGGGGAAGGCAGGGGAGAACTTGAAAGACAGGAAAGGGGAGGGGAAAGAAAAGGTAAGCAAGTTTAGCAAAAAGCAGAGAAGTCGATGTTAATGCCATCTGGCTGGCGAGTGCCCAGATGGAAAATCAGATGTTATTCCTCCAATCTGCAGTGGGATAGAACATAAGGCCATGGACAGACTTGTTCATCAACCAAGGATTCAGCAGAGAAATGTAAGAAATAGGAGCAGGAGTTGGCCGTCTGGCCCAATGAGCCAGTCCACCATTCAATGAGATCATGGCTGATCTCCCATGCTCAACTCCACCTATTTTCCACTTGACCTTTAATTTCCTTATAACACAAAAATATATCCAACTGCATTTTAAATACTTTTAACAAGGCATTCTGTACTGCTTCCATGGCAGAGAATTCCACCAATTCTTTACTTTTTGGGGAAAAGCAGTTCTTCCTCATCTCTGTCCAAATTTTACTCCCCCTGAATCTTCAGGCTCTGTCACCTCATTCTCATGTCCTCTACCAGTGGACACTCACTGAGGGTGGGGAAATTTTAGAATAACATCCACTGCTGTGATTGGGACCCTTGTGAGCTGCAGTATGGAGTCTTCAAATATTTTTGAATAAGTTCTGCAGAATGAATTCACCCACTCGGAAACTGACATAATACAGGTGCCTAACCTTTTATCTGGGATTCTGAACATTGACAACTTCCAAAAACAGGCACTTGTTTTGGTAGATGACATTACACCTAAGTAAGTTGACTTCTCGTAATAAATCCTCTGTTTTCAGAGGGAGACACCCCCCCACCCCCTTCAGTGGAAAGGTGACTCTCAGTCCCCAGCACCCAGCAGAATAGAAGCAAGCGGCAGCTGGTTCAATGCGGGAGCAATGAGCAACGGCCGTCATCTTTAACCATAATTCCTCACGCAGCTGCAACCAGTCTGGTGCTGGTTCAGTAAACTCCGGGCTAGGTAGCTCTGCATTCCTGCTGCCATGTTGAGAGTTAAATTGGGGAAGGGGAGTCGTCAGATGGTACTGCGCTGCCAGGGTGTGCGTGAGGGCTGGCCCGACAAGCTGGTGGAGTGCCTGAAAGCCATTGGCGCTCAGCTCCACCACCCTGATGTCCCGCTCCTCCTGCAGGTCTGCTCCTCATGTCCAGCTTTCTGCCTCGATTAGCCGCCAGCTCTGAGCAGCCAACGCAGGTCACCTTTTTGTCTGAGCTCCCAGGCCACCCGTCGCCTCTGACCTCCACCTGACCGATGTACTGGTCCAAGAGCCTCCTGTAGGCACATATTGAACCGCCGCTCAGCCTGGTTAGCACCGTGAACCCCCACCACCACCGCGTTCAGTCCAGCCTAGGGGGCGAAATAGTCTGACGCTGGTCCTTGGTGGGAGGAGCCATGGACGGCTGGGGGCTAGGAGTGAGGCATTTGCTTAATGGGACCGAAATCAAAATGATTCTGAAATCCAAAAGATTCTGAAGAACAGTAGGTGTCTGGTCCCAATGATCCTGGATAAAAGGTTAGGCACCTGTAGGTAGTGTTTGATTGGAAGTTAAACAAACAAGTCTGATGTGGTGTTTGGCTGAGAAACAAATCCTTGTAATGTCCTAAGATACAGTGAGCCACTGGGATTTAGAAGGTTGAGAGGGGATCTTATAGAAACATATACAATTATGAAAGGCATAGATAAGATAGAGGTAGGTAACTTGTTTCCGTTGGTGGGGGAGACCAGAATTAGGGGATATAGCCTGAAAATTCAGGGTAGTAGATTTAGGACGGAGATGAGGAGGAACTGCTTTTCTCAGAGGGTGGTGAATCTGTGGAATTTGCTGCCCATTAAAGCAGTGGAGTCTACCTCCGTGAATATATTGAAGACAAATTTGCATAGATTTCTCCATAGTAAGGGAAATAAAGGATATGGGGAAAAGGCTGGTAGGTGGAGATGAGTCAATTATCAGATCAGACATGATCACATTGAATGGTGGAGGAGGCTTAACGGGCCGGATAGTCTACTCCTGCTTCCAATTCTTATGTTCCTTTTCCCACACCTCTTAATGTACTTGGTTAACAACACACATTGTTCGCGGTGGCACTGCATCACACATCGCCTGCCTTTAAGCAACTCCAGGTATGTTGTTTGGCTATAATCAAACCAAATTTGATATTGGGCCATGAAGGAAATGATCTTCGGGTGATGTGCCTGGAGGAAGAAAGACGCTGGAGAAGCTTGAAAATTGTCCTGGTCAGATGCTTCATAACTGAGAGAAGATTCATTGCCGAGGAGCAAAACCAACTAAAATATTACAAGTAGTTTCATTTTGCTTGGTGAAAATTAGAAATTGAGCAATAATTTGTGCATTTTTTAAATTTTAAGGACTTTGGAACTCTCCATACTGTGAGATGAATGAAACATAGTGTTGTAATACAAACCCAGGGAAGCACCTTGCTTTCACATTGAACTAATTGCTGTGATTTTTCAAATGTCCAGGCAACAGGTTTATCTTACCTAGGTTTCGTTTCCTTTCTTTTGAAATGACCCTGTTTTAAATCTTTTCATGTGGCTAACTTGCTACTCTTGGCTCTATTAAAGTGGGTGCCTGCAAGAACATCTTGTCATCCCAGTAAAATTACTCCCAGCCCCATCATGGACACCAAGAAGACATGTTGCTCGTGATAGTGGATCATTTTGATTTAAAAAAAAAATTGATGACTTTTTTTCTTTCTGTAAATAACATTGGATCTTCAGTTTATTTTGTGAGGGAGATTCTGCTCATATGGAATAGAGAGTATGTGCTTGGATTTCACATCAACTCTGTTGCCCCTTTGGGTATAATTTGAAGGTGTGAATTTTTCTTTTTCACCTCCATGTCCATTGTGTTAGCATGGTCCCTCTCCCCCAAATTACCTGGGTATGACCACTCCCAGACCCAATTCTTTAACACTATGACCAACCCTTACAATAATTTTCTGTTCAAGGTGCATTATTTCTCCTGCATGAAAGATTCACAAACACTCCCTGATTACTCGGATTCCTCCTTCATTAATTAATTGATTCAACAACCTTGATTCTTTGCATCCCCACACAGACTTGCCTCAGCCTTCTCTTCTAGCTGCAGGTCCCTGTACACAGTCCATGCAGCGTATGTATGGGGTGGCATGGTCAGCGCAGTGGTGAGCGCAATGCTGTTACATCACCGGCAATTGGGACTGGGGCTCGAATCCCATAAGGAGTTTCTACATTCTCCCCATGTCTGAGTGGGTTTTCCCCAGGAGCTCCAGTTTCCTCCCACTATTCAATCTGTACCAGGGGTTGTAGGTCAATTGGGTGTAATTGGGCGGCACGGGCTCATGGGCCGAAAGGGTCTGTTATTGTTCTGAATGTCTAAATTTAAATTTAATTTAAAAATAAACCTCCCTGGCCCCTCATCAGCCCTCATTGCCCTTGTGCTTTTTCTCACTAATTGCAGCCACTGTGACCTCGACTTTTAACTGCTAACTTCTACCTGCCCATCTTTTTTGCCATTTTTTTGGACCCCCTCCCCTCCCAATCTTGGCTGTGCCCTCTTGCTGATGTGTTTCTAGTAGAAAGTGGGCAAGGTGGTGATTACCTCATGTTCAACAATGTGTCAAGAATATAAAAAATACTATCTTGTTAGCATCAGTGCAGAGCCAATGAACAGAGACACTTCTCCCTATTAATAATAGAGTGAAACTCAAGCTATAATGATCACCGCAGGGAATAGGCTCCGGTAGCTCATCTGGTAATTTCCAGTTTGAATCATTTCAGCAAAACCTGCTAAAATATCTCCCATCACAAGCATTTATTGTCACTCATAGGCAGAGTTCATTTGTAAGCTCTGAGATCCCTGGAGGAATCCAGAAGGCAATCTCATTAGGAAGGTAACTTGGATTCCACCACGGTATACTCGCTGTCAAGGGCGGGCGGTCACTGTGAGAAGGTGACATTAAAGCCCATTTCACTCTGACTTGGATCTACCATCACAAGCATTTATTGTCACTCATAGGCAGAGTTCATTTGTCAGCTCCGAGATCCCTGCAGGAATCCAGAAGGCAATCTCATTAGGAAGGTAACTTGGATTCCACCACGGTATACTCGCTGTCAAGGGCGGTCACTGTGAGAAGGTGACATTAAAGCCCATTTCACTCTGACTTGCCCTAAACTATGTCACACTTTTCAACAGGCAGATTGACATGTGTTTCAGTCTAGATTTAATCATTTACTTCTGATTTCTGAAATGCAGCTTCAACATCCGTTCACTTCTCTGTGTAAGATGTGCTGAGTTAACATTCCTGATACAATTCGTTGTTAGCAGGAATGTTGTTCGCCGTCATTATAATAAATTGCCTCTCTCCCTTTGTAGTCCTGCTTAGTTGCCATGGGCATCCCCTGCAGCTGGTAACTGTAACACTGGCTGTCACAACAGCCTGGAATTGGGCAGAATCCAAAAGAGAAGGTGATGAGCAAAATTCCCAACCTTCTGTTGGCAGCGTGCCATGCAGAGGCAGTTTTTAAAAATTTTGATACTTGAAATCCGTAAATCTTGACACGAGAGATCAGCTGATGCTGAAATCTGAAGCAAAAAAAAAACCCTAACTATTGGAGGTCCTTGGCAGTACAAGCAGAGGTGCGACTAACCTATTGGGTCAGGATCCTGCATTAGGCCCGAAACGTCAATCATCCCTTTGTCTCCACAAATGCTGGTGGCCTGCCGAGTTCTCCAATATTGTCCGATATTGTTTCTGGTGTATGGATCCAGGGAATAATTTTGTGCATAAATTTTGCAGCGTGAACATGTTTTTGGGTTCGTTTTGGGCTGCTGTTCATTGGGGTATAAAATTGAAAATGAGAAGATTTAAACAGGTGGACTTCTGAAATTAAAAAGAAAAAAAATCCTGGAAACACTTGGCTGGTCACACATTATCTATGGAAAGGGAATCAGAGTTGATGCTTCTGAGTTCTGGTGTAGAATTATAGGGCATAGTGATCTACTGGATTGGCATCACTTGTTCGGAGTGGGAGAGTGTGGAATGAGGATTTTCCTGGTGGGGAGTTTTACCGATTCTTCCACTGATCCTGTGGTTTTGGGTGAGTGTATTTTGATGTGCAAAGTATTACATTTGTGAGAATCAAACTGCACATACTGGACGCACTCTTCATATACGTTCTGTTTACATTGGACTTGTACACTTTGAGAACGATACCATTGGGGCTGATGAAGTGACCAGCCATCCTGACTGTCGTCTCTTACCAGTTTGCAAAGAATTTGGTTCTGGCATGCAATAATTTTAACCTCCTCCCCTTTCCCACTCCTCAAAAGAAAAGTAGCAGGGAGGTTCTATTAAGGTTTATTTGCTCTGAAGCCTGTGCAAGAACTAACTAACTTTCTGCTGGAGATGTGGTGACCTATCAGCATCCAGCAGGTGGATCAACCTTTTGGAAGGAGGCTACACGTCTTCATCATCTTTGTCATCTGATGGAAGAAAGCTGGGACCATCAAGGAGGTGTCTTCTCAAGCCAGTGAGTCATTTCTCCAGTCTTAATGAGCTTGCAGAGCCATCCAGGCTCAGCTTCACCTCCATGATCTCAGAACCCCCTCCAATCTCCTCAGCACCCTGTGTGTGAATGCTATGAACCTCCAAACCATGCAACTCCTCCCCCCCCCCCTCCCCACCAAGTACCTCCTGTCACTGTCCACCAACAAGCCAACCAGCTGATCGCATATCTGCTTCCACCACATTGTGGCGGAGTTTGTTCCAAGGTGAATCAACTTGCTGTGGCACCCCTCTACTACAGCTGTGTAATTCATCACACGGAATAATTCTGTCTGAAAGTGAGTGAATTGAATGAGAATTTATTGGCAAATACATCAGTACAGTGTTTAGATGCAATCAAAGTCTTACCTGTTGCAGCTTCCCAGTTATGTAGATTACACCCACGACGATTTAAGTATAATTCAGATGCCATGAAAAAATATAAAGATTGAGAGAAAGTAAATTAACAAATATTTATTAGGCTGGTCATGCAAAAAAATATTTCTTATGATGTTCCTTACAATGTGGAATGACTGCACAATCAGTTCTTTCTGAGACCCAGATTGGTTTCCAAATCTAAGCTGAAGGCACATAGTTGGGATTATGTCACATAACAATTTTACCCCAAATGATGGAATATGTTTGGGTACAGAGGGTGGTTGCATTACAGTTGGCCTGAAGTGTGGCCAATACTGGCTGTTCCACAGCTCCATTCTCCATGAGGATTGAACTGTTTCAGGAGATCTTCCATGTGGCCAATTTGATTGAAGTACCTTCACCTCCTGAAATCTTTCAAGCCTGATGATCAAAATCATAGAGCTACGTTCTCAAATTTTGAGCAGCTGCTTCTCCAGATGTAGACGCAGCATCGTAGCGTTGCAATTAGCATTGCTGCCTCACAGCTCCAGTGACACGGCTTTGATTCTGACCTCTGATTCTGCCTGTGTGGAGTTGGCATGTTTTCCCTGTACCTGCTTAAATTTTGACTTTCTTCTCTTGTGTCAAAGACATGCTGCTCAGTCGGTGACAGCAGCAATCGTCAAGGTTCCACACCACCCAGCACACACTCCGTTCTCACTGTTGCCATCAGGAAAGACCAAGAGATTCAAGCACAGCTGCTACCCCTCCACGATCAGATTCCTCAATAACAAACTCAGTCAGCAACTCACTTAAGGACTCCTTTGCACTTCATTGTTTTTTTCCTCCTCTGTTGTTTAGTTTATTTGTTTACATGTGCACATTGGGTGCAGTTTTTTTTTTTGCACGACCAGTAAGTGGTAATTCTGTGTAGCTGGCATGAAAAAGAATCTCCGGGTTGTATGTGATGTCATGTCTGTAGTCGGAAAATAAATCTGAAATCTGCTTGGTTACTCTGAGGGTCCCCAGCGTAGGTAGGTGGTAGGAAAATTGTGGGGGGGGGAGGGGAGAGAGGAAAAGCAGGATCTGTGCAAATGGGGGCTTGTTTATGTTGGCATGGACATGCTGGGCCAATGGGCACTTTGTATGACTGATTCCAAATGGTTTCCCAACATCAGTGGACATTGAATACAAATATCACAGGAAAATGAACAGGGTTGTGGAATATTCTTCACACTGCGATATTGTTGACTTGCTTTTCCAGTGTATGGTCGTGGGCACCTCCTCTGATTTCTTGGATGAAAGGACATTGTTGTCCTAGTGTGTTGTATTAAAGAAATAGATTTTTCTTCCTCCTTCCAGTGATAGAATGGAGTTGGGATTTGAAGTTCCCATTCTGTTTCACTGCATTGGGTGTCCTTGGTGATTTCATGTGGGCAGAGCTGGGGATGCTTTTCGGAGAAATGCTGAAATGGAACAGGATTGGGCATTCATGAAGTCCTGCTTCCTTTTTCCTAGCCCTCTAACATCAAGGTATCCCACCAAAAAGAGAGGCTAGTGGTTGATTCTTGTGCTGGAAACTTTCCAAAGACCATAAGGTCCCAAGAACTTTGCAAGCAAATTTGCAGCAAGAAATTTTGAAGCCTTTATCATGTTGCACTCAACATTTGAATTGGGGCCATTGTAGACAGTTCTGGAAGTGACCATTTTTATAATGCCAACATTAGCTCCCTTGACCCCCATGTGTGGCCTGTTCAAGAGTTTCCATTGTCAGTCAAAGGCCATGCTGCTGCACCGAAAATGACGGTGAATTTCATCAAAGCTACATGCCTTTATTGAGAGAGAGCTCCCAAGATGCAGGAGCTGTCCATGTTTTCTGAGTCCTCACCATGGATCTTTATGGTCATAGGGTGAGAGGCAGTTTGGTAGCGAACACTTTTTTGATGATTGTCAGTGTGAGATCCATTAAAATTGAGTTCCAGTGGCATTCAATGGCGGACCTTTTCTGGGCTGTGACTTCTAATTATCAGCAACAAGCCACAGATGATACAAATCAGAAATAAAAATAACCTTTAATTGTTCAGAAAGTCAGCCGGCATCATTGGGAGTGTCGAGGTTCAGTTTGGGAACTCCAATGTCGCTATTTTAAAGCTCTTTTGTTTTTCAGGCCAACAAAGTTCTATAATTTCAACGTTTTCCCACAATGACTCCAAGAATGTAGAGACATCTGAGGACTGAGTCTTGTTTAAGAGCTGCCAGGGTTCTAGTCATGAGATGTAATTTATGCTTTGGCAGAAAGATGGAGGGAGGGGAAATGAAAATGTCTTTTAAAGTGGTTCTTAAAATATATCTTACCAACCTCTTCTAAAAATGATTGATCTACGCGGGTCTTCGGGATAAATTGCTGGAATGAATCTGTTAAGACTCAAATTCTACCCTGTAAATCTCAAGGTAAAAATCTCTCTATTTAAAAAAAAAAGCTCAAAATGAGATCATCTTGGCTTCACTCCAGAACCAAGGTTGCCCCGACCAGTCCTCGAAGCTGTAGTTGGCTTGTGTACACACGTGTTCGGAAGCTGATTATTGTCAACCTGTTGACTGAAACACGTGAGAGGATGGTCTCACACTGAGCATTCACCAAGGGCTCTCTACCAAATTGCCTCTCACCCATAAATCTTGGGAATTCCCTCTCTCAGTAATGGCATGTGCCCTTTGAAATTCACCCTCAATTTTGGTGCACCAGCACAGCCTTTGGCTGATCAAGACTTTAGATGCAGGTTAAAGCTCTATTGGACAGCAGTTATGACCTGTTATGGCCTTGTTGAATACCTACAGCAGGCATCTCAAAACTCTAAGAAGATGGTGGTAATACTGTCACAGTAAAACCCACCTGCTGGATTAAAAACAAGTGTCTTTCTTCTCTCAGACCAATATCCCCATCATTGAGACTCTAGTTATGGTCAGTTGCTTGCACCCCTGCAATGTGTGGACCTTGTGCCACGTAATTTTCCTGAAACCGACTCTCCCTTCTGAACTCTTGTCATGGGAAGAGGTTTCCAAGTAGACACAAGAAGAGATTTGAGATTGCTGATTTTGTTGGACCTGAGGTCTCTTCAGCATCCTGAATGCTACTCCACCATGAGGGTAAACACAATGTAATTGGGGAAAGGAGTGTCCCACTTCCCAAATGACCTACCCTCTTGTGCGGCTTTTGCCCAAGCTGTGGAAGAGCCTGAGCCCCCTCAGGACCCACAAAACAGGAGGGGAAACCAGTCGCCCTCAATCCTGAGGGACTGCCTCAGAGAAGAGACACCTCAGAGTGAAATATCTCCTTGTAGACAAAATTGGTTGAACAAATATTAATTTGGAGGATCTGCTCTTTCTGCTTGGCTTGAGGCTTTGGTATTCCTTCATTTTATGTTTTTCTACAATTGTAAATAGTCTTCTAATCTGGTGATTAGTTATAATTCAGGTTCAGCTGTCAGTTTAATCAACAGGGGTGACACAGTTAATGTAGCAGTCAGCGTGACGCTGTTACACTTCCAGTAAACTGACCCGGGGGCTAAATCCCACGCTGTCTGTAAGGAGTATGTTGTCCACATGTATGTTTGGATTTTCCTGGGGTGGCGGGGGTCTGGTTTCTCCCCACCATTCAAAATATACTGGAGATATAATGCTATCAATTAGACCCGACAGACCAGAAGTCAAGATTAATAGGCTTTCATTGCTATAAACTTACAGGCATATCGTACACGCTGTTGGCCTGATTCCAAGGCAGTACTAAGGGAGGGGATTGGGCTGTACCACCTTTATGAGGAATCCTGAAGGGGCAGGTGTTACAGTATCAGGGGTGGGCCAGCCAGTACAATGCATGTATTACAGTGTTCCACCACAGGGGGTTGTGGGGTCATTTGTGTGTAATTGGGCGGCACAGGCTCGTGAACCAAAAGGGCCTGTTACCTTGCTGTATGTCTAAATTTTAAATTTAAATAAAACATTACGGGCTACCTAATGATCCTGAGCAACCCTGGACTTGGGATCTGGAAACCAAGGGATTATCTGAGATCAGATACAAAACTCTCATGTGCTCGGATTTATTTTCAGCTCTTATGTGATGGTCCTGAACATGCTACTTTCTTTTTAATTGCCTTCCCTCCACAAACAGTTTAAACCTGCTGATGGATGTATTCAATTAGCATTGTTTTCACAGGCAGATTACGAGCTGGAGGTGCGGTAGTTGAGCACTCAAAACTTTGCAGTAACCTGATAGCTTTATTAACACTGATTTTGATGTTAGTTTGGTGAGCCCTCAAAGCTGCTGGGCCTTCATTCAGACTCTGATCCTTTGTGAAGTTCTTTCTGTTCAGATAGAGCTGGACCAAATTAACAAATGAGTTTCAGCACAGTCAAAAGTGCAGTATTGCATTTGCAAAAGGAAATACTTATTTTTAAAGTTTAGAATTGGGGTAGAAGAACACAATGAGAGCAGTTAGTGTAGTGGTTAGCACAACACTGTTATGTTGCCAGCAACCAGGCTGCGATACTGGCACAGCCTATAAGGAGTTTGTACGTTCTCCCCGTGTCTGCGTGGGTTTCCTCCGGGTGCTCTGGTTTTCCTCCCACCCTTCAAAACATGCTGGGGTTTTTGGCCAATTGAGTGTAGTTGGGCAGCATGGACTCATGGGCTGAAAGGGTCTGTTACTGTGATAGATGTATGTCTAAAGTGCATGGATTTGCAAGCTGCAACTTTTCAACAAAAGCACACCCAGAGGTGCCGTCCACTCCTGTACAAGCTGCATTAAACTTCTGTGGAAACTTGGTTGGAGCACCATCTTGATCTCTATTTTAAAAAGGTCATAGAGACTGGGAGAAAGAAGACACTATAAATATTTGCAAGGATGGCTCTTGAGTAGGAAAGGATGAATTAACTGTGTCTCCTTTCTCCGGTTAGGAGGGAGCCAGGTGTCTTGAGGCAGGGAAGTGGGGTGGGGCAGTGAATGACCTAATTCAAGATTCTTTTATTGTCATGTAATAAAACAAAAAATGTAATATTACATGAAATTTCCTTCAGTCTACCGTAAGGCAGGCAAAGATTTGCCATCAGCAGAAATTAGCCACTGCCCTTTACAGTCAGAGAAAGAGAAGCAAGTCTCCCCTGAGTCATTAGCCTCTTTTACATTGCAGCACCTGGTTAGCCCTCCTGGGACTTGGGTGCGATTACTAGGGTAAAGGTGCTTTTAAATTGCAGGGGAATGGACCCATTAAATCGCCAACAGCACTCGGAAGTACTGCCGGATGTTCAGGTGTTGGCTGCCTGTTTACATACGCACGCAAGCACTGATGTCGTTGGAATAAGTGGGTCCACCATTTTCCTGTTCAAATCACCTGTGGACATGACATAGGTAAATTTAACTGGGTTCCCTGACTATCTCTGAGGTAGGTCAGGGACCCAGTTGGATTCCAATGGGGTTGACCGGGTCAGACCATTTTTAACTGCCACATAACTGGAGCGCTAACCAGGCAAATTGCCTGGTTAACCCCATTTTACACAGCAATTTGAAAGTGCCTACTGAGTGTCCATGGATTCACCTCCAGTTCTCCCATAGCCTTTGCAGCTACACAAATTTCAGTCCAAACTGTCAGCATCCTGAGCTCCAGATCCAAATCTCTGGCAACATCGGAAGCCCTGAGCACCCTGGTACCCTTCAACCAGTCTCCTCAAGTCTACAGCCTGATGTGAGTCCCTTGACAACAGTCACCAACAGGTCACTTACCGCCTGTGTGATCTTCAGCCTCTGGGTCCCTTGCTGGTCCGGCGCTCTGGTCACCATCCTGTGGGTCATCTCCTCTGCCCCTCCTCATGGTGGGGTGCTCTGTGTCAGTCTGCTGGTCCCCTGAAGACTGCAATCCTTCGAGGCCACTGCTGAACACAGGTGCTGGCACCTTGGGCCTAGACCCCACGGTCCCGAGATTTTAAAATAAACCACCGTTGGCTCTTTTAACAGGCCATTTAAAGCTTGTACAGAGCTAACGGCAATTCGACTGGGTGGTTGGGCCCTGTGGAGGAGCACCGTGTCTCTGCTCTCCGCGGGTCTGCACCAGTAGCAGCACTGTCATTAAAACACCTCTGCCAGCACCGCCATTTTTTTTTCAGTGGAGGTCTTTAAAGTTTTGATGAGAATCCACTTTCTGAGGAAGATCAAAGCTCTCTTGAAGTGAAATCAATTTTAAAGCTGGTCAAGTCCAACCATCTTACCCCCACTCCCATCACCACTTTACTGCTTTCAGAAAATACCATGTCTCTCCAGGTTAAAAATTACAATTCATGGTCTTTTTTCCCTCAAGTTGTTGTCCTTTCAAATTTTAGGCAGCCCCGGTAATCCTGCTGCTTTCATGGATTCTAGTGCATGTGGCGTAGGAGATGACGAATGCCTTCACTGCTCCCATGTGCAGAGGCGAGGAGGGAAATACTCACCAAGATTTCTGGTCTTGATGGTGCCCCTCCAATCACTGCGATTGTTACATCCAAAGTGATGTCTAAATGCTTTTAGATTTCAAGCTAAACAAATGAAATTAATAGGAGTAAAACTCAAAAGCCTGCAGACAACCATGATTGAAGTTAAAAACCCAATGCTGGGTGACAGGGTGTGAGAGAATTTGGGCATTGGTTGACAGTTTTATGAATGTAGACTACATTGGGCTTTTTCTTGGCCAGCTTTCCTTATTTGAGGGGAAACTTCAAATTGTTAATAAGTGGGACTAACATGAATTATGTTTGACTCTGGTGTCTTCATTAATAGCAGACGGTCTGCTTGGTAGCTTTAGATTCCCTAAGATGTCGTTCTGATAGGCAAGACAGATCCATATGGTGGTGGGTTTTATTCATTCTGGATTGTTTTTACAATTTTAGGGCAAATAATTTAGCTTTGGGCCCAGATTTGCAATGTGGCAAACCAGATTGCTTCACATTACCATTGTTTTTTTTTAAACTTTTTTTTTTCACACCATAAATCACGTTAGCCATGATATATACTTTTTCTTTTTCACACATATACAGTGACTTTTTCTCCCCCCCCCTCCCTCCTCCCAAGCCACCCCCCCACCCCCCCCTCATCCATTTTAGGTATACAATCTAGGTTGCATTAAGCCAGTCAGACAATGTTGTCATTCAACAAAATTACACCAGAAATTCTACTGAGTCCATTCTTTTCTTTTCTTCTCCTTCTTCACGTTACTATTGTTGACCCTCTCTTTTTTTGGAATTCTAGAAAGCCCTCAATTGTAGTGACGGAACTTGAACCTAGGCATTGGTCAAGGCCCCTGAATTTAGGTTATGACACTGCTACACTAACAATGCCTGATAATTATATCCCTAGATTATGAATCTAGAGTTGTTTTGGTAAGGAGAATTTAGGACAAAGATTGCGTGTCAAATCTGACCATTTTGAAACACCATTGCACTCACAAAGAGCTCGTTATTGCCCTTTGCCCAAAATTATTCCAGTTGTTTCTGCCTCTTTTGCAAAGAAAACAATAAAAGGTTCATTAAACACATTTGCCAATCCAGGCCTCCTGTTCCTAAAGCTTGTATTTAAGCTGCTTGATGAAAATTTCTTTGATGTGTTCAGTACAGTAAATAACTTTGAGGAATGTGTGTTAGATACACAGCAGGAACTCCCTGTGCTGGCTCTGATCCAGGATTGTGGCCTGGAGTGAGAACAAGCACTAGATTTATTTAGTTTCAGGTCAGTTTGTTTTTAACATTTTTTTTAGCAGTGGGATTGTTATATCAAAGTGTTTCTGTGACTAATGGTTGGATCATGAGTAAATACCTTTCAATATCAAATCAATCCAGCCAGAATTTATAGCTTCTTTGGAGGGTGCAAATTTTAAGAATGCAGTCAGAGCAAGGACCTTTTTTAGCAATATAAATGATATCCCTGATTTACTGCCCCTTCTATCCTCGACATTATACACATAGGTATTCAAGTCCTTCCTGCCTTACTCTGATCATAAATCATTTGATCAAGACATGGGCAGGTGGTTTACCTCCATTAAAAACACAGAAATGCTGGAGGAACTCAGCCGGACTTGCAGCATCCACAGGAGGTAAAGATATATTACTAGCCACTTTCAGGTGCTTGGATAATGCGCCAGCAGACACGCTGAGAGAGTGCAGCTGGGATGTTCAGGTGGTCGCGGAGAAGATGCCTTTCTGTCACCTGAACCTGCCAGCTGAAGGAGAGCTGCGTCCGAGTGAATGCTGGCTCCTGTGGTCTGTGGCCGTAGTCCCACTGCTGCTTTCAGGTGCAATGGGAGAGTCTCTGAGCTGGAGATTATACTTTCTGAGCTGGAGAGGAGGAGGGTTAGATAAATGCTCCTCCTTGCCTGGCTCTCCACTTTCAGGTGGCCACCCAACAGCCATATAGGGGTAGAATATGCGGCTTTACATCGTGGTATTTTGGCCACCTGAAAGTGCCTACTGACGTTTCGGGCCTGAGCCCTTCCTCAAGGAATGGGTTTTTTTTTTAAAAAGGCAGGCATCTGTGTTAAAAGGCTGGGGAAAAGGTAAGAATGGGAGTGGGAGGAATACAGACCAACAGATAAAACTTGTTAATTGGATATGACAAGAGGGCAGGAGAGAGGAAAGGTGGGAATTGATTGGAAAGGGGTGGTGTTTTTGACTCTCTGAAAGGAGACAGAGGGAAAAGGGAAGAGGGGAAAAGACAGAGCTGGAGGAAAGGAGACGGAAAGATGTTGGGGGGGGGGTTTGTCTAATGGAAACCAGAGAAGTCAATATTAATGCCATCCATTTGGACGGGGCCCAGTTGGAAGAGGAGGTGTTGTTCCTCCATTTTGTGGGTGGTCTCAGTCTGGCAGAGCATGAGACTATGGACAAACATGTTGGCAAGGGAATGGGGCGGGGAACTGAAATAGGTGGCCTCTGCAAGATCATCGCTATTGTGACAGTCATGGTGCTCAATGAAGCGATGTTCCAATCTGTGTCCAATCTCTCTGATGTGGAGGAGTTCATAATGGGAGCACCAGATGCAGAAGATGACGACCCCATGTAGATTCACAGGTGAAGTGTTGCTTCACTTGGAAGGATTGTTTGGGGCCCCAATGGTAGTGAGAGAAGAGGTGTGGGCTCAAGTGGAACATCCCCTGTGGCCACGCGGATAGGTGCCAAGGGGGCAATTGGTGGGAAGGGAGGAGTGGATGAGGGAGTCATGGAGGGAGCAGTCCCCATGGAAGGCAGATTGGGGTTTATTTCCAGTTTAGGGTTCCAACAATATCCGAGATCCCCTCTGTATGGCAAGATTTGTTGTCTCTTTGTCTATGAGCATAAAAAGCATGAGGAATGTGCTCCACTGGAATGGAGAGCCTGAGGATTGTCTGGTAACACCGAGTCAAACGTCCTTGTGTAGAATGTGAGGTGTATTTGTGCCCATCGGAGCTATTGTGAAGTGAGAGCTCTAAGCATGTTATAGCTATTATTTATAATGACCTCTGAGGAAATAGACACAAGCTTTGGTTATAAGCCATGCAGTAGAAATGCAGATCTTGTAATATAAAGAACAGATATTAAGGTGGAATGAAGATTCTGTCAGTAATATTTTTCAACCCAGCAAGATTACAAGGAAACAATCTGTGTAAGTGGACAGCTGGACTGTTCTCTGTTGAGTAGAGGAGGAATATTGGGCAGGACGTCCTGGGGACTCTCTGAACATTAGGTTGTGTTTAGTGATCTCTAATGTCCAACTGGCCATTTGATCTCACTCCCCAGAATGTCACTTATTGATGCAATATTTCAGACATCATGAACTTTCTTTTGTTCAATGTATGTTTGAAGTGTGCACACATTTGCACCAGAGGGAACCTGACTGCTAAATTTTGCACAGCATAATCCCTCAAGGGCAATTGAGGTAATGGTCCAATGGTATCAAAGTCACTGCTTAGATTTGGTCCTGCAACTAACAGCCTTCATGGTCAGAAGATTGACTGATGTCAACTTGCTGAGCTGACAAAATTAAGTGAGACTGGTGAGTGGATACATTTAGAGGATTACTTTGAGCGATGGTGTAAGGCATGATATTATTTGGGCCACCCTTTGTTTCTATTAAGGTCTGAAAACCAGCATTACACCCAATAGTGCCTGAGCTGATGTTGCATTTCTGAAGAAAATCTGTTAGACAATGTGTTGAGTACTCTGTCTTGGGCAAAAATAGGTCTCATTTAGCCCTGACATGGGATTCCCAATCTATGCTTTGTGGATGCTATCATTTAATTTATTGAGTTGAGGGGGTGGGCAGAGAGGGGATGGTTGGGGGAGGGAGAGGGAGACGTGGGTGGAGAGGGGTTATGTAGATTAGCTGAGGATGATACTTAGAGTTGCAGTCTTTATTTCACATTCTCCAATCTGGATGATGTACCAACATTTACAGCTGGACTGTCAGACTAGGACCTAGCTGGGGTCCCAGTAAGTATCTTGAGGAAAGAAGTTGGGAAAAAATAACAAAATAGGAGACCATCTTCCTCTTTGGAATCCCACAAGGGCTCTGAACTGCAGAAGGAGAAGGAGAGGGACAACCAAAAGCAGTGGTCCTGAGGCCAGATCTGTTTTCTTTCAGCTTTGTGACAATTAGGGTGATGAGAGGAGAGGAATGGTGTCCTTTGGAGTAATCTCTCTGCAGCCACTGACTTCCTGACATGGGCTGTAGGGCAGCAATTTGCAATCTTTTTAAAAAAAAAAAATGTTTGAATCATGGAAATTCTAAATCAGTTATGATTTTTTGCAGAGAAATAAAGGAAAAGTTCTGTTTATTTTTAAAAAAAAAAGAAAAAAATGGCATACTTCCCTCCAGAGTGCTCGTTTACACTGCTCTTTTCCTAAACACTGCCATTCTGTGTTGTGGAGTTTGTTGGAGGGTGAACATCGCATTCATTAGCCCAGTTTCTTTCAGAGTGCCTGTGGACAATTTACACTGCAGCCACTCTGTAAAAATGTGTAGGGGTCTTGGTAGAAAAATTACAAGATAGAATTTAGCAAATAAATTTCGTCAGGACATTTTTTACACTGCCAGCGTAGCAGAAAATTTGTGGAATTTTTCTGCTACTCAGTGGCTGCATAAAAGTGCGTAATGATCCCGATGCCATAGGTGCTCTGTGATTACTAAGGGATTGCTTAAAGGGGTATGTGGATGGAAAGAAAAAGGTTGAAAACCACTGTTTTAATTGTACCTAATTGACTCATTATGTGCATGGTTTCATAACTCCAAAGGAAATGGGCCAATGACAATTTTTCTCGTAAAATATTTCAGTAATAATTGGGTCTAGACCAGTGGTTCTCAACCTTCCCTTCCCACTCACATACCACCTTAAGCAATCCCTTACTAATCACAGAGCACTGATGGTATAGGGATTACGTAAAGTGGTATGTGAGTGGAAAGAAAAAGTTTGAAAACCACTGGTCTAAATATTCTCAGATTCTTAATTTGTTAATCAGAAATATCTTTTTAGATGTCATTATTTTCTTGTGCATTATTTTAATTGAATGGGCGAATTTATGGGCTAAAGCAGGTGAACCTCTGGCCAAAACCACTTTGAAGTTCTGGCAAATGTAGGGAGGTGACATTCTTGTCTCTTTTGTTCATGGGAACATAAAACACTACAGTGCTGAGACAGGCCCTTCTGTCCATGATGTCAGCACTGAACTTG
Source organism: Narcine bancroftii (assembly GCF_036971445.1). Lineage (NCBI taxonomy): Eukaryota > Metazoa > Chordata > Chondrichthyes > Torpediniformes > Narcinidae > Narcine > Narcine bancroftii. The sequence goes on from NC_091478.1 coordinate 78,517,287, forward strand.
ATACCAAATTAAACTAAATCCCTGCTGCCTGCACATGATCCATATCCCTCCATTCCCTGTATGTTCTGTTTATTCTTCTTTAAATTTAGACATAAAATATGGTAACATGCTCTTTCGGCCCATGAGACCGTGCCACCCAATTGACCTGCCACCCCTGTATGCTTTTGAACAGCAGGAAGAAACTGGAGCCTCCAGAGAAACCCAGGGAGAACGTACAAACTCCTTATGGACAGTGTGGGATTATTGGTGCTGTAACAGCGTGGTGCTAATTGCTAATGGAGTTTCTTAAATGTTACTCTCATATTTGCTTTCAGCACAGTCCGATCCAGGCACCTACCAATCTGCTTATTTTGAAAAGAAATATGACCCACACATTTCCTTTAAACTTTCTTCCAGTAATTTTTCAAAATCTCTGGTTTGCAATAAATGGTTTCAGATTTAAAAAGGCCATAGGTGTGGTAGTCTGCCACAATTTTCTTCTCGATTTGGGCCTGACAATTACATGCCACCTTGAGCAACAGAGGAATTCATATTGGGTTTGGTAGGATATGGTTCAATGTATTTGTTGGAAATGAAATTAATTATTCCTTCACTTAATCACTTCGGAAGATATAAGCAGTGGTTCCTCCCTGAAGAACCAACAAAGTGGTTACTGAGAAGTAAACAAAGGTGGAAGTCCAACACAAGCTAAAAAGAGTTTGGAAACTATAGTTGCAGAAAGATGTCATTTATCTCATTGTACTGAGACCTTCTAGTGGACCTGTAATAAATTGGTGGTCATTATGTGGTAATCGAATGTGAAGGTAAACTCAAAGAATGAGATAAGAGATGAAGTGCCTGGTCTTTTTTAAAAAAGGAATAAAATGCAATGCCTGTCACCACAGACCTTATTCCAATGCAATCCAAAATAATTGTAAAATAATGGATTATCTGAGCAATTGTCACCTGGTCAATACCATTCAGCGCAAATTTGGAAAGGGAAAAACCTGACTCCTTATTCCCTGATTCCACGTGGCAAGTGGCATAGGGAAAAGTGGATATAGATTTTCTAAAAAAAAGCATTTCATACACAGTTCTGCACAAAAGATCACTCTGTTCAATACTGCAGAATTTAAACAGAATTTTTTTTAATGAATTGTCTGTTAAGCTGTGACTAAGATGTTTTATAGAGGGAGTTTGTCAGGCAAGGGGTGGAGTAATGGGGATTAGTATAGTGGATTATATTTAATATTTCTAATTTATAATAATGCATTGGATTCAGTCTTCAGTGTCTTTTCCTAATGCCACTGTGGTTGGATATAAGCTCTCCACAATATTGCATCACTGAGATGCATTAGTTAGCTGACTTGGATATTTTCCTGTAAAGCCAGGTTTTGTTTCTGGTCAGTAGAGTCTGTAAGCATTGTGTTTATTGTCTAACCCTTGTTTAGATGTCAGGAAACACCTTGCACAATCAGGAACAGATATTAACCAGTCCAACCTCAGTGAACATGAGTCTGATACAATGAAGTGGAAGGAAACCTTCCACAAACAATGACGAGGGAATAAAAGCCCATTGGGTTATCGTAAGGAGAGCTCTTGGCTGCCTCTGCTTTTTACAGCACTATATCCGCTGTAGTTTACAATATGCTGCAAGCACACAATCAGTTTGGTTGAATTGTTTTGGTTGGACAATTTCCAAAATGCCTGCTACATGCTTGCTCCTGCAGTTAGTAATTCTCCGAACTAGCTCTTGTACTATGGACATGAGGTGCTATTGCATAAAGGAGACCACTTAGCCCGTCGTACAACTGAAAGAACTCCTATGCTAAGAGTCGCAACCCTTTGCTTATTAACCAAAGTCCTACAGTACTGTTCCAATTGGTTGGTCTTTCAAGAGGTGGAAAAGCCATGTTCATCTTTGGCTTCCTGTAACTCTGAATCTCACTCATCCTTATTGAGTTTCAGCCAACTGAACCAAAACTTGAAAACATCCACCCCTGTTGCAGTGGGGATCTAGTTTGTGCTGAACTCCAGGAGGAGACAGTGTGGTGTGAAAACACCAAGCCAGATTACAGAGCAGAATGTTGCCCTTTCTATTGAATCATATGCTCCTTCTGCTTAATTTCTGTCCAAAAATGTTTTCAAATTCCAAGTCCAATTGTTGCTAAACAATTTGCCAGTGGTGGGGATGAGAATCAAATACAGTGTCTTCATAAATACCTTGCTGTTTAGCCCCATGATTCTGAATACGTAGCGCCAGTTCAGGTGTTAAGTTGCATCTTCACGGCCATCTCAGAACTGCTGGAAGTAAAGAATGTAATGTGGTTCTCAACCTTTTTCTTTCCACTCACATACCACATTAAGTAATCCTGTACTAACCACAGAGTACCTATGCCATAGGTTGACGTCCTGCTTTGCGGAAACTGCCAAAATGTTTGGCCTGGAAGTCAGCCTGAAGAAAACTGAGGTCCTCCATCAGCCAGCTCCCCACCATGACTACCAGCCCCCCCACATCTCCATCGGGCACACAAAACTCAAAACGGTCAACCAGTTTACCTATCTCGGCTGCACCATTTCATCAGATGCAAGGATCGACAATGAGATAGACAACAGACTCGCCAAGGCAAATAGCGCCTTTGGAAGACTACACAAAAGAGTCTGGAAAAACAACCAACTGAAAAACCTCACAAAGATAAGCGTATACAGAGCCGTTGTCATACCCACACTCCTGTTCGGCTCCGAATCATGGGTCCTCTACCGGCACCACCTACGGCTCCTAGAACGATTCCACCAGCGTTGTCTCCGCTCCATCCTCAACATCCATTGGAGCGCTCACACCCCTAACGTCGAGGTACTCGAGATGGCAGAGGTCGACAGCATCGAGTCCACGCTGCTGAAGATCCAGCTGCGCTGGATGGGTCACGTCTCCAGAATGGAGGACCATCGCCTTCCCAAGATCGTATTATATGGCGAGCTCTCCACTGGCCACCGTGAAAGAGGTGCACCAAAGAAAAGGTACAAGGACTGCCTAAAGAAATCTCTTGGTGCCTGCCACATTGACCACCGCCAGTGGGCTGATAACGCCTCAAACCGTGCATCTTGGCGCCTCACAGTTTGGCGGGCAGCAACCTCCTTTGAAGAAGACCGCAGAGCCCACCTCACTGACAAAAGGCAAAGGAGGAAAAACCCAACACCCAACCCCAACCAACCAATTTTCCCCTGCAACCGCTGCAATCGTGTCTGCCTGTCCCGCATCGGACTTGTCAGCCACAAACGAGCCTGCAGCTGACGTGGACTTTTTACCCCCTCCATAAATCTTCGTCCGCGAAGCCAAGCCAAAGAGAAGAAAGAGACTTAAGGTGTTAAGTAAGTAGGGAAGAAAAGGTTGAGAACCACTGGTGTAGGGGATGATCAAAACCAAATTTCAATCGTCATTCGAGGTGGCAGGGTCTTTCTTACTGCTGAGGAAACAAACAGTTTTAATATTTTGACCAGTTGCATGTCTTTGGCTATCCAATGTCAAGATACCCTCGTGGAAGAAGGCAGCACAGATGCACAGAAGGCAGGCCCTTTGCTCTTCCAAGTCCACACTGATCATTTACCATCAATTTCCAGTAATCCCATCTTTAACTCCCAACCCCCCCACATTCTCATTAACTCCCAACCCCCCCACCCCAGATCCTACCACTCATGAACACACAAAGGACACTATGCAATGGCTACTCAATGGACTAACATGCATGACCTTGGGACGTGAGAGATAAGTGGAGCAGTAAAAGGGAACTAGGGTGGTCACAGGGAGATCATGCAATCCACAAGTGCACGGCACCAAAGGCCAGAACTGAGGCTGAGTCTCTGCCACTGTGAGGCAATGGTGCTGCAATAGCTGTCATTATGCTGCCTTTGCCGGAGAATGATAGGGGACTGGCACACCCATGCCATTGTTGACAATGCATAATAATTATCCAGCAAGATTATAATATAACCATATAACCACTTACAGCACAGAACAGGCCAGTTCGGCCCTACTAGTCCATGCCGTAGCAAATCCCCACCCTCCTAGTCCCACTGACTAGTGTCACGTTGATCTTATGAGGGTGTTACAGCAATGAATTTTCAGACAGTCAGCCTGCCTTGTCATTTGAGTGGGATTTCGTGAAACACTTGCGTGATCCTTTAAATTTTTTAATTTTCGGGCCTCAACACCATTGCCACAGGTATCAACGATTTGTGTTGTGCACAGAAGTGTTATGCAGGTCACATAAACAATCTATTAAAAGTCAGTATGCATCTGACTTTACCCATTCCATTTTAGACTCTCCATAAACCTTGCCTTGTAGACCAAGCATTTATTCCATTTCCTGCTTTATGTGGTTTCAAATGCATAGGAGTAGAGTGGTTAGCACAACACTTACAGCATCAGTGACCCGCCTTTGAATCCAACACTGTCTGTAAAGGGTTTGCACATTCTCTGCATATATGCAGGGTTTCCTCCTGGCGCTCCAGTTTCCTCCCACCTTTCAAAAATGAATGGGGAATGTAGGTTAATTGGAGTATTTGAATGGCCTGGACTCATGGGCTGGAAGGGCCTGATGCTGTGCTGTCTGTCTAAATTGCATTTTGTGTGCGCAAGCAATGCCTTGAGTTTTTTTGTTTGCTTTCAGTAAAGCTGCTGTACAATGTCAGGTTCTGTTTACCATCTTTTGTCTGTGGGGAAAATACCATCAGTGGCAAGTCAGTATCCAGATGCCATGGGGAACCCTGAACTCTTTTTTTTGAAATGAGAACACAAAGTAAAAAGAGCTTCAAATCGTTAGATTAGTCAAAGGCCCCTTATGTCCTTGTCTTGTGCAGATTGGCTAGTTAAAGATACAGCAAAAGATGAATGTTTTTGACATGGACACATTGGACATGAACAATTGTGCCCCTGGTGTTTCCTGCAGGGCGTCCATTTCCAGTGCTTCTAGGCTGTCCCAGATCATTTGTGCAGCCATTCTTTCTAAATAAAAGTGGCTAAATATGATCTGAGCCAAAGAAGATTGGATTTTTTCCAGATTATTTGACACATTCAGGATCACCCCTCGGGCAGTCATGGTGCATGACATGCTACCGTCCAGACCCGCATGAATCCCTCTGCTGTACTGCGCTGCATTCTATAATAACTTCAACCTCTGCATCTTCCAATAATGGGGGCTTTCTTCTGTTTCTTGGGAATAGAATGATAAATGCAATGCCACCAACCTATCTGTATTCGGAGAAATGGTTTTCGTGTTGCCTCAATGGAAGAGGATTTTCTCACATTGAAAATGGTTACAGGGCGTACCCAGGTTCTAAGATTAGGGGGAGCGAGCACATGAAAAAGACACCATGACACTTACCAGATGGTAAATCAGTGGCTGAATGGCAGGCTGCACTGATTTTTTTTTTTGGCAGTGTCTTTAGGGGGGGCGGTGGGTGGGTGAGGAACAGATTAGACAGGAGTTGGGGGTCTGTAGCAGAGGTTATAAAAGGGCCCTAAATTTTTTCATTTGCTCTACAGCCAGACAATGCGGCAAATATGTCTGACTTTTCAGAATATTATTACTTACATGTAAGTATCAATTTCAAATGTCAAAAGTAACATAACTACAATTTAAAAATTACATTTTCTAGATTTGGCATATGAGCAAATTTATTGATGATTCTGGAAATGTCTATTTCACATGAGGGCTGGCAGCCCCATGATCCTGTGACACTTGGCGGTACTGTGCGGGCTGGCAGCTCCATGATGCCATGAGACCCAGTGGTATATAGCCCCGTGATGCCGTCACACCCGATGGTGTCACAAGGGCCAACTGCCCCTGCACATTTCCCTCTCCTCTCCCGCCATCAAGTTCAGAAATTTCAAACAGAAGCTAGGAGCTAAGGGAAAGCCTCCAGAGCTTCTGGGCCAGGAGTGCAGCATCGGTAAGGTGGAGGGGTATAGTCCTCCCTGCACAGAGCTGCCAAAACTGATGAATTTTTTTTTGGCAGTGTCTTGGGGGGGGGGGTGAGGAACAGATTAGACAGGAGTTGGGGGTCTGTAGCAGAGGTTATAAAAGGGCCCCTCCCCACCACCCAGCTACGCTACTGCATGGATACAGTTATTGCTCTGTGGGGAAGAGGATTACAGACAAAATCTTTTCACTTGAGGGTTTAATTTTCTGAGGAAGCCGTTGTGTCATGATGGTTTAAACCAGCCAGTCTCAACCTTTTATTTGCCATGCCCCTTTAGGCTCTGCTCAAAGTTGATGGGCCCCTTCCTAGTGAAGCAGTCAAGTTTAGTCAACATTAAAAAAATTATGATTTCAGTCCCCCCCCATTCCCCCCCCTCCCCTTAAATGTGTTGGGGCAGGGGTGGTGGTGCAGTTCACATTGGAAATGGCTGGTTTAACCTGCAATAAAAATGGTCTTCAAAAGGATTTTAAATATGTAATGACTAGTGTGCGTTGATCTTCAAAAGGCCTCTTTGCTGTGATTCAGTCATTCAGCATGGAAACTAGCGCTTCAGCCTACCAGCCTGACATTATTATTTGAAACTCTGATTCCGCTCCTGCTCTGCCCTGAGCTTGGTGTAGGAACGTGCGTGTAGATCCAAATAATTTGTGAGCAAATGAAGGAAGCAAGTAGCCAGTTTTGCTGTTGGTGTAGCCGGCACGTTCCTGCCCACCTCCATTCTCAGCATGGCTGAATCGTATGCTGAAGACCCAGGCTGGTTGATGATTAAGTGTCCCAAAGGAAAATCCTCAGCAGGTTGGGTAGTTTCAAAGGCGAGAGAAACAGTGAATATCTCAAGCCAGTTGGTGGCAAAGGGCTCTTCAGGCTTGCTGGACATCTCTTGATCAAGAAAGGATGCAGAACATTAGAAAGTCATGTGGACTTGAAATGGGTTATTTGACTCTCTGATTAGATGGGATCACATCAATGAAATTGGACATGTTGAGTTTATTGTGTAGTTTTTCCATTTGTAAGTTCCAACTTGTCTTTCTGTACTCTGGTACAATTTGATTACTGTCTCAGTAGTTGTCAAACAAATCCCATTGTTCTTTTTGTGGTAATTTAGACTGAATACAGTAAAACCTCTGGTATCCGGCACCTACAGGGATTGGAAGATGCTGGATAAGCGAGTGTTCCAGTTGGTTGAGACTGCATGTTGCGTGAATGGGAAACAAACGTGCCAATTTTAAACTTTCTATTTTATAACCATTTATGGGCGACATGGTTGGTGGAGTGGTAAGCGCAACGTCTTTACAGTGGCAGCAATTGGGATCAGACGGGGGTTTGAATCCTGCACTGTCTGTAAGGAGTTTGTACATTCTCCCTGTGTCTGGGGGTCCCAGTTTCCTCCCACCGTTCATGATGTACTGGGGGTTGTAGGTTAATGAGGTATAAATTGTGCGGCATGGGCTGAAATGGCCTGTTAGTGTGCTGTATGTCCAAATTAAAAAATTTAAATAAATTTATTTTCCACACTTTGATTTTGCCAGTTGCTTGAATTCCAGATAACAGGGATTTTACTGTATCTGCCGAACAATATGTTGGTCTCGGCATCCTTCCAGGGTGAGATGATGCTCACCTTAGCTGAGTTGTCTTTGTGTGCTATGTGTTTAAATGCAGATGATATAAGCACCTATGTGGACATGTAGCACAGGAAGATATTCAGCCCATTGAGCCTGAGTAGATTCTCTGACAGAAAGATCCAAAATGCATGTCTGCAATTCTCCCCACGGCCCTTTTTTCAAGCTGCTTGATCCTTAAAAGCTGCAGTGGTTGGTGATCTGACCATTTCCCTGTGGGAAAACACTATAAATTCTGACAGCTGTGTGTATAAGGAGTGGCTTCTGGCGTGGGTCTTCATCCTCTTAATCATACCCCTGTCCCTCTAGTCTGTGTGCACGCACACATGTTTTGCGACCAGCGCACAAAGGGAATTAAAGTGCGCACAAAAGGTGAGTGACCGAAAATGATGTAGAATTAAATCTTAACTAAACACGGTACTTTGTAGAATGCAATCCTACTTGTACTCTATTGAAACATGCTAATACAGTTTCATTAGCCATGAGAGATGGGCTGTGCCAAAAATGATCTTGAACCAATTTCAAGTTTACATTTGCACAAGCATTCTTACTTTGTCACAGGGAAAAAAAATAAAATTGCACAAGATTTTTGTGCATGCTGTCACTAAAAATTAGAGGGAAGATTGCTCTGAATTCTGGGCTTTACCTTCACACTCACCGCTCAGCAGAGCAGAGAGAAGTGGACTACGCTTTGTAGCAGATGGCATTGAGAAGCCACTTGAAGGATAAATGACAATTGCTGTAAAGGATGACATCATTGATCGAGACAAAGGGACCTCTTTAGTGCTGGGTTCTCCCCACAGGCAGGGCTCCAGCATTGTGATAAAATACATTGAACGCCAGAGGCAACTTATCATCATTTGAAGGCTGATTAGGAATATTCCTGCAGTCACAGCAGGATGATTGATTCTGTATTTGGTGGAGCAATTCAGAACAATCTGGTATTTCTGCCTGTTCCCAATAAAAAATTGCCTCAGAGGATTATTTTAAACCAAAATAATTCTTGTAGTGTTCAGTTTTCACTCATTGTATTTTCTATTCTAAACAAACATCTTCAAATCTGAGACTAGACTAATAATGTGAAATTTGAATGTTTACACAGCAGATTTGCACATTGTGTTCGGTCATAACCTAATGTACCAAAATGAGCCTGTTGGGCTTACCTTTCAGGATTGCCTGTGTTTGGGTTGCTCAATGTTCCCTGTTAGTTGATAAATGTTCCGTCAGTTGAATTATTACTGCATTCTCAGTGGACTGCATCCTCAGGAGAAGTTTGGCCTGTGGCAGGTGTTCCAGATCTTAAATTTCTGCTTGCAGAGATCACCTTGCAAGAGATTGAAACCTGTTTAAGGTGATCCATCTGTTTGTTTTATTGGAAGTGAACACAGGAACCTTATGTCCATCAGCTTCTGTGGGATGTACAGATCTGGAACCTGCTGTGTCGAAACGTGCAATTGTAGGGCAGGTTTAAAAAATCAAATGGTAGATTTTGCATTTAAAAGCTCACCATTGCACACATACCAAAGTTGCTCTGTTTGAGAATTTCCAATTGACAATGAGGTGGTCTGCTTGTTTTAATAAAAAAGAAAAAATAAGGATTTATAAAACATTTTTCACATCTTCAGGGCATCCTCCAAAGCTCCTTGCAGCGAATGCCTTTAAGTAGCAGTCCCCGTCAGAGTGTAGAAAATACAGCACCCATTTATCAAGCAGCAAAACCCTTGTAAAGGGATAAAAAGCAGAAAATGCTGCAAAATCACTCAGCAGGTCAGGTGGCATCTGTGGAAAGGGAGACCAAGTTAATGACCCAAATGCAAAACCCTCTGTTAGATTTGTTCTGGTGTTTTCAGCATTTTCTGTTTTCACTTCAGATTTACAGCATGTGTGGTTTTAATTTCAATTTTCCCAGCACTGAAAGGATGAACAGATCTTTTTTATTTGGTAATATACAGTACATGTATATTGATATGTCATTGGATATGAAGCTGAGAAGCTCCTCTTTTAATATCTTAAGGTATCTTTGATGCCTGCCAAAGGTTAATAACTCAATTGTCAAACTGCACCTCCATCAAGGCAATGTTGTCATGGACAGCACCATCTATGGACTTCACTTGAGTGAACCATAGTTGCCCCTGACATTGTAGAAAGCATTAAACTGTGATGTCTAACCCGAGGGTTGGAAAGGTGCGCATGTGAGTGAAGGCCACATTCCCATGCTGAGATCTGTCCATGATCTCATGTGCTGCCTGATTGAGAGCACTTGCAAAATGAAGGAACAACACTTTGTATTCTGTCTGGGCACCCTCCCACCAGATGGCATTAACATCCACTTTTCCAGTTTGCATTAGGCCATCCCTGCACCAACTCCGCCCCCTACTCCCCAAAATCTCTCTTGCTCTCTCTCTGTCTCTTTCCCCCCCTCCCCCCAGCTCTAAATTCACAGAGCGAGAACAATCAGTTCTCAGCTTTTCTCTCCTGCCTTCCTATGGATGTCCACCTATGTCCTCTTGGCTTTTGCTCCTCCCCCAATCCTTCTTCTCTCCTCCTTTTTATTCAGATGCCTACCTGATTCTTCCTCGTACCTCGATGAAGGGCTTAAGCCCAAATCTTTGGTAATATATCTTTGCCTACTCTGGATGCTGCAGAACCTGCTGAGTTTCTCCAGCACATTTGTAGTTTTTTTTCCCGAGATTTCTTTATTGACATGTAATAGCAAAGAACATGTAACCTGCTCTAAGGCAGACAAAAAGTAGTGTCGCCTGACGACGTTACCTAATAGCCTGAATATGCCTGAGATTGCCTGATCTCCGGACTGGCCATTACTTTGAGTGGAGCCCACCTAGGAACACCAACTCCTGTAGGTTTCTGTGAGGGGTGCTGGACAAAGTGGCGACTCTCTCTCTGCCTTACAGTGAAAGAATTTAATGCACATTACATTCTAAATAACATTACACGACAATAATGGAACCTTTACCTTTACCATTTACCCTTACAGTACAAGAGGAAGAGAAGCAAAAGAGAGTCCCTTCGGTCACCTGAGTGTCGTGGATTCACCTCCAGCGCTCCTGCACTCACTACAATCATAGTGTCTGCAGACTTTCTTGTTTCACAGTGAAGACATGGTCTATCTCTGTGTTCCTTTATTGAGAAAGAATGTTGCAGATTTTATTGTTTATTGTGGATGGTAAACCTGGGCACAAGTTACTGCATGGATTAATTCAGGAAATTGCTTACTGCAGCTGCTATCAATGGACCTTTCACGCTGCTAAGCAGTTGATGTCTGTACTGGGACATTTGCCTTGAATTCCTGAAGTCACGGTGCCCCAGTTCACAGCAGGTGGCAATTGGTAGCCTGTTCTAATCATAAAAATTCCATTTAAACTAATTTTATTCTGTCTTTCAATGTTTGCATTGCAATTCCCACATCAGTAAGCTGGAAATTACGTTGTTAATGTAGCACTGCAATGGACAACTGGTGGTACCAGTTCATGAAGAATAATCAGATTGAGAAGCTTACTTAGCGTGTTCACCTGTGAAACATATCATGTGTAGTAAAGCCTAGAACTTGAATGTAGGAGGAGAAATATTTGCACATATTCACCCACACCCCCAACCCATCCTTGGCGTAAAGGAAGGAAAGAAAACGAATGCAGTAAAACCCCTGGTTTTTGGCATCCATGGGGACTGGTATATGCTGAATAAGTGAATTTTCCAGTTGAGATTGTGTGTTGTGTGGATTTGGCGAACTAACGACGAGGTGCGTCATTTTAAACTTCCGTAGATTTTTTTAACCTGTTAATATTTTGTGTTTTTTTTAAAAGCCGATGCTTGAGACAATCCCTGGATATCAGGGATTTTACTGTAATTATAATCTGAACGATGCAATGTTTATGTCAAACAGTGATGTGGTTAAATGGTTAGTAAACATACTGAAATGCTGGAAGAACTCAGCTGGTACTTTCATCAGTTAAAAGAGACAAAGATGTATTGCCGACATTTCGGGCCTGAGCCGCATTCAAGGAAAAATCATAAATGACAGAAACTAGAAATCTCAGAATTGGGGGAGGAATCCAGACCAACAAAAGGTGTTAAAATTGGATATGATGAGGGACTCCATGGGAATTTATCATCCCTGTGCGAAAGGAGAGACAACAAAGGAAGGAAGGGGGAAAATGTTTAATGAAAGCCAGAGAAGTCAATATTAATGCCATCTGGTTGGAGGGTGCCCAGTTGGAAGATGAGTTGTTCCTAATGTGGTTGATCAGTGTGCTATTAGGGAGCATAAGAAGGACATTTTTTCCCCTTCCTATTTTCCTGGATTACAGCAGCACTGCCCCAAAATTCCTTAAGAAACACCACCTACTAACTCGCCCCACTCTACTTCCTCTCAACAGACACCCAATCTGCTGTGGTGTGGGAGCCATGATGAACTAAAGGAAGCAGCCTTTGGGCAATTCAGGAGAAAGAAATTCTTGAGGAGATTCCTCTCTATTTTAAATGTTCAAACCTCCATTCCATCCCCTGAAATGATTTCTACTCACTTTACAAAACATTATGCTTTCCTACATACTTCATCATTATTCCCACGCAAATGTGATGTTGCATCTAGTTTATTTGACCATAATGTCTGCAAAGACTCAACTTGATCCTTGTTGTCATATCCCATGGGAGAACTGGTGACAGGCAACACACATTACTAGCGGGTCTGTTAGTGAGAAGAACACAAAGGACAGACTATGGAGTGAAGCTGTCAACACAGTAGGCAAGACGTGTTGGCCTTGGAGAGATTGCAGAAGAAATTTACCATGATGCTTCCAGGAATGAGTGGCTTCAGTTATGGAAATCGGCTGAAGATAATTTGAACAAGGTATGTAATCAAGAAAGATGGAGAGAAACTGCTTCCTCATGGCGGAGACATCAAGAGCAGAGGGGGCAGAATGAAGCTGACTGGATCAGCTGTCAAAAGTGACAGGAGGAAAATCTCTTCTGCAGAGAGTAGTTAGAATCAGAGGTGTGTTGATGGACAGGGGGAGCAGGGGAGGTGGACTTTTCATCGGGAAGCTGGATAAATAGTTGAACGAATTTGAAGAGGGAAGGTAAAGGAGTGGACCAACTGGAGAGCTCTTGTATAGAGCCAGTGTAAGCTCGATTAAACAGAATGGTTTCCCTTTCTGCTGTAACCATTCCATAATTCTGTGCAAAATTCACCATGATTCAATGAATAAACTTTCTTTTCTGGCTGTAAGAACTACAATATGCTTTTAATGCTTGTGCACAGAACAAGATTTATCTGGGGCGTTTGTAAAGTCAAGGTGAGCTGGCTGGTGTAATGGACCTGCATCAAAAATGAAATATTCATGATAATTAGTATGATGTGGATTTATGAGATAAACAGACTGCTATTTGCCGAGCCAATAATTTTTCCCTATCGAAGGATTGTGGTTCATTCAATACAATCCCTCCTCTGGCAGTATGATGATGAACCTTTATAAAATTTTTAATTTAGTCATACTGGTAACAAGCCCTTTCGGCCATGAGCCCGTGCTGCTCAATTGACCTACAACCTCCAGTACATTTTGAACAGTGGGAAGAAACTGGAGCACCCGGGGAAAACCCACGCAGACGTAGAGAGAACGTACAACTCCTTACAGGCAATGCGGGATTCAAACCCTGGTCCTGATTGCTGGTGCTGTAATGGCATTGCGCTAACCGCTGCGCCAACAGTGTTTTTAGATCTATATAAATCCTGAGAACACAAGACACATAAGAGACTTCAGCTGTTGAGAGGAACTCATCAGGCCGAGCAGCACTGGTGGGAGAAAAAGAATGAAAATTGGTTCCGATCCAAAATGGTGACCGTATCTTTACTCCCACTGACGCTGCTCAGTATGTTGCATTCACCCTGAGATCAGGGACTGGATGTGATGGCAAAGGATGGAAACAGATTGGTTTATTTTTTTAAACCCGTGCTTAGCTTCTTTTGGTAAAAATGCACACAAAAGAAACATCCCTCCCACCCACCTCCATGGTATAAACTGCCTCTCACTGATATATGCATCAAAATTAGACAACTGAAGCCTGAGAAGCAAACTCCTAGTGACAGTGGATTTGTGTTCTAATCCTCTTTAGCCACAACATTAACCTGCTTACACAGCTCGTTTGATTTGCAGTCACCCTCTCTTTCCCCCCCCCCCCCCTTCCAAGTTCATCATTACAGTAGTTCTGAGGTGTTACAAAATTTATAGAAATGTCTAACTTGCAGGACAGAGATAACCGATGATTTTGTTTAAAAGTGTGCCTGGGTGACTTAGCGGGAACAAGAAAACACAGATGCCGTTGAACTTGCAGCATTGAAGATTGACAGCAGAAGCATCAATCACAGGCATTAAAGTCGCTTGGTTCGACGTGCTACTTTGGCCATGCCTTGATTCATGCTTTCTGTCCAGCTCCAGTTGATGATTATTGGAATTTCTTCTTGTTATTGATTTCATTGAATCTGGAAGTAGAGGTGTTAAATGTTGCTTCTGATTGTATCCTGGGCCATGACACAATGATCTAGATCAGGGTGGCCAAAGCACAGCTCGTGAGCCAGCTGCAGTTCTTTGTCATATAATGTGTGGCTTGTGGAAATATGTTGGCTAAGACAGGGGCATAGCCAGGTTATAATTTTAGGGGAGCAAGCACATCAAAAAGGTGGCATGACACACACTCGATGGTGAGTCAGTGGTTGAATGGCAGGCTGCACTGATTTTTTTGGTGGTGTTGGACCAGGGAGGGGTGGGGGGTAGTTTTCACTCTTCTATGGCTGCAGACAGTGGGGCTGGAGGAGAGGGGGGTGAGAACACCCATTAATAGTGTGAGAGGTGTGAAATATGTACACTGAGTGAAACAAGATATGAGAGTGTGATTTCAGTGCTTGGAAAATTATTGAGCCTATTTGGGGGTAAACCTTCATTTGGAAAAGCAGAGATGAATCAGAGTCGGGCCATGGAGGGTCAGCCAGTAATTCAGCAACATCTTTGATTTGGTTCTGGGAACTAGGATGGTCCAAAGGGGATCCAGGGAGAGCGAGAGATTTGATCCAGGGAGAGTGGGAAATTGGATCCACAGTTGGTTCACTGGCAGGTGGAAGGTATCAGATCATTTGGGGGTGGTGAGGTGATGCGAGAGATGTTCTGAGGATGTAATGGAAAGGGGCGATAACTTAGGGACAGAGCCTAAAGATGTGGTGGGTGAAGAGATATAAACCGAGATGAGAAGGAACTGCTTCTCCCTGAAGAGTGAATCTGTGTAATTCTCTGCTCAAGGAAAAAGGAGAGGATGCCTCATTATATGTATTTAATTCAGAGACATAGGTTCGCTTCAGGCCCACTGGCCCGCATTGTCCCATTATACCCATGCGACTTTCTTTCTTTGGCTTGGCTTCGCGGACGAAGATTTATGGAGGGGGTAAAAAGTCCACGTCAGCTGCAGGCTCGTTTGTGGCTGACCAGTCCGATGCGGGACAGGCAGACACGGTTGCAAGGGAAAATTGGTTGGTTGGGGTTGGGTGTTGGGTTTTTCCTCCTTTGCCTTTTGTCAGTGAGGTGGGCTCTGCGGTCTTCTTCAAAGGAGGCTGCTGCCCGCCAAACTGTGAGGCGCCAAGATGCACGGTTTGAGGCGTTATCAGCCCACTGGCGGTGGTCAATGTGGCAGGCACCAAGAGATTTCTTTAGGCAGTCCTTGTACCTTTTCTTTGGTGCACCTCTGTCACGGTGGCCAGTGGAGAGCTCGCCATATAATACGATCTTGGGAAGGCGATGGTCCTCCATTCTGGAGACGTGACCCATCCAGCGCAGCTGGATCTTCAGCAGCGTGGACTCGATGCTGTCGACCTCTGCCATCTCGAGTACCTCGACGTTAGGGGTGTGAGCGCTCCAATGGATGTTGAGGATGGAGCGGAGACAACGCTGGTGGAATCGTTCTAGGAGCCGTAGGTGGTGCCGGTAGAGGACCCATGATTCGGAGCCGAACAGGAGTGTGGGTATGACAACGGCTCTGTATACGCTTATCTTTGTGAGGTTTTTCAGTTGGTTGTTTTTCCAGACTCTTTTGTGTAGTCTTCCAAAGGCGCTATTTGCCTTGGCGAGTCTGTTGTCTATCTCATTGTCGATCCTTGCATCTGATGAAATGGTGCAGCCGAGATAGGTAAACTGGTTGACCGTTTTGAGTTTTGTGTGCCCGATGGAGATGTGGGGGGGCTGGTAGTCATGGTGGGGAGCTGGCTGATGGAGGACCTCAGTTTTCTTCAGGCTGACTTCCAGGCCAAACATTTTGGCAGTTTCCGCAAAGCAGGACGTCAAGCGCTGAAGAACTGGCTCTGAATGGGCAACTAAAGCGGCATCATCTGCAAAGAGTAGTTCACGGACAAGTTTCTCTTGTGTCTTGGTGTGAGCTTGCAGGCGCCTCAGATTGAAGAGACTGCCATCCGTGCGGTACCGGATGTAAACAGCGTCTTCATTGTTGGGGTCTTTCATGGCTTGGTTCAGCATCATGCTGAAGAAGATTGAAAAGAGGGTTGGTGCGAGAACACAGCCTTGCTTCACGCCATTGTTAATGGAGAAGGGTTCAGAGAGCTCATTGCTGTATCTGACCCAACCTTGTTGGTTTTCGTGCAGTTGGATAATCATGTTGAGGAACTTTGGGGGACATCCGATGCGCTCTAGTATTTGCCAAAGCCCTTTCCTGCTCACGGTGTCGAAGGCTTTGGTGAGGTCAACAAAGGTGATGTAGAGTCCTTTGTTTTGTTCTCTACACTTTTCTTGGAGCTGTCTGAGGGCAAAGACCATGTCAGTGGTTCCTCTGTTAGCGCGAAAGCCGCACTGTGATTCTGGGAGAATATTCTCAGCGACACTAGGTATTATTCTAATTAGTAGAATCCTAGCGAAGATTTTGCCTGCAATGGAGAGCAACGTGATTCCCCTGTAGTTTGAGCAGTCTGATTTCTCGCCTTTGTTTTTGTACAGGGTGATGATGGTGGCATCACGAAGATCCTGAGGCAGTTTACCTTGGTCCCAACAAAGCTTGAAAAACTCATGCAGTTTGGCATGCAGAGTTTTGCCGCCAGCCTTCCAGACTTCTGGGGGGATTCCATCCATACCTGCTGCTTTGCCACTTTTCAGTTGTTCGATTGCCTTATATGTCTCATCCAGGGTGGGAACCTCATCCAGCTCTAGCCTTAGGGGCTGTTGAGGGAGCTGGAGCAGGGCGGAATCTTGGACTGAGCGGTTGGTACTGAAAAGAGATTGGAAGTGTTCTGACCATCGGTTGAGGATGGAGATCTTGTCGCTGAGGAGGACTTTGCCGTCTGAGCTGCGCAGCGGGCTTTGGACTTGGGGTGAGGGGCCGTACACAGCCTTTAGAGCCTCGTAGAAACCCCTGAAGTCGCCAATGTCCGCGCTGAGCTGTGTTCGTTTGGCGAGGCTAGTCCACCACTCATTTTGGATCTCCCGGAGTTTGCGCTGAAGATGGCTGCATGCGCGACGGAAGGCTTGTTTCTCCTCTGGACAGGACGGCTTTGTAAGGTGAGCCTGGTGGGCAGCTCGCTTCTTTGCCAGCAGCTCCTGGATTTCCTGGCTGTTTTCGTCAAACCAGTCCTTGTTTTTCCTGGAGGAGAAGCCCAGTACCTCTTCAGTGGATTGCAGTATGGTAGTCTTCAACTGATCCCAGAGGGTTTCAGGGGACGGGTCCGTGAGGCGGGTTGCAACGTCGAGCTTTGCTTTGAGGTTTGCCTGGAAGTTTCCTCTCGCTTCGTCTGACTGCAGTTTTCCAACATTGAACCTCTTTCTGGGGGCTTTATTGTTCCTGGGCTTTGGCTTGAAGTGAAGGTTGAGCTTGCAGCGAACCAGCCGGTGGTCAGTGTGGCATTCCGCGCTAGGCATGACCCTGGTGTGGAGCACATCTTGTTTGTCACTTTCTCGCACCAGGATGTAGTCCAGGAGGTGCCAGTGTTTGGATCGGGGATGCATCCAGGTGGTCTTAAGGCTGTCCCTCTGCTGAAAAAGGGTGTTTGTAATGACAAGCCGCTGTTCTGCGCAGAGCTCCAACAGGAGGCGCCCATTGTCGTTGCACTTGCCGACGCCATGCTTGCCCAGGATTCCTGGCCAGGTTTCTGAGTCTTTGCCGACACGAGCGTTGAAGTCGCCCAGGATGACAACCTTGTCGGCTGTAGGGGTACGTTGGATGAGGTTGCGCAGGTCGGTGTAGAACTTGTTCTTTTCTGCTGGTTCCGCCTGGAGGGTTGGAGCATAGACACTGATGAGGGTGATGTGACGCTTGTTTTGAAGTGGGAGTCGCATGGACATGATTCGGTCCGAGAGGCCTGTCGGAAGGTTTTCGAGTTTGGAGGCAATGAAGCTCTTGACCATGAAGCCTACACCAGATAGGCGACTAATTAATATATTAAACTCATAGGTCTTTGGAACATGGGGGTGGTTGGGGGGGGGGGGAGGGGGAAACTGGATCTCTCAGAGGAAACCCACACAGCAAGGAGAACATAATGAACTCCTTACAGACAGCTACGGATTCGAATCCTGGCTGCTGGCACTGTAGCATTGTGCAGACACCGGTGTTCTCCTGTCGTCACAGCCATCATCACCACATCATCACCGTTCTGTGGTTCCGCCAGTAGGTGTCGCCACAACAGGCCCAACACTGTGTGCAGATGGGCAATGGAGAGCAGACAGGGACAGTCAGTGTTGGATTACACAGGGATGGAGCGAGAGATCCTCCTCAGTCTGAAACTGTATGTGTGGAAGGTCACTCTCTGGCATAGCGAGCGGTCTTGGAATGAACCTTCAGCTCCCAGTGCTTGCCACGAGGTGCGAGTAGGATTCACACAGTGGGCCAATCTCCTGGACTTGAGGTGAATCCAAGGTGGCCTACCTACCAGCAAAAATGATGCACCAGCGCAACATAGGAGACTGAGCAGTGAGCACACAGTTCAGAAAGCTGTCACTTTTGAAGAGGTTACTGGGCTGAGACAGGAATCGTGCATGCCGATGCTCACCATGGTTGTGTTAGTGGGTGTGGCTTGCAATTGGAAAATATTTGGTACATGTGATATATTTTATATCCATCTATATATACGCATGTAAAGTCGACCCCCACTATTTTTGGCCCTGGCTGCCTGCCCATCCAAGCTCCCAATGCCCCGAATGAAACAGGTACTTACCACAGTCAAAAGTAGTATGCTCGTAATAGTCTGGTCCCTAAATTTTACCTGAAAAGTTCATTCCTAAAATTTGACTATTACACGAGTATATACGGTACAAGTGTACTTCTTGATTATTGAAACTAATACAAATTAGCAGTTTAAAAAGTACATACATGAATAAATATTATGTACATGTATTTCTTAATATTTATATAACATTTTTGTTGTTAAATGTGCATGCCTTGCGGCTCTCAAACATCTGAAGTTTATTGTATGTTGCTGTTGCATTGAGCAAGTTTGGCCACCTCTGATCTCAGTGGTGCCTTGGCCATTATTTATCGGAGTATTTATTTGTGTGAGTGAATCACTGACACCAAATGCATTACTTTTGTGAGTGGCAGGATTCAGCAGAAGAGGGGTCTTCCCCACCCTTCCGCCACCCAGGATGTCATCAATATGCATGGCAGAGTGGGAAGCAGTTAGTGTTTTGGAAGTGACCATCCAGACTGGGTGAAAAGGAGAAGGGATACATCATTAAACTCTTCACCAAGACATTGTTAGGGCTACGCTTTTAGTAATCAACTCTTTGGTTTTCTTCCTTTGTGCTTAAATTCAGTTATTTGTTGGTGGTGCGATTTCGCCATGAAAAGGTGCTGCTTCTGAAGACTTGATGAGGAAGGGGAAGGTCGCACCCATTAAGGTTCGACTGAGAGAGCTAGCTCTTGGTTTAGCATCTTATCTGAGGGATAGCATCTCCAACACTGCAGCTCCTCAGTACTGCGCAAGCTTATAACCTGCCTCGGAGACAATCGTGTTACCAATTACATCACGTCTTCTGGTTGTCTATGGCTTTAGTGATGCTGTGGCTCATCTTCCAGCAATTAACGGATCATGTCGGCATGTTTGCAGTCCACTGGATTCCTTTTTGGAATGCAGCTAGTTTTATACTGTTGATGAAAGTGGGCCAGAAGCCTGATTTCGCAAAGGAGGAACGCAGGCTCCCAGTCCAGTTGCTAGGTGGGGATGGGTTAACTTTTTTTGCAAAGTTGCAGTCCAAAAGCTGCTAAATGCCTTGTTTTAAGGAGGGGGAAAATCAGTGGCTGCTCTCACTAATAATAGGGCTACCCCTCAAGCCGAGTGGATAACGTGTGGGCAGCATTGATTCAGTATGACTTGCCTTCCTCTGGCATTACTCACAATGAAGGGTCACCCATGAATCGTGGCATCTGGCCAGGGCACTGCAAAAGATTTGTGGAGCCAGACTTCAGTGAGGGAATTGATCCTTTCAGACCTGGTGGGGATTGAGAGGTGGAAGGAGAAGTTCAAAATGACAAAGAAAATCCACATAATGAGACTTCTGTACACCACTTGTTCAAGTTTACAGTCTGGTTTGATCTTGCTTTGTCTAGAAGTAAGTCTTTAACATGAGATGGATTTCTGCATGAAATTAGAAAGTTGCTTCATACTCTGAGCCATCTAGGTCACACGCTTTGGAATTCCCTCATGACCATTGTCCCTTTCCCTCTTCACGACATTCTTTAATACTTGCCTCTGTGTGTGTGTGTGTGTGTCAGTGTGTGTGTGTGTGTGTCAGTGTGTGTGTGTGTGTGTGTGTGTGTGTGTGTGTAATCACTTAACCAATCCTGATTTTGTCAGATTTTGTGCAGACGATGATCCTTCACTTTAAAATATAAATTGTTGTCTGCTTTGCTGTGACCTAAGTATTGTATCATGGGTGATATGTGTGACCAGGCAAACATTGCACCTTTTTCCCCATCCTCAGCTCCAGAATTTTACCTAGACTCTCCGTGTGATCCACAGGTAAGTTTACGTGTGTGTGCACGAGATTTGGTGGTAGGTTCTAGAGGGGGAAGGCTATGGTTCTGATACCACACTCTATCTGACCCATGGCCTGATGTTCTCCCAATGTTAAACCAAAGACCTTCAGATTAGAATTCATTGATCTAGGATCAGGCTGATTGAATCTGCATGTTGAAACTTTACTTTATATTTTCTCCTCTTTTCATTGGTGTATTTATTTTGTTTAGTTCTTAATTTTATTTGTGGCTAGCCTTCCCTTATCACTGATTTTGAGCAAGATCAGTGAGCCACCTTTTCTTCTTTATTCTTTCTTTTTCTTTGGCTTGGCTTCGCGGACGAAGATTTATGGAGGGGGTAAAAGTCCACATCAGCTGCAGGCTCGATTGTGGCTGACAAGTCCGATGCGGGACAGGCAGACGCGGTTGCAGGGGAAAATTGGTTGGTTGGGGTTGGGTGTTGGGTTTTTTCTCCTTTGTCTTTTGTCAGTGAGGTGGGCTCTGCAGTTTTCTTCAAAAGGAGGTTGCTGCCCGCCGAACTGTGAGGCGCCAAGATGCACGGTTTGAGGCGATATCAGCCCACTGGCGGTGGTCAATGTGGCAGGCACCAAGAGATTTCTTTAGGCAGTCCTTGTACCTCTTCTTTGGTGCACCTCTGTCACGGTGGCCAGTGGAGAGCTCGCCATATAACACGATCTTGGGAAGGTGATGGTCCTCCATTATGGAGACGTGACCCACCCAGCGCAGCTGGATCTTCAGCAGCGTGGACTCGATGCTGTCGACCTCTGCCATCTCGAGTACTTCGATGTTAGGGATGAAGTCGCTCCAATGAATGTTGAGGATGGAGCGGAGACAACGCTGGTGGAAGCGTTCTAGGTGATGCCGGTAGAGGACCCATGATTCGGAGCCGAACAGGAGTGTGGGTATGACAACGGCTCTGTATACGCTTATCTTTGTGAGGTTTTTCAGTTGGTTGGTCTTAACAATAATCATCTTCAATTTTTGGCAAAGCCAAAAGCATCAGGTGATAATGAGCAAATCATGTGCATTCCCTTTGCCCTCTGCTTCCAACAACCTAAAATAAAAACTCCAAATAATCAGATCCCAATTGTCACTGTCGTCAGCCTTACTCAGGGGAGTTCAACATCTGATGGGAAGCTGCTGTAACCTGCAAGAGAGCCTAACAAATCAGATGAGGTATTTCACATCACATGGTTAGTGATGAAGAAGATCGTCGTCCTATGCATCATGCAAGTGTCTTTTTGTTTCTGGCAAGTCTGTGAAGAGAAGGCTAGGTCAGACAGCACTCTGACCACACTGTGCATGTGTCTGCATTACGAGAGGACATATGTAATGGGTCCTCAATCCCTAGATTCAGCTTAGCCTTCCGTTAGTGCAAGACTGATGTCTTCCCAATGCCGTGCTATTGAGAAGTTTGATGAGCAGGCAATCTGATTTGTTTCCAACAGTCGCAATTTGTGCTTTTTGTTTTTAGGAACTGAACGGTCCCAGTCCTGGCCTTGCTCTCATCGTGTGCTCCAATGTTATAATTTGCTGAAGAGGCAGAGATTCTACACAATCCAGGAGCATCGGTGTCGTCTCTGAAAAGCCTCATGCATTTTCATTCTAGTAACAGTGTTGTAAGCCATGGCCATGCTGGACAGAGAGATGTGTTCGGCTTTAGAATCTTGGGATGTTTAGAGCAAGCACTGCCAGAACTGTTGCCAACAAGCCTGAATGGCCTCTTCAGGGGGGTTGCCTCCAAGCAACAAAGAGGTTAAGTGCTACGTCTAGAGTTGCCAACTCTGGATGTTTTACTGACAGTTTCATCAGGTGACCTCTGCCTTGAACTACCACAATCTGTCAAACTATTTACCCTTGCCCAGTTCACGTAACTTACTGAGTTCAAACACAGGGAACCAAATGTTATTGTTAAAGTCCTGATTATTTTCATCTGGGTTGCTTTCGGGAGACTAAACTTTCATTGCCAGCAAAACCAGTGCAGTCCTGGTGTGCTGGCAACCCTGGCCAAAGTGTGAAAATGCAAATCAGTTTGGAGGGAGAAAGAAGATTTCAAAGGTGCACACTTTCGACAGGCTTGGGAAACTGAATGTGTTCAAAAATAAAATCCGTCCATGCGCAAATGAAGCGAAGGAATGTTTGCTCACATCCGTCGGTTTATGTAAGGGGTGATTGTGCATGTGTGTTATACTTTTTCCCTTTTTAAATTTCTGAATTTACTTGATGGGGAATGAGCTTGAGGGGGAGGGGGAGCTTGAGGGGAAGGGCTGATTCCTGGTTTTGGGTCTAGTTGTGGATTTGAGGGTAATCACCTGTTTTGCATTAGATATCAGTGGGGATTTTCCCCCTACATCAGAAACAATTATTTTGAGACATCCAGCTGTGTTGTGGATACCCATGATAATCACCTGTGTTTTCACCAACTATCGACTTCAGCCTTCTATTTCTTCCTCTTTCCTTTGATGCATTTAGTTTTGTTTCCTTCTGTCGATGGCTCCTGCAATGAGGAAGACCAGAGCTTTGGTCCTGAAATCTTTTTGGTTGAATATTTTTTCTCAAAAAATATATATAGTAATATATTAAATATTCAATAAATTAAACTTTTTCTCCCAAACACAACAAACAAAAACAAAAATAAAACAATCCCCCCCCTTCCCTCCCTCTCGCCCCTTCCATACATAGAGATCTGTTCTCCATCAGAGCTTGCATGTATTTAAAGTATATAAAGTATATATAATAGTTACTTTTATATATTTTTTGTTCCTTTTTATTACTGTATCTGGCCCCTTGTCCTGAATATATTTTTTTTAAAAAAGGCACATTTATTCAGAAGGTCAGACAGCATCTGTGGAGAGAGAAACAGAGTCAATATTTCAGGTTGATGACCTTTCTTCATCAGTCGTGGAGAAAATGGACAGCACCCGAGGTCGGGAATGACCCTGGAACTGTGAGACCTTGTTCATGAGCACTTTCATTCCTCCCTCTGTTGCTGCTGCTCAGTGAGCTGTCCCAGTTCAGCAAGTACTATGGATTAAATCTAAACCCGTCCTTTGCTGCACATGGCATTTCCATTATGTATGTCCTGGGAGTCTCCAGGTGGCGCTCATGGAGTGAACACGTTTTGGTTTTTGCTCCATAAAATATACTATTTTTAACCTGTATCCACCTTTGAACTAACTTCACAGAAGTCAGAAAGATCTTTATTATTTCTCTAATTATACTTGAGTCTGAAAATTTTGAAGAAATGACTGAAGGAAAAGCTACACGAGCTAAAACCCGGGCAGAAGAAGGTGACGGCCGAGAGAAGAAACAACCAGACATTAAACTAAGTGAGATGACCTTCACTGACTTTTTAAAATTCTTTCGTGATGAATTCAAAGATGTTTGTCGCAAAAAAGACCTAGCTGAACTTCGTACAGCTTTAATTGCCTCAGAAGCTGAAACCAAAAAACAACATACCTTAATTGCAGCTCTTCAAACTGAAGTTCAACAGAAAGAGATTAGACTGACTGAGGTCGAACAGAAACTTTCCAAAGCAATTAAACAGCTAGAAGCGCTCCAGCTGAAAAGCATTGATTCAGAGAACCGTTCCAGAAGACAAAATATTCGTTTGGTTGGAATTCCTGAAGGCATTGAGAAAGGAGATCTCCTGACGTTTTTTGCTGAGCTTTTAAAAGAAGCATACCCATCCGAATTCCCTGCTGATCCACCGCTACTCGATAGAGTACATCGTATCTGGAACCGAAATGTTGAAGCTTCCAAACCCAGAGTGGTGATGGTCCGTATGCATTACGTGAGTACAAAGGATAGATTGATTCGTACAGCCAGAAGACTTGGAAATGTGACTGTTCGTGGCTTTAGTCTAAGAGCCTATGAAGATTTTAGTCCGGAGGTAGTACGGGCTCGAAGACTGTTTAAAGATCTGATGTCCGAATGTTTTGAGAAGAAACTGAAACCTGCGCTCCTGTATCCTGCGAGGCTCAGGATTTCTCCGGAGAACCAAGCTCGTCAGATATTCGACTCCGTGTCTGCAGCATGGAACTCACTGTCGGCTAATTTCCCATCTAGCGCGACCTCTCAGCCCGAGAAACCGATTATATAAAAAAAAATGCGGTAGTTATCGGTCTTTTTCAGGTTAATAGTCAGATTCTGATTTCTGACCATTCGAAAAGTAATAGATCGTTATAGCTCTAATTATCCTGTTCATCTTTAACACATTTTTATATATTTTCTTTCTCCTCTGTGAGAAATTTTTTTTTCCATTATGTATGTCCTTCACAGAGTAGACATTGGTTTCATGTGTAAGCTCAGATTTTAAACGGAGTTGTTGCTGGTATGATCCATTCACGGTTGGCATTTAATAGCTGGACTGGTTATTCTGATCACTAGAAGACAAAAAAAAACCTCTGTTTTTCCTGTTTCTTTTGTGCCTCCTCAAGGAAAATGTCTTGCAGTTCATCCGAGTCCGGGCCTTGCTTTCTTCATGCGCTCAATCATTTCCTTCTGAATATACTGGCGAGCAAGGCACTGTCCCAGAGGGGACGTTAGGAAAGGTCATTTGTGGAGTAGAATTGTCAGACACTGGATCAGTGTCCCTGTATCCCCAGGTCACTCTAACTGGGTCAGTGTTCCTGTATCCCCAGGTCACTGTGAAACTGGATCAGTGTCCCTGTATCCCCAGGTCACTCTAACTGGGTCAGTGTTCCTGTATCCCCAGGTCACTCTAACTGGATCAGTGTCCCTGTATCCCCAGGTCACTCTAACTGGATCAGTGTCCCTGTATCCCCAGGTCACTCTAACTGGATCAGTGTCCCTGTATCCCCAGCTCACTCTAACTGGGTCAGTGTTCCTGTATCCCCAGGTTCCTGTTGTCCTAGTCAAGTTGTCATCTTTACAGCTGCAAAGAATAGACCTACAGTAATTCAGCTTGACATCTTTGTCCAGATGTTTCGCTGGAGGTTTGTACATGTGACATTTGATCATGTGACATTTTCTCACTGCAGTTGACATTGGTGTCATGAAATTGCTTTGTTTTGGTGTTTGAGAATTCTCAGGGCAAGAATTATGTTAGGATGTACCAGATTATTATTTCAGCCGGATGCTCATTTTTGATAGGAATGTTTTGGGGTTGTGGTGAGGAGGTATTTGTGATCTGTATCAGGATAAGAGTTGCCAAGCACAGGATGTAAAGCAAACCACTGCAAGAACTTCATTCTGTGTTACAAAGAGTGACTTTGTTGTAGCAAGCTGGTTTACAATTATGTCATGCATAAATAAACTAGTCTTTGAATGTAAATGCCAAAAACAGTCTGCCTTTTCCTGCAGAGCTCTGTCACCTCGATCCAGACTTGGCAAAGATAGACTCTGTTTCTCTCTCACAGATGCTGCCTGACCTCCTGAATAAATGTGCCTTTTTTTTAAATATATTCAGGACAAGGGGCCAGATACAGTAATAAAAAGAAACAAAAAATACAGCACAGTAGGTGCTACAAGGCCTGGAAGCCAGCTATTTAAAAAAGATAGTATCCATTTAATTCCATTTCCTGCCCAACAAATCTTTCCGCTTTGATAAAATTGTTATTGGATTCACCTCCACCATCCCAGATCAAACTAACTGGCAACATTTAATGCATTTAAAGGCTCCTTGTGCTATTTGGTTACCAATTGGAGATGAGACCACGTTGCGGAGTAGACTTTTTTTCATTGGAGTTTTGATAACTTGTTCTGACCTATCTGTTGCTGCCAGTGGGATGATAGTATTATGATAACAAGGTGGGACTCGCTGAGAATATTTTAGATCACTTCTTGAAATGGGAAGTGTTGCACTCCAGTCAACAGATGCCTATGAATGGAATGTTTCAGGCATCTGACAGGTGATTTTTCCTTTTATTGGAGGGGGCAAGGGGTGGGTGGTTTGTCCAGCTGGTCACGAGACCAGACAACAAGGGAATAGTTGCTGCATTGCCTGGGAAATCTGTCTTCAACCTGTGGACACTGATAACCTGGGAGAGCTGGTAGATCCTTTACAACAGATGAACACTTATGGTTTCCCCAGGGTCGTACATTTACAGCCAGACCAAGCCAATGCAAAATAATGAGCCCCAAAACATACAAGAATATATGGTGGGCCTGAAGAGCAAGTGGTTTAATGAATGCCACTGTAATTCTCAGACCAGAAATCGCACATGATTGTTGACTGATCTGTTCACAAAAGCCATACAGTTTAGCAACATATTTTGATGGTGGATTGAAAGACCTGATGTGAATTTAACAGTGCAGAGTTCATGACCTTTTCTTTTCTCTTGTGTTCCATCTTTGAACTGACTCTCAAACCTCTGCTCAACTTCCAGTGGAGACTTCTAGTGAGATCAAATAAATGGCTTTGTTGATGAGCAGTTGCAAAACGAGAGAGCAATATTAACATAAACATAACATAACAATTACAGCACAGAAACAGGCCATTAGGCCCTTCTAGTCCGCACTGAACCAAACACCCCTTTCTAGTCCCACCTCCCTGCACAATGCCCATAACCCTCCATCTTCTTCTCATCTTCTCATCCTGTCCAACCTTTTCTTAAATAATACAATTGACTCCGCCGCCACTATTGATGAATGCAAATGAAAATATTTGACATTGATGCATAAATCAAAGATTATTCTCCATCTTCTTTACATAATTACTTTATCACATTTAGTATGAAATTCTTCCTGTAATTTGCCACGGGTATTATTCAACGACACAATAACCTTCACAAAAGCTTATAGCAGAATGGAAATTGATAGTGGGAGATTTTGGCATAACTAATTATACATTAAGGAAAGTATTTGCTATTTTCTTGATGATACGACCATGGGATTCTTTAAAATAAATAATATGTATATGGCATATATATCAGTTTGTGTGAAAGTAGGTCAGTGTCCCTGTATTCCCCATCTCACTGTGTAAATGGGTCAGTGTCCCCGTATCTCTAGGTCGCTGTGTAAATGGGTCAGTGTCTCCATATCCCCAGGTCACTGTGAAACTGGATCAGTGTCCCTGTATCCCCAGGTCACTGTGAAACTGGATCAGTGTCCCTGTATCCCCAGGTCACTGTGAAACTGGATCAGTGTCCCTGTATCCCCAGGTCACTCTAACTGGGTCAGTGTTCCTGCATCCCCAGGTTCCTGTTCACCTAGTCAAATCGTCATCTTTATTTATTGTTCATTCTATGCTCGCAGGTTAAAGACAAAATGGCATTTCTCCAGGACCATGGAGCATATTTACATAAATATAAGTTAGAAGTTAAACATATTAAAATATTAAGATTTATACAGTAACAGTCCATGGTACCCTAACACCAAATGTTCTTGGAGTTCAGGAGTCTGATGGCATGGGGAAAAAAGCTGTTGCCCAATCTGGACGTAAGGGCCCGAGTGCTGCAAAACCTCCTACCAGATGGCAGAAGGGAGAACAGTTTACGTGAGGGGTGTGTGGAGTCATTCACAATGTTTATTGCCTTTCGCCTGCATCGAGTGTGGTAGATGTCCTTCATGGTAGGAAGAGGGCCCCCAATGATCTTTTCTGCTGATTTCACTATCCTCTTCAGGGTCTTGCGGTCCAAGGAAGTACAGCTTTCAAACCAGGCAGTGATGCAGTTGCACAGGATGTTCTCGATACATCTTTGTAGAATATAGTAAGGATGGAGGATGGGATCTGGACTTTCCTCAGCCTTCGCAGGAAATAGAGGCGCTACTGGGCTTTCTTGGTCGTTTGAGGGTCATTGCTCAACCTTGAACACTAGAAAATAAAGGTTCAGCCTTTGTACAATCTCCCTATAACCCAGGCCCTTCAATCCTGGCAACATCTGATGAATCTCTGAATCTCTTCCCACTTCCCATCCAGCATTTGGGTGACCAGAACTGCACATGGTACTCCAGGTGTGGTCTCACCAATGTCTTCCACAGCTGAATCATGCTTGAGGTCCCAACATTTGCCCAATGAGGGCAAAGACCTTCCTCACCACTCCCCTTCCTCCCCCCCCCACCGACTCCCCACCACCTGAGTTTCCCCTTCCAGGGAACTATTCACTTGCACCACTCGGTCTCTCTGTTGTCCTTCATTTATTTTTTAAAAAGTAAAATGAAAATAAAACATGCAGCCATGTTTATTTGTTTCTGCCATGCAGCTCTGCATTCATTATTCCATTGAATGAGTTTACAGATCTTGCACAATATAACTTGGCACATGATCCAAGAATGGGCACTCTTAGGGATCTCAGCAACGTCCTGCTCTATCACCAGCAGTGAAACTGCGAGTAAAGTTTCCCCAGATTGGGACATCGTCTTCCTTGCATTGAGTGAAATGCCAAAAGCCCCAGTAGATGTTTGTTGCTGCTCTTGGAGGAACAAATTAACAATTGGTGAATGAAACCTTTTCTAATACATCTTTTCAAAGATTTATTAAATCCCTCCATTCATTTTCCCTGTTTTCTTTTTATGAAGAAGGTGGTGTAGCAGGCCAACAGAACAGCACGTTTGCAGAGATGATACGTTCTGGTCGGGTACCACAATTGCTGTTGACAATGTTTATCAAGTAGCTTGCAGGGCATTTTTTTATTATCTTGTATGGTTTTTGGGGTGTAATGTGCATTTTGCTGGTTCATTTTACCAACAATAGACCCTCCAGTGACCTTTCTATGGCCTCTGATGTAATTTGATCCCTGCCACCATACTAGTCCCAACTGGTTTAAAGCATCAATTAAGTATATTGTAGCACTTTTTCATGTTCTGTGTTTGAACGATTGGCATGCTAAACCCTTTTGTGAAAGGGATGTCCTGTTAAAACTAATTGTACACCAGTGCCTCCATCCCACTGCTGGCTACATGTATTGTACAGGGTGCTCAGAAGTATCTGTGAAAGGCTGCAATTCCAGCATTTGTAAGAAATGTTTCACATGCAATAGTTTCTTTGGTGCTAACAAGTGATTGATTTGATTATTTGGACTTCACCATTGACCAAGACCATAAGGAGAGTGATAAATCAAGTTTATCTTGTAAAAGAGAAGTCCTTCCCATCTATTAAAATCCAAGGGTGAAGGAAGGTGCAATGTTTCTGTGGAATTCTTTCTTTGGCTTGGCTTCGCAGACGAAGATTTATGGAGAGGTAAATGTCCACGTCAGCTGCAGGCTCGTTTGTGGCTGACAGGTCCGATGCGGGACAGACAGACACGGTTGAAGCGGTTGCAGGGGAAAATTGGATGGTTGGGGTTGGGTGTTAGGTTTTTCCTCCTTTGTCTTTTGTCAGTGAGGTGGGCTCTGCGGTCTTCTTCAAAGGAGGTTACTGCCTGCCTAACTGTGAGGCGCCAAGATGCACGGTTTGAGGCGATATCAGCCCACTGGCGGTGGTCAATGTGGCAGGCACCAAGAGATTTCTTCAGGCAGTCCTTGTACCTCTTCTTTGGTGCACCTCTGTCATGGTGGCCAGTGGAGAGCTCTCCATATAACACGATCTTGGGAAGGCGATGGTCCTCCATTCTGGAGACGTGACCTACCCAGCGCAGTTGGATAACATTGAATCCTTATCCTTTTCTGATTGGAGTCTGGCACAGTGTTTTCAACTACCACTTGAGAGATTAAAGTAATGACACTGATGACTTCTGGCCCACATCCACAAAAAGTTGGAAACCAGTGCAGAGTTCATTTTGGATTTAATTTTTAGAAAGGCAAAGGTAGAAGAAGGTAGGATGTATTGTGAGACTGAGCATCCTACAGGAAAGGTGTGGTGCCAGGTGAGATCAGTGTTGGGCAACTTTCCCAGTGAGACAGGAAGAGTTGTCGTGCCTCAAATGGCCTAAGCTTTCTACTCATTATGCAGAGGTCCTTGCTGAAAAGATCTTTCAGCATTAGTGTGACAGTTGCAACCTTTTGCAAGAGGAGGGAAGAAGTTTGTGAGGTGGGCCAATGGAAGAACAAGGAATCTCTGGTGGTGGAGCGGGGAGACTTTCCTGCAGAAGAAAGTGGAGTCAGTGTTATTTGTGTGCTGCATAGAGCCCTTTGCTGAATCCATCTGGAAGGACGAGGGCATAAGAGGAGTGATGTTGCCAGGCAGTGAAGACACTTGGGTCAAAGCCTCCCTATACATAGATGAAGTCACTGTCTTCTGTTCAGACACGCTATTGGTCCACAGACCAGTTTGAGTCTGCATTGGGCGCCAGTGTAAATCGGAAGAAGAGCGAAGGAATGCTTTTCGGTAACTGGTCCACAATCCCCTTCACAGTCAGATCTGGCTACCTGAAGGTGTCGGGTATCTGGTTTGGAGGGGTTGAGGTGTGCAACAAAAATTGGTCAGAGCAAATTGCAAAGGTCCACCAAAAATTGGGTTTGTGGGTATGATACTCCCTCTTGATAACAGGGAAGAACCTGATCATCAGGTGCAATGTGCTCTCAGCTCTACTATTTGTAGTAAAAACACAAATGCTGGAGAAACTATATAAAGTACACAGTTTAACCTGCTGAGTTTCTCCAGCATTGTGGTTTTCTTCAATCACTGTGTTTGCAGACACGTGATGCGTGTGTGGCCGATTCCAGCACCTCTGTCCTGACTGTCATCAGGGATCCAAGATGGAAAGGGTCTGAAGGGACACTATGTGCACATCATTAGGCAGTGAGGCCAAGGGCACACCCAATGTATTCCTCTTCATGATGACCACCTTCATGTAAGGTTGCACCTTACACTGAGAGACAAGGACTTGATGTACGCGGTGGGGTGATTTCCTGAGCAAACCATCTGGTGGAATGCCTCGTCGCTAGTGTTCACAAACAAGCCTCAGGACTTGGCCTGGCTGGCAATGCCTCCTGGTTAGATTCTTCCTGTGCAACAGAAATATCACGTACATTGGACGTTGTTCCCGGAATAACTGCAGGGAAGTGAAGACAGCCACCTCTTTGCAGAATGCAGATTTGATAAGAGTGTGTGGACAAGGATGCAAGAGGCCTTGTCATGCTTCAACACCTGCAGCAGCATTTCAGAGGATTCTCTGAGTTACAGGCTGTTCCTGGCACAGACACAGAATCAGATGTCCACTGCTGCTGGAAGGTGGTCAGCTCAGTGAAAGACATCCTTTGGTCTGCCCAAAACTTGTTGGTCTTTCAGGACACTAAGTTGTCGGTGAGGGACAGGCATATTCCAAGCTGCTGGAGTGTATGCTGAAGGAAGCACTGAGGCTGTGGGGAAGGACCACAGGCTAGAGTTACCGGACATTGAGGAACTGAGACCGAGGGGAAAGTCCCTCAAACAACTGAGACAGGAGTAATGACAAGGGACTACAGTGGTGGCAATGGTGTAATTAGATTTGTGATTTATTGTCCGAGTTCATACATGACATCACATACAACCCTGAGACTTTTTTTTCCTGCAGGCGAGGCAGAATTACCACTAATTGGTCGTGCAAAAATTAATCTGTACCCAGCGTAAACGTAAACAAACAAAGAACTGTAAACTGATAATGAATGTCAGGAAACTGTGCAATACAGAGAACAAAAAGAAAATCATTAAAGTGTACAGTATATGTAACAATGGGCATGTATAGATATGGCACTAAGGACGTGTAAAGACTTCTAACAGGTTTTTTTTGTGAATAATGTATTGTGAATTAAATTTATTTTTGGATGAAAAGCAAGTGGTGCATTGCTACATACCACGAACAGAAAATGAAATTTTATTCTCCTCTGTTGTCCATTTTCCTTGTTACATTCCTGATTGTTCCTTCTGTCTGTCTTTGCTCCTTCCCTTCTCAATTGTAGATTATTTATCTTCTTTCTTCCTGAGGCTGTCTCAAAATTTAATTTTCTTGATAGGTTGAAAATTCCAGACTTCCATCCTGCCATTTTGGGGGAGACACTGACAGTCAGCTGGAAAGGGCTCTGGTAGTCCTGGAATCTGTTGGGACTTGCAAATCCACCTGGAAGGTTCAAAAGCAGATTCCATTTTCCTGCCCGAGAGCATCAGGGAATGGAATTGCAGGGCACAAACTATCTTCAGATGTCCCACACATCCTGGAGTATAACCCATTGGGTGATATTTCCTTTTTTTTTTAAATTGGGTTGCCCTGGGAATTTGTGGAACATTTGTAGATAGACTGCCCTGCAGTGACAAGCCACAAGCTGCTTCCTCCACTTGAAACTTCTCCTGCGCACATTAGGGCTGCCACAGAAAAGTTTGGAATGTACATTTGAGACCTTCTTCCTTCCTTCCGACTATAAGCAGCACTCAAGGGTTTTATTTGCTGCCCTCTTCCAGCCCACTCCTCCAAGGTGGCAGCTGGAGAGGCTGCTCTGATTGTCAGCAGCAAGGTTGTGCAGGAGATGTGTAGCTGCCTGTTCATAGATGCAGCATAACCCTGGCCTATTGCAAGCTCTGAGGAAAACCAGTTCAATTTTGAGGCACGAAGGCCTGAGCAAATGCTTGGGAGCCCAGCAAACTAAATTAAATTATAATTTTAAATTAAAATTTAATTATGTTTAAATAAATTAAAATTTTAAATTAAATTAGACATGCAGCACCGTAAACAGGCTCTTCTGGCCCACGAACCGTGCTGCCCAATTACTCTACACCTTGTACATTTTGAAGGTTGGGAGGAACTGTTGCTCATAGACAACTTAATAAATGTTGCTCATTAACACGTACATTTTCAGCATAAAGGGAAAGATACTGTAGTATTGTATCCACTGTCTGAATTATTGTCAGAGTACATGCATGACTGCATACAACCCTGACATTCTTTTCCCTGCTGGCCAAGCAGATTCTAATTATTGGTGACTATAAACTATACTCTGAGGAAAAAATAAGAGTCCTTAAGTGAGTCTCTGATTGAGTTGTTTAGGAGTCTGATGGTTCAGGGGTAGCAACTGTTCCTAAAGCTGGAGGTATGAGGCACCTATACCTCTTTCCTGATGGCAGCATCGGGGACAGAACGTATCCTGGATTGTATGGATCCTTGATGATTGCAGTGGCTTTCTGATGGCACTGTTCTATGTAGATTTTGTCAATGGTTTGGAGAACTTTGCCTGTGATCTACTGGGATTTGCCACTCCTTTTTCAGGGCTCTCTGCTCAGGGGTATTGGTGCCCCCATACCTGACCATGATGCAACTTGTCAGTACAATTTCCACGACGCATCTGTAAACGCTCGTCAAGGTTTTCAATGTCATATCGAGCCTCTACAAGCTCTTTAGAAGTAGCGGCTGCTGTGGTTTCTTCATGATGACAGAATGGTGGATCAGTAATTTGCTCACCCACTTCAACTCTGACCCCTCAGTGATCATTGGATCGTAAGTCTGGTTTTCCCTTCCTGATGTTCACTATCAGCTCCTTGGTTTTGGCGCCATTGGGTGTGAGGTTGTTTTTGGTGTACCATTCAGCCAAGTTTCAATCTCTCTCCCGTGTGCTGACTCATCAGCCCCTTTTTATACAGCCCACTATGATTCACACACTTACTTTAGCACCCAATTAGTGTGCAACATGTTCCCATGTAGGGTTATAAAGAATCGGCTAGAGCAGCATCAGTGGAAGAGAAAGGATTGTCAACATTCAGGCCAGAATCCTTCATCAGGACAATTCTTTTTTTTTTCTCCCACTGATGCTACTTGACCCACAGTTCTCCCTGTAGATGGTTTGTTACTCCAGATTCCAGCATCTCTCGTGTGGCTCATGTGCAGCGATGGCATAAGGACAAATCGAAAGGTTGGATGGAAGGTAATACAGGACAACTCTCCTGCTCCATTTCACAATCTCATCCATCAGGGAAATGGTGTTTCAGTTTAATGCTTCATGTAAAAGCAACTGTAAAAAAAGAAGGATGATGGGTTCACATTTCAGGTGGGTGAATACTTCATTGCATTCCCTATGTGATCCACACAGCGGGGGAATAGGAAGGAAGAAGGGAATAGACTGGCCAAAAGTCAATCACACAAAGGCTATAAATTGGAGGGGTTCTTTGAACGCTCTACACTGACTGGAGGTCAGTCCTGGAAAAGTGAATGACCCTGGCAATCACAATGGTTTAATGAAGTGCATCATTGTTGCAAGCCTGAACTGCTCACTGGCAGGACTCCCACAGGAAATATACAGACTCTGCTGTGCCTTTATATGTTAACTCTGCTTTGGGCACCTTATTCTGTCTTTGTGACCATTTGTGCACTTTGTATGGTTATTCTTCAATCAGCAAATGGATGGGAAGGGGAAATGTAAAGAAATATTGGCTGATGTGCACCGCAAGGCACTGTGCGTTCCATTGGTTTTACCCCTTCAATTGCTGTGATGAATAGGCTCTGTTTGTAAGTTTGTATCCATTTGCACCTTCACTGTAGCTGAGGCACTGGGCTGTGCATTTAGCCACTGCGGGGTGTTAAGTGGGTTCACGGATAGTCTTTTCCTTTTTGTACGTTATGCCCATATGTGTGTATTTAACAGGTCAAAGAATAAAAGTGTGTGCCGTTCTCTGCCCAATTTTCTATTTTAATCTGATTTATTAGATTTTCTCTCCTCGTCCCCTCCTCTCTCCCGGCCCCCTCCTCCCCCCCTTCCCGGCCCCCTCCTCCCCCCCTTCCCGGCCCCCTCCTCCCCCCCTCCTGGGTGGTTTCTGCCACCCTTCCTGCAGATTTTGGGGGTTTGCTCTTTTCTGATTGTGTTCTTTATAGCATCAATCCTTCCTTCTCTTTGCTGTGGGTGGGTCTGCATAGATAGGGATCTCATTTGTGTAGTGGCCTCGAAGACTCTGGCTGTGTCTATAGTTTCAGCCAGCTTCAACCTATCCTTCCCTAAAAGTGACTTTTCCACTTCGGGATGGGCAGTCCCCCATATTAGTTGATCAACTAATTTATCCTCTATATCCTTAAATCTGTTTTTGCTGCAACAATTTTTAGTCGTGTGTAAGTTATCAACAGTTTCATCAGTCTTTTGCTTTAAGCCTTGAAATTCATAGCGTTTAATTCTGAAGAGACCTGGGTTCAAGGTGAGGAGCAAACTTTGCAAATATCTGCTCTGGATAATTTTTCTCCACCTCTGTAAGCTCCAAGCTATTAAATAAGTCAAGGCCTCGTTCACCTGTCCAGAGAATTATACAACTGACCTTCTCTTCTGCTGTTGTATTTTTAAAATAGCTTTTGAATGCTAAATTGCATTTCTGATGAAACTTTTTAAACGATTCAACAATGTCTTCAGACTCCCAGTCCACCACTGGGTGGACTGCTGTTGCTCCAGCCATTTTTGTTTCTGTAATTTTTTTTTCTTTTTCCCCTTTGTATTTCAATGACTTACAATCAATTGTATGGCTTTATTCTTGTTTACTTATACTGCTGCCACCATGTTATGTCTCTGTGTTACTTGGGAGGTTTCTTAAATAACTTAGATGCAAGATTCAAATAACAAAAGAGACTTTACTTACTGATACCTTCCACCATCTCAGGAAACTGTTCACACACTCTTATACATATACATACACCCTACAGTGGTGCACTACAGTTACTGCAGTGAGAAGGGTGTATTCTTGTGTGGTTACAAAACAGTTCACATTATCCTGACTATACAACAATTACAATATATTTCAATCAGTAAATAATAATAGTGTCTTCATCTCCCCGTACTCATTTTATAGTAAAACTCCCTTATGATAATTTAAAAGGGGGAGAGAAAAAAAAAACTGGAAAGCCTTGGATCAGTGTTCATCACCCAAAAGAGAAACTTAATGGTATCAGGAAGTGACAATAAATCAGAAAAAAGCTAGAAAATATTGTTTATTCAAATTTAAGAGGAATCAAATGTAACACTTCTAATTTTCTCTAATTCAAACAAGATCACGTTGTAATTCATGCACATGTAGTATTTCAATCTGACTCTAACATGGCAATGCTGGATGTGTGCTCAGAATCTGGATATAGCTATTAGAGCTGGGCATGGGGCAATCACTTGAAAAGGAATTGACCATAGGATGGACCAGCAATTTAAATTTGTTCTTCAGTCTGAACTACAAACAAAGGTTTGTTTGAATAACTGTACCACAAAGCCTATTTCCTGTTCAGCATGTCCTTCATTGAAAGAAATTTGCTATCTTTCAGCTGTCTGAACAGACCCAGAATTGTTTTTGACACCTAACTCTCATCGCCGAAACACTTGCAACTTTGACAGTAGCGTTCCCATCCTTTGAGCCAGTAAATAAAAATATACCTTGACAAATAGTTCTAATTGGTGGAAATATCATGAATGTACACACTACTTACAGATAGTGCCAGATTTGAACCCTGGTCACTGACACTGTAACATAATTGTGCTATCCACTATACTAACCATAAATGGACATTATTTACATGCAACAATCCCAAGGGAGGGGGGAAGGGGTGTTCATTTATATCCCAGCCTGATTATGTCTTGTGCATTCAGTCTCAATCTGCCGTACTTCAGAAGTACAATGTAAAATCTGTCCACTACGTCAAGCATGTGATAACATAATTCCCTGAGTACATTCCATTCTTTCTGTGGTGTTACACTGGGATGGGATGTCACTGGCTGACTTGGCTCAAGTTCCTCTCCAACTGGCGTTCTGGGTTTCAGAAGAGAATTGGCACGTGCATTTCTGGAGCTTTCATGGCACCAGTTCAAGGTGTAATTCACCTTTTTAAAAACATAATGTGGAAGCTATGGAGAGGGTGCAGAGGAGATTTACCAGAATGTTGCCTAGATTAGAAAATAAGTCTTGTGAGGCAAAGTTAGAGCTGAGACTTTTCTTGTAGTGAAGAAGGATGAGGAGAGACTTGATTGAGATCCACAAGATTCTGAGGGGCATAGAAAGGGTGGATAGACAACATCTGTTTCTCAGGGCAGGAGAAGCAAACACCTGAGGACATCTGAACAAAGTGAAGAGAGCAAGGTTTAGGGAGACACGAGGAGTAAGTTTTTTTTAAAAAAAAAACTCCCGAGTTATGGGTGCCTTGGATGAATTGCCAGAGATGGTAGTGGAGGATGAAACATTAAGGGCATTTAAGAGACTCTTGGACAAGCACAAGGATGGAAGAAAAATAGAGGGTTACGAGATAGGGAGGGTTTAGTATTTTTTTTAAGGAATATATAGGTCGGCACAATTTCCAGGGCCGAAAGGCCTGTACTGTGCTGTCGTGTTCTATGCTTCCTCACCCCTCAAAAGATCCAGGCTGAGGGAATCCAACAGTATTGTGGGTGACGTTGTTTGTGAGATCTGGTACTCCATCCATTCTTAGCAAACATAAAAAGGATCCATTGTCATTATTTTGATGTAAGTCAGCGACTTCTCCCTAATTTCGTGCCTGCTATTTATACCTTAACCAAAATTCCAAGACAAAAGACTTTTTTTAATTTTGATAATCCTTATTGTTGTTTGTAGGACCTGTACACAAATAGGCTGCCTCATTCCTCATGTTATGCAGTGACCAGAGGACATCATTGGCTTTAAATGGTTTTGAAGCATCTTGAGATCATGATAGGTGCTTTATAAATAAATGGAAGTTTTTTTTTCTGTATAAGTTAAAATTGTTAATAAATTGTGGAATCTAAAGGCCCTTTTATAGAGTAAAAGAATGTGATTTTCCATTCTTGCATCACAGAACGTACCATCATAAATGCTCCGTGAGCGGCTCCAAGGTGCCGACTCCAATCCCTCTTCAACCTAGTGTCAATGGTGGAGTGGAGTGCTTCGCCATGCATCATAAATGTACTGCTGCTGCAAGCGGCTAGCTAAGGGCAGGCTGATGACATCATCAGCCTGCGACTCAGGACCCACACCAGGGCTCCCACAGTGATTGGTGCTGGGGTTAGGGCTCCCTCCTGCCACCCCGAAATGTCCTCTTCTTGTTTTCCCCCTCTGCTCCTCGCTCCTTCACCAAGGCTGTCGAGACTGAAGAGCAGGAGGGCAGCGAGGAACCAGAGGCCAAGTGGGGACAGGGAGAGTTGGAGCCCGTCGCGACGCTGGGCGCAAAGAGACCTGGTTGCAGATCCCCACAGCCTGGGAGGAAGGAGGACAGATGTTGAGAAGTGGAGACGAAGAAGCAGAGCCAGGAAGTCCAATGGACCCAAGAGTGGAGTGAAGAGCTGAAGGGGCAGCACTGGGCAGCAGAGCTGGAAGAATGATCAATGGCTGTCTTCGTTACCCATAATCCCCCACACAGCTGGAACAACTCTACGTTTCCAAGAGTGGTTTCAGCTGCAGGGGGGGATTATGGGTAATGAATACAGCCATTACGTGGCGCAATCGTTAGACCTCACGGTGAAGGGCTGTGCTATGGCACCACTCACCCTGCCTCCGTAATCTCCGGAGGACCTTGCGCCGCTCTTCATAAAAGCGGCGCAGGACCAACCTTTTGAGGGCTGCTCCATGAAAAGGTAAATTCAAATTTTTCTCCACGGATGGAGCCAGCCTTGAGGTGGAGGCCCGGCATAAAAACACCTTAGGGGCCCACATGGAGCTGATAACCAAACATGAGGTTAGAGATACACATCTCAATTTATGAAGCAATTAGGAATTAAACTGTATAGGGATGAAAATGTATCAGAGCTGAGTTTGTTTTGTTTCTGATTGGTAAGTACAATAAGTTCTTGTATTTTTTGATTTATTGTTCCCAGTCTTGGACACTGGATATAATAGATCATTCTTAAGCTCTGGAAGGTCTATTTTTCATTTCTTCATTTGATGGATAATAGGTTGAAATATTTCATTTTCTGTTTAGATTGTCTCGTGTAAGTGGGCTTCAAACACTTTTTTTGCAGGTGAACTTCTGCAGAATGTTATTTTTTGTTGGTTGTCTGTCAAATGACGGTCAATGAGATAAAATAGAGAGAATTATGATTCTTGACGCATTGATACCTATAGGCTCTTTCAGTTTACCAAGGGCTTTTAGAAAATATCAGCGGGTCTGTTTATTGTCAAATGTCCCCAACAATGATGATTTTTATTTTCTAGCCAGATGGAAGGGTCCTTGGAGGCAGTGATTAAAGGTTGTTTTGTGAGGTATCTTTTCCACTCCTTTCAGAATACAGTTGCTGTGAACTAAATAAATCGTCTGTACATTTTGTAAAATTGACCTGGAATTTTGCAGTTAACTGAGAAGGCTGTCACTATGACTTATGAGGAAAGATTGCGCAAATTAGGATTGTACTCCCTGGAGTTTAGAAGATTGAGAGGGGATCTCATAGAGACATATAAAATTCTGGCAGGACAGGACAGAATGGATGCAGATGGGATGTTTCCAAGGATGGGAAAATCCAGAACCCGAGGCCATGGTTTGAGGATAATAGGCAAACCATTTAGGACCGAGATGAGGAGGAATTTCTTGACCCAGAGGGTGGTGAATCTGTGGAATTCATTGCCACAGAGGGCAATAGAGGCAGGTTCATTAAATATATTTAAGAGAGAATTAGATATATTTCTTCAGTGTAAGGGTATTAAAGGTTACGGAGAGAAGGCGGGGACGGGGTACTGAACTTTAAGATCAGCCATGATCTTGTTGAATGGCGGAGCAGGCTCGAAGGGTCGAATGACCTACTCCTGCTCCTATCTTCTATGTTTCTATTGCTGACCTAGTAGAAATCTGTGGCTGGGATATCCACTCATTAAGCTGATTTACAATCAGGTGATATCTAAATAAAAGTCCAGCAATGGTGACCTCATGGTGGCTGAGGAGATGACCCCATCAGCCTGAAGGAAATGAGTTGATTCATATTTGGAGTGTGAACTAAAACCTGAAATGTTAACAACTTTCAAAAAAAAAAATTGGGAGGGTGTGAATATTGGACTTGGAAGCAGGCTTGGACATCGGCAGCAGATCTTTGGGCAACATAACATTTGGAGGCGTTTAACATGAGGGTGGGTCATCATTTTTCTCCAGTTGTCATGGACATGAACACACACACTCAACATTTTTGTAAAATTTAAAATTAATTGTTTTTTTTTTAATTTAGACATGCAGCACCAAAACAGGACATTTTGGCCCATGAGTCCGAGCTGCCCAATTTAAACCCAAAGTGAACGGTGGGAGGAAACCAGAGTGCCTGGGAAAAACATGCGTAGACACAGAGAGAATGTACAAATTCCTTACAGATAGCATGGGATTCGAACCCCAGTCTCGATAGCTGGTGCTGTAAAGGCATTGTGCTAACCACTAGGTCAGCCAAGCTGCCTGGGACTGAAGCTGATCTCTTATTTGTGATGATTTAATTGGAAGTCTGTTATGACATTTGCATCTGGGATGCTGATTACATTTGCATGTATCTAGGATTGAA
Source organism: Narcine bancroftii (assembly GCF_036971445.1). Lineage (NCBI taxonomy): Eukaryota > Metazoa > Chordata > Chondrichthyes > Torpediniformes > Narcinidae > Narcine > Narcine bancroftii. The sequence goes on from NC_091478.1 coordinate 78,558,176, forward strand.
ATCCCGATCCAGTTACACAGTAATCCTTGTAGGTTAAACAGCGCGAGGTGGGCAGAGTTAAACAATTCTCATGACAATCGATCAGATCAAAAGCTCTGCAGAAAGGCCACATCTAGTTGTAGATGCTGGCAATTCAACATAACGGGTGAAAAGGGCTCCAAAAGCAAATCTGCCCTCAACAAGAGCATACCCCAGCATGTGAGTGTCAAAGCCAAGGTCGAACATTGACAACCATGTTCTACCAGTCATGCTGAGGAGATAGATCACCTTGGAATCCTCCTGTGGTTTTCACTATGATGCAGACAATCTTCAGCCAAATTGATTCACTTCTCATGACATAAAGAAGCAGCTGAGAGCACTCCAGATACAGAACAGGTTGTGGGCCCAAACAACATTCAATTGTTGTCCTCCATGTTGCGCTGTGCCTCTAACCAGGTTACAACACTGGGATTGACTCAGCAATGTGGAAATCAATGTGCTGGGGGAACCATGTGGGAGGGGCATTAAGAGGAAGCCTGGCATAGATCCCTGCTGGCCACCAGTGTGGAGATGCAGGAAGGGAAGTCCTTTCCGACCATACTATTGTAGTAGATCAATAAGAATAGAACCTGATGATTGTGGCCTGAGCCAACTGAAAAGCAGCACAAGAGCGAGAGATGATTGTAGAAATTAATGTTACAATTAAAAGCCTCGATACATGTCTGAGGCTATGGTGTCCCCTAGTACTAGTACAGCTCTGATTTTTCAGGAGACTTTAAATGCTATTCTGAATAAAATTTGCAGGTGCTCCTGTGCAGTACATGGAGGCTGAACAACAGTAATCAGCTGGTGTTTTTAGCTGGGAATTGCTTCACGCTATACAGCCTTTATTGAAGTGTTCCAGAGATTAAAGAGCTTTCTGAGCGAAGGCTGCGTAACTGTTATATTGTGAGTAACTGGGTTTTGAATTGCTGCCTAGAGCTGACATGAGAAAACTGCTAGTGATGGAGGTGCTGGGACATTAGCAATCACCAGAACACATTTTAGTGTCTTGTCTGTCATATTGGAAAAGCCTCCCATCAGATTTACAAATCTTGTGAGTTCCTCTTGTTCTCTGACAGCAATGTCTGCTCGAGAACTTTTGCTGCCATGTCTGTTTGTGGACAGGTGTGTTTTAACTGTGTGTGACAGACACACTGTAAATGTAATCTATCCTACTCTACTTGGATAGAGGTGGCATCAAATCAACTCCTCTTTATTCTTTGGGGCCCATCTATTCCCTGTGGAGCCTGCAATGGAAACTGTCATTTTTTTTCTGACTCAAATTGACGAGGTCATCTTTCAAAAGGGAAAAAATGCAAGTGTCTTACTCTTCCAAAAACACCAATCATCTTTGTTAAAATACTTTCATTATAAATGAGCATGTAGTTCCTGGATTGTACAGGGATAATTTTCATTCTTAATTTTATGTCCCTGTTATTTTGTCCCAGCTTAATAGAATATACTGATATTAAATGACATGAAATTATCTCTTCTTATTCTTGGATATTTTTGCACCATCTTTAATGGGAGTGATCTTCTGAAGAACAGGTAGTGGTCGTTCAATCCCTTTTGTGTCCTGTGTGGATAACTTCTGGGTTGCTTCTTAGATCCCTATCTTTAATTCGGGTTTCTTGTGTAACTAAGAACCAATTGTATTAATTTTTAATATTGTCAATGAAGCTAACAGACTTCATTGAGTGGGGCAGGGATTGGGAGGGAAAAGAGTTTTGGGTTTTCCCTACCAATAATGTGAGGAGTTAAAACACAATGCTGGAGAAACTCAGCAGGTCAAACAGTGTGCTTTATGTAACAAAAATAAAGATACAGAACCAACATTTTAGGCTTGAAACCTTCAAGTTATGGAAAAATGTCTGCAGGTGCCCAAACAAAATGGTGGGGGGGAGGAGCACTGGCTCAAAGGAAGGAGGTGGATAAGGGAGGAAGGGCACAGCAGCAAGCAGGGGGAGGAGGGATGGCTTCATGAACAGAGAGGGAAGGGAGTGGAGAACAGGAAAGAGGACAAAGACAAAGGGAAAGGGAAGGGAGGATGAATGGAGAGTAGGTTAGCAGAAACCAGAGAATCGACATTGGTGCCATCAGGTTGGAGACAGAAAATCAAGTGTTGTTCGTCTAATTTATGGGTGGTTTTGGTGGGATAGTACATGAGGCCATGAACAAATATGAGCATGTGAGTGGGATGCAGAACTGAAACGGTTGGCCACTGGGAGATCCCTATCACTGATGCAGACAGAGCGAAGGTGCTCAGTGAAGCGATCTCCCAGTCTGTGCCCAGTCTCTCTGATGCAGAAAAGGCCTCAAAGGACCATCAGATGCAGAAGATCGCTCCTGCGGATATATGTGAAGTGTTGTCTCATTTGAAAGGACTATTTGGCACCCTGAATTGTGGTGAGGAAGGAGGTGTGGGTGTTTGTGGCTCTTCCTGCGGCCACAGTGGAAAGTGCAGTGGGGGCAATTGCTGTGGAGGGATGAGCAGACAAGGGAGTGAGAAATGCTTTCCAACATCAACCCTGGAGTTAAACCAGTAAGTCTGCAGATCTCTATTGCATCTGCCCCCAGAATGAGGTCTTCTGTTCCAGATCATACCCAAATGTTCTTCTTCTGCAAAGTCATGGCTTCCCTGCTACCACCATCAACTCAGCCCTTAACCGCATCTCCTCCATTTGCCCTGGTTCCCTCTGCCCAAGGACTCTGCCCTGGTTCCCTCTGCCCAAGGACTCTGCCCTGGTTCCCTCTGCCCAAGGACTCTGCCCTGGTTCCCTCTGCCCAAGGACTCTGCCCTGGTTCCCTCTGCCCAAGGACTCTGCCCTGGTTCCCTCTGCCCAAGGACTCTGCCCTGGTTCCCTCTGCCCAAGGACTCTGCCCTGGTTCCCTCTGCCCAAGGACTCTGCCCTGGTTCCCTCTGCCCAAGGACTCTGCCCTGGTTCCCTCTGCCCAAGGACTCTGCCCTGGTTCCCTCTGCCCAAGGACTCTGCCCTGGTTCCCTCTGCCCAAGGACTCTGCCCTGGTTCCCTCTGCCCAAGGACTCTGCCCTGGTTCCCTCTGCCCAAGGACTCTGCCCTGGTTCCCTCTGCCCAAGGACTCTGCCCTGGTTCCCTCTGCCCAAGGACTCTGCCCTGGTTCCCTCTGCCCAAGGACTCTGCCCTGGTTCCCTCTGCCCAAGGACTCTGCCCTGGTTCCCTCTGCCCAAGGACTCTGCCCTGGTTCCCTCTGCCCAAGGACTCTGCCCTGGTTCCCTCTGCCCAAGGACTCTGCCCTGGTTCCCTCTGCCCAAGGACTCTGCCCTGGTTCCCTCTGCCCAAGGACTCTGCCCTGGTTCCCTCTGCCCAAGGACTCTGCCCTGGTTCCCTCTGCCCAAGGACTCTGCCCTGGTTCCCTCTGCCCAAGGACTCTGCCCTGGTTCCCTCTGCCCAAGGACTCTGCCCTGGTTCCCTCTGCCCAAGGACTCTGCCCTGGTTCCCTCTGCCCAAGGACTCTGCCCTGGTTCCCTCTGCCCAAGGACAGGATTTCCCTTCTCACCTACCTCCCCACCAGCCTCTACATCCAACATATTATCCACCACAATTTCAACATGATCCAGACACCAGACACATCTTCCCAACTCTTCCCCTCTCCACCTTCTGTGACTCCGTCGTCCACTTGTCCCTTCCCTCTAATCACCCCCTTGGTACCTACACCTGTGTCAGCAGGAAATGCTACACTTGTGGCCACCCCTCCTCCCTCACCACCATTCAGGACCCCAAACTGTCCTTTACAAGTGAAGCAACTCTTCACTCGTGTCTTCGTAGGAGTCATTCACTGCATCTGGGGCTCCCATTGTGGCCTTCTCTACATTGGAGACTGGATACAGATTGGAAGATCGCTGAGCACCTTCGCTCGGTTTGCAGCAATAGCAGGAATCTCCCAGTGGCTAACCATTTCAATTCTGCGCCGACAGATTCTGCGTCTGTGGCCTCGTGCACTGTCAAACCAAGGCCACCCACAAATTGGAGGAGCAACACTTTGTATTCCAACTGGGCACTGTCCAACTGGATGGCATTAACATCAACTTCTCTGGTTTCCGTTAGGTCATTCCCCTATCTCCGTCTCTTCCCAATCTCTCTCATTCCTTTCCTCCAGCTCTCCTCTCCATTCAGAGAACTATAGCCCCCTCTCCCATCATTTCTCAGCATTTTTTTCTTCTCACCTATATCCACCTCTTGCCCTGGGCCTGTGCTCCTCCCCCACTCCTTTTCCCACCATTTTAATCAGGTTCCTGCCTGCTTAGACCCAAAATATTGTTTATGTATCTTTATCTATGCTACATAAAGTAAAATATATAAATAAAGATCAGCATTGCTCAAGAGATGGGGGAGAAAATGAAAATATAATATTCAGGTTAAAATTGTATGATCCTCTGTACTTTATCAATTAACTCTATAAATTAGATAACTTGATTTCTTTATACTTGTCTGTTGTATATTTTACACATTTTCTGTATATATTTGTTTACGTATATTTCGAAAAGAAAAAGCATCAACACTGATCTGGTGGCTTTGATTTTGGATCAGTCCCCTACTCGCACAATCTTGCTTCAGGTTTCCCAAACAGAACAAATGCATTATATTTGAATAATTCCATTAATCACCTTAAAACATTTGAATACAATAATTTCTTAATCTTCATGCTCCAGGGTATACAAACATGCTGTGATAATCTAACTTCTGGAGCCCAGAATCTGTGATGGACTTTCAAATACATCAATGTGAGGGTGATCAGAATGGAATGCAACATTGTGATTATGGTTTAATTTTTGAATGATTTGCCTTCCCCAACCTGCATTTGAATTCAATCTTAGCAGGTTATTACCACAAACGTCAAACACGTTTCTAGACTTGGTGGCAGTGGGTGGCTATACAAGCTGCAGTACTGACTGAATGATGGTGCACCAAATACCTCTACTTTCTCAGAAGCCAAGGAAATTAGTTATGAAGCCAATACCCCTTGCCAATTTTGTTTTCCCTTTTTTAAAAACGTTTTATTTTAATATAGAAAACATCCTGACCAGGTGCATCACAGTTTGGTAAGAAACTGCTTTGTCAAAGACCACAAGTACTGCAGAGATTGTTGAACAGGCCAAACTCCCCTCTACCTGATGCATGGACATCAGAACATGAGAAGCAAGAGCAGGAGTCAGCCATCTGGCCAATCAAGCCTGCTCCACTGTTCAATAAGATCGTGGCACATTTCGCTGTGGTCTCTGTTCCACTTACTCTCATGCTCTATTCCCGAAACCCTTAATTCCCCTACTGTGCAAAAATCTACCTAACTGTGCCTTAAATGTATTTAATGAGCCAGTATCTACTGTTTCCTTGGGCAGAACATTTCACAGATCCACTCTGGGGTAAAGCAGTTTGTCTTAATCTCCATCCTAAATCTTCTCCCTGATTCTTGAGGTTGTTCCCTCTAGTTCTAGTCTCACCTACCAGTTTTTTTTTTCACACCATAAATCACATTAGTCATGATATACACTGTTTCTTTTTCACACATATACAGTGACTTTTTCTCCCCCCCCCCCTTTCCTCCCAAACCACCCCCCAACCCCCCCCCTCTCATCCATTTTACGTATACAATCTAGGTTGCATTAAGCCAGTCAGACAATGTTGTCATTCAACAAAATTACACCAGAAATTCTACTGAGTCCATTCTTTTCTTTCCTTCTCCTTCCATCAACTTAGGTAATGTTTGTCCCCGGTAGGTTTTCGCTATTGTATTTAATGTAAGGCTCCTATACTTGTTCGAATATTTCAATATTATTTCTTAACCTATATGTTATTTTTTCTAATGGAATACATTTATTCATTTAAATTTAGTAGTTTCTTTCTTTTAATTTGGTTATGTATTCCATTAATATTTAAAGACATATAGTTCAGCGTAGCCCTTCTATATTTTGTTTATCTTCTCTTTCCGTTTTTCCATCATTACCTTTCCTCCTTTTCCATTTCTGTTTTCTTATTTTCAACTCTTTATAAGACAACATTCCTACAACATCCAACATTTTCCTTATTCTCCTATTTCTATCTTATTTATCCCCAATCTCCCCTTCACCTCCTGAGTTGTCCTTCATCCCTTGTCGGACAACCACATCTCCCCTCTCCATTTGGATTTGCGAATCCACTCGCAAGCATCAACTGATTTTGCAGTGACCGCTATTTCCCCCCACCCCGCCTCCCCCAGAAAAGATTTCACTTTTCATATGTCACAAAGGTCACTCTTTTAATTCCCTCCTTATTCTCTCTATTCCATTACCTTCCCTTATTAATTCTTGTCTATACTATCTATATTTTCCTCTAAGTACAGATACATTCATGTATGCTCATTGTCTCTATTCACTCTTATACCTCTTTACCCGCATACATATCAATCGTAATCAATTTTACTCTCATTACCCGTCTTCATCCCTCAGTCTATTTTTGTCTTTACCCACATACATATCAATCGTGATCATTTTTACTCTCATTACCCGTCTTCCTCCCTCAGTCTATTTTTGTAATTGTTCTGCAAATTTTCGTGCTTCTTCTGGATCCGAGAATAGTCTGTTTTGTTGTCCTGGAATAAATATTTTCAATACCGCTGGATGCTTTAGTATAAATTTATACCCTTTCTTCCATAAAATCGCCTTTGCTGTATTGAACTCTTTTCTCTTCTTTAGGAGTTCAAAACTTATATCTGGATAAATGAAGATTTTTTGCCCTTTATACTCCAGTGGTTTGTTGCCCTCTCTTACTTTTTCCATTGTCTTCTCCAGTACCTTTTCTCTTGTAGTATATCTTAGGAATTTTACTACAATAGATCTTGGTTTTTGTTGTGGTTTAGAGGCCAATACTCTATGTGCCCTTTCTATTTCCATTTCTTGCTGTAGTTCTGGACATCCTAGGGTCTTAGGGATCCACTCTTTTATAAACTCCCTCATATTCTTGCCTTCTTCATCTTCCTTAAGGCCCACTATCTTTATGTTATTTCTTCTGTTATAATTTTCCATTATATCTATTTTTTGAGCTAGTAGTTCTTGTGTCTCTTTAGTTTTTTTATTAGATTTCTCCAATTTCTTTTTTAAGTCTTCTACCTCCATTTCTGCTGCTACTGCCCGCTCTTCCATCTTGTCCATTTTCTTTCCCATTTCTGTTAAGGTCATCTCCATTTTATTTATTTTCTCTTCTGTGTTGTTTATTCTTTTTCTTAAATCCTTAAATTCCTGTGTTTGCCATTCTTTAAATGACTCCATGTATCCTTTAATAAGAGCAAGTATATCCTTTACCTTGCCTTTCTTTTCTTCTTCTATTTCACTGTACTCTTCCTCTTCCTCTTCTTCTTCCTCTGGGTTGACCATCTGTTGTTTCTTTGGTGCCCTTTCCTCCTCTTCTTTCTTGTTTCTATTGTCTTCTGTGGTCTCTTCTTGCTGCAGGTGTTCTGCAGCTGTCGTTGCCGGCTGTGGAGATCGACTCTCCAGCTGGTCCCCCCTCCCGTCGGTGTGTTTTTTTTCATGCGCGGTTGCGTACTTTTACTCGGCTCTGCGAGCCATTTTTGTAGTCCATTATTTACCGACCTGAGGGAGCGGGTTTCTCTCTCTGCAGCGGGCCTCTTCGGACAGGTAAGGCCTTCACCTTTTTCCTCCTTTGTCTTCTCTTCCTCTCTTCTTACCGTTGCTTTCGATTTTTCTTTTTTTGTCGCCATCTTCTTTCCACCTTTATACTCACTTTTCTGTAACTTTTATTTCTGTGCCTTTGTGTTTTCCTTTGTTTTTCCCGACTTTTCTGGAGAGGGCTGGAGTTCACCGTCCGGCCACTACTCCATCACGTGACTCCTCTAGTCTCACCTACCAGTTGAAGCAACTTTTTAATTTTACATGTTTCCATAGGATCTCTCATTCTTCTGAATTCCAGTGAATATGGTCCCAGGTGACACAATCTCTCCTCATTGGCTAACCCCTTCATTTCTGGAATTCTGGAGAAAAAAAAAGAACGTCCGGGTTGTACCTGTATGTGATAACCTGTATGTTCTCTGACAATAAATCTGAATCTAACCTTCTCTGCACAGCTTCCAAAACTAGTTTATCCTTTCTCAAGTAAGGAGACCAGAACTCTAGACGATGCCTCACCAGTACCCTATACAGCTGCAGCAGAGCTTCCCTTCTCTTAATTCACTTCCTCTAGCAAAGAAGGCCAACATTCCCTTGCATTTGCAAACGTAGAGTGTCCACATCCTCTGCACAAGTTGCTTTTCCACTCAATTTGGTGTCATTGGATACGCAACCCTCAGTTCTCACTTCCAAATCATTAACATATATCGTGAACATTTGTGGGCCCAGTACTGACCTCTGCAGAACTCCACTCAGCACTGCCAACCATTTATCCTAACTTCTACGTATAATTCAGCTGGTCACTCCTTCACGACTAGCAAGGAGACAGTTCAGATCAACCACCCCCGCTCCATTTCTTTACACACTCCATATTCTCTTGGGTGACACCTTGAATTATTATTTCTTAAAAATGGCCTGTCTCTTGCAAACTTTTTGAACTTTATTTCCAGGCAAGTTAGCCCACTGAAAAATTATATTTTACTCAAGCCTCATGTTTGGATTCTGTGGATAGAAACCTCCTTGCTTGTTTCTCCTTCCTATGCAGTTTAAGGGAAGCCATCTATTCTCAACCATGAACATTTTAAAATATTACCCTCCATTCTTGGCTGCCTGTTTAACTTGTGGAGAATCGGGGCAGGAGCTTGGAATTTAAAAAAAATTAGTGTCAAACACCTAGGCCTTAACCCAAAATCTACTTGCGGAAACTATCATCTGTCTGGACAGCTTTTGCTTTCACCTTTCACTGTGTGACTCTGCAGGGCCACATGTACTACAGCATTTTCAAGGCACAAGGTCTTCCATCAATGAACAGCTCTAATAATAAAGCCTTTGTTAGTGTTAATCAGCTGGGTTATGAGTCACTTGAACACTAAGCTTTATCACTTTGCTTCTTCAGACTTTCTTTCATGGATGGTGATAACTAGTAGCTGATTGTGTGGGATTAACTGCCTATTAACCCTGAATGTGAAAGCTCAGAGATCCATATGCTCACTTCCAAGAGCTTTCAATGTAGGGGAGTAAGTGAGATGAAGGAAGCCCACTTTCTTCCACTCCATAATTATGCTTTTAATGTTTCTTTTTCTTCTCCCTTTGGTGAAATCCATTTCTTGGCTTTGATAGTGCATTTTCATTATGTGCTTTCAAGAAAGTAATGATGTGTGACAGGAACCACTTTAGCAGGCAATGGGATGTCCATATTACAGTAGCAGGTACCAGATGGAGCAGCAAGTAACTGATTCAGTTAGTGTTTGAGGCTTGGTGAGCAAGGCACAGATGGCAGATAAAGGTTACTTCAGGCCAACTGAGGCAGCAGCTAGCAATGAACCAGGAAGTGGAGACTGGTTAGCTTCTTTGAAAAGAATGCCCTTGATTTTCAGAAAAATGAGCACACAACATTCAGCTGCGGAAAACTTGATGGTAAAGTAAATCAAATGAAAAAATTAGGGGTCATTAAAAACTGCATTGAATCAATATGTTTTGCATTGCAGATTTCTCACATGTACTCTGAATCTGAGCCTGTCTAATCATAGAGGTGGCTAAATATATTGGGATGCCACTTTATAGTTGGGGTAAAGATGTGGTGTTCTGTGCAGTTATGTGGGAATTTCAAGGAAGTTCCCACTGCCTAGCACACAGCCATTGTTAGGGGGAAAGATCTTCAATATACAAAAGGGATGTGTTTCTAAAAAACCATTTCATTGAGCAATATTTTAAATGTTGAAAAAGCTAAGCAAATGTATTATGGGAATTTTGTTACAGTGTGCACTTGTGAGTGAAGAGCATGTGTAACCAAAAAGTGAATGGCCCTGTATTGGAAATGAGGATAAAGAATATCTGTATCCAGGAACTTGTGACTGTTGCTTTGGCAGAAGGTTGGTTGATCATTCACCCACTGGTTGTTGTTGATAGTCCTTGAATATGCCAATTTGCATAATCCAGTTCCACTGTAATCTCCACATTATGGTTGATTGCAAGTAAGAGTCAAAGATGAGTTTCTCTTTGGATTTTGCTCTAAGAGGAGAAATAAATTTTGATATTTAGGAAAAACTCCATCTGTCATCTGGCTATTCTTCTGTGCTTCAGTAATTTGATGATGGAAGGAAGGAGAGATTTAAAGATGTGCTCTTTATTTGTCTGATTGAGAGGGCCCTGCACTCTTGAGATTACAATGCCTACATTCAGTATACTGACTACAACCTGTAGGCATGGAAACCACTCATGCGCTGATAAATTTTGATGTGTATCAAGTCTGTAATTTGCAATCAGGTATGACCATCTGAGTGGTGTGCTGGAACTCCAAATATAATACAATAAAGCATGATTCCTTCACTTGGATGGTAGGATTTGAAAACAATATTATTTTCAACAGGGATTCAAGTAATTTCAGATTATGTAATTAATCACTCTGGCACAAAATCTGATGATACAATGCACCGTTTTGGAGATCAGTGCGCGAGTGATCTACTTTGTGCTGAATTAAAGCAACACTCCTGTCACTAATATTCCCGGTTGCCAAAGTAAATCAGTTCAAGGCACCTCTGTACTTGTGCAACCTGTATAATGCTTTGTGCAATGTTGTTATCCAAAAGCCTCTCTGGTAAGAATTAATTACTGTTACAGATTGCCAAATATTATTTGCTGCTGTAAAAACGAATGCTGGAAGTACTCGGAAGATCAGACTGCAACTGTGGAAAAGTGGGGGAGGGGTCTCTCTGATGGGATAAAAATAGGGTGATCATGAGCATAAGCTGTAAACAAAGTTATCTGATTAGTGAGTGAGTGGGAGCCAGTAGAGAAGAACAGAGGCAAAAGAATGAAAGGGCTGTGAAATGTGAAGCAGGAGGGTGTGCCGGACAGATCAGACTGGGCATGTCCTCCACTCCCCGAGAGAAACAAAAGAATAAAAGGGAAGACAAACAAGCTGAGCCAATGAACCACTTCTGCTTGTCTGAGATGGTGATGAGATGCTTTTGCAAGAAATAGCCAGATTTTACCAAGAATGGAGAGACTGAGATGCAGATGGTAAGAAATGTAACCTGGAGTTGGTCCTTATGTTCCCTCTACCAATAACTAAAGTGTTGGTTAGTTTTCTCCTCTAACCTCACATCAGTTGATTATTTTAATATCTAAAGGTCTTTCAAATTAATATGATCTTTGGTTTTGGGGCACCTGATGGAAGTTCAGTGTCCTGTCACTGTCTTGCATACGCATGGACACACACACATACACGCACAGTTCCCCCTAAACATTTTCCCTTTTACCCTTGACCCATGTCCTCTGGTTTGTAGCTCACCTACCCTGAGTGCAAAAAGCCTATCTACATTTACTCCATCTCTCCCCCTCATTATTTTAAATACCTCTATCAAATAATCCCCATTCTTCAACGCTCCAGGGAATAAAGTCCTAACCTGTTCAACCTTTCTCTGTAACTCAGTTCCAGGCAACATCCTAGTAAATCTTCTCTGCACTCTCTCTCTATCTTATTGATTTCATTCCTGTAGTTAGACAACCAAAACTGCACACAATACTCTAAAATTGTTGTCACTGATGTCTTATACAACTTTAACATAACATCCCAACTCCTGTACTCAGTACATTGATTTATGAAGGCCAATATGTCAAAAACATTCTTTACTACCCTATCCACGTGATGCCACTTTCAGGGAATTGTGTATCTGTATTCCCAGATCCCTCTGTTCTACCACACTCCTCAGTGCCCTTCCATTTACTGTGTATGTACCATACATCTCATTGTAGCTTTACCCCCAGAAATGAATGACTAACGTCACCTATGAGCTAGTGTACTCTGATCTCCAGCGTGAAGCTTTAACTCATGGCATTAACTCTGAGCCAAGACTGACCAGAAGGTTTCATTGTAAGATTTCCTGATTCTGATTGCTCAGTCCAGCGTTATCTCTCATCTGTGTTATGACCAATAAGTAGGAAGGATTCAATGGGGAAGATATAGGACATTAAAAACTCTCCCTCCTGTAGTTTTGTGGTTAACTGTTGCAGCCAACAGTGCTGAGAGATGATAGCAGAATGCCCTTCGGGATGCATTTTCTGCCTGGGTCCCCCTGAGGCTGCTGCTTTCTACCTCTGTTCCCCTGTACCTTCCATGTAAACTAGACTCAAGAGTAAGCAACAATTTAAATGAAGAGAAAGCAAGTAATTTCCAACCTGTCCGGGCATGAATCATCCAGAGGCACAAATGCTGGTATCACATGGGCAGAGCTGTTGACTGACTGTGCAGCTGCTGGTTTGCATTAAACAAACCATTCTCTGTGCCTATACAATTCTCTCAATACTATCGAGTATGGCACTTCATTATCTGAATCCTGACCCCATGAAGCAGCCCATCAAGAAAATCCTTGAACACAATAGAAATTGTCCTCTGCTCAGCTCCTGATGATGGATGTGCTTTGGAAGCAGTGGATTCTATTGCTGAAATATTCAAATGATCAATACAAGGGGAGCGGGTGAGCATCATTGTCTGGTATGGTACACCAATGCCCTGAGCATAAAGCCCTCCAAAAGGTAGTGGATGCAGCCCAAGACATCACAGGCAAAATCCTCCCCACTATCGAGTCCATCTACAGGGAATGCTGCCATGAGAGGAGCAGCAGCAATCATCAAGGATCCACACAACCCAGCACATGCTCTGTTCTTGCTGCTGCCATCAGGAAAGAGGCATAGATGCAACAAGACTCACACCACCAGGTTCAGGAACAGCTGCTACCCCTCCACCATCAGACTCCGCAACAGCAAATTCATTCAGAGACTCATTTAAGGACTCTTACTTGTGCACTTTATTGATTTTCTTTTTTATTCTCTGTGTTGCACAGTTTGTTTGTATTCATTGTCTGTTTGCAGTTCTTTGTTTGTTTTACATATTTATGCTGTGTACAGTTTATTTCCTTACATTACCAATTAGTTATAATTCTTGTATGCCTGGAGGAAAAAGAAACTTGGTTGTATGTGATGTCAGGTATGTACTCTGACCATAAATTTGAAATCTGAATCTGACTTCTGAGATGTTTAGATGTAGCTGCTGCCATGAGTCCTTTCTTATCCATTTCACAGTGGCAGAATGCAAAATGCCTTCAGTTTGACATGTTCTAAGCTGACTCAGGCCAAAGAAGTCTTGAGAATTCAAGGCTTCTTTTCAAAGAAAGGTTGTTTTGATCAACTTTGGCAATTCAAGTACTTGTTTTAATAGGATAATAATTTGTTTGTTATTTTCCATAAATTCTTCTCTATCTCCCTAAACCTGGTCAGACTGCAGTTTTTCCTGAATCAATGGGTTACTTAAAATGAATGACCAACTGCATATCTACCCCAACCATCTGATTTGCTGTCATCTCATTGACTGCTCTGATTTCAAAATTTGAATTTAAGCTGAAATAAGACATTCAGCCAAGTGTGAAAGTGATGTTGAGTATTGGTATCACGATGTGGTTGCTTTGAAAGAAAGTAGGCTGCGCAAGCTTTTACCTTGAATAATGAGGGAATTGAACTATTTATGGTTGCTTGTGGTAGGTAGCCGTAGTTTACTGTCGAAGTATCTTGTCTTCCCTTTCCTCATTGGCCTTTTGTTTAAAGGAGCAACTTCCTGAAGTCCAATAGTGCTGTCTTGTACTTTACAGCAGACCTAATCCCTCAAAGAATATACGTGTTTGATCTCCCACTCTCATAAATGTTGCATGGTATGTTGTAAAATCAGTTCAAGAAAGTTTAAAACTGTACTGCAAGAATCATTCAGATATAACTTAGAGTTTCTCCAGTTCACCTTTGACCCATATAACACAGGGAGGTGCCATTTGGATTAAAATATTGGTATTTGTGCGGTAGTGTTAAATTGGCCTTCGTGTCTCAGTTAAGCTGAGAATAAAGTTGGTGTTCCCATTTTAAATCTCAACTGGGAACTCTTGCTGGAATCCGTGTAGATAGCGATAGCTTCTGCATTGACTCCATTGCCTTTATAAACTATTGGATAAAATATTGAATGGCTGCACTGAAATTATCTATTCACAAAGGATGGAGAAGGAAATGGGTTAGAATGGGAGGACATCATGTCACCTACTTCATTATTGTCCTAAATTCAGGCTGATGAGCAACTTTCTGGAGTTTCACTAGATTAAGTGGTAAGGTTACAAACTTTATAACCAATTTCTCTGAAGATATGTCTAGTCCATTAATGGTTTTGGGACACACAATTCGACTGTGTAAAAGTGGACTGAGTGAAATCTTGGTGTTACTGTAAGAATACTCTATTTCTGTGTCTGATCAGACAGTGGACCATGTTTATGCAATCCAGGAAGTGGATGACATTGGCAGACCAACAAAGACTAAGCTGCAAAATGTTTGTTTTGTTTGATTTCTATATTTAGAACCTAGCTGTATAAATAGTGGCCTTCTATAAATACAAAGAGAAAGAAGAAGGAGTAGCTTGCATTTCCATAGTACTGCTCCTGACCTCCTGGTGACTCTCAGACTCTTATTAGCCATCTACAGTTATTTTAAGAAATTTGGCAGCTAATTTCTACTCAATGAGGACCAACGATTGATAGTAGTCAGGTACAGTAATAAGAGTTTGGTCAAGGGATAAATATAGGTGAGAAATCTCTGCAATTCTTTGAACCAGTACAGTGTGACTTCATATCTCCACAAGTCAGGTTAAGGGGTTTGGTTTAATATTTGAAATGATTTTATACTGTATTTCCTCAGCCAAGGACCACTGCTTCAGCCTGGATTTTGTGCTCAATAACCTTGTAATTCAGAGGTGATAATGCTACACTGGGTTTTCTAATGTGAGGGTTCTTTTGATGCATTCCAACAAAGTTCCTGTAGTTTTGAACCTTGCCCAACTGGCTGGGATACCATGCCATCATGAGGCAGCTTTGCACCTTTCTGACTTTGTATCATCCATGTGTCCTGCACTCCTGTAACACTGCATCCTGCACTTTTGTTTAATGATGGCACTGAACATAGTATTTACTCTCTCTGTCTGTCTCATGGCACAGTTCGATAAAGTAGTTTATCCTATTGTTGGCCTGATTTGCATAACCCATGAGGCTGCGGCAAATGTGAACTTTGGCTCATCTGTATATGTACTGTATATGACAATAAACTCTCAGACCATTATCATACATAAGCAGGAGTTGACTTGCCTGGTCAGCATGCTTTTCATTGTATCTCAGTACTACGACAATAAACATATCAATTACCAAAACTGAATGTAAAGTAACTAAAACTGAAGCCGATTTTTATCTTATTATCTTAATGCATTGTCTGAAAAGGTAATGGAGATGGATTCAATAATGTCATCATTTTTGATAAAGAAGTCCTCATGTCTTCCACATGCAACTGGTGACTCACACACATCTGCAGTGCTGCACTGACATAGATAAATGGAGCAAAAGACACCACCCCCCCCCCCCACCCACCTCTCCTGTGAGTTTCCATGATTCTAAACACCAAAACTATTTATTTTTCAGAATGAGCAATGTGTGTGGAATGTTTTGAGTGTGAATGTTAGTGAAATCTGAACCTCTTCTGGTCAGCTTAGGATCTGGCATGAAATTGCATCTGGAATGCTCTGTTTCACCAGGATCATAGAAGCCAACCAACAAATCAAAATGCAATGTTGCAGCTACAAAATCCAGAGATAATGAGGAAAAAAAACAAGCTGTTGTTTTGAGGAAGTATTTGTTCCAGGTTAATAATGAATTTTCATAAAGGCATCCTTTGGTGAACTCTTTCTTTGACTAAATATTCAAGGAAATAGTACATTATTTTATCTGAGGAGAAACATGAAATTCTGCAGACACTGTGACTGTAGTAAAAACAATGGCGGAACTCAGCCATTCTCGCAGTATCCGTAGGAGGTTAGGAGGTAAAGATATAAAACTATGGTGGTATACCACCAGCCAACTGCAGGGGGCAACCTCTGTACCTGCAGGAGTGCAAGAGGACAGGACAACACCTGGCCGGCTGCCAATCAGTCCACCTGAATGGATCAAGCCCCATCCAGTCGGGTGTCAATCACCCTCTGGGATATAAGCCTGCGCCGGCCTCCCAAGGCCTCAAACTGAGTTGCTGCAGCCTGGCTCTGTGGAAGTCTTTGTGGATTAAAGCCTGTTGTTCAGTCTTTACCTTGTGTGGGTCTGATTCTAACAGTGGACCACAAAAGCCAATGTTTCTTTAAGGTGGAAGGACTCGGGGGCGAAACATTGGTAAAGTATCTATTCCTCGTATGGATGCTGCAAGACCAGCTGAGTTTCTCCAGCATTCTTGTGTTTTTATTGTTCCATCTGAGATCCTGTGGAATGATCATATAAAATAATTTGAAATTTTCAGATGTTCACAGTTGTTTGGAAATTTTAAAAAGTGGTCCCACAACAATTTCAGGGAGGGAAAAAAGAAAAAGAAGCTAGATTTTAAATGGTGCTTTTCATAATCTGAGAATGTTTCAGAAAGCCGTAAGGGGGAGATGGGTACTTTCAAATGAAGTGCATTTAATGTCATCTCAGGCAGGCACTTTTTCCCACATACCAAGGTCCTATAAACAGTAATGAGTTCATATACCAAATAGCTGATATGATCATTGTTGGTTAGGACAAAATATGGACTTGCGTGCTCTTCAAATATTGTCGCTGGGTGTTTGGTGTCCAGTGAGAGGAACTTCATTTACTCGAAATTGCAGCCATTCCTCGGTGATCTGTTGAAGTGTTGGGGGTTTGAGTGTTTAGCGTTTGACCCTCTGAGCTTGGGTTGGGTGAGAGTGCGTTCGAGCCTCTGAGCCAGGATTTCAGGCCACAGGTGAGAGTGCAATTCAGTGAGACAAGGTTGATGTTGTGAAGTCGATGAAAATGCACAAGCAAATTTCAATGATAGATTAAGCAAAGGAGCATCAATTCACAATTTGAATTGGAGTCACGTGATGGAGTAATGGCCGGTAGGGGAACTCCAGCCCTCTCCAGAAAAGTAAAAAAAAGATAGAGAAAAAGCAAAGGCACAAACATAAAAACCAAAACAAAGTGAAAGTAAAAGTGTGGAGAAAATGGCAGCGAAGAAAGAAAAACCAAAAACAATGAGAAGAAAAGAAGGAAAGACGTCGGAAGAAGAAGGTGAAGGCCTTACCTGTACGAGGAGGCCCGCCGTGGAGAGAGAAGCCCGCTCCCTGAGGTCAGTCAAAACCCCGAACTCGGGACTACAAACATGGCTCATGGAGCCAAACAAAAGTGCGCAACCGCACATGCGCGAATCCTCGCGCATGCATGGATGCGCAAGACAAAAATAACACTGACGGGAGGGGGGACCAGCTGAGGAGTCGATCTCCACAGCTGAAACAGACAACTACAACACAACAGCAAGAGGAAACACATAGAAAATAATGAGAGCAAGAAAGAAGAGAGTAAAAATAAGAAATCAAACAAACAACAGATGACCAACCCAGAGAAAGAAGACCAACATCAAGACACTTCTAATAAAAATAAGAAGACCAAAATTACCCAACAAAATAAAACAAACAACCCAACAAGAAAACCAGAAGGGACAAAGATAAAGGACACAGATCCTGGAGTGGACTCAAAAGAAGAAGAGGAAGAACACAGAGAAATGGAAGATGAAGGGAAGGGCAAGTACATGGATATATTTTTTTTTAAAGAATATGGAAACAGTAAAAGAATGGCAGTCACAAGAATTCAGTGAAATAAAAAGAATAAAAAGTACAGAAGAAAAAGTGAATAGATTAGAGATGATCATGTCAGATATAAGGAAAAAGAATAGACAAGGTGGAAGAACGAAAAACAGCCATAGAAATGGAAGTAGTTGACTTAAAAAAGAAATTAGAAGAATCTGATAAAAAAGTTAAAGAGACACAAAAGCTGTTAGATCAGAAGATAGATATAATGGAAAATTATAATAGAAGAAACAATATAAAGATAGTGGGCCTTACGGAAGATGAAGAAGGCAAAAATATGAAATAATTTATCAAAGAATGGATCGCCAGGGTCCTAGGAAGACCAGAATTACAGGAAGAAATGGAAATAGAAAGGGCACACAGAACATTAGCCCCTAAACCACAACCAAAACAAAAACCAAGATCCATTCTAGTAAAATTCCTAAGATATACAACAAGAGAAAATATATTGAAGAAGACAATGAAGAAAATAAGAGAAGACAAAAAACCACTAGAATACAAGGGTCAAAAAAAAATTTTCTATCCAGTTATAAGTTTTGAACTCCTGAAGAAGAGGAAGGAGTTTAATGCAGCAAAAACGACCCTATGGAAAAAAGGTTATAAATTTATGTTAAAATACCCAGCAGTACTTAAAATAGTTATTCTGGGGCAGCAAAACAGACTATTCTCCGACCCGGAAGAAGCACGAAAATTTGCAGAACAACTACAAAACAGACAGAGAGATGAAGAGATGTAACAAGAACAAAAATGACAACAAACTATATATATATATATATATATATATATATATATATATCTATATATATATATATATCTATATTTATATATATATATATATATATATATATATATATCTATATTTATATATATATATCTATATATGTAAATAGAGTATGTAAGAACTAAGAAGGGAAAGAAAGGAAGTAAGGAGGGAATTAAGAGAGTGACCTTTGTTATATATGAAGATTAAAATCTTTTCTGGGGGGGCTGGGTGGGGAAGAACTACAGTCACTGCGAAATCAGTTGACGCTTGCGAGTGAATTCGCAAATCCAAATGGAGAGGGGAGATGTGGTTGCCCAACAAGGGACAAAGGTCAACTCAGGAAGGGGAGGGGATAGTGGGGTTAAAGGAATTTTAGATATAAGAATAGTGGAAATATTTTATGTTTTAGAAATGTTGTCTTATAATGTGTTCAAAAAAAGAAAGCAGAAATGGATAAGAAGGGAAGGTGGTGATGAGGAAACAGAAAGGAAAGATAAACAAAGTATGAAATGACTATGTTGAACTATATGACTTTAAATATTAATGGAATACATAACCAAATCAAAAGGAAGAAACTGTTAAATTTACTGAAAAAAGAAAAAATTGATATAGCATTCGTACAAGAAACACATCCAACTGAAGTGGAACACAAGAAATTAGAGAGAGATTGGATAGGACATGTAACAGCAGCATCATATAATTCAAAAGCCAGAGGAATAGCTATATTAATCAATAAAAATGTACCAATCAAAATAGAAGAGGAAATAATGGATCCAGCAGGGAGCTATGTAATGATAAAATGTCAGATATATTCAGAATTTTGGAATTTACTCAATGTATATTCACCTAATGAAGAAGATAAAAAATTTATGCAAGATATCTATTTGAAGATAGCAGACACGCAAGGGAACATACTAATAGGAGGGAATTTTAACCTTAATTTGGACTCAAACATGGATAAAACTGGAAAAAAAGCTAACAGAAAGAACAAAGTAACCAAATTTATAATTAAATCGATGCAAGAAATGCAACTTTTGAATATATGGAGGAAACAACACCCAAAGGAAAAGGAATATTCATATTATTCGGGCAGACATAAAACATACTCAAGGATAGACCTATTCCTGTTATCAGCCCACATTCAAGGGAGAGTTAGGAAAACGGAATATAAAGCTAGACTATTATCGGACCACCACCCCTGTTATTGGCAATAGAGCTAGAGAACATCCCACTAAGAATGTATAGATGGAGATTATACTCCATGCTACTTAAAAGACAGGATTTTAGAGAAATCATTGTATGACAAATTAAAATGTACTTTGAAATAAATACGGAATCAGTGAAAGATAAGTTTATACTATGGGATGCAATGAAAGCGTTCATCAGAGGGCAAATAATAAGTTATGTAACCAAGATGAAGAAGGACTACAATCAGGAAACAGAGCAGTTGGAAAGGGAAATAGCAAATATAGAAAAAGAATTAGAAATAAAGGAAGATACAACTAAAAGAAGAGAATTGGCAGATAAAAAAATAAAATATGAAACACTACAAACATATAAGGTGGAGAAGAACATAATGAAGACAAAACAGAAATATTATGAGTTAGGAGAAAAAACGCACAAAATTCTAGCGTGGCAGCTTAAGACAGAACAAACTAAAAGAATGGTATTGGCATTAAGGAAAAAGGACAAGCAAATTACATATAATCCAACGGAGATCAATGAAAACTTCAGGGAATTCTACGAGCAACTATATCAAACTGAAAACGAAGGGAAAGAAGACAAAGTAGATGAATTTTTAACTAAAATTGAACTACCGAAATTACAAACAGAGGAGCAAAATAAATTAATAAAACCATTTGAAATAGAAGAATTACAGGAGATAATAAAAAAACTACCGAACAATAAAACACCAGGAAAGGATGTATTCCCAACAGAATTCTATAAAACATTTAAAGACTTATTAATTCTTCCCCTTCTGGAAGTAATCAACCAGATTGATAAAACACAAAGCATACCAGATTCATGCAAAACAGCAATAATTACAGTAATACCAAAGACAGGGAAAGATCCACTTACACCAGCGTCATATAGACCAATATCTTTACTTAACACAGTTTATAAGATAATAGCTAAAATATTAGCAAACAGATTAGCCGACTATGTACCAAAAATAGTAAATCTAGACCAAACTGGATTTATTAAAAAAAGATGAACAACAGACAATATCTGTAAATTTATTAACTTAATTCATGCAGTGGAAGGAAATAAAACTCCAACAGTAGCGGTTGCTTTAGACACAGAGAAGGCCTTTGACAGAGTAGAATGGAATTATTTATTCAAAGTACTACAAAAATTCAGCTTACCAGAGAAATATATTAATTGGATTAAAGCATTATATAAGGGGCCATTGGCAAAAGTGACAGTAAATGGATATATATCAAAACAATTTAACTTAAACAGATCAACAAGGCAGGGATGTCCACTATCTCCCTCACTGTTCGCGTTAGCTATAGAACCACTAGCAGAACTGATAAGAACAGAAAATAAAATAAGAGGGATAAAAATAAAAGAGAAGGAATATAAAATCAGTCTATTTGCAGATGACGTTATAATATACTTAACAGAACCAGAAATATCAATAAAAGAATTACATAGGAAATTGAAGGAATATGGAGAAATGTCAGGGTACAAGATCAACGCAAATAAAAGTGAAGCAATGCCAATGAATAATGCGGATTTCTCAAAGTTTAAGAAAGAATGGCCATTTAGATGGCAAACGCAAGCGGTGCGATACCTAGGTATACAACTAAATAAAAACCTCGGCCATCTATATAAACTCAATTACCATCCATTAATGAAAAAATTACAAGACGAATTAGAGCATTGGAAAGACTTACCACTAACACTGATAGGAAGGATAAACTGTATTAAAATGAACATTTTCCCAAGGATACAATACCTATTTCAGTCATTACCAATACGCCTAACAGAGAAATTCTTCAAGGAGTTAAAGAAAATAATAAGGAAATTTTTATGGAAAGGGGGGAAACCGAGGATAGCACTAGATAAATTAACAGAATGGTACAAACAAGGAGGCTTACAACTACCAAACTTTAAAAATTATTATAGAGCCACACAATTAAGATACCTATCAGATTTTTATCAAACAAGGGGAAAAACCAGATTGGACCAGATTAGAACTAGATAAAATAGGGGAGAAGATACCTGAACATATACTATATAAATGGGATGAAAAATTGGTACAACGTAGGAATTCACCGGTATTGCATCATCTGCTCAACATTTGGAAGAATATTCATGTAGAAAGGAATAAAACAAATTACCAACTACCAAAACTAATATTGACGCAAAATCAGCTAATCCCTTTTACAATAGATAACCTTTCCTTTAGAGAATGGGAGAGAAAAGGGATCAAAAGAATAGAAAATTGTTTTTCGGGAAATAAATTATTATCCTTTGAACAAATGAAGGATAAATATAATATTACACACGATACAATGTTTGCATACTACCAACTGAAAACCTACTTGAAGGACAAATTGGGAAACAGTCTGAGGTTACCAGAAGGAAGCAATTTTGAATATGTGATTACAGACACAATGATAATCAAAAAATTTGTAACAAACATGTACATCAAACTGCAAGAAAAGGAGAACGAGGAAACAAATGGTAAACCTAAACAAAAATGGGAACAAGAACTAAAGATAAAGATAAAGAATGAAACATGGGAGAAGCTATGCTCCGGAACTATGAGAAATACAATAAACACGAGGTTACGTATGATACAATATAACTGGATACACAGGCTATACATCACACCTCAAAAGTTAAATAAATGGGACCCAACAGTATCAGACAGATGTTTTCGCTGTAAAAAGGAAACGGGAACAACAATTCATGCAATTTGGACATGTGAGAAAGTGAAAAAATTTTGGGAAGATCTAAACCAGATATTAAATAAAATCACAAAAAGCAATATACCAAAAAACCCAGAGATCTACCTCCTAAGTAATATAAGAAACAAAGAATTTGGACTCGATTTGGATGGAGCACAAAAAAGATTTGTTCTGATAGCCCTAGTTGTAGCAAAAAAATGTATTATGTCAACCTGGAAATTAGAAGATAACTTGAGAATACAACAATGGTATATAGAAATGAATAAATGTATTCCATTAGAAAAAATAACATATAATTTAATAAATTACATTACAATATTCAAACAAATATGGGAACAATACATGAAACACAATAGAGAAATCCTACCGTGGACTTCCACCACCTAAAATGACAGAAGGAGAAGATAATGAAAAGAACTGACTCAGTAAAATTTCTTGTTTATTTTTATTAAGCATTGTTTAACGGATTTAATGTATCTTATAGATTGAACTTTAAATAAATGGGAAAGGGAGTGAGGGAGGGAGGGAAGGGAGGGGGGAAAAAGGGGGAGAAAATGACACTGTATATATTTAAGAAGAAAAATGTCTGTATGTATCTTGGTCAATATAGTTTATAGTGTGAAAAATAAAAAAATTTAAAAAAAAATTCACAATTTAAATTTAAGGCTGGCCATGTTCATTTACCTTGATGAAGGAATTGAGCCCAAAACCTTGGTTATGTAATTTTATCTTTGCTATATAAAGAACACTCTTAGACCTGGTGAGTTTCTCCAGCATTGTATTTTCACTTCAACTATGGTGTTTGATTTATGTTTATTTATTAAACCATCCGTAAGATCAATGCCTTCTATTGTAATTTTATGCCTGTAAATTGAGGCACAGTGGGTGACACATTGTCACTGATTCAAAAGATCTGACCTGTGTTGATGAGATTGAAGTGGGCTGCAAGATGTGACATCACTGGGGCCAGAATCATCATGACTGTTCAAACCGGAGCACCGTGGGAGAAAATGTTGGGGGGGGGTGGGGAAGAAATTCTGAACCGAGAATGTGGGAGGCAAAAAATATTAGTCACCACGTTTTGTGTAACATGGTACTTTGTTTCAAATTTTCTATTACAAATCCACAGTGCTCATCTGGGATTTCATTATATCCAGTCACACGCCCCCTTCTCAGTCCTCAACATCTGTCTGGTTTGGTATAGTCTATGCTGTAACCATAGGCAAACCCACCATAGATCAATTAACCACAAAAATGTTGTGCTTACACAAGCATCTCAGCATTAATAATTGGTAATGACCATGAAGTATGCAGAGCTGAAAAAATATTAGCATGGGCAGTAACAATTTTGTTTTACATACAGATGGTCGAGTTCAAAACTCTTAATCCAGCATTGTCAAGTATTCTAAACTGTAATGCATCTGGCACTTAAGAATACTCCAACTATCTGGACTGTAAATTGTTCTGACTGGACAGGAAGAGTTTATTTCCCTCCGGGATTTTTTTTTTAGCTTTGCTGTCTAACAGCAAACCATACAAGTCAAGGGAGTCACATTGGGGTTTTAAATAGTGAATTTACGGAAATGTGATTTATAGCAATTTTTGCACCTGTAATACACACTACTGCTGCTGCAAAACAACACATTTCATGACGTAATTATGACAAGAAACCTGATTCTGAACCTAGAATACCTCTGCCAGAACCTACTTTTGCCTGATCCAACAACATCCAAGTCTCCAGGTTTGAGATTTGGCTCCATCATCTACTGTTGGGAAACTGGGGTGCATAAGAGACAGTATGTGATCAGTTAGGGGAGAGGAGGGAGAGAATAAAAGAAGTGAAAGAGAGAGGGAGGAGGGAGAGAATAGGAATGTCAAAAGATTATATACTCCTTTTCATGGCCTTTCCACTCCTGAATTATCTCTTGCCTTCTATTCCTTTTTCAGCTTTATCTCCCTCTCTTACTTATTTTACCTTCCCATTCTCCCCATTCCTAGGCTCCCCTTCTTTATTCTCTCTCTCTCTCTCTCTCTCTCTCTCACACCTCTGACTGACCTTCGTACCATTAAAGTATTGAGATGTAACTATTGCGATCAGTGTGTGTAAAGCTATAATAAACTCATGATTTTATCTTTAATTGTATTTAAAGTTGTAATCATTTAATAGCTCAAGTTATAGAGATGTAACATTAAAGATGTTAATGTTAACATTACAACATAAATTGAGAATTTTTGGAGATTAATAATATGTTTCTTCAGCATTATTATTGATTTTTGCTTTATTGTATCTTTTAAATGTTGCTTTTCAGCTCATAACTACATTTCTGATGGCTTCAGTTTTTAATACCTATTGGAGTTTCTTTTTAGTTTTTCCTTTTCTGTGATCTGCTAAGGCCAACAAAATGCCCGTCCATAATTGGCCCTCAAAAGATTATGATGAGACGTCTTGCTGAACTGCTACTATCCTGTTTCTGTTTCTTTTTTTTTCACACCATAAATCACATTAGCCATGATATACACTTTTTCTTTTTCACACATATACAGTGAATTTTTCTCCCCCCCCTCCCTCCTCCCAAGCCACCCCCCCACCCCCCCCTCATCCATTTTAGGTATACAATCTAGGTTGCATTAAGCCAGTCAGACAATGTTGTCATTCAACAAAAATACACCAGAAATTCTACTGAGTCCATTCTTTTCTTTCCTTCTCCTTCCATCAACTTAGGTAATGTTTGTCCCCGGTAGGTTTTCGCTATTGTATTTAATGTAAGGCTCCCATACTTGTTCGAATATTTCAATATTATTTCTTAAACTATATGTTATTTTTTCTAATGGAATACATTTATTCATTTCTATATACCATAGTTGTATTTTCAAATTATCTTCCAATTTCCAGGTTGACATAATACATTTTTTTGCTACGGCTAGGGCTATCTTAACAAATCTTTTTTGTGCATCCTCCAAATCAATTCCAAATTCTTTGTTTGTTATGTTACTTAGGAGAAAGATCTCTGGATTCTTTGGTATATTGTTTTCTGTTATTTTATTTAATATCTGACTGAGATCATCCCAAAATTTTTCTACTCTCTCACATGTCCAGATTGCATGAATTGTTGTTCCCATTTCTTTTTTACATCGAAAACATCTATCAGATACTGTTGGGTCCCATTTATTTAACTTTTGCGGTGTAATGTATAGTCTGTGTAACCAATTATATTGTATCATACGTAGCCTCGTATTTATTGTATTTCTCATCGTTCCAGAACATAATTTCTTCCATGTTTCCTTTTTTATCTTTATATTTAAATCTTGTTCCCATTTTTGTTTAGTTTTACCATTTGTTTCCTCATTCTCCTTTTCTTGCAGTTTAATATACATATTTGTTATAAATCTTTTGATTAACATTGTATCTGTAATCACATATTCAAGGTTACTTCCCTCTGGTAAACTCAAATTGCTTCCTAATTTATCTTTCAAGTAGGATCTCAGTTGGTAATATGCCAGCGCTGTATCTCCAGTTATATTGTACTTATCTCTCATTTGTTCAAAGGATAAGAATCTACTTCCTGAAAAACAATTTTCTATTCTTTTAATCCCTTTTTTTCCCCATTTTCTAAAGGAAAGGTTGTCTATTGTAAAAGGGAGTAGCTTATTTTGCGTCAATATTAGTTTTGGTAATTGATAATTTATTTTATTTCTTTCTACATGAATCTTCTTCCAAATATTGAGCAGATGATGTAATACTGGAGAAGTTCTATGTTGTACCAATTTTTCGTCCCATTTATATAATATGTGTTCAGGTATCTTTTCCCCTATTTTATCTAATTCTAATCTCGTCCAGTCTGGTTTTTCCCTTGTTTGATAAAAATCTGATAGGTATCTTAATTGTGCTGCTCTATAATAATTTTTGAAGTTTGGCAATTGTAAGCCTCCTTGTTTATACCATTCTGTTAATTTATCTAGTGCTATCCTCGGTTTCCCCCCTCTCCATAAAAATTTCCTTATTATTTTCTTTAACTCTTTGAAGAATTTTTCTGTCAGTTGTATTGGCAATGCCTGAAATAAGTATAGTATCCTTGGAAAAATGTTCATTTTAATACAGTTTATCCTTCCTATCAGTGTTAGTGGTAGATCTTTCCAATGCTCTAAATCGTCCTGTAATTTTTTCATTAGTGGATTGTAATTGAGTTTATATAATTGGCCTAGATTTTTGTTTATTTGTACACCTAGGTATCTTATTGCCTGCATTTGCCATCTGAATGGAGATTCCTTCTTAAATTTTGAGAAATCCGCATTATTTATAGGCATTGCTTCACTTTTATTTACGTTTATCTTGTAACCCGACACTTCTCCATATTCCTTCAATTTCTTATATAATTCTTTTATTGATAGTTCTGGTTCTATTAAGTACACTATAACATCATCCGCAAATAGACTGATTTTATATTCCCTGTCTTTTATTTTTATTCCTTTTATATTATTATCTATTCTTATCAATTCTGCTAGTGGTTCTATAGCTAGCGCAAACAATAAAGGTGATAGTGGGCATCCCTGCCGCGTTGACCTGCTTAAGTTAAATTGCTTTGATACATATCCATTTACTGTCACTTTTGCTAACGGCCCCTTATATAATGCTTTAATCCAATTCATATACTTCTCCAGTAAACTGAATTTTTGCAATACTTTGAACAAATAATTCCATTCTACTCTGTCGAAGGCCTTCTCTGCGTCTAAAGCAACTGCTACTGTAGGTGCTTTATTCCCTTCTACTGCATGAATTAAGTTAATAAATTTACAAATATTGTCTGTTGTGCGTCTTTTTTTGATAAATCCAGTTTGGTCTAAATTTACCATTTTCGGTACCTGTTCTGCTAATCTGTTTGCTAATAGTTTAGCTATTATCTTATAACCTGTGTTTAGCAAAGATATTGGTCTATATGACGCTGGTGAGAGTGGATATTTCCCTTGTTTTGTAATTATTGCTGTTTTACATGAATCTGGTAAGTTTTGTGTCTCATCAATCTGGTTGATTACATCCAGGAGGGGCGGTATTAATAAGTCTTTAAATGTTTTGTAGAATTCTATTGGAAATCCATCCTCTCCTGGTGTCTTATTATTTGGTAATTTTTTTATTATCTCTTGTATTTCTACTGTTCCAAATGGTTCTGTTAATTTATTTTGTTCCTCTATTTGTAGTTTTGGTAGTTCAATTTTAGTCAAAAATTCATCTATTTTCCCTTCTTTCCCTTCGTTTTCAGTTCGGTATAATTGTTCATAGAATTCTCTAAAGTTTTCATTGATCTCCGTTGGATTATATGTGATTTGTTTGTCTTTTTTCCTTGATGCCAATACCATTTTCTTAGCTTGCTCTGTCTTAAGCTGCCATGCTAGGATTTTGTGCGTTTTTTCACCTAGTTCATAATATTTCTGTTTTGTCTTCATTATATTCTTCTCTACCTTATATGTTTGTAATGTTTCATATTTTATTTTTTTATCCGCCAATTCTCTTCTTTTAGTTGTATCTTCCTTCATTGCTAATTTTTTTTCTATGTTTACTATTTCCCTTTCCAACTGCTCTGTTTCCTGATTATAGTCCTTCTTCATCTTGGTTGCATAACTTATTATTTGCCCTCTAATGAATGCTTTCATTGCGTCCCATAGTATAAACTTATCTTCCACTGATTCCGTATTTACTTCAAAATACATTTTTAATTGTTTTTCAATAAATTCTCTAAAATCCTGTCTTTTAAGTAGCATGGGGTTTAATCTCCATCTATACATTCTTGGAGGGATGTCCTCTAGCTTTACTGTCAATATTAAGGGTGAATGGTCCGATAGTATTCTAGCTTTATATTCTGTTTCTCTTACTCTATCCTGCATACTAGCTGATAACAAAAATAGGTCTATTCTTGAGTATGTTTTATGTCTAGCCGAGTAGTATGAGTATTCCTTTTCTTTTGGGTTTTGTTTCCTCCATATATCCAAAAGTTTCATTTCTTGCATTGATTTAATTATAAATTTGGTTACTTTGTTCTTCCTGTTAATTTTTTTCCCCGTTTTATCCATATTTGGATCCAAATTCAGGTTGAAATCCCCTCCTATTAGTATGTTCCCTTGCGTATTAGCTACCTTCAAAAAGATATCTTGCATAAACTTTTGATCTTCTTCGTTAGGTGAATATATATTAAGTAGATTCCAAAACTCCGAATATATCTGACATTTTATCATAACATATCTCCCTGCTGGATCTATTATTTCCTCTTCTATTTTAAATGGCACCTTTTTACTAATTAATATAGCCACTCCTCTTGCTTTTGAATTATACGATGCTGCTGTTACATGTCCTACCCAATCTCTCTTTAATTTCTTGTGCTCCAATTCAGTTAAGTGTGTTTCTTGGACAAATGCTATATCAATTTTTTCCTTTTTCAGTAAATTTAGTAGTTTCTTCCTTTTAATTTGGTTATGTATTCCATTAATATTTAAAGTCATATAGTTCAGCGTAGCCATTTTATATTTTGTTTATCTTCTCTTTCCGTTTTTCCATCATTACCTTTCCTCCTTTTCCATTTCTGTTTTCTTATTTTCAACTCTTTATAAGACAACATTCCTACAACATCCAACATTTTCTTTATTCTCCTATTTCTATCTTCTTTATCCCCAATCTCCCCTTCCCCTCCTGAGTTGTCCTTTATCCCTTGTCGGACAACCACATCTCCCCTCTCCATTTGGATTTGCGAATCCACTCGCAAGCGTCAACTGATTTTGCAGTGACCACTATTTCCCCCCACCCAGCCCCCCCCAGAAAAGATTTCACTTTTCATATGTCACAAAGGTCACTCTTTTAATTCCCTCCTTATTCTCTCTATTCCATTACCTTCCCTTATTAATTCTTGTCTATACTATCTATATTTTCCTCTAAGTACAGATACATTCACGTATGCACATTGTCTCTATTCACTCTTATACCTCTTTACCCGCATACATATCAATCATGATCATTTTTACTCTCATTACCCGTCTTCATCCCTCAGTCTATTTTTGTCTTTACCCACATACATATCAATCGTGATCATTTTTACACTCATTACCCGTCTTCATCCCTCGGTCTATTTTTGTAATTGTTCTGCAAATTTTCGTGCTTCTTCTGGATCCGAGAATAGTCTGTTTTGTTGTCCTGGAATAAATATTTTCAATACCGCTGGATGCTTTAGTATAAATTTATACCCTTTCTTCCATAAAATCGCCTTTGCTGTATTGAACTCTTTTCTCTTCTTTAGGAGTTCAAAACTTATATCTGGATAAATGAAGATTTTTTGCCCTTTATACTCCAGTGGTTTGTTGCCCATTGTCTTCCATTGTCTTCTCCAGTACCTTTTCTCTTGTAGTATATCTTAGGAATTTTACTAAAATAGATCTTGGTTTTTGTTGTGGTTGTGGTTTAGAGGCCAATGCTCTATGTGCCCTTTCTATTTCCATTTCTTGCTGTAGTTCTGGACATCCTAGGGTCTTAGGGATCCACTCTTTTATAAACTCCCTCATATTCTTGCCTTCTTCATCTTCCTTAAGGCCCACTATCTTTATGTTATTTCTTCTGTTATAATTTTCCATTATATCTATTTTTTGAGCTAGTAGTTCTTGTGTCTCTTTAGTTTTTTTATTAGATTCCTCCAATTTCTTTTTTAAGTCTTCTACCTCCATTTCTGCTGCTACTGCCCGCTCTTCCATCTTGTCCATTTTCTTTCCCATTTCTGTTAAGGTCATATCTATTTTATTCACTTTCTCTTCTGTGTTGTTTATTCTTCTTCTTAAATCATTAAATTCCTGTGTTTGCCATTCTTTAAATGACTCCATGTATCCTCTAACAAGAGAAAGTATATCCTTTACCTTGCCTTTCCCTTCTTCTTCTAATTCACTGTACTCTTCCTCTTCTTCTTCCTCTGGGTTGGCCATCTGTTGTTTCTTTGTTGCCCTTTTCTTCTTTTCTTTCTTGTTTCCATTGTCTTCTGTGGTCTCTTCTTGCTGCAGGTGTTCTGCAGCTGTCGTTGCCGGCTGTGGAGATTGACTCCCCAGCTGGTCCCCCCTCCCGTCGGTGTGTTTTTTTTCATGCGCGGTTGCGCACTTTTACTCGGCTCTGCGAGCCATTTTTGTAGTCCTATTTCTACCGACCTGAGGAAGCGGGCTTCTCTCTCCACATCGGGCCTCTTCGGACAGGTAAGGCCTTCTCTTTCTTCCTCCGTTGTCTTCTCTTCCTCTCTTCTTACCGTTGATTTTGATTTTTATTTTTTTGTCGCCATCTTCTTTCCACCTTTATACTCACTTTTCTTTAACTTTTATTTCTGTGCCTTTGTATTTTCTCTTGTTTTTCCCGACTTTTCTAGAGAGGGCTGGAGTTCACCGTCCGGCCACTCCTGTTTCTGTTTCTGATGGTGCTTTGACAGGGAGTTCAATCATGTGAAAGGCTGATGATAATTATCTTCATCAGGATTGTGCGTAACTTGGAGGGGTGATACTGTTTCTATTGCACCATTCTTGATTTAGGTGGTAAGAGGGTTTGTAGCAGCTTGGGGAGTGACTGCAGTGTGTTTTGTAGATGATGTGTATCTTAGTAATGGGATTCAATAGCTTTTTCTCTCCCTCTCTCTCTTGCTCTCGCATTCTTTTCCTTTATCAAAAATGTTTCTTTCTATCTCTCTCTCCAGAGTTTGGAAGGAAGGGATCCTCCTACCAAGGTGAAGTTCCTCGTTTGTTGAAGTAATTGATTCGTTGAATGTTAAAATGCAGTTGGCACAGATGATTGGATGAGGGTTTGTAGTAACAAGAAAGGGGTGCTCAGGAGATTCTGACAGGAATGGTTGATGGCTTGTGTGATCCGACACATTTCATTCCACATCTTTCGGGCAAATATTCTGTATTCATTTTCATTGTGCTCATCCGGGAAAGAAATTCTGTTTCTAATATAATGGGAGCTAAATAAGTGTGATTATGTGTATGTGGAATAAAAAAATCAAAAGATTTCTTATGAAAAGAATGAATGAAGTTTGGGTGGAGCAATGTGTGGTTGTGCTGCAAAGTCCCCATGGCGGCATTGATTTCAGATTTAATGTCAGAGTACGTACATGACATCATATACATCCCTGAGATTCTTGTTCCTGCGAGTGAGGCAGTGCAAAAAAAGAGTAAACAAATAAACAATTGTAAACAAACTGCAATTCAGAGAGGAGAGAAAAAAACAACAGTGCAAAAGTAAGTGTCCTTAAGTGAGTCCCTGATTGGGCCTGTTGTTGAGGAGTCTGATGGTGGAAGGGTAGCAGCTGTTCTTGGTGGTGTGAGTCTTGTGGCACCTGCACCTCTTTCCTGATGGTAGCAGCGAGAACAGAACGTATGCTGGGTGATGTGGATCCTTGATGATTGTTGCTGCTCTCCAAAGGCAGCATTCCGGGTAGATGTTCTTGATGGTGGGAAGAGGTCCTGGTCTGTGTCCACTGCCTTTTCCAGGGCTTGGGGTTTTTAGTGTCCCATAACACACCATGATACAGCCCACAGTGGGATTTGGAAAGAAGGGAAGGGACAGGTCTGGATCTAAGAGGCATTCTTTACCCAGATTTGTTCTTCAGTATTCATTCAAGTTGTGAAGAATCAGAGTAAAGCAGGTCAGGTGCCTTTTCTCCTGTGCTTACAAATTATTCTCTCTTGAGGGTTAGGGATAGAAATCTTGAATGGTCCATCTCTAGCACAGCCTTCCAGCTGTTACTGCAGGTGAGTTGAGTTAATTAGGTGTGAATCACTGGGATGTGAAGGGTAGTTTTTGGCCATTTGCTGGGTAAATACACTGAACAAAGAAATAGGTGCAAGCTTTCCAGCCCCTTCAGTCTCCCCCTCCATTCATTGACTTCTGTCTCTCAAATTATTCCATCTTCTATTATTACTTTCATTAGTAGCGAAAAGCTGCCCAATGAATTGTATTTCTTTAAGATGCTTTCATGCTCTTTAATATTAGACATTAAAAAAAATAAATTTTTGCCACTTTCCAGTGTTGTTACAGCAGGATTTGAAACCTAACATAAAATCTGTGTTCTTCTAGATTGCATTTGATTCAGTGGCCATGACAACAAAACTATAGTCTGGTTTATCACAAATTATTTTCCTTATGGAGGAAGCCAGTCAAGACTAAAGATTCTGTGGAAATGGACCTTTCTACCACGTCATACCTGGGGATTTAACTTTTGGGCAGTGAAGCTGTGTACTTCAAAGGAACAGGAAGTCTCTGCCTTTTAATTTATTTTTAGTTCCGTAATATCACCTTGGCAAATTTGATTGATTGTGAAGGTTATGATTTATTTCTCATCGTGGCCAATATAACAACATATCAGGAGTATACGACACAGTGTGGTGGCGACATTGGAGGAGCCAGCTTACAGCAAGAATTCCTTCCTTGCTAACCAAGGGTTGAGCAAAAGAAAACGCTGCCTGAAACTGTCATGTAAAAATCATTGGAGCCATATTGTATCAAAAGCAGAATGTTGGAGTTGACCTGGGCCAACACGTTCTTCCAAGGAGCAGACGTGATGGATGCCACGAGATCCACAAGATTTAGAAGCAGAAGTCGGCCCATTGGCCCATCAGAGTCATGAACTCAGTCCCTCTCCCCGTAACCCTTGATGGCCTGACTAATCAAGTACCTGTCATTCCCTGCCTTAAATATACCCAACAATCTTGCTTCCACAGCCACCTGTGGCAACAAGTTCCACAGACTCACGACCCTCTGGCTAAAGAAATTTTTCTGCATCTCTGTTGGTGACAAATCACCAGACAGCAGAATGTCTCTGGGATGATGCCTCCGCATTTATGTCTCCCAATGGACGTACTCAGTAGCAAGCAGCAACCATAGGGTCAAAGTGACTTTCATTTTGGTTAAAAAAATTTTTTACAGCGATTAACTGGTACCCTGCTGCTTGCACCCAAACATTTATCCTTTTGAAATCTCTTGGTTAGAGCTTTTGTGTCAAAGTGATGTAATCATTAGTGTAATATTATGACTGTTGATAAAATTTATTTTTTGGCTAAAGCAAAAAGTAGTTCCTTGGCTGAAACCTCCTGTGCCTTTGTGTAGGTAAAAGATGCTGACCTCCTGTCTCTTTAATTCCTTGAAGCCTGCTATTTCGAATCAACAATATTGGGACTCGTCATTGTGAAACTTTTTCAGATTCTCTCCACTATTGACCCCCACACAACACTGAAACAGGTCCTTTGGCCCATCATGCCAGTCATCAATTCCTGTGTCCCTTCCTCCAACTGTAGCCTTCCATCCCATAGCATTTCAGGTGCTCATCTAAATATTTTGTAAATACTGTGAGAATACTCGCATCCCCTCTCCTGCGTTCCAGATTTTTAGCATTTCTCTGGTTGCTTCTGAATCTGCTTCCCATGCCTCTGGTTGTGGACAACTCTGAGGGGGAAAAGATTCTCACCATGAGGAAAAACATTTCCTCATTATTTATCTTTATCATGGATGCAGTCATGTGCATGCACCATTCTGTGAACTAATGATGTGAGACCGGCTCATGGTAGGAAGGAGCTCCACCTCCATGTGGTTCTGTTGAGATTTATTGCCAAAGGTTGTTGAACTGTGTACAGTATGTTATTGAATCCTACACTACCAACTCAAAATTGTAGGAAGATGGTATGAAGTTTAAAAAAAATGCTAGCTTGTCACATTGGACAAAATCTGGGAGGATCTTTGTTCAATAAATTGGAGTCAAGCTTTTTCTAAGACCTCACTCTCTCTTGTGAATTTCTTTGTAAATGCATAAACAGAGTATCACCTCCTTGCCTTTTTCTGTAGTATGTTCCCCTTGCTTTTCATTTAAAATTGTCCTTTCCTATAAGACCAACAGGATTTGGTGTTTGGGCTCCAACACGGAGAGTGGCCCCTTTTTAATGGGATTGAGGATCGCTGACATTGTGGGAGATCACGGAGGATGCAGCCCCTTCCTGAATCTTTCAATCCCAGCTGCGCAGAGCTTCAAGTCTAAAAATGATTTTTGCAACAAACCTCCGAGAGGAAAGAACGTAAACCGGGCTTTAAATTTAAGAATAAGGCTTTGACTCTGTCCTATCTTGTATGTACATGTTTTTTAAAGTCTCCATTCATTTCAGAACATGACTATTCTTGTTCTGTGCAGAAAAGTAACCAGCTGGATTAAAAACAACCTTCACTGTTGGTATAAATACGTTTCTGTTCAAATTCTGAGCTATGGAATGTGGGTTAGATGCATTCTCTTCTTTAGAAAGGAATAGATTCCTTTTCCACCCAAACAAGTCCAGGAAGAGATCAGGTCATAAAATGGAGTTGTCAGGGAGATGCGTTGTTCTAAGCACTCACTGTCCCATCTGTCCCACGTGTATTTTTTTCCTTCACTTGATCTACTTCTGAATTTCCAGAAGCTCTGGGGCCAAAATATGCCTCCCAAGCTTGTAGCTGATCCTCTAGAGGTTGGTAATCCTCCCACATTTTAGGTGTATGAACTGATTAGACCTATTAAGAAAAGGCAAAGTGATCATAAGTATGAAATTTAAATCCGAGGACGTGGTTTAAAAAAAATCCATCTTCATTGGCATCTGATTCTGAATAAGCTTGAAGGAGGACTGTGTGTTTGATGTAAAATGAAATGTAAATGTGGCACTTTATCTGGGCAATTGGTAGGAAAGGAGGATGAGATTAGAGGAAAATTCTTTGGTGAGTTCTCAAGTGGGAGTCTTCATTCCCCTATGCTATAGAAGAGTTAGTCAAAATTATTTTTAAAATGATGAATGATTTCCTGAAGCATTCCTACTATTTTTTTTCAGGAATTCCACATTGTACGAGTCATCCCTGAGGTCTTGCCAGTATCTCTTGCCTTTCCCTCTGTGATTTAGTCACAGTCACATTGCTGATTATGTGGCAGATGCCAGATTATTGTTGATTCGTAGCAAGTTGGCATGTGTGCCACTCATTACTGCTGTGCCATCAGTTCCAGTTGTCAGTCAAATCTGGAGACTGGAGGCTTGACATAAGACCTGCAATTCCTTCCCTGCACCTCCTCCTGCTTTTAAGTTTCTCCTTAAAACATACCATTTACATTTCCAAATGTGAATCATGTGGTTCAGTCAAATTGTATTTGCCAACTGTCTTTTAAAGTAGAATGGGGCGTTTTGCCACTGTAAATCCACTGTATAAATACATTAATGATATTGGGCTGCTCTTTCTTTTTTGTAGTGGTTATGATCTGCGACTCACGTGTATAAGAGTAGTGGAAATGGGGTCCACCATGGTTTTCAGATGGAAATTGCATTAGCATTTGAGAAAGCGTAATCTGCACAATCATGGGGGATTGGCAAGGTTACTTTACAAAGAGCTGATATCAATTTCCTTTTGTATGCAATGATTGTAGAGTATAAAATTTCCTGCAAGAGAACTGTAATGAACTGAGCAACTTGCCTGAAATTCTTCAAGTCACATGGTAATAATTGAAAGATGCCATTTGGACAATAGGATGTTGAACACTCCCCCTCCCAGAAAGAGTCATCCTAAAATGCACTTGAGTTCCTCTTTATTTCTTTTCCCTTCATAATTGCAATGCCAAATCTTTTATTTCTTCTTCTCATTAGATACCTGCACATTAGAACATTTTTTCCAACTAACATTCATTATAAAAGAGTATATATCCAACCTCTTACCCCTAACTGTATCTTCTGTTTGCAGGTGTTCCTGTGATTAATGTCCTCCTTTTCTTCCCTGCTCTGCAAACCTTCAGTCTGCCGTCTGCTCTGAACCATGGACACAGTCTACCTCTTTTCTTGTACAATCTCACTGAATAGTGCTCTCCCTTCTCATCCAGACCTGTGCTTAGTGCTTTCAATTTCATACTATCCATGATTAGGCAATAACATCTGATGAAGGTCCAGAAGGCTCTGCCCCAGGATGGCTGGGACATCTGTGTTGCAAAAGGGGAGAAATTAAGAATACGGGAGAACAAAAGCAAACTGATGTGACATTGAAATCTGGGAGTAACTCCACAAAGGCTTCCGCATGTCAATTGATGGTGCAGATTTTTTTTTTTGTTGCGCTGGTCATGACTTTTTGATCATATGCTGGGTGGGATGCCTCCTGGTGCCTGTGGATCTGTTCAGTGACAGGAACTGATCCAGACTTCTATCCCACTTGCTCCTGAGAACCGTTCTTTCTCATTCCCCTCATCCTCCCCCCTTTTCCTGGATGCCAGGAATCACAGCTGAGTTTATCAGTGCAGAGTCTCATCCTGAGTTTCTGCATTGATCCAGTTACATGGTGAGATGCTGCAAATTCAAAAGATCTGTTTATTGACTCATCTGCCTTTGGTAAAATCTCACATCCGAATCAATTTAGTGATTTAATTAATAATGTCATGTATGGTTATTTATGCAATGTATTCCAATTAAGTCACAGGATGTTTCTACTTACTGGAAATAACCAATAAATGGGAGTATTGTGAGAGTGATAATAATATTTGTTGTCTTATGCATTGAACAACGTACATATGCACCGAATTTCTCACTTGCTGCAGCCAAACAGGTACCTTGTTTAAAGAACACTACAAAAGTATACATTAACTGAAATTAAAAAGGTGGTAAATTCAAAAGATAGATGATAAATATTCAGTTACCATAATGCAAGTAAAAAGTGATGTTACAATGGTACAGGCAGTCCCTTTGTGGTTGAGGGTGTATTTTAGGATGAATGTAGTAAGTGGAGGTTCTAGACACTGACAGCTGTTGGAAAGGAACTGTTCTTGAAACTGAAGGAATTGAATTTCATACAGTTCATACTTTATACAGTCCAGTCACTCATTAAAAGATAAAATAATGAAACTGAAGATGGAATAGACCAGCCCATTCTCAGTTATTTGAGCTGAAAATAATAAATCGATACTCAAAAGCGATTCCCAATCTTTTTTAACCAACCGCGGATCATTATCAGTTCGCATGGGCCACCTATGGCAACCCACGGATCATCAGAGGGGGGTGGGGGCGGAGGAGAACTTGTGCCCTTTCCCAGACCACCTGTAGAATTTTTGTTCTGGTGGGATTTTTTGGGGGGAGATATTTATTTTATAGTTGCCTTCAAATTCATGACCATTTTTTACATATTATTTGTTTGTTATATCAGTAATATTAGACTTTGCTGCGTTGCTATGGACCACCTGTTACAAACATTTGAACCACCAGTTGTCTGGAGACGGCAGTTGGGAAATACTGGTTTATATTATTTACACATATCTAATTTTCACAAACTAGCAGCAAAATAGTTAAAAAATGATCTATTGAAGGAGCAATAACATGGTTTTAATAAAGGGAAGTTGTATTTCATAAATTTATTCATGCTTTAGGTGGATATAAATGTGCAGAATGTTATCATTAGATGCTGTATTGTTGGATTTTCAGAAGGTATTTGACTGACTGGATGCCCCAAACGTTGCTGCATAGGGTAAGAATTCATGGGATTGGTAGCAACATATGTGGAGGATAATTACCAGAAAACCGAGTCAAGGTAAATGGAGACTTTTCAAGTTGATAAAAGCTGCAATTAGTGGAATGCCACAGGAATAATTTCTGGGACATCAACAATTTACAATTTATGTTAGTGACTTGAGTGAAAGGTTGAGTGCATTGTGGTCAAATACACCATTATACAAAGATAATGAAACAGCAGTGTGGTTACAACACAGGAGCCTTTGCTCCACGTGCCCCTGGTTTGGCAGACGGTTGCCAACTCTAGTTCCATCCACCTGCCCTTCCTACAACATATATTTATCCCATCCACACTCATTGGAAGCTGCCTCCACCACAAATGTATGCAATGCATTCCAGTTCCAACCACACGTATGTAAAAGAAAAACACTTACTTGGGTCACTCCTAATTTTTCACCTGTTTTATTTTTGATCTATGATCTCTACCAAAGGCAACAGCCTGCCATTATTCACTCTGTCCATACTCTCCTTTATTTTATACTTTCTGTCAAATTTCCCCTTAGCCTTTTCTTCAAATAGCCCCAAGGTGTCCCTCCTGCCCTAATAACTGTTGCTCCTCATCCCATGAACCACTGTCAAAAATCAATGGATTCTCTACCCCCGAGAGATGGCAGTGGTGGATCTTTAACCCAGGACAGATGTGGACAGATTTTTGGACTACAGTATAAGAAAGTCTAGGCTGCTTATTAGCAAGCAGGAATATGGAACTGAGACCAATATCTGATGAGCTATAATCCAAATGAGAACTGAAACAGATGAGAAGGGCCCATAAGGCCTTTCTCTGCTCCTATTTCTTGCATTCTTGCGAATCCAAAAACAGGAGAATACATTACCATTTTCTGCCTTAATTTAAAACATCTGTACCTCTTCCTGAGGAGAGGAAAATGTCAATTTGAGCTGTATGTCGCCTCCTGTTCCCTCTTCCGATATTCTCTTGTGGAATGTAAAAGCAGAGAAAATCGGCAACAAAATTGGTTTTTATGTCTTCTTTGAAGGGAATGATCAGATTGGCTGCTCTTGAGTGAAGCGGTCGATGTGCTTGTGTTTTTCCCCCTTTGCTCTGAATGTATGGGGTTTAATGTAGCACGTTGGTAGTCACGGTTCAAAAAGCATGCAGCAGCTCTGCTTTGCTTTGAATTTGTTGAGCCTCCTGCTGGTCAGCAAGATTTGGATTGCCGTCTGGCAGCAGAAGCAAGCTGTATCATGTATCATGGACTCCCTATTTGCTGGTGTTTTGTGATGGAAAATGTGTGTGCCTCACACAATGGTGAGACAGTCATGGCCAGCACATGTGCCTTGCTCCCCAGTGGGTGTATGACCAATAGGAGAGCCTTGCCAAAGAACCCAAAATGATGAAATTACCCTCCCAATCTGGACATAAAGGTGGAACTAACTTCCATTCATTTATCAGGCACGTGGCAAAATGATTTAGGGTCTGTAAGTGGGATTAACTCATTACAAGGGTAATTCTGAATGTGTTTCCTTGTGCTGTACTGTTTCTTGATTCTGCCGTTTATTTATCAGATGTTCACAATGAAATAACATGAAATTAATTGAGTTCTTTTTGGAAGCATCACTCTGAGCAGATGATTCTTTTGTTTGTGTCCTGGCTCCTCCAAGCCCTGACCTGGAAAATGAAACTACTGTTTGCTCATGGCCTGTATTTGAGAAGTCTGCTTAAAAAAGGGGCAGGCTGTTATTTAAAGTAAAAATGTGTCAGGAGGCAATCCTGCAGGACTGCACATCCATTTCTAATTAAACAGGTTGTGCTCGTGAGACATCAGAGCTATCAACCTGAGGCCACACAGGACATCAGGCTCCAGGCTACCATACCTTGTGGCTGTGCAGCAGTCTGTTGTTGTACCGCCTATTGAATGTAATTCTAGCTGGCACTGATTGAGACAAGGGTCTTAGCAGCAGAATATTCCACCCACCATCGCTCCAACAGTGGTGGGTGAATGTCAGAGGGCAAGAAACATGAAAATCACCAAACTCTCCTGTTCCCCAGCAATTACTTGGATCATTGCTTTCTATGGTGAGAAACCCTTTGGGATCACGGAGACCCCCCCCCCCCCCTACCGTTGTGGCTAGTCACAGCAAGAGGCGCTTGAGGCTTGTGTTGAAGGGTAGCATGGAGGGTGCATCAGGTAGAAATGTGGAAACCAATTGTTTGAGATGAAGGAGGACCAGAAACTGAGGACAGCATTTTGGTGGATTTATGTAGAGCGTTAAAGGAAGAAGCAATCCTTTTAACTGAAGTTGCGGTGGGATGGTCAAGGGAAATTAGTTGAGTGATGGTGGGGGGGGTAGATGGGGGTGGGGAGCAGAAGAGGTTTGGACAGAGCACTGCCAATTAATGAAGACTGTTGTACTGGGTGCAGGAAGGGAGTTGGAAGGTTGTTTGGATGGGAGGGGAGATGAGTATGAACTGGTAGAGGAAAGAGAGGCATGGTTATCTTGTGTGATAGAAGCCGGGTGGGTGATAACGTGTAAAGATAACATGCTAGGAATCAGAAGAGACAGGGATCTTAAAAATCTAAATGCTACTTTATCCTTTTCATTTCCTTTACAGATTTTAAAAAGTCCTTAAGTGCTTTCAGTTAACTAGGATGCATGCACTTTAAATAAAATACCAACAAAAATTCTGGAAGTAGCACCCTGGAACCATTTAACTCCATTTGGAGGCACCAAATTTGTATTTCAGCTTACAGATTCCTTGTACTTTTGCTCTCCAATGTCAGCAAAGGAATCTGAGTGATTCCTGCTTAAGGTAAAAAGCCTGTTTAACTACTTGTTTTGGTAAGTCAAAGACTGATAATTAGGGGCACACTTAACCTCTCAGCTTTTTGTGAGCTATGTCAGTTTTTTTGAATCTGTTTGTCAGTTTGGCTGGCTTTTGAACTTGACATGTATAATTAAGGCGGAATTTACTGCCACTTCCCAGAAATCTCCAGCTTTTCAGCCAATTTTCTTTTTCACCAAGTACTTTTCCACTTCTCTTTCCAACAAAGTGCTCTCTTAGCACTCACCTTTCATTTTTGACTACCTGTTGTGTCCAAGATGTTGTTATATCCCTTCCAATGATAGTGAATTGATAAGAATTTCCTGGGATTTTTTGAAATCACTGTCTCACGTTCTCAGACTTTGCAGTATTTTGTTCCCTTTTGAACCTTGACGTAAATGCTCCACCTTGGTTTGTGAGCTATGGATGGTTGTACATCTTGCATCCTTCTCCAGCTTCCTATGTTGTGTGTTCTTGTGTAGGAATCTTTCTGGAAAAGTCAGCAGAAATTTTGACCATTGATCCAGAGGGGACAACAGGTACTGTGGTGGGATATGGGGAATTTGAGTTCAAGTAATTAATGAACCTGGAGTTAGGTTCAATAACTGTAATCATAAAACGATTGGATTGTGGTAATACCCAGATAATCTATTAATGCAATTCAGGGTAGGAAATCCATCATCCTTGCTCTAAATGTGAATCAAGACCCATGCATGTGTTCGATTCATAAATCCCTTTTCTGTTCAAGATGGATGATGTATGCCAACTGACTCCCTCATTATGTGAAAGTATAAAATAAAATGGAGTCACTGTCAGGAAGATGCTGCTTGTTGAGTTGTGTTTACTGATGCGGTGCAGGCACTTCAAAGCACTGGAGGAATGTCATCACTGCTATCTGAGTTATAACTCAGATGTGAGTTATAAAGACGTAACATAGAGCCAGGTCCTACGGCTCACTGGGTCTGCATCAGCAGTCAGCAACCCAATACACTCATCCTACATAAGTCTTCCCACCTTCTCATCAACTTCTTCCAGAGTACACCACTGACCTACACACTAGGGACAATTATGAAGGTCAGTGCACCTACCAATGTGCATGTCTGTGGGCTGTGGGATGTCACCATTGCAATGTGCTAACTCCATGCAGATGAGTCCCAAGTTCAGGCTGAACCCAGGTATCTGGCACTATGAGGCTGTACCACTAGGTAGCCTTGTGGGTGGATGTCAGCATTCTCTCCTGGTCTAACGTTCCCAGCACTGAAGCTTTCATTACATTTGGCCATCTCTGATGGGCATAACATGCCCGTTACCAGACTTGTAAATCCAGAACTCTGATCAGAGCTCTGTCTTAGCAAAGGAGGCTAGAGAAAATAGTTGGAGACTCCTAGTTTTACAGCATGGAAACCACCCTGAAGCTCAACTTGTCCATGTTGGCCAAGTTGTTTACTTAAGCCAGTCCCATTTCCTTAGTTTGGTGAAATATCCCTCAAACTTTCCTATCTATGTACCCATCTAAATGTCTCTTAGAGAGAGAGAGAGAGAGAGAGAGAGAGAGAGAGAGAGAGAGTAGGTATAATTACCTACTTCCAGATATCCATCACCTTTTGTATGGGGAAAAAAGGATTCCTCAGGTCCCTTTTTGTCTTTTTCCTCTCAGCTTAACCTATGCTATCTCATTTTAGATCACCTTTCCTTGGGGAAAGAGATAGTGACTATTTACCTTATCTCTGCCCCTTATGATTTTATAAACCTTTTAATGTTCCCCCTCAGCTTCCTACACCTCAAGGATAGAAATCCCAGTCTATCCAGCCCACCAGTCCTCACAAAATCCTTGTGAATTTTTCTTTTCTGCACCCTTTCCAGCTCAGTGACATCCTTCCTATTGTAATCAGAGCTGCTTGTAACTCCAAGTGTGGTCTTGCCAAAGTCCCTGCTCCTGTACTCAATGCACTGACCAACAACCATGGCAAACACCTTCACCACTGTGTCAACCTGCGTTGCCACCTTTAAGGAACTATGTACCTGTAATCTTAGAGAAATCTACAATACTTTCCAGGGCCACATCATTAACTGTTAAGTCTTGCTCTAGTTTAACCTTGCAAAGTGTAACACCATGCACTTCTGCAAGTTAAATAAGTCACAGGTGTTCTCAAAGCCTTCTGGAAAAGTATAATGAGATCAATGGCATTTAAGAATTTCTGCCTGGGACTGCTCAAAATAGAGAAGGAGCATCTGGATTTTTAGATTTTTTATGTTTCCTTAAAGGGCCTGGAATTGCAGTTCAAACTGGGGAATGAGTGCACCGCTGACTCCATCAAAAACCTCTTGCCCCCTATGCTATATTGGTTTGGTAATATTAGGGTTATAAGGCCTAAATTGCTACTATGTAGCAAGTTGTTGGGGGATGGGGGAGTCGGGAGACCCACTGGACCTCTCTGCTGCCCTTATGGTCCTGTTGATTAACCTCTGATGCAATGCTCTACAGCAACCGTACACACTGTGATATAGCCAGCCAGGATGCTCTCGATAGAGCTCTTGTAGAAAGTTGACAGGATGGTGGCCTTGCTTGTCTCAGTCTTCTCAGGAAATGCATTCGCTATTGCACTTTTCTGT
The DNA here is from genome assembly GCF_036971445.1 of Narcine bancroftii. Taxonomy (NCBI): domain Eukaryota; kingdom Metazoa; phylum Chordata; class Chondrichthyes; order Torpediniformes; family Narcinidae; genus Narcine; species Narcine bancroftii. Next base: position 78,601,661 of record NC_091478.1, read on the forward strand.
CAAGTGAGGAGCTATTGTGTGCAGGATAGGTTACTTCTAAGTGGACTATGAAGAATTTGGTGCTTTCTATTTTCACCACTACATGTTACTAATGTAGTGGAGGGTAGTTATTCCTGGTCCTCCTGAAGTCCATGATCAACTCGTTTGTCTTGTCCGCATTGAGACTCTGGTTGTTATTCTTGCACCTCTTCTCTGTAGTTCAACTCCTAGTTGTTGCTGATGAGGCCATCTAGAACAGTAGAACCCTACAGCACAGAAACAGGCCCCTTCAGCCCTATTATTCTGTGCCAAACCATTTTATTTTCTTTGCCTACTGCCACTGACCTGCACCAAGTCCATAGGTCTCCATACCTCTCCCATCCATGTACCTATCTAAATTCTTCTTAAATGTTAAAACTGAGCTCACATTCACCTCTTTAGCTGGCAGCTCATTCCACACCCCCACCAGAGCTACTGTTTGGTCATCTGCAAACTTGATGACGCTGGATCTGGAGTTGCAGATGTGGGTCAGTAGAGTGAAAAGGAGTGGCCTGAGCACACAGCCCTGAGGTGTATCAGCACTCAGCATGAGGGTACTCACCGTTCTGCTACTGACCTGGATAGACTGTGGTCTCTCTGTTAGGAAGTCCAGGATCCAGTTACAGAGAGGGGTGTTGCATTCCCTCGAAGGCAGATTCTCCACCAGCCTCTGGGGAATAATCATATTAAATGCCAAGCTGAAATCGATGAGCAACAACCTGGCATGAGGTGTTGTTCTCTAGGTGGGTTAGGAGAGAGTGGAGGGACAAGGCCATAGCATCATCAATGGAACATTTTCATCTTTAAGCAAATTGAAATGGGTCCAGTGTCTCTTGGAGATGCACCAGACATTCAAAAGTTTTTCATAATGGAAGTCAGAGCCATGGGACAATAGTCATTGAGGCCTGTTACTGTCACCCTCTTTGGTACCCCGATGATGGTGGCTGTCTTGAAACCTGTGGGGATGAAGGACTGCTGAAGTGAGGTGTTGAAGATTTCGGTGAAGACCTCCACCAATTAGTCTGTGGAGTCCTTCAGTATCCGACCAGGTATGTTGTCTGGTCCTGTCACCTTGTATGGCTTCACCTTGAATAGGGTTCTCCTCACCTTTAGTCACAGCTGTGGGTGGCATGGAGATTTCTTTGGCGTCAGCCTGTTCTTATCGAACCGTGCAGAGAAAAATCTGTCTGGAAGGGAGGCGTCATTGTCTATGACCCGCAAGGTTGTCTTGTGATTGGCTATGGTCTTGATCCCTTGCCACATAAGCCTCGTGAAGCCGGTGTCTCACAGCTGTCTTTGGATCTTCTGTGTGTATCTTTTTTGCCTTCCAGATTACTATGGATGATCATCGTACCATCTTGTCTCCTGTCCTGAAGACATTATCACAAGCTCTGAGAAGTGCCTGGACTGCTGCATACATCCATGGTTGCTGGTTAGCTCTGGTTGTGAAACATTTAATTTTGGTGACATCCTTGATGCATTTGCTGATGTAGCCAGTTACTGAGTTCGTGTACTCCTCTATGTTTATATGACCGCTGTAGGTGGATTCTTCCCTGAAACAGCTCCAGTACGTGGTCAAAGCAGTCTTGCAGCACTGATGTGGCCCTTCCCTGTACATGTTCTAATCTCTTTGCAAACCAGCTTAGTTCATTTTGCCAGTAGTCTGTATGCCATGGTTAGCAGGACCATGTGATCTGAGTAACCAAGGTGGAGGAAAAGTGGAGCCTTGTACATACTAGGAATGCTGGTTTACACCTGATCCAGGGTGTTCTCTCCTCAGGTGACGGTTAACATGCAGTTGAAACCGTGGTAAGACCGTTTTCAGGTTGGGTAGTTGAAGTCACCAGCTACAGTCATGGCCCCATCAGGGTGGGTGGTCTGCGCTTCACAGATGGCACCATGAAGTTCCTTCATTGCTATACCCTCATTAGCCAAAGGCGGAACGTAAACTGTGGCAATCAGTGTGGCTGTGAATTCCCTGGGCAGGTAGAGGGGTCTGCATTTCACCATCAGGTACCCTATCTGAGAGAGTGCAGGTCGATTGAATTTGGAATAAGTAATTTGGCATGGACGAGATGGGGCAGAGGGCCTGTTTCTGTGCTGTAGTGTTCTATTAAACCATTGCTTATAATTTCACTGTGGCGCTGTTGATATTGTGATTTAACTTGAGCTCTGGAAACCATGCGCTGGCAGACTTCTGGTTACTTTTCAGCTCGAAATTGATATGAATATGTTTGATGAATTTTCATTTAGGAGTGACAGGTGTTGTCGGGTTTATTGTTATAAATAAGCTGTTTTCCAGGTTTGCTATCCTCTCCTGGAGGCCCTTAATAGCTTTGTGCATGCTGACAAAGCCATTGATATTTAGGGGAGAGCAAAATGCCCAGAAGCAAGTAGATCCATTTAAATGGAATGATCTTCCTCAGCTTGCTTTTCTGCTTGAAAGGGCCACAGGGGGCTGGATTTCAATTGTGCTGAATAATGAGATATCCAGTGGCCTATTAAAGGGTTGCATAATCTCTTATCCTTGACTGTCCTCTGACCAGTGGTGCAGTTGGATATAAATGATGGAGTGGATGAAAACATTAGCAAATTAAATTTGGCTATTAACACAATTGCCTAACAGTGTTTTTATGGAAGCAACAACAGAGCAACATTAGATTGTATTTATGTTCCATCTTATTCGGTAAGAGCCTAGTGGCTCTGAAATGGCTGTGTCTTTGTGAAGGGGAAGGAGAAATGACCAATGGACTAGGCCTCGTGGCATTGGTGCATTCCTCTGGAGATTCCCAGAGTCAGAGAATTTAACCCCCTCCAGTCGCAAATGATTTTACACTCGCGTCTTCTGGAAATTCAGACAGCGAGTCAGTCAGTCTGACCTGATTCCCAAATAACATAGGGGAAGGATACATGAACAAATTTTGCAACACAAATATTTCTCAGATCACTTCAGCTCCATTTCGATTCCTTCACCCTGTGTTCATGCTGAAGTTGCTGCCAGGCAATGTTTGGAGGGACAGAAGGATTAGGCCTTGTGCTATTTGGTGTGCGTTTAATTTACCCTCAGGTACCTGGTTCATTGTTAATCTGTGAATGGCGGTAAGCAGTGAAATTCAAGAAGGGTCACAGCTGAATCTGGTCCATTCATAATCCAGTGTGCGCAAAGACATATTTGGATAGAATGGTTGAATGGAAATTTGAAGCAGAAACCTCATTTGATTTTTACTCTGTGACTGTAATGTCCACCGTTGCCTTGGGTGAACACAACCTAGATCGGAAATTGAGTAAGACCAGTCTGGATTTATTATTTGCCTTGATGTACAACATTTCGGGGGAGCTGTGGCAGTTCGAAGGCCCATATTTCCCTCGAGTTCTGATTAGGACATTTTTCTTTGGCTCTGTTTACCTTTAATTTAAATTTAAACCTACAGCACAGTAATAGGCTCTTCAGGCCCATGAGCCAGTGCCATCCAATTGCACCCAGTTGACCAACAACCCCTGGTACATTTTGAAGGGTGGAAGGAATCTGGAACATCCAGAGGAAACTCACACAGACAAGGGGAGAACATACACACTCCTCAAAGACAGCACCGGATTCCAAACTGTGCAGCCCAAAACTGCCCAAGTTTGTTAGCTGGTTACTCAATAGAATTCCTGTGGTCCTGGCTGGGCCTCGGGCAGGAAGTGGATGGGTACCTTCGGGAGTGGGGTTGTTGGTGCGAGATAATTGTTGAATTGAGTGCTAGAAAGACATAAGTGAATGCCAGTAGTCAACGGGTGTGCAGGAAAGGGGGTTGCAGAGGGGAGACCGAGGATCCACAATTGTGGAATGGGGGCTGAGTGTCTGGTTACGGGGGCTGAGTGTCTGGTTACAGGCTCACGTTGAAAGGAGGGAAGTAGGTTAGTTTTGGTGGGGATAGGTGGGCTGGGGGTGGGGATCATAAGAAATGTTGGGGGGTGGGGGAGAGGCACAATTTATTCTTCCAGACGTCAGCATGGTGCTGGAAGCGGACCTACTGACTAGATCTGCTCGTTCTTTTCCCTTCACTGCCAAATCATCTGAACCCTGGGACAATTTGACTGCAGGCAATAAATTTAAAAAGAGTGATCAAAGTAGTCGTGACTGATCTGCCCCCTAAAAGCAAGTTATGCATCTGTTACATTTTTTTATATATTTCCATGGAATAAGTCCATTTGGTCCATTGAATTTATGCCACCTCTCAGAGCAACCCCATCAATCCCAAATCTCTCTCACTTTCCCATTTACGCTCCCTAATTCTCCCACCAGCCTCCTGCACGAGAAGTGATTTACAGCAGCCAATTAACCAGACTGTTTTGGGATGTGGAAGGAAACTGGAGCATTTGGGCCATAACAAGGAGAGGAGAATGGGCAGGCTCCACGTGGAGAGCATCAGTGGTCAGAATTAAACGTGGATCACTGGAGCTGTGTGACAGCTGCCCTGCCTGTGGCAGAACTACGTCACTCCACACTCCAATTGAAAGGAGTTGAGACTGGGTTGCCTTTTCATTACATTTTTCAAAAAAAGTCTCCATCACCACCTCCTACCTCGATTCAGAATTTATTGTCATGAACATGCACAGAAATAATTGTTTGTGGCACAGAGCAAACATTATATAAACCACCTTACAAAATGAATAAAAATAATGTAAAAGGTAGTGTCTCTGGTTTGTTGTTCATTCATAAATCTGATAGCAGTGGAAAGAAGCTGTTCTTGTGCCACTGAATGCTCATCTTCAGGCTCCGGTTCCTTTTTCCTGATGGTAGCAGTATGAAGAGGGCTTGGGTGATGGGAGCCCTTGAGGATAGAGCCTGCTTTCTTAAGACATCACCTCTTATAGACAGAAGTCTGGTGCCTGAGCGTAGGCAACTCCATACCAGACAGGGATGCAACCAGCCAGAGTGCTCTCTCTCCATGGTTCACCTGCTGAAGTTTTCGAGAGTCTTTGGACAGAATCTTTTCAAACTCTTTCAAAGTATAGCTTCTTTTTGATTGCATCGACATGGAGGCTACAGGACAGATCTTCGGAGATGTGGACACCCAGAAATTTGAAGTTCTTTTTTTAAATTTTTTTTTTCACTCTTATGAACCATATTAATCAATATACACACAAACATTTCCCTCTTGAATATACACAGTGGCATTTTCACCCCTTTTTTCCCCCTCCCTGCCCTCCCTCCTTCCCACCCCCTCCAAACCCATTAAATGTTCAACATATACAATACAATAAACCCATTAAACAATGTCTTCACACAATGAAAATAAACAAGAAAAATGTGTCATCTACTTTTACACACTGCATCAAGTCATTTTGTCTTCTTATCATTTTAGGGGGTGGAGGTCTGAGGCAAGCTCTCTCTGTTATGTTCCATGTACTGTTCCCAAATTTGTTCAAATAATGTGACTTTATTTTTTAAATTATGTTATTTTTTTCCAATGGAATACATTTATTCATTTCCATGTACCATTGCTGTATTCTCAGGCTTTCTTCTGATTTCCAAGTTGACATATACATTTTTTTGCTACAGCTAAGGCTATCATAATAAATCTTTTTTGTGCTTCATCCAGTTTGAGGCCAAATTCTTTACTTCTTATATTACTTAGAAGAAAGATCTTTGGATTTTTTGGTATGTTGCTTTTTATGATTTTTATTTAATATCTGATTTAGATCTTCCCAAAACTTTTACACTTTGCATGTACTGTTGTTCCCGTTTCCTCCTTACAGCGAAAACATCTATCTAATAATGTTGGATCCCAGTTTTCAAAGAAATTTGAAGTTTTTGATCCTCTTCACTGCTGTCCCCTTGATGAGGACTGGTTCGTGCTCTCCTGATTTCCTCCTGAAGTCCACAATCATCTCTTTGGTCTTGCTCTCTTCCTGCCTGTAGTTGGACTTCCCATTTGCCCTCAACAGGCTCTTTGCTGAAAAGCAGCTGAATTTGGCAAGGTAATTACAGGCCACTCAACCGAACTGACTGATATCTGAGGGCTGCTGTTCTGACAAGCTACATGGAGGGTTTCCCTTCCCCTAAGCTGATTGGTATGTGCTTAAGAGGCAGATGGTATAACAGCTCTAAAACATTTTTTTTCTCAGACCACAGCACACAAATATAAAACCAACATTATACATAATACATATTTTAGGATCATGGCAATAACCCAGCAAGTAGTATGAAGTCTTTAACATTTTATAATTGCATTTCGTGATCTGCATGGAAACAATATTTTAAATGGTTTCTGTGATGGAAAAGCTGAGAAGAGGATCATTCTGTTACAGTGACCTATCAAATCTTACCCTGTAACATGTTTCTCTTCACCCACAAGCCATATAAAATCTAAGTGGATGTGAAGTCAAATGATGATGTGGGTGGACCTGCTTGTCTTTAATTTACTTGTATGTTATGCTTAAAAGCTAAATAGTGCCGGTAACCCCAGAGAGTCTCAGCCCGAGAGAGGAAATGCCATTGCCTCCATTATTGGGATAAGATAAATTTCTCTGGGAATGTAGTGCATTCCTGAAATGTTCGCATGAGCTTGTTTCCGAAGGGGTGAAGAGTAGGGGGGTTATGTGAGGCCCTGGAGAAAGATCTTTATTCCCAATCAAGCAGCTGATTTATACTGAAACAAAGAAGCCAATTTTACATCAGTGTTTTTGTAAAGTGTAGGAAAGTGGGTGCATTTATCTCCGACAATAAGCAACAAGCAGCTCATTGTTTAGTTTCCTGCTGCCTGCTGTTGCCCAAAAACATAACTTCTTTTGCAATGAGTCTTGGTAAATTTACACAAGATACAATGTGGTCCAAAGAAAACATACCAAAAAGGCAATTGGAAGCTCCCCGGAGGACCTGTGAGTCTCCTGGAATTAAAAGATTTGTAATTCATTTGTAGGATGTGGTTGTCACTTGTAAGCCAGGAGTGGCTTCCCATTCCCAATTGCTCGTCGTTGAGATGTTTGATTTCGTAAATGGGGTGGGGGGGGGGGGGGGAGGGACAGTTAAAGGTCAAATTCTTTGCTGTGAATCCAGAGTGACGTGAGATGAGACCAATAAATCTGAACTTTGTCTTTGAGACCAAACTAGGTGAAACTTCCCTCTCTTTAGGACATTGCAAACTAGGTGAATTCTTGCAATAATTTAGTGATTTTTCTGGTGATCGTTACTGAAATGGTTTTATTTTAGAATTCTGATTCACCTGATGAGTGAAATTCAAATTTCCAAAATCCTGTGGTGCTATCTAAACACTTGTTTTGGATCATTGGTTCAGACTTGCAAGTTGAGGGATTTAACCCCTTTGCCATTGTGCTGACTGTCTTGTATATGAAACCCAAGAACTACTTTTTATTGACAACTTATTAAAACATTGGGATTTTTTAAAAAATTTAGACAAACAGCATGATAACAGGCTATTTTGGCTCATTAGCCCAATTACACCCAATCGACGTACAACCCTGATACGCTTTGAATGGTTGGAGGAAACCAGAGCACCCATGAAAAACCCACATGGAGTCAGGGAGAACTTACAAACTCCTCCCAGACTGCACTAACCACTACGTTAACTATTCCGCCACCGAATGGAGAATATCTTTTGGTTGGGAAAGTTGGAGTTGGCAGTAATCTAATGTAAGTCCAAAAACACATTCTTTGGCTTGGCTTCGCGGACGAAGATTTATGGAGGGGGTAAAAAGTCCACGTCAGCTGCAGGCTCGTTTGTGGCTGACAAGTCCGATGCGGGACAGGCAGACACGGTTGCAGGGGAAAATTGGTTGGTTGGGGTTGGGTGTTGGGTTTTTCCTCCTTTGCCTTTTGTCAGTGAGGTGGGCTCTGCGGTCTTCTTCAAAGGAGGTTGCTGCCCGCCAAACTGTGAGGCGCCAAGATGCACGGTTTGAGGCGTTATCAGCCCACTGGCGGTGGTCAATGTGACAGGCACCAAGAGATTTCTTTAGGCAGTCCTTGTACCTTTTCTTTGGTGCACCTCTGTCACGGTGGCCAGTGGAGAGCTCGCCATATAACACGATCTTCCAAAAACACATTAAACTAGAACTAATAACCTCACAAGGAGAAAGGTTGTTAACGCTACTGATTCTACAGATCAGCTGGCAAAGAAAAAATGGGAGATGATTTAAAGAAAAAAAACTTATTTAAGTTAGAGTAAAATTACCTTGTATCTATGCAGACAATGAATGATAGGGTATGGCTTGCTTTCTGCCCCCCCCCCCCCCCCCCCCCCCCCGACCGACCTCCTTTCTCCTGTACTTTCTCAGCAAGATAATGCAACAGCTAGCCTCCTGACAGAGATTAAATGTTAATGGTGATAAATAACAATAATAAAATCCTGGCAGTTTAATGTAAACCTATTCCTTTTGCTAAACAGCAGAAGCTGAGCTTCATTTAAAAACTACATTCACTCTCAAATAGTATAAAAAAATTTGAACATTGCAACTAATAGTTTAAAATTGCTGATTTGACATGAATTACCATGGAGATAAAGTAAGTGTAAGTCTTGTTAACATTATGGGAAAATCTAACTGCAACCATGTTCAGAATAATGATTTTTGGATTGCGCAGGGTATCCCAATGAGTGGGACATCTCTTGTAAATGCTCTGAGGGAAAAAGTATCCACAATTTCCTAATGCTGAATTAGTAGCCGATTGGCAACATATAATGATAGTCATCCAACCAAGTTCATTCTGATTTGAAAGTCTGATTGGAAGATTATGTAAAGTGCAGCAGGATGTTCCTTGGTTTTGCTGGATTTTATTGAAGTGTGAAATCGATGATCACAATTTTATAGATTGAACACTTTGCATTAATTTTTGGCTAACTAGTTCCTTGTAAAGTCTATCCAAGCAACAACTGAGCATAATCAAGTGCTCATTGTAACTGCAGCTAGTTATAAAATGCATTTGAAAGGATATTGTTTTCTGGAATGAATTGCTTTCAAAGATGATCTTTTTAATAGGAATACTTGCTGTCGCAAGCCAGCAGAGTATCCTTTTCTTTTTAAAATATTTTTATTGGAAAAAAAGGATGTCGAGCATCCGTAAGGGTCTGTGAAGCCAAGAAGCATTGGTGGACTGGAGAGTTTGGAGGGGAGGAGGTGGGGTGATGGTGTGGGTGTAGGTATGGTGGAGATCACATGGCAACTATTGTGGCCTTTTTGGAAACTTTACAATGGGAAGTAATGGGGAGACCAATAATACCCTAGGAAAGACTTGCCAGCACTTGTCCATCATAATCGTTCAAGTGCTGAAGTGGTTAATTTTCACCTTGGGAATGGGTGGAATAATTCCATGATGGATCATTTTAAAATTGTATACTGTGTTAGGAGTATAGAACATTATAGCACAGTACAGATCCTTCGGCTCAAGATGTGAGCGTCCATCAAAATTCCTTTTTAGGCAGTTTATGCACAGAAGTTGTTCTGTGTAAGTGCATTAATTTTTAGTTTGATTAACAACTATTGGGAAATTGGCCTGGAAGATCTGGGATGTTTGAGACCACGCCATGGCTAGTTTTTGTCCAGTGTCAAGCTTGCTTCTTCAGATTTTTGTCAGAGTACACGCATGGCATCACATACAACCCTGAGATTTTTCTTCCTGCGGATGAGGTAGAATTACCACTTATTGGTAGTGCAAAAAAAATGAGGACAATGTAAACAAATATGGAAATGTAAACAAACTGTGTAATACAGAGAGGAAAAAAAAGCAATAAGGTGCAAAATTAAGAGTCTGTAAATGGGTCCCTGATTGAGTTTATGGTTGAGGAGTCTGATGCTGGAGAAGTATCAATTGTTCTTGGACCTGGTGGTGTGCGTTTTGTGGCATCTAAGCCTCTTTCTTAATGGTAGCAGTGAGAACAGAGCTGGGTGGTGTGGATCCTTGATGATTGCTACTGCCCTCCAAGAGCAGCATTCCCCAGAGATGTTCTTTTTTTTTTTTTTTAAATTTTTTATTTTTCACACCATAAATCACAATAGCCATGATATACACTTTTTCTTTTCCACACATTTACAGTGACTTTTTCTCCCTCCCCCCTCCCTCCTCCCAAGCCACCCCCCCATCCCCCCCCCTCTCATCCATTTTAGTTATACAATCTAGGTTGCATTAATTCAGTTAGACAATGTTGTCATTCAACAAAAATACACCAGAAATTCTACTGTCCATTCTTTTCTTCTCTTCTCCTTCCATCAACTTAGGTAATGTTTGTTCCCGGTAGGTTTTCGCTATTGTATTTAATGTAAGGCTCCCATACTTGTTCGAATATTTCAATATTATTTCTTAAACTATATGTTATTTTTTCTAATGGAATACATTTATTCATTTCTATATACCATTGTTGTATTTTCAAATTATCTTCCAATTTCCAGGTTGACATAATACATTTTTTTGCTACAGCTAGAGCTATCTTAACAAATCTTTTTTGTGCATCCTCCAAGTCAATTCCAAATTCTTTATTTTTTATGTTACTTAGGAGAAAGATCTCTGGATTCTTTGGTATATTGTTTTCTGTTATTTTATTTAATATCTGATTGAGATCATCCCAAAATTTTTCTACTCTCTCACATGTCCAGATTGCATGAATTGTTGTTCCCCTTTCTTTTTTACATCGAAAACATCTATCAGATACTGTTGGGTCCCATTTATTTAACTTTTGCGGTGTAATGTATAGTCTGTGTAACCAATTATATTGTATCATACGCAGCCTCGTATTTATTGTATTTCTCATCGTTCCAGAGCATAACTTCTCCCATGTTTCCTTTTTTATCTTTATATTTAAATCTTGTTCCCATTTTTGTTTAGTTTTACCATTTGTTTCCTCATTTTCCTTTTCTTGCAGTTTAATATACATATTTTTTATAAATCTTTTGATTAACATTGTATCTGTAATCACATATTCAAGGTTACTTCCCTCTGGTAAACTCAAGTTGCTTCCTAATTTATCTTTCAAGTAGGATCTCAGTTGGTAATATGCCAGCGCTGTATCTCCCGTTATATTGTACTTATCTCTCATTTGTTCAAAGGATAAGAATCTACTTCCTGAAAAACAATTTTCTATTCTTTTAATCCCTTTTTTTTCCCATTTTCTAAAGGCAAGGTTGTCTATTGTAATAGGGAGTAGCTTATTTTGCGTCAATATTAGTTTTGGTATTTGGTAATTTATTTTATTTCTTTCTACATGAATCTTCTTCCATATATTGAGGAGATGGTGTAATACTGGAGAAGTTCTATGTTGTACCAATTTTTCGTCCCATTTATATAATATGTGTTCAGGTATCTTTTCCCCTATTTTATCTAATTCTAGTCTCGTCCAGTCTGGTTTTTCCCTTGTTTGATAAAAATCTGATAGGTACCTTAATTGTGCGGCTCTATAATAATTTTTGAAGTTTGGCAATTGTAAGCCTCCTTGTTTATACCATTCTGTTAATTTATCTAGTGCTATCCTCGGTTTCCCCCCTCTCCATAAAAATCTCCTTATTATTTTCTTTAACTCTTTGAAGAATTTTTCTGTCAGTTGTATTGGCAATGCCTGAAATAAGTATAGTATCCTTGGAAAAATGTTCATTTTAATACAGTTTATCCTTCCTATCAGTGTTAGTGGTAGCTCTTTCCAATGCTCTAAATCGTCCTGTAATTTTTTCATTAGTGGATTGTAATTGAGTTTATATAATTGGCCTAGATTTTTGTTTATTTGCACACCTAGGTATCTTATTGCCTGCGTTTGCCATCTGAATGGGGATTCCTCCTTAAATTTTGAGAAATCCGCGTTATTCATAGGCATTGCTTCACTTTTATTTTCGTTTATCTTGTATCCCGACACTTCTCCATATTCCTTCAATTTCTTATATAGTTCTTTTATTGATAGTTCTGGTTCTGTTAAGTACACTATCACATCATCCGCAAACAGACTGATTTTATATTCCCTGTCTTTTATTTTTATTCCTTTTATATTATTATCTCTTCTTATCGATTCTGCTAGTGGTTCTATAGCTAGCGCAAACAATAATGGTGATAGTGGGCATCCCTGCCGCGTTGACCTGCTTAAGTTAAATTGCTTTGATACATGTCCATTTACTGTCACTTTCGCTAACGGTCCCTTATATAATGCTTTAATCCAATTAATATACTTCTCCGGTAAACTGAATTTTTGCAATACTTTGAACAAGTAATTCCATTCTACTCTGTCGAAGGCCTTCTCTGCGTCTAAAGCAACTGCTACTGCCGGTGCTTTATTTCCTTCTACTGCATGAATTAAGTTAATAAATTTACAAATATTGTCTGTTGTGCGTCTTTTTTTGATAAATCCAGTTTGGTCTAAATTTACCATTTTCGGTACCTGTTCTGCTAATCTGTTCGCTAATAGTTTAGTTATTATCTTATAATCTGTGTTTAGCAAAGATATTGGTCTATATGACGCCCCCAGAGATGTTCTTGATGGTGGGGAGGGTTTTGCTTGTGATGTTCTAGGCTGTGCCCACTACCTTTTTCAGGCTTTACACTCGAGGGTATTGGTATCCCTATACCAGGGCATTGTTTCTGTGTTCAGCACTCTGTTACACATTTAGTGAAGGAAATTGGCTGGCAGAGGTGCATGACCTGGGATTCTGACCCTTTGTAACATGAGGAGGAAAGCCCACAGAAAATTGCCAGAGAGATGCAAGTTAAATGGGACATTGATATTTTGGTCACGGATAGTTTTTCCATACTTCAGGATTGTCCTCAAGCATCACAAAGATCGCAACAAAGTTGTAACAGTCACTAACCCTTTATTAAGAATAAGGCTTGGGACCATTCAAGACATCAGGATTCATGGGTCCAGCCCATTGCAAGCAGGAGTTCCCAGACCACTGAAGAACAAAACCTCCCCACGACCACCACCCTGCGGGTTTCCCTCACCTTCATGTCAACGGTTTTACATTACGGTGCTGTTCTGAATTGCTTCCTAACAGTGACCTCAGAGCTGTGAGCTCTGGTGAGGGCAACTATCAGGAAGTAGTGCAGATTGGTTCATAGAGGAAATTACTAAAATGTTTTTTTATTTTAACCTGGTTCACTCCAGATTCAGGTTTTGTTCAATTTTATTTTGCAGGTCACTTGATTAAGTTGTAGAGCTGGTCATGGAGTTTATTTTGCATTAGAAAAAGGAAGAAAGTTTTATTTCTAGGCAGCAGTGTTCAGTTTTGATCCTCCTGTTTAAATAGGCAGGCTTAATTGGATATATTGGGTTGAGCAGAGGCTGACCATCTTGAGAGTTTACGAAGAGTGATCCAAAGCTTCAGGACTCTACCCTCTTGGTAAAAGATTTAAAATCCTGAAAGCCTTTACTATGTGAGAAACAGATAGTTAGTTATCTGCTGAATCCTGAATTCTTGAACCATGGGCATTGATTCAAGATAAGGAATCTAACATAAATAAACAGTTGTAATAGAACTTCTAAGCAAAATGCTATGCCAAGTTTGAAAAAATACCTGTGGTCAAACAAAAATGAAATGTTGCCATTTCAAATCAAGAAAATTTCTTGTCTAGAATAATAAATAATCATGAAATTTGATAAATGATACAATGCGGTTTCATGAGTGAAAGCAGATTATTGGATGGACCAATGACCTTTGTGTTTGAGTTGTCTTCCTGATGTTTCCTTTAAATTGCTATTTAAAACTATACAAGACTAAATTTGTGACCATAATCATAACTGATCTTTGTTTAAAAAGATCCTTGGGTACTGCCAGTGCTAGTACTCTCAGTCCCTTTGATTCAGCATCATCAAGTTTTATTTGAGCAGTAAGTTTGTTTATATATTGAAGTTGGAGAAAGGATCCTGTCATTTTGTTTTTTTTCAATAAACTGGCACCTTCTCTTCCCATCCATAAATGAAGTTGGGTGAAGCTTTTATCAGTGCAGAACTCAGTGAAATGGTCCACTGTATCAGGAAATGATAGTCAGGTGAGTTTACAGAGTCATGATTTTCTCTACCAATCTCAGCTGAGTGGAGATGCCGGCTTTAATGATTACAGTCGTTTAAAAAGGAAGATTTTCATTCATATCCTGCCTCTGACCTCTGGATGTCTCTGGGCATTCCCCAGTGTTCTTTTGAAGCCTACTCATTGTTCCAACAAAGGAAATGCTGTAGACCCTTACATTTTGTATGGCCATGATTTATAGTCAGATCATATATTTTAGTGATGTTTGTTGAGGGAGAATATTGGTCATTTGAAGCAGTATGATGAGGTATTTTATATTCACTGGACAGAACAGGTCTGGACCTTGGTCTGGATGATGCCTTTTCACCACAGGTGACACGTGCGCATTTGCCATTTTATTCATCTGGAAACCAAGTCACCCATGTTCTTTAAAAATCTTTTCATCTAATTTATTGGGAACCAACTACAGCCAATAAAAATAATTTTAAAAGCATTCTCAAATTTTAATGAAAGAAACTGAAATGGTTTGACACTAAAACCTGTCTTTGAAAATGGTAAAAACACGATGCTGGAGAAACTCAGCCGGTCAAGCAGTGTCCTTTATATAGCGAAGATAAAGATACAGAACCAACATTTTGGGCTTGAGCCCTTCATCGAGGTAGGAACAAAATGTAGGCAGTTGCCCAAACAAAATGGTTTGGGGGGGAGGGGGATGTTGAAGCTGGTTGAGGAGCACGGTCCCACGGGCAGATAATGGGTGGATGAGGGAGGGAGGGCAGCAACAAGCGCAGGGGGAGGAGGGATGGCTCTGTTAATGGAGAGGGAAGGGGGTGGAGAGCTGGAGAAAGGAGACAAAGGAAAAGGTAGGGGTGTGAGAATGGAGAGTAAGGCTATCAGAAGTCTGAGAAGTCTATGTTAATGCCATCTGGTTAGAGCGCGCCCAGATGGAAAATCAAGTGTTGCTCCTCCAATTTACGGTGTTCTTGGATTGACAGTATAGCATTGGTTTTTTTTTTAATTTCTATTACGGTGTCTGCAGAATTTTGTGATTTACTTTTTTTGAAAATGATCCTCATTTAGTATAAATCTCACGTTAACTGTGCAGTGGATGTGCTAGTTGACAGCATGTCACCAGCAGTCGCTATTGTTTCCAAGTTCACTGCATCTGTTACCAGGAGCCATGGAGTATTGGTGTGGAGGAAGACACCATGAGATGCTGGAACCCAGAGGGAAGAAAAGTATGGCAATTTGGTCTAATCAGTAACCTGACACGCACAGCACAAGGTATTCAGAGAGGTGTTAGAACTCTTTCTCAGTGGCTCAAATTCTGACAGAGCTGGGCCATGTGAGCTGTCCTATTGCACCTTTGATTGGCTTTGCTTGCACGGTGGTTAGGGGCGTTTCTTGCCATTTATAAGAGATGATTAACTGAATCCAAAGATCCAAATTAGTAAAATTAAAAGCATGGCCCATCACAATTGCCCTACATCTCAAGATTTCCCGAAGGTCTGTTGAATCTAATCACAGGCTTTGAAAAGCAATCAGCTTTATTTCAGTGCACGCCATATGAGAAGAAACACTTTGCAAAGCTGCATGGTTGTTGACTGCATCCAAGGTAGAAACACAACCTCAGCAATGGCCTGATGTCCTTTAATTTAGTAAATTTAAAAAACAGTGAGAAGGTCTATATGGTAGAATATGGAGTGAAAATTGGGTCTGGAGGTAGTTGGTTTTTAATTGTGAGGGATAAGAATGAAGAGATAATTGAGAGGAGGGGTGAATATTGCAAAATTGATGAATGACAATGAAAGAAATTGGAAGCAATTGCTTTCAAGGATGAGGGAATCCAAATTCTATTGATGGCTTTTCAAACAAAGTGAATGGTTGAAATTTGCACTGTGGTGCCAGAGGTTATGACGTCAGATACCATTATTGTGTTTAGGACACATAATTAAATATGTCAGTCAGAGAAAAAAGAGGACCTTGTGCTGACCAACAGGATTAGTGCAGAAGGGCAAAACAGTTGGTATTGACCTGGTGGGTTGAAGGACCCGATTCTGTGCTGTTGAACTCGATGACTTGATATGAGGTTAAATGCTGCTGCTTGTCCAATTTGAGTGGTAATGGGTCTGAGATTTCCAGATCAGTGGAGATGTTGCATTTCTTCTCTAAGACTCAGCACATCCCTGAATCAACTTTAGTTGCCTGGCAATCTTTTCCCACGACAGAGATTGGACTATTACATTAGTCTGGTTTTTGACATGTAAGTGACGTGCTCTGCCCAACAGAACCTCTGAGTGCAACTGGAGGAACTCAGTGGGTTGAGCAGTATCAGTGGGGTAGGGTAGAAAGAAAAAAACTGGCAGTGCGACCGGAGCTGTTGTAACAGCCCCCATGGAGAAAGGGAAGCAGAGACACAGCGCTCCCACGGGGTCCAACCACGCAGGCCAACTGCCGTCAGCTCTGTTCAGGCCTTAAACAACCTGTTAAAGGAGTTGACAGTGGTTTTATTTATAAATTCTGTCACCGCGGAGTCTGCCTAAGATTGGTGCTGCCTATGATCAGCAGCGGCCACGAGGGGAAGCAGAGAACAGGGAGAACACCCTCCCATTCGAGAAGAGAAGCAGAGGAGGTGGCCCACGGTATGCGTGGTGACCATGCTTCATATTCTGATGGTATCCATCTCCATTCATTCTCTTTTCACCAGGGACTGTGCAACCCTGTGGCCTCCGGGCAGGTTTCAGTTCGGAGTTCTGAATTCACATCGAGTTACTGTGAACCAGAGATGGTGAGTGTTGGCAAATTGAGGAACCCACGCAGGCTGCAAGCTTCTGCAGACTGTGGTTGAGTGATTCACACCGGGGGGTGGACTGCTGGAGACTAGGTCGAGACTGGCTGAAGTGGTATCAGGTATTGGAACTGGGATGCCAAGGGGTAGGAGGTTCCGATCTGGAGCTCGGGCTGCTGATGCTTTGGACTGGACTCTGTGTGGCTGCAGGGGCTGAGCAGCGCCAGAGAGGAACCCATGGATCCCCTGACTCTGAGGGAATCCCCATTTGCTTCTCTTTGACTGCAAGAGGAGCTTCAGGCAATTTCTACCAATGGCGAATCTGTCTGCTTTACAGCAGTCTAAAGTAAATTGTGTATTATTACATGACAATAAAGGAATCTTGAATTGTCAACGTTTCCTGTCCAAATCTCAGACTTTAGAGTTCCTTCAGCAGATCCCCCCCCCACTTTACTGCAAATGAAGATCTGCACTCTCTTGTATCTCCCGATGTTGGCTCGGTGAGGCTCACTTATCCATGGAGTAAATTTGGAGGACTTTGCCTTGGTGTCATCCTTCCAGTAGGCTGCTGCAGGGACGGGGAGTCCTGATGCCGGCCAAGGGGGGCGGGGGGGGGGGGGGGGGGGGTTACTCCTGCTCGTTAGGCCACGTGGGTAGCGTTTTGGTCCTCTCCGTCAAAGGACCGAAGGGCGTGCTCGCACATTGTAAAACAGGGGCACATCCGAAAGCGTTCCCGAGCCTTTGTGCCGCGTCTGATCCGCACAGCGCCATTCAGTGGCGGAGCCTTCTGACAAGAGTGTTTCAAGTGGAAACTCATTTACATGAAAAGACGGACTGGAACCAATCGTGTTGCAGCCGGAGTCCTTGGGAGGGTGAAGCCTGTGCAAAGTCTAAGATTACCGAACGAGCATTCACTCCCAGGCAGCTCGCTTCAGTATCTCATACCACACAAGTGAGGTCACCCCACTGGATGATGCATTCAATTTAAAGCACGCTGCAGGAGAGCGGTATACAGGAGTTGGGGGGTGGGGGGGGGGGGGTTAAAAAAACTTTCAGGGACTGGGGAATCTGAAGTGGGTCTTCACATCACGCGATCGTTCAACGATGAACTACTTGGTGAGTCTGTGAACCCCGGTGGGTGAAAGCAGAGGCCGGGCTCGGCTGCGCCGTTATCCGAACCGAGTTCCCGGCTGCTCAGCGAAGGTGCGTGGAGAGGGTCTGGTCCCCCCCACCCCGACCGCAGCTGGGTCACAATTCCTCTCATTGTCGAGCCGGACCGAGCGACTCGAGCCGAGCCAGTCTCTCGGCGAATTTGGAAGTCAAGACCGCAGACACCGTGATTGAAGTAAAAGCACAACGCTGGAGAAATTTAGCAGGAACACTGTAGCGAAAATAACGATACATAATCAACGTTGTGGACTCGAACCCTTCATGAAGGTATGAGCAAAATGTTGGCAGGCACCATACCCAACGTTTCGGGCTTGAGCCCTTCAAGGTATGTCTATATTTTGCTCCTCCCTTGATGAAAGACTCGCCCGAAACGTTGGGTATGTATCTTTGCTGTAGAAACGACACTGTTTGACCTGTTGATCTTCTCCAGCGTTGCGTTTTATTTTACTCTCGGGTACTTGGTGTTGGTGTGGGGGGTCTCCAAGAGTTTACAACTTTGCTGTGATCTTGCTCTGAGACTTGTCAGTGACACGATTCCAAGCCCTCGGTTCCCTTGACATCCAAGATTAGCTACGGAGCTGCCCCGACAAGGAAAATAACTGCCCGCCGTAAAAAAAAAGAGAATGGGGTTGTTTCAACTCCCATTGTCGTGGAACCATTGTCAAGTTTGTTCCAACAAGCGAGAAACAAAAGGTGCAGATGCGGGAATCTTGAGCAAACAATGAGCTGCTGGAGGAACTGGGGGGGGGGGGGGGGGTCAGAGTGACAGCATCCAAGGGTAGAAAGGGCCAGTCAGCGTTCCTGGATCCCTGGATCGAGATTTGGCAATAGGGAATCCACAGAGCTGGACGTAGATGCTTCCTGTTCGGTCGGGATCTCGAGTTCGGGGCTTAAAATAATTTGGAAGTTTTGGGGGGGAGAACGGTGGGGGGCGGATTATGGGAGTTGCGAGGTTCCAAAATACCAAACCTCGACAGACCCGTGGGCAGGCAGTCACCCATGAGGGCTGGACGCGGCTGTTGGAGCGGCCGTGTGTATTTCTCTGGTGGAGTGGGATTTGTGCCCCGAAGACATGCAATCCCAGCTCATCCCAGCTGATGAATCACAAAAGACAGGTGTCAGCCCACAGTCGAGGTGATCTGAAGAGAAGGGTGTAATTAAAGACTGTGTGTGTGCTGCCCATATCTTTTTTTGTAACTTTACAAGTTTCCCGAAGTGTACGTTTAATGGGAGCCTTCCTGCGGAAAGGATGTGAGTCTACATTGTAAACAGGTCAAAGGGAAGTAAAACACGAAAGTTTGCAGACACCCTGGTTGAAATAAAACCACGATGCTGGAGAAATCCAGCAGGTCAAACGGTGTCCTTTATTTTCTTCTTTGGCTTGGCTTCGCAGACAAGATTTATGGAGGGGGTAAATGTCCACGTCAGCTGCAGGCTCGTTTGTGGCTGACAAGTCCAATGCGGGACAGGCAGACACGGTTGCAGGGGAAAATTGGTGGGTTGGGGTTGGGTGTTGGGTTTTTCCTCCTTTGTCTTTTGTCAGTGAGGTGGGCTCTGCGGTCTTCTTTAAAGGAGGTTGCTGCCCGCCGAACTGTGAGGCGATATCAGCCCACTGGCGGTGGTCAATGTGGCAGGCACCAAGAGATTTCTTTAGGCAGTCCTTGTACCTCTTCTTTGGTGCACCTCTGTTTCAGTGGCCAGTGGAGAGCTCGCCATAGAACACGATCTTGGGAAGGCGATGGTCCTCCATTCTGGAGACGTGACCTACCCAGCACAGTTGGAGCAAGGATAAAGATGCAGAACCAACGTTTCAGGCTTGAACCCTTCATCATGAACAAAATATGCCCAGACCTTGATGAAGGGCTCACCCCGTATATTTGCTCTATAAAGGACACTGACCGGCTGAGTTTCTCCAACATTTTGTTCTTGCTTTTGTTAGTATGTCTGCCAGAATCGTGGATTGTACGGCGTGCGACTTTAACAGAAAATCTTTTTTGCATCTCCTTGGCTGAGATTTCTTGTCAATTGTCTTCAATCCAAATGACAATTAGCACCTGTACACAGTGTTGTCCTGTTCAACTGTGCAAACAACCATCTAGCCCACATCTGTTCCCCGCAAATGACCACAGAAGTGAAATATTAACAGGAAACATTTGGAAGAGTAACTGACCTGAAATGTTAAAGCCATTCCTCTCTCCACATATGCTATTTGAGCTGTTGAGTGCTTCTAGTGTTTTGTGTTTCTTTTAATTTCAGATTTTTTTGGGACTGAGTTAATGATGAGAGAAGTGGCGTGGCTGGTGGACCTGCTGCCTTCGAGTGCCAGAGACCCAGGTTCAATGCTGGGCTCGGCTGCTGTCTGTGTGGGGACTGCATATTCTCCCTGGGGCTTGGGTTTCCTCCTATATCCCAACTACGTGTGGGTTGGGCTGTTCATTTGGGCCTGGGTGTGGGTAAGTTGATGAGAAGGTGGGGAGATCAGTGTAAATGGGTGTTTGATGGCAAGTACAGACCCAGTGGGATCTGTCATGCGTGCCATGCCAATAAGAAGCACTTGCGTTTATATGAGACTTTCATGACTTGGGGTGAACAAACATGCTTTGTGGACAATGGAACTGTGATCTCTTGCCCAGAAATTAATTTTGGGAACCAATCAGTATGAATCACATGGTCTGTAGCCTACAGTGCTGAAGCAAATGAAATGCTCATCCAGATACTGATGTGTGCTGCAGACCTGGTAGCACGAGACACCATTAGAATAAATGTGGAAGGCAAAACATTGTGGTGAAGCTGCTTCATCTTCTTCTCAGACTGCCCACGGGTGATCAGCCTGAGGTGGTGGAGGGGTGGGGGGCGTGGTTGTGGAGTTGCACATTCCAAGTTGCGTCCAGCATAGAGTGACTGTTTTACCTGTGATCTCTTGCCCCAGTGGTAAGGCATCCAAGGTGGCTAGAAATCATGCTTTATAGCATGGGCTACTACAAGGACTGGCACCTAAACACACCAGCCAAGTGCTGATCAGAGGAACCAAATTTTGAATAATAAGAGGTATGAGCTTAGTGTGGAAAAGGAAGGTGAAGGGCAGATTAGGGCATAAGAGGCCCAGAGGTTTATTCCTGTTTTAATTTTTTCTTTCTTATTATGCCCCAACACATTCGGATCACATATCTGTTTGACTCCTTCACTCTCCAATTTCCTGCATTTCCCCTCTGAAAACTTGTTTCCTTCTGTCCATCAATTTCCTCCTTTCAGCCACTCAACGCACCTTTACTTTTCCCTTCTCCTCAGACCCCATCTACCATGTCCCTCTCAGTTCCCTCCTCTCACCCCCTCCACCACAACTTTCCTTCAGAACCTTCAGTCTCCTCTCATCCTTTTCAGAACCATTCCCTGGAGGCTCCCCCACCCACTACACACACCTTCCCATCCTGGTTCTAATGGCAACATCTCCTTGGTTTGTGGCCCTAGACGCACTGACAGAAGGACTTGAGAAATAATGGTGTTTATAGTGAGGTGGGGATTGGAGTTGCCATAGTGCATTTGATATTAAATGAGAGGATGAATTTGCTGTAAATTGGGAAATGTGACAGCTAATTTACATGCGGCAGATTTCAGATTTATTGTCAGAGTACATACATGACTTCACATACAACCCTGAAATTCTTTTTCCTGCAGGCGAGTGGAAGTGCAAAATAAAACTGTACTCAATGTACACATGTAAACAAATAAAGAAATGTAAACAAACTGAAATACAGAGAAGAAAAATAATCAAGTGTAAAAGTAAGAGACCATAAATGTGTCTCTGATTGAGTTTGTGGTTGAGGAGTCTGATGGTGGAGGGGGAGCAGCTGTTCCTGAACCTGGTGGTGCAAGTCTATTCCTATACCTCTTTCACTATGGTAGCAGCAAGAACAGAGCATGTGTTAGGTGGTGTGGATCCTTGATGATTGTTGCTTGATAGTGTGAAGAGTTTTACCTTGATGTCTTGGGCTGCGCCCACTACCTTTTGCAGGGCTTGACACTCAGGAGTATTGCTGTCCCCATACCAGGCCAGTCAGCATACTTTCTTCTACACATCTGTAGAAATTTGCCAGGGTTTCTGGTGTCAAACTCCTTCTTTCTTCACAATGTCATTAATGTGTTGGGTCCAGGAAAGATCCACGATAGTGACTCCCAATAACTTAAATTTGCTCACCCTCTTCACACTTGATCATACACCTCTGGTTTTCTCTTCCTGAAGTCAACATTGTGACATTGATGTGAGGTGGTTGTTATGGACCATTCAGCCCAGTTTTCAATCTCCCTCCTCTATGCTGACTCATCACCCCTTTTTGTACAACCCATTCCAACAAACACACAGATTACTGGTGGTGTTGGTTGAGGGAAATATATTGGCCTGGCCAAATATTGATCATGGCTGAGTTTTCCATTACAGTAGATCTAAGAGCAGTGAAAACCAGTGGCTCCTTTGTATTTTCTAACCTGGTTTGGATGAGTGAAATAGGTATACAGGGAGAGAAAAACCAGGTCCTTGTTGATTTGAATAGTGGCATAGGAGTTAGTACTGCTGTCTCTGAGCTGCAGTGACCTAGGTTCAGGAGAATAAGCTGCAGCATTACAGGGAAAATGATGAGAGGGGGATTGGCAATTATGGAATTTACACTGGGATTTGGCATAGACCCAAGAAGCTGAATGGCCTCGTAGGTGATCTATTTTGGAATGAACAGAAAGATGGGTTTTAATAAACCTTGATGCACCTTTTGAAATAGTAGTGTAGACTGGACACCAGATAGCACATTCCATTCTCTCAAGTATAGAAAACTGAGAGATGATTCATTTGAGACATTTGAAATTGTAGAGGAGCAAGAGAATTGATAGAAAATGATTATTTCCTGCAGGGGAAATCCAAAGTAAAGGGAAACAATCTTAAAGTGACAGTTAGTCTATTGGGCAGTAGAATCAGGAAGCCGCTTTGTATAAAAGGTCATGGAAATGTAGCATTTCTGCCAATAAATGGTAGTGGCCACTGAGCCTCATTGAAATTAAGTCAGTGATTGTTGGGAAAGGATTTCAAAGGATGTCGAGCAAGGTTTAATATGTGTAGATGCAATTGGGGGAATCGGACTTGTCAGCCACAAACGAGCCTGCAGCTGACGTGGACATTTACCCCCTCCATAAATCTTCGTCCGCGAAGCCAAGCCAAAGAATTGGAGGAACAATCAGTCTTGAATGTGGACGAGCTCATTCAGTGGTTGTTCCTAATTCTAACTGTATATTTCTAATGGAGCCAAAAGCTGGGTGAAGTATTTAACAGCTTTCAGTCTTTGTGCCTCTGTCCTACATTTAAACTTGATAATTAACCCTCACTGGTGCAAGAGGCATTTCTGAACCAAGGATCCACTCAGTGATGCGTAATTCTGCAATAGCTTCCTGAACACATCGGGAGCGGTCGTGATTGATGCGACCCATTCCTCATGTTTGCCACCTATGTTATTTCTGTGACTTATCTTAAATTTAGCAGTCCAACAGGCCACAGTGCCCACTGGTCTTCGCTATGATTCAGATGATGGATGCTGAGGCCCCACCCCTGGATTGCACTGACTGTCTTTTGATAACTTGCTGTGGTCAAAATGGCAAACATTTTTTTTGAAGAAAGAAACATCAGTTTGAGATGCCATGGCGTAAAACTGTGAAACTGGATGTGCTGAGTACCCAGCCTCTCATCTCGGCGCGAAGTGAACTCCTGCCTGGGATTCATTGCTGGGTCATGCAGCACCAGGAGAACGGATGCATTCTTGACTGGCAGTGCGCTGGTGCAGAAGTCTTTGACGTGCTGCACCACCACACAGTGCAGTTGGCTGGCGCCTCTCTGTAGAGTTGCCTTAGTATTTGAGTTGCAACTAATGTTATTCCAGTACTTAATAATCTGTTTGCAAACATAAAGTAAATCTTTCTTGGGGTGTGAACACAAATGATTAACCAGTTTGAATGAACTTCAGGTGGACCTTAACTGTGGTCCTTCCCCACAAGCCCATACAGTAAGTGGGAATGACTTTATTTGCAATATTTTAAGCAATTTTAGATTAAAATGCTATTCCTTGCACTCCAGGATGCATTCCCTTTCTACCATAACCCCCACCCCCTCTCTACCCACTGGTCCCAGAAGGCCTCCAGTGAGTGAGGCTTGGGCACCTGCTTACATTTTGCTTATACATTGATGAAGGGGCTCGGGCCCGAAATGTTGGTTATAAAGTACATGCTGAGTTTATCCTCACAGTTCGGCGGGCAGCAACCTCCTTTGAAGAAGACCGCAGAGCCCACCTCACTGACAGAAGGCAAAGGAGGAAAAACCCAACACCCAACCCCAACCAACCAATTTTCCCCTGCAGCCGCTGCAACCGTGTCTGCCTGTCCCGCATCGGACTTGTCAGCCACAAACGAGCCTGCAGCAGACGTGGACATTACCCCTCCATAAACCTTCGTCCGCGAAGCCAAGCCAAAGAGAAGAGATGTTTTAGTATACCTATAGCATTGACACCAAGAATCAAATTGGTAATAGGGCTTTTATTGCTTTGCCTCTGACACCCTTAGGATATTGCTTTTCTCTTGAGATGAATTGGAGCAACTTGGGAGCAACAGCCTTTGAGCAATTCAGAATTTCAAATAAATTACACAGCAGCTTGTGGTTTTGTAGGCTTACAGTACTGCGCCCCAGGCTGTTTAAGAATACATGCTGGATGCCAAACCCTACCTTGCTTGATAGCAAGTTGCAAACTTCAACATGCCCAACATCACCAGGTACAAGTTGGGGCAGATTTTTATGTTCACTGTAGGAAGAAGTAACTGTACTTCTTAACTGCGCAGACATTCATGAACCCTTACCAAATTTAGTAAACTCTGGCTGAAGTGACCTCGCTATTTAATGCAAAGGACCCACATATTGTGTCTACTACTTTTAGTCTTTTGACCTTAAAGTCGAGAGACTCTGATCAAAGATAGATTAGCCACAGTCTTATTCAATATATATGTATTTTTCTAAATGTGAAGAAATATGAAATAACCCCGTGCTTTGGCTTGACTCATCTTTAAATAAAAGATCAAAACTTGTAGAGATTAGATAATTTTTGTATCATTAAGCAACATTTCAAAATACTAGAAATCTCAAAGAAGCTATTTTTATTTCTAGTTTCTGTGTAACTGTGATTACTGTGGCCTCTGGTACCGACTGGGGTAGCCATAACAAAAGTGATTAGTGCTCTGGGGAACAAAATTAATATTTTTTTTGTGGTAGAACCTTGATGTAACCCTGAAGAGATGCTGTCCTTTTGGAACCCACTGGCTGTAGTTTGAACCAATTTCATTCTTTTATGAAATTGATCAACTTGTTTTCTTTTAAACAGTGTGTTTCATGTTACTTAATGAGAACATCAAATCGTAGCACATTTATCAATTTGAGGTTTGTCATGATTATGGGTGTCGAGTCATAATATTTAGGATGATGTACATATGTACAGCATCTTTATTGTGTGATTAAACAAGATGGATTTACTGTTACATAATTGAGACTAAAACAGCAGAAATTCAGTGGGATGAATGGCCTCGTTGCAAAATGCTGCATGATAGATATTGTCCCTGCATGAATCTGTTTAAGGGTTGGATCTCAAAGACTTGCCAATTTTTCTTTAACAAACTCCTAACCCTCTTCTCTGATTTAGAAATTGTCTCTGGGCAATTCAGTGAGAAGGCCTCTACTTCTGCTGTCCCTATCCCACCCCACCCCCCCCTCAACGATGACAGTTTCATTTTCAAGATGATCATTTACTGATGCACTCTTGAATTTCTTATTCCTAAGGGTGCATGGAGCAGAACCTCTTGCTTTTGATGGATCAATTACAAGTGAGTGAGACTGATGTGGAAGTGGGTGAATGGATTATTGCAAAGAGGGGAAGAACTTTCAAGCATTTGAAAGCTGTGGAGTGAGCTGCTTAAACTGGCATGCAGTTGTGCAATGTCAGACTGTTACTGAGAGCTTCTGAGTAAAAGGGATGGAATGTGTCCAGATTCCATTCAGTAAGTCAGTAGATCTTGGATGCTTCAGAATGAGTTTGGTTTGAATTCCTCATAAGGGCTTAAATCTACTACTGTGATTAAAGATACGAGTTGTCAACAAGACCATATCTCCATAAACTGTGGAAAAAAATTTAGTCCAAGGGAATTACACAAAGGCTAATTTTAAGTTCTTTTTATTTGATTGGGATTTGGGAGAAGATGATGCCTGGAATTCATATTACTGCATCATTTTTGACAGTCTTGTTACAGGGGACCAGGCAAACATAAAACAGCCCTGATTTGACTATGGGTCAGCAGGGCTAGATTCCCACAAGTATAGGTCAGCAGAACACAGACAGAGTGACTCACAATCCAAAATTCTTACAATAATGGCCCAGTTGAGAATATTGTTCAAATGGAAATGATGGGTTGAAAGAACAAATGGGAAAATTGATTGTTTTCAGCCATTGATTTGTTGAAGTTCAAGCAGAGGTTCAGGAAAATTCTATGTAATTATTGAGTCATGATTATATGTCACTCATTGCCCAATTAATTCTTTCTCTGTCTGTCACATCCTGGATCTGCTGCTCATGACCACCACACTGCTGGTTTTCTCCCCTTCTTAGCAGGAACACTGCGTTTTGAATTCTGCGTGAAGAAGTAAGCTGAAGGAGCAGTGTTATGATGGATTTACTGATAATTTTTTTATTGCTTTGCTGGTGATGAGAGCTTAGAGGATTCAGCCTTGCCCTCAGTGTTTTTCCCAAGGTTTCATTAAAAACATACAGTTTTTCAAATTCCTGACCTGTCAATCCATGCACTGAGAGGTTCGGTTTGCACAATAACGTATTTGTGGTCCATTAGCTCTTTTTGAAATGCAACTATATTTTCTGGTAGGAAATGCTCCATTTGGCTCCCTCTGGTATACAGATGATATATTCCCCCCAAAACTGAGGACCATGGCACATTTAAGGGGGAAAGAGATAAAGAGAGGGCATGGACTGAAATCATTAATTTTTACAATTTTTTTAATATAGTCCATAGGAATGAAATCTGGTAGAAACCAACTAAATTTGACTGCTTCACAGAGTCTTAAGGTGGCCGTAAGTGTAAAAAAAAAGGTTGAGAATGGCTGGGCTGGAGTATAGAATATTGGGTGATGATTCAAGACCCTAATCTGTTTCTAACCCCTAATCCATTCTAATCTGTTCACCCCCCCCCTCCCCCCCCCCAAAATCGAATGCATCTTGTGGAGCAGAAAATAGAACAGCAAAGGAACAGGCCCTTCGGCCACATGTCTATGCCAAATATGTTGCCTAAATTAATACCTATTGCTCTATTCTCTGCATACTTGCATATTCATATATCTATCCAGAATCCTTTAAAATGTGACTATTGTATCTGCTTCCATCACAATTTTTGGCAGCCTGGTCCAGGTAGCTACCTCTCTGTAAAAAAAAAGATCTTGAAACTTCTGCTGTCCTCCACCCACCCCCCCCCCCAACCATTGTAAATGCATACCCTGTAGCATTAGATGGAATAGGTTAGATACATAGATGATATTCCTCTGTCAGCCATGTCTAGGAGTGGGTTCCAAGTCTCAAAATAAGGGGTTGGTCAACCAGGACAGAGATGAGACAGAGGATGGTGAATCTTGAAATTTTCTACTCACTGAGGTGTGAACCTCTGTTGTTGAGTCTATTAAGACAGAGACGGATTGAGCTTTAAATGATTGAGGAGTCCAGCAATATTGTGTTAGTGCAAAGACAAATGATCAGCCATGATTGTAATTGAATGGCAGATTTGACTTGAAAGGCCAAATGAGCCACTTCTACTTCAATTTTTCATGTTCGGCATGATCATTAATAAATGTTGTCTTAGCGATGCTGCTTGGAGAGAGAGAAGAGGAGACCTTTGTTTGACTGCCCCCATGTCAGTACAGCACCCCTTTGGTTCATTCATTCTGAGATCATGTGCTCAAGCATCTATGTGGGACTTAGACATACAACCGTGAGCTGCCACTTAATCAGTCAATAGAAAATAATGGGGCAAGGGATGGAGGAGTGGAGGCCCAAATTTGGGGGGAAAATTAGAAGCCTGTCTGGTAAACTGTTCCATGCTTAGTCCTCACTGATGTGTTTTATTGAGTACATTCTTGGTCTCTATCTGGCCCTGTGATTAGGCTGGTATCCAGTTAATATGGAACACTACAGCACAGTACAGTCCCTTCAGCCCTTGATGCTGTTCCGACCCATATAATTCCTTAAAAAGTAAGTACTAAACTCTCCATACCCTAAAACCCTCTATTTTTCTTCCATCCTTGTGTCTGTCTAAATGTCTCTTAAATGCCCCTACTCTTTCAGCCTCCACCACAACTGGCAAGGCATTCCAGGCACCCACAACTCTCTGCATCTTTTAAAAAAAAACTTATTCCTGATGTCTCCCCTGAACTTCCCTCCCTTCACTTTGTACATATGTCCTCTGGTGTTTGCTGTTCCTGCCCTGGGAAACAGGTACTGGCTGTCCATCCTCTCTATTAAGTCTCCTCTCATCCTTCCACGGTCCAAAGAAAATAATCCCATCTCTGCTAACCTTGCTTCATAGGCTTATTTTCCAATCCAGTTAACATCCTGGTAAATCTCTGCACCCTCTCCATAGTTTCCACATCCTTCCTGTAATGAGGTGACCAGAACTGAACACAATACTCTCAAAGTGGTCTCTCCAGAGAGTTGTAGAGATGGCATTTTGATTCTTGAACTCAATCCCCCTATTAAAGAAGCCCAGTATCCCATAGGCCTTCTTAACTAGCCTATGTGGTGACCTTGAGGGATCTATGGATTTGGACCCTAAGATCCCTCTGTTCATCCATATTCTTGGAACCAACCATTAACCCAGTACTCAGCCTTCTGGTTTGTGTTTCCAAAATGCATCACCTCACACTTATCTGGATTGAACTTCATCTGCCATTTACTGGTAAGTAAGTTGAATGTTAACCTGAGTCATCAACAATGGACCCAACTTATTTTTGGGTGGCCACATTCTAAAGCTAAACATTCCACATTGAGTGATGGAAAAGAGCTGCTCATCAGCAGAGTTTTTTTTATGTTGACCAGAAACATACCCCCGGGCATTGTTTGTTTTTTCAAAAGCAAAATTATATTTTTCTGTTCCTGGTGGATTTGGTTTCCTGTTATTCATCCAGGATCCCAACAAAGTGCTGGTGTGCAAAACAGGAGTCTCGCCACAATTATCCAGTGGCTTGCTTCTGGTTGATGTGGACAGGGTCCTGGTTTTTAAGGCTCAAGTGAAAGTGTACAATTTAAAAAGTTCAACTCTTGACTTGCCCTGATGTTGATGCCCTGAAACTTTGGCTGTAAATTACTCCTTTTCATCAATTTGCCTACAATTCAGCTACATAGAGAGTAACTTGTTTTTTTTTCTAAATTGAGAGTATTATTGCGTTGTTTGGCTTTCTCCTAATGGTGCAACTATGTATTGCATCTTATATAGCAATCTTGTACTGCACAATCCACTGATAAAGTGACAGTGACCTTTGACCTTTTATTCGTATACACCTTGTCTTAGAAGTTTTGCTGGGTTGACTATCAGTGAGGTATTCTTTTCTTTGGCTTGGCTTCGCGGACGAAGATTTATGGAGCGGTCAGCTGCAGGCTCGTTTGTGGCTGACAAGTCCGATACGGGACAGGCAGATACGGTTGCAGCGGTTGCAAGGGAAGATTGGTTGGTTGGGTGTTGGGTTTTTCCTCCTTTGTCTTTTGTCAGTGAGGTGGGCTCTGCGGTCTTCTTCAAAGGAGATTGCTGCCCGCCGAACTGTGAGGCGCAAAATGCACGGTTTGAGGTGATATCAGCCCACTGGCGGTGGTCAATGTGGCAGGCACCAAGAGATTTCTTCAGGCAGTCCTTGTACCTCTTCTTTGGTGCACCTCTGTCACGGTGGCCAGTGGAGAGCTCGCCATTTAACACGATCTTGGGAAGGCGATGGTCCTCCATTCTGGAGACGTGACCTACCCAGCGCAGTTGGATCTTCAGCAGCGTGGATTCGATGCTGTCGGCCTCTGCCATCTCGAGTACTTCGATGTTAGGGATGAAGTCGCTCCAATGAATGTTGAGGATGGAGCGGAGACAACGCTGGTGGAAGCGTTCTGGGAGCCGTGGGTGATGCCGGTAGAGGACCCATGATTCGGAGCCGAACAGGAGTGTGGGTATGACAACGGCTCTGTATAAGCTAATCTTTGTGAGGTTTTTCAGTTGGTTGTTTTTCCAGACTCTTTTGTGTAGTCTTCCAAAGGCGCTATTTGCCTTGGCGAGTCTGTTGTCTATCTCATATTACTGCGTAAAACACCCCAGTCGCTCCAAGGTTCAAGAAGTCACACATAAAACTTAAAAATCAGCACAGATTACGGTTTACATTTTGTTAAGGAATATAATCCAAAGAACATTGCCAACTCTGAATGTTGCAAAATGTGTAGATCCTCTTCCATTTCCTTTTGGAGTTTTTGCTACAAGACCTGGGCATCATGCATTGGCCCTACGTTTTCAGTGCTAAAGTGAGTGTTTTTTTAGGATTTGATGAAAGAAGTGCGGTGAGCCAGGCCACAGATGTTAGCCTCCTGCAACATAAGAAGTATCGAACTCAAAAGCACCTGTAGTTCAGCTCCAACTAATGCTTCAGCTTGTCTTCTGCTTTTGCTGTTCCTTGGATATGAAAGGTACAAAGCCAGACAAGCAGCATCATGCATCGAGCCTTCTTGATATAGTTCAACCTGATTCCTAGCCAAACAAAACGTGTTTGGCTCTGCTCTAAAATCCTGTCTATTATTTTGTGTGCAAGGCTTTGCTATAACTCAGCAATCTGATTCACTTTATGAAGGAGTCAGCGACCAAAATGTGATGCACGTATTTGTTAACTTTTATTGCGCAAGTGTTGGGACAGGAAGATAAGAAATTGAGGGAGGAAAACTTTTATGGTGGATAAAGCTAAGAATTTGTTATAATTCTTAACTTGAAAAAGCACACATCCTCCCAAACTGTGTCATCACGGTCTGCCTGGCAATCCAGTGTCTAGGTAAATACGTTAGCATGTCGAGTTCATGGTGACTGTCTTATTTTCCAAGATTAGGATTGTTTGAGAACATTTTATCTTTGCCGACGGAGCAAGCTGGTAGAATCCTCAATTAGACGGCTGGGTATGAGGCAAATTTGTTCGGTATCTCTTTCCAGGTGCTTCCAACATAAATCGGGAATTCAGGAAAGCTTGTTGAAAGGAACGTAGTTGCTGGTGTAAGTATTCGCAGTTATACTCTGCTCGTGTTTCATATTAAATAATTCTCACCTCCTGAGCCTTGGTTTGAGGCCTTCTTTGAATACTGACATTTGGATCCGCTGGTGGGAGTACAATTCCTCTACCGTTTCCTGCTGCTGGTGTGGCTGTTCAACCTTTCCTGTGCATTATCCTGTTGAACCTGGAGGGGGTATGTGCCTGTGCAGGAAAGCAGGGTCACTTCATATAGTTTAGACTAGCTTCTAAGCCTTGAATTCTTTTTCTGTCTGACTGCTGAATTTTTCTCCCCCCCCCCACCCCCGTCTTTCAAATCCTTTTTCCTCCCAATGGCAAGCCAATAATAATTCAACCCTTTCGCTGCCTATTACTTGCAACTCTTTCAGCAACATGCAATCCATTTCTTCCATGTAATTGTAGCGATGCAATTCAGAGCAAATTCTGCCCAAGTTGTCAACTTCTCTGACATGCTCAGCAGACAAAACCTTGCTTTACTCAGAGCTGAGTATTCACCAATCCATCCTTGTACCTGTTATATTGGAAAGACTGCCTGTAGTTTTTCCCAGGATATGGGAGTCGATAACTTTTGAGGGGGGGGGCTAGGGGAGGTAGATTTAAAGTGAGAGGAAAAAGAGTTAAAGGGGACTCAAAGTGTAAACTGAAGGATGGTGGAAATATGGAATGTGCTGCCAGATTAAGTGGCAGAGAATGGGTACAATTACAATGTTTGAAAGACACTTAGATGGGGACATGGATTGGAATGATTTTGGTGGATATAGGCCAAATACAGGCAAATGGGACTAGCTAAGGTAGGCAAATGGCCTGTTTCTGTGCTGTATAACTGTATGATTGCTAACTCTTCTCTATACTGCAAGACTTGTGTCAACACTGACACAGGTAGTGAGTGTCTGTGACTTATAGGATCATAGGGATCCCACAGCTTTGTCTGACATCCACACATATAGTTACTGGCAAACAATCAGTGGCAGGCAGCTTGACTAGTCTCCTCCCCATGTCCGTGTTCCTGTGCCTGTGATCATCGTAGCAGCCCAAAGGGAGGAAAGGTGTTAAGTTCCTGCCTCGTCTACTGGTTCAGTGGCATGTTATGCTTTACTTGGACTTACTGAATGAAGCATCAGAAGAACTGGGCCTACCTGAAGTGTTTACAAGTAGGGCTTGTCCACATGAGCTGCAGAATGGAGGGATTAATAGATTAGGTTCTGAAGAGAGAGAGAGGGAAAAGTGCATGTGTGTGTCCTCATTGTGTAAATCCTGCAGCAGAGAATTGATGTCCAGGGAAGAATATGATCTCATTTCATCAGAGACTCCTGCTGACAGTTAAGGCAAAGCAAGCTGGGACAGACTATACAATTACAGCGTCCAGACATTCCGATCAGTTGATTAGGGAGGAGAAGAAAATGTTATTGCTGGAGTAAGTGCTGTTGGAATTGCAGTCACAGTCACAAGGGGTAATGCTGGAGATTAACAAAGTGAGATTAGCAATTGCTGATCATGCAATAAAGATGAGATTTCTCCTGCAATGACACTCCTAACTGTGCTTGCTGCTTGATCCTATGGAGATTTATGGCCTGGCTGGAGAGATTCAGTGGGAAGAGATAGAAAGGCAGAGTGTTGAGCCAAAGCTGGACTGCAGCTGTGATGCATGAATTAGCTGGTTGGGTGGGGGTCAGGAATGGTGACTCAATTTTCTCTTTCAGAGGATGTGCCAACACATTGCTTTCTACTAAGAAAGATCAGACAGACCCTTACGATCAAGTATCTCAGCATTAAAAGTCAGGAAGCCATATTATGGTGGTTAAAACTTTGATTCGGCCACTTTTGCAATATTGTGTGGTGATCTGGCTGCCATATTACAGAAAGGATGTGGAGGTGAATTTACCTGTAACTTTAGTTGGAAAAGTATTAATTGTATTAAGATGAATATATTCCCAAAAATACAATATCTTTTCCAAACATTACCTATTTTACTATCTCAAAATTTTTTTTCAAGAATTGAATAAACATGTAAGTAAATTTCTCTGGAAAGCTAAAATGTCAAGAGAAGTTAACGTGGGAGGTCTACAGCTTCCTAATTTTAAAAAAAAAATCATCGAGTGGTGCAAATGAGATTTCTTGCTGGTTTTTTTTTGAAAGTGAAAAATTTGCATGGGTTAATATAGAATTGGATAAAACAGGAGAAAGTAAAGCAGAAGAATTTAAATACAAGTGTAAATCAAGATTGATGGTTGGTGATAAGGATACACCATTATTGAAACATCTGATTAAAATTTGAATTAAATAAATGATGATATTGATGTAAGAGGGTCTATAACCACCTAAAATGCTTTTGATTCAAAATCCTCATATCTTTTTCAAAGGATAATCAATTTTTGAATATTTGATTTCATAAGGGGATTACAAATGTTTAAGATTGTTATGAAAGGGGTCAATTAATGTCATTTGAGCAATCGAGGCATAAATATGGTATTTTCAATTAAGAGCATATTTGAGGGATAAGTTAGGACCAACCATGTTGTTGCACAGTTGTACTGAAGTAGAACTTTTTAATTAGGAGAAGAATTGTTAAAAAGTTTACTTCTTTGATATACTCATTATTACAAGTAGGAACTCCCAAATGAGGACTTCACAAGTCTAGAGAGAGGTGGGAATTTTGTATTTGATGAACAAATATGGGCAGATTTGTGTAGGGATTGTATCAATGTAATTCAATATTTTTAAAAAATATCAGTTACATCTTACACCACAGAAATTGAATAGATTGAAATCAGATTTATTGGATCATTGTTTTAGGTGTGGTGAAGATGTAGGAACTTTTTTTGCATTCAACTTGGTCTTGTTCCTAATGTAAAGCCCTTTTGAGAAGATCTACGGAATTTTTTTGGGACAAGTTACAAGAATTGTTTTTCTGCAAAGTCCAGATTTATTTTTATTAGGGAATATCGAAGGAACAAGACCTAAATTAAAATTATCAGTATTATCAATTGGAATTTGTTAAACTAGCATTTGTGGTGGTGAGGAAATGTATTGCAGTTTACTTGGAAATCTGATATATCTTTGGGTATGCCAAGGTGGCATGCAGAAATTCAAAGTTGGAGCCCAGTGGAAAAAATGACATATAGCTTGAGAAATTAATATGCTGTGCTTTTGTTTTGCAAATTTGGTGCCTGTATACTCAAATATTAGAATTAAATTTGTCACAATGTCCTTTCTATGCCTCTATATCTCTCGACCCACGAGATTCTCCTCTGAGTGGTAATGAAGATTTTTTTTTAATTTATTTGTGTTAGACAACACCTCTCTGTGCAATCCAAAAATTTTCTCTTTTCTTTTTTTGCTTCTATAGGTGTATTATACCTTTGTATACATTTTTTTGAGGGAGAGGATTTTGGGATGGGGTGAAAACCATCAAGTATGTAACTTTCAATTTGCTGTTTTGAAACTTGTGTTATTATAGTAATTTTGACTACTGCACATATGGAAAATTTTAAATAAAATATTCAAAAAAAATTGGGGGGAGGTGCAGATGTGGTTCACCAGGAGGTTGGCTGGATTGGAGACGATGAGCTATTTAGGAAAGGTTAGACAAGCTTGGATTTTTTTTTTCCTTGGAGCGTCAGAGGTTGAGGGGTTACTTGTTAAAAGTTTATAAAATAATGAGAAGCTTAGATAGTGTAGACAATTGTTTTTTTTCCCCTGGAGGGCATAGGCTTAAGGTGAAAGAAGGAAGGTTTAAAGGAGATTTGCAAAGCTAGTTTGTTTTCACACAGAGTGAAATGCGATGCCAGGGAAAGTATTGGAAGCAGATTTGATAGCAACATTTAGGAATCTTACTCATCGAATGCTTTGCCTCTTTTGCACCCGATTCATCGAGGACTCACTGGCAACGGGACCACCAGGGTCTCACTTTTGAACACAGTCTTGTCATTATCTGATAGCTTTACACCAAAGGTTATATTTTTCTCTTCCTTTAACTAATGTCCTAGGAATTCTGAAGGACCAAGAAAGAATAATAGTTCATAGCAAGAGAGGTGCGCAGAATAGGCCCTCTGTCGCAAACCATCTGCATCGAACATGATGCCAAATGAAACTAAATCTCTTCTGTTTATCGAAATAGTTGGTTAATATCTATTTAATTTAATTCTACCCAGCACTGTCCCTGGACTCCCTGAGGCATCCTCGTCCTGTAGAAGTGCGCTGGGCTGGTAGCATCACTGTATCTAATAAACCAATTCAGAAATGGTCATTTTCATCACCCATCTCATTCTGTGCTCTGGTTGGCTCCAGATGGTTCTGTCATTGAGCCTGGACCTTGAATATCCCTGGGGCAAGCACTTGGAGAAGGGAGGCAGCCCCTTTACTGGTGGATGCATCACATCTTGTGTGCATGGTTGGATACTCAGTATGCTCTCCCGCTCCAACCTGTCTATCCACCTGCAAGTAAATTGAGAAATAAATGAAGGAGGCAAAAAGGAATCTCTCTGCTTTCTTCTTACGCTGGAACTGTTAACTCAGAGTAAACGACTGAACAAATCCAGGTCACATTTGCAAGCACTTTTGACAAACCCACCCAGTTTAAAAAAAAAACTAAAACTCTTTCAACATGGATTGAGAAAAACCATCAAACTCCAGTGCAACTGTGAAATAAAACCTCTGATGTAATTTGGTTAGTTCAAAAAACTAGGAAAATACACTTTGTGCATTTGCAACATCTCCCTGAATGCCACAGTAACAAAACATCCTGAAGGTGGAATGTCCCTCATCAGAGATCAAAGCAATTTATTAATGTGGTTTCTGACGTGGATGCTATGGTAGCTAATGAGCCTCATGAAGACAAAGCATTCAATAAATTGATAGAAATAATGTAATATGGGGGGGGGGGACACTTAATTTGTGGAAGTTAGTGCAATATAATGATCAATATTGCAAATAGGTGTACAAAATTGCAAATAGGCGTACAAATCTACCAATAGTGGTAAATGGACAATTGGAAATTTAGTTTAAGATTATGTCGGTTGAGGGATAAAGGGCCAATCAGGTCATTTGAGAATTACTGTGATGCCACCTCTTGACCTGGAAAGGCTTATGGCTTAAGTAAAAATGAGGGAGTTCTGCAAGTACATTTTTTTTTTGCCATGTGTGAAAGACACGTCCACCATTTGAAACTGAAAGAGGTTCAATGGTCTTTGTTGTGAAGACTTGTATAAGTCTTCTGCGGAGAGAAGAGGAAACCTTGTCTCACAAGATAAGCTGCGTCTAAAACACGTCATGATGCTATGATATGCCTTGGAGGAAATTCACAAATTTGGTGTTCCTGCATTGCCAGGTTCAAAATTTGTTGTTGAGCTATGTGTGCAGTAGCTTGCTGGATTTATGAAGCAGATCTGCCCATGAGTCATGGAACAAACACTTCCTGTTTCTGGGAAAGGCTCAGTCACATTTGCAAATCCAGCAGGAGTGGCAGGGTGAGGTTTGTGGGCCAGAGGTTTACTCAGCCCTTCGCTTCCCTTGTGGATGGACAGAGTAGCGAGTAATTATGAGAGAAGTCAATTTATTTTTAGTAAGGATAATGCCAGATTTGAATCCCTGAAGAAAAGGCATGGTTTCTATCTGAATGGGAAAACTATTACAGGCAGTTAAAATACCGACTGGAAACTTGGACATGGAGAAAGAGGATAAGGGCAGGATTATGCCCATGGGCCTGCTGCTCTATTCAAATGATCATGGCTGATCATCCATTTCAGTAACCTGTTCCTCCTTCTCCTTGTATCCCTTTGCTGTAAAGAAATGTGTCTATCTCCTCTAAATACATTTACTGACTTGGCTCCACATTTACTGACTTAGGTGGTAGAAAATTTCACTGGTTCTCCACCCTTCAATTGAAGAAATGTCTCATGATGTGTTCATAATCAGGAATGGCCAAACCACATGTGGCTCTTTGACAAATACTGTGTGACTCGTGGAAATATCTGAAGTTTATCGTATATGGCTCTTACATTAAGCAAGTTTGGCCACCCATGAGGTCCTAAAGCCTCATGTTCTGAGATCTCCAGTGACTGGGAGTATTCTCCCAGTGTACTCTTTCCAGTTCTGTTAGGCTTCCAGTGGGATTCCCTCTCATTCTTCTATCCTGCAGTGACTTTTGGCCTAACCAACCCAGTTCCTCCTTTAAAGTCTTGCTTTCCCAGTCAGTCCTTTGTTGCAAAGATCCCACGGCAAGATCATCTTTCCTTAAACAAAGAGAACAAACTGCTCCACAAAACTACAGCTGCAGTCTCACCGTGGTCATGTACAACTGCAGCAAGGACGTCGCACTCCTGTATTTTTCTTGCTATGATACCAGCAAACCACTTGCCTTCTCATCTGCTTTCTGCAGCTTACTGCTTGCTTTCAGAGCCTGGAGCATGAGGACACCTAGGTCCCATTGCACTTTCTCATTTCCTAATCATCACCATTCAACCTCTTATGTGGGTTTAAGAACTAAAGTGGAAAATCTCACACATCCATTCAGTATTCAACTGCATCAGTCACACAGATGCCCACTCACCCAATCTTTCTGCAGTCTCCCTGATCTTTGATGCTGAAGATTTCATACAAGGCCATTGTATTTAAGTGCTCCATTGACTTCATGGAATAAGGTGGCATGATTTTAAATTTCAAAATTTTAAAACCATTGAGACATACAGCACATTAACAGGCCCTTTCAGCCCATGAGCCCATTCCGTCCAATTACACCCAATTGACCAACAACCCCAGTTCGTTTTTGAATGCTGGGTGGAAACCAGTGCACCTGGGGAAAACCCATACAAACACGGGGAGAACATACAAACCCCTTACAGATAGCACAGGATTTGAACCCCGGTCCTGGTTGTTGGTACTGTAACAGCATTGCGCCAACTATGCCATCCCTGTTGTGCATGTGTGTGGACATAATGAGGGAGGATTCTGGCCACTGCAGGAAGGCCCATATTCTTAGTGAAGTGCCAGTTGATGAAGTAGATAAAGATGATGAGGTCAAACAATAATCATGACTTTTATTAGCAGAAACTCATGGTACAATAATGAAAGACAATAGGTGCATATATAGTTATACCCAAGGGGAGTGTCCTTTACAGTAGAGATAATGCATAGCCAATGTTAGTACAGCAAGACTCACCAGAGGGGAGACAGGCTGCTTGGCAGACATTCACCACACTTAGCACTAGGAATGCTTCTTCCACAGGCGGACAGGTAACATTTCTTGGTTTCAGACTTGTGGAAGTTGTTCAAGCACATGGGACACTCTATTTATCATGAGGCCCTCAGGGCCAAAGGAATAATTTTGAAAGGACATTAATTTGCCCATTTACCAGACCTAAACATTTTCTGCCAGTTGGTCATCACTGAATTAGATGATGAATAGACAGTAGAGGAATGTGTTGTGACAAAACGGAGATTGATTTGCTTTTGCAAAGAAACTTTGTTGTATTAATAGATGGAGCAAAGTTCATAGATAACATGATAAATGGCAGTGAGTCCTGTTTGGAGCAACACATGCAGCTAAGTGCAGCTTTTCATGAATTTTAGCCTGATATACTGACAGCTGGTGAACTCTGATGACCGAACATGAATGTTCGCTACAGGAAGCAACATGATGATTTTTGGGTGTTTCTTGTTCCCTTGGCTTGGATTTGTTGTTTTTTTCTCTCTGCAGGCAGGTCCAAAACTATCATCGCAGAGACTTAACTTTTCCACAAACTGTATAACTCAACGATGTTTATTTCTACATCATCCTTGAGCATTATTTTCAACTAATTAATTCTGTTTTACCTGATTTTTTTTGGATGTTTCTCACTAATTTACATTTTTACAATTTTGATTCTTTGTCTCAAACAGTGGTATTAAATGATGTGAGACTTTCTTTATGTTAAAGATGACACTTAATGTACAGTACTGGAATAATCTTTTCCATGCCATTTAATACTTTGTTCATCCATTGATTTTCACCTCTTGAGAAATATTTTGAGCTTTGATACCTGAGTCTTGTTCTTCATCCTTTCTAATGCAGGTAACTATTTATTGTGCCATGGTGTTCCCACTGGAAACTGATTGATTTTTAATATGCAGTTGTTTAAAAACAGTCGAATAATGTGGTCCAAGCACATAGCACAGCCATTTGAATTTCACTGTTGCACTGTGTATTGCATACTTGTGACACAGATAGTGGTGATTTGGCCCACGGAGAAGATTCCTGATGCTAGAAGAGCAATCCCATCAGTTCAGTTTTCCCATCAGTTCAGTTTTCCCCTCATGGCTCGTCTAATGCCCCTGTACCCCCACAACTTATTCTCTCATGAGCTGACCTCCTTCTGCTGTTGATTATTTTGGCACTTATCTCCACTAAGGGTAAATGTACAGCAGCTCTTAAACCCATTAGGGAGAAAACTGGACCAGCTGGTGAAACTGTTGGTTTGCAGGTGCAAATCAAGAAGGCAAATGGGATGTTGTCCTTTGTTGCTGGAGGGATTGAATTTAAGAGCAGAGTGGTTACAGGTGAGGCCACACCTGGAGTATTGCCTGCAGTTCAGAACTTGCTCCTTGAGGAAAGTTGTACTACCTTTAGAGGCGGTGCAGAGAAGGTTTATAAGGTTAATTCCAGAGATGAAGGGGGTTAGCCTTTGAGGAGAGATTGAGTCACCTGGGACTGGACTCAGTGGAACTAATAAGAATGAGATGAGATCTTAAAGAAACATGCACAATATTGAAAAGGATAGATAAGATGGAGGAAGGAAAGATAGTTCCACAAGTAGGTGAGATCAGAACTGTGGGTCATAGCCTCAAATTGGAGGGTGTAAATTTAGGACAGAGAAGGAACTGCTTTTCCCAAAGAGTAGTGAATATGAAGCATTCTCTAGCTGGGGAAGCAGTGGAGGGTGATTTATGGAATATATTTAAAATGCAGATAGGTTTTTACAAAGTAGGAGAATTAAGTGTTATGGAGAGAAGCCAAGAAGGTGGAGCTGAATCCACAGCCAGATCAGCCATGATCTTATTAAATAGTGGAGCAGGCTCACTGGGTCAGATGGCCTACTTCTGCTCCTATTTCTTGTGTTGTTGCATAACCCAAGCAGACACAGGAAGAACTTACAAACTCCTACAACCATACCCGAGGTCAGACCGAATGTGATGCACCAACTTTCATCTAGATACATTGGTACTAATTTGTATGTCATGTGGCTCTGCATACTCAAAGTAAAACAACTTAATTTTACTCAGAAATATGTTTTATGAATTACCCTCTATTGGACTCTGTTCCTTATATTGACCATATGTTATTTTGGGTAAATTGCCTTTGCTGAGGTGACCTAAATATTGGTAACCTTAATTCTTCAAGCCTAGAAGGGGTATTTGGCTGGCTGTGCATGGCAGACTATTACATACTTGGTATGTGGCCTGACAAGTGCAAAGATCCACAGAGCATGAAGACCAAGAGGTCATGTAGGTGGTCGGCCCTGCTCAGTTGGTGGAAGCAAAAGCATTTTCCATTTGTTTCACAATGGTGGAGAGAGGGGAGGAGCTGCAGAAAGGTTTGGGATTGGTCCTGTCATAGAGATGAGGGGTGAAGGTTGGATAAGAGTCCTTCACTGGGTAGAGAAGGAGTTAGGGTCAGGGATTATCAGGTTAAATTTGGAAATGGATAATGGGGCTCACGATTGACTGTGGCCATATATGATAGGTTGCATTAGCGTTGAGGGGTTTGGGATCGATATTGAGCTGCCATGCAGCCTGCAGTTGGTGACCTTTCCAAAAGGTATAGACAGGGCAATCAGGTTCTGATCACATTCAGTTACACAACTCACCGAAGGACAGGTGAGGAGAACAGCAGAGAAGGCATAAACCTTTCCTATATGTGTAGGAACTAATATCAGAATCAGGATTTAATGTCATGAACAAGTTATGAAATTTGGTGTTTTGCAGTGGTGGCATAGTGCAAGCATACATATTATAACTTTTATAATATTACTATAAAAACTATTGCAGATTTCATTAATTTTTGTGATTTATAAGAAATGTGCTTATGGCTTTTCTGTATTGACACAAGAAAACATTCTACCCTCCTGTAGGATTGAGCACTTTTTAAAACCAAGTATTTTTCATTCAGATAATTATTTCATATATAACCTGCTCAATAAAAATGTTTAATACAATGAAGGTTTGCGCAGAACGAGTTTCACCAATGCCTCGATCAGAATATTTTAAGTCTAATGCTTATATATGTTTTGTCTAAGAGATTTTATTTTTTTCTTCCAGAATGTACTGGCTAAAGCCTTGTACGATAACGTGGCTGAATCACCAGATGAACTGACTTTTCGTAAAGGGGATATCATGACTGTTTTGGAAAGGAACACGGGAGGTCTGGATGGCTGGTGGCTCTGCTCACTGCATGGTCGGCAAGGTATCGTGCCTGGAAATCGGCTGAAGATCCTGGTTGGAATGTATGAGAAAAAACAGCCAAATGCCAGCCAAGCACAACAGTCCCCCCAATCATCGCATCCTTACCAACAACAGAATGTTTATCAAATGCCATCACAATCTTCTCAGTATACAGCTATGCACCCTGCTTACACATCCCAGGGAGATAATGTCTATATGTTGCCCTCATCAAACAAAGTACAGCAGAGCTTGTATCAGATTCCTCCTGCCCTGCAAAACCAGTCAAACAAGTACCCAGCTACACCAACTAAGCAACAAACCATGTATCAGAAGACAGCATCTCAAGGCCAGTTGGCCCAGTCCATGAACCCAACCCAGGAGATTTACCAGGTGCCTCCATCGATGAATCAATCCCAGGATGTCTACCAGATACCATCAAAGAATCCACCTCAGGATATCTATCAGGTGCCCCCCTCCATGGCTCCTGTACAAGATGTCTACCAGATACCTCCATCCATGAATCCAGGCCAGGACATTTACCAGGTGCCTCCATCCATGAATCCAGCCCAAGACATTTATCAGGTACCTCCATCCCTG
This sequence comes from Narcine bancroftii, assembly GCF_036971445.1. Classification (NCBI taxonomy): domain Eukaryota; kingdom Metazoa; phylum Chordata; class Chondrichthyes; order Torpediniformes; family Narcinidae; genus Narcine; species Narcine bancroftii. The sequence continues at coordinate 78,643,951 of NC_091478.1, forward strand.
GAAAAAAGGACCTGGGAAGGAACAAAATCAGTGGGAAAGGTAAATGAATTGCATAATGTGGTGGGACATTTCACAAATTGCTTTCTGTCATTAATGTATGTGGGAGATATATGAAGTAAATGACTTTACTTATCTGTGATAATCTTCCTGTTGGAAATTGATTGGATCAACCTTTCAATGAAAGTCCATCATAATAATTGAAGTGATACAATCTGTGTGGAAGCTTCACATTAGAAATGAACTGGAGTGAATTTTATAAGCTACTTTGTCCATCTATGTAATTGAGGAGGTTAGATTAGTGGACAAATTTAAAGAGGAGATGCATTTTGAAAGATTGAGGAATTCAAGGATGCGGGCTTCGGACACTGAAGAGGAATCGAGGCCTGTGGCAGATCAGCCGGGATGACATTGAAGACAGGGCAGGTTTGTAGAGTCAGGGAGCCTGCTTCTGCTCTTATTTTCTTGCGGAGTATCAGGGACAAACATCCGATTCTCCTTCCTCCTGTCACATTGCTTGATCGGAGAGGGAAATACTTGCCTTAAGTGAGTAAGAAACAAAATACGTGTTTGGGGCTGTTGTTTAGTCTGTGCCATGTTAAATGAACCATTGACTCTTTAATTGAGAGATACAAGTGCTAGAACTAAGAAAACTGACACTTAAACTGACACTTTAATGTCCTAAAACAACAAGAAAGCTGATGTTCTGAAATTAGTTGAAGTTGCCAGTGTAAATGAGTTTGAGGCAGTTGGGAGCTTTTCTGGAGAGATAAGTGTTTGTAGGATGTGAGAATAATGGCTTAATAATAACCTTTTCCTGTTCTTAAAAATAATTCTCATAAGTCTCCATGGTATTGTTTACAAAAAGTGATGGAAAGGGTTACCAGACAAGATGAGTTGACAAGATTGACAAAGCACTTTGAAGTTAATAAAACAATTTGCCTCCCACTAACTATTGGGCTCCAGTAACTCTAAACTAGCCAATTGTCCTTGATGATCTCAACTGTACTTAATATGATCAAAATAGAAATAGCAAGGATGTGGAGCTACATCCTTTTTATTGACTAAATTTTATATTGTTTAAATTTTAAGTGGATTCCTGATGAAGATATTTTATCTTTATGGTGTAAACTGATCCTGTGACTTGTCAGTAGTAAATTAGATTTTCATTGTGAACATAAATATGGCAGATTTTAACAAACAGAACATAGTGGGATTTGCACACTTTCAAGCAGGGTATTCCAGCTCACTGCATAAAAATAATTCTCCTCATTTATTGACACCACTCTGTTCCTTTAATAATAATCTTGCATCTGTCTCATCTGGTTACTGACACACCTCTACTGGAAATTCTCCACATTGAGACTAAGAAATTTGGACACTTCTGTTGAGTCTCTTAACACTCAGTAAATTGCATTCTTACTCATTTACTTGCAGGTGGAAAAAATAATAGGTGGAGAGTCCCAAGAGCAAGTGGACATTTTATGGCCAGAGCCATACCACTTTAACGCCTGAAATAAATTAAAAGTGTCTTTCCACTCTCTGATCCTAATTTTCACTTGAGGGAACTGTACGGAGCCTGGTCTGAGCCAGAAGGGCCATTGCCAGCAACCAGCTGGTGAACAAGCACACCATGTTAATGGGAAATAATTGGTAATATGGTTCATTTAATGTTTCAAACAGATGGAGGCATGTAACCCTCTGAAACCGTAATACATTGCTCATTATGTCTTAAGGTCGAGGAAGTTGAGCTATTGGTGCTTTTGTTTCCTTATTTTGGGTCACTGAAGGTCAAGCTCTTCAGATTCTCATGAACTGCCTGATCGAATTAAATTAAAGATGCACTCAAACTTTGATTCTTGAATTTAATATCAAAATTTCCCCTGAATTGAGTTTCAATAAGATGTTTCAAATTTAATATAAATGTGGAGATTTTCCAACAGAGGATTGTCATAATCAGACCAGACAAATTTAGGATCATTATCATGTAACAGAGCGGAAGGGTGAGTGGTTTGGAAGCAGCCAGCTGGCTTGACCTGGAATACACTTCTTGAAAGTGCAGTGTATGTAGAATCAGTGGTAGATTGTTAAAAGGGTGTTGGGTGTGTCATTGCAAAGGAAATATTTGCTGAGTAATGGGGGTAGAACAAATAGGGCTAGTTTAATGGTTGGCATAGTGGTTAGCGCAACACCTTTACAACGCCAGCGATCAGGACCAGGGTTTAAGTCCTGCGCTGTCTGTAAGGAGTTTGTATGTTCTCACCATGTCTGCGTGGGTTTCCCCTGGGTGCTCTGGTTTCCTCCCACCGTTCAAAACGTACCGGGGGTGTAGGCTAATGGGATGTAAATTGGGTGGCACAGACTCGTGGGGCGAAAAGGCCTGTTACCGTGCTGTATGTCTAAATTAAAATTTTAAATTCACTGCAGAGATGGAACAGGTAAGATGGGCTGAATGGCCCACTACTCTTTGATCGGAACAGGCCAAAATTAGATTTTTTTTCACAAAAATGTATATTGAATTGTGACTTCATGTGGGAAGGCATAATAGCAGATTTCTGTTTCAAACAGATGGGCCTTGTGTGCCATGGGCCCAACAGTGGGGAGAGCCATCAATTGAATTAATTTATGTGACAGATTCTCATGCTGTGCAACTGAAACAATTTTGAAAACGAACAAAAACTGGCAATCATCATTTAAAAAAAAACTGACACAATCCCAAAAACCTGATCACACAAAAACAGCATGGGATTTGAACCTGTGAAATGCAGTTACAGTAAAGCTGTGGAGGTACACATGCTTGCCTCAGTTTATGGGATAGAAATGCTAAGATTGCATTTTTGAGGGATGCAGAAAACTGGAGCAATATCCCCTTGTACCTTCAGAGGAAACATTGAGTGCAGCACGGTTAGCGTAGAGTTTTCTGCTTCCTGCTACAATGCCAGCAAATCAGGTTCGAATCTGGCACTGTCTGTAAGGAGTTTGTGCATTCTCCCTGTGTCTGCAAGGATCTCCTCTAGGTGCTCCGGTTTCCTCCAACCCTTCAAAGCGTACTGGGGTTGTAGGTATGTGTCTAAATTTAAATTTAAGTCAATTGACAATTTATCAGTGCTTCGCCCTTTTAACTCTGCCCATGTTCAGTTTTGCACTGCTCTTTATCTTTTACAATTCACCCCAGTCATGTTCTCCATGCTCCCATCCTTAAATTCGCATTCCTCTCCCTTTTAAATTTTACTTAACATGTATTGTTTTTGTTGCTTTTAGAAAAAGAAGCTGGTGGATTGATTTCATGACATTCTGCAAAAGCAAACAATCCAGGCAGCTACATAGGGAGCTGTGCTGTAAATATCCCAAACATTGTGCAGCTAATGCTGGCAAATTGAGGAGAGTTTCAATGGTCTTTGTTGATATATTGGGTTAAAATGGATTATGTTTTGACAGAGATCCTCTTGCGTCAGAGTGTTGGAACATTTTGTCAAACTGTTGTATGCCCTAACAGAAATCAAAGCACAGTTTGAGATCAGGAAGCTCGAGATACAGTGAATCAAAAAAATGTCTTAATAGGGAAATTTATTAATAGCCAAATTCAGGCACATATTTTAAAAAGTTTTGTGTTTTATGTCAAATATAATATTTTGCTGAATAGTCATTGCCTCAGTCACATATTTATTGGTGAGCTTTCCTCCATGATAGAATGAGAGATTTTACCATGCTTTTGAGTGAGTTAACTTTTACTATTCACACAGTGCAAATAAATAGTTTAATTTATTCTTTATATGATAATTGTCTGGATGGAACTTAGCTTATGACACTGAATTTTAGTTTATGATCTCGGAGTTGGTTGAATCTATGTGCTAATATTTCTGAGTCTTTTACTTGAGCAGTTGATGGCAAAGGCAAGTTTGAAAGTGCCTGATGAGGCCACAAGGGGAATCATAGACTCTGCCACAGTGAAGCAGAGGTTGCATGATGGGGCGGATGGGTGGGTGGCTGGGGAGGTGGAACACATTCCTGTGTGTTCTTGGTGAAAGGAGTTGAGAAGTCACGGGCCAGGACTTCCTTGGAGACTGTGGCAATGTTTAAAGTTCGGCAAAGATGCTTTGAGGACACCTGGAATAATTTTCTCTGCCCACCTGGGTGATCTCCAGATTTCAGAGTTTGGAATACAATGTGAGTGTGTGTGTGTTGCATGAGTGAAGTGTTTGGCATGCAAATTTTTTGAAGTGGCAGAGCATTGAATATAATCAGGACCTCCTATGCTGGGGTTTTGCCTGGGAGAGTACCTTGATGTCAGTTTGCTTTTCCTGCCAATGGACACAGGTGATAACATCTCTTCAGCACGTTGAAAAAGCTCCTAATAGTCGTCCACATCTTAGAAGCAAACCACAGAGCAGGTATCATTGCAGCCCAGCAGAGCTTTGTGATGGGTTTGAGGTCATTATCTTTAAGCACCCATTTCCTCAGACAGCCAAAGGCAGTGCCAATGCACTGAAGGCAAAGTTGAAAGTCACTATTTGCTAGGCGTATTTGCCAAAAAATAGTTTAGATTTTAAAAAAATTATGGTCTGGCCTTGACCCTTCATTGTTGGGAGGTGATTGGTGGAGGGGGCCAAGTTGGTGGAGGACCTTTTGGTAAGGTCCACCCTCCCATATGGTTGAGCGGATTCGTTGATAGTGATATGGAGATTGGCTTCCAAACATGCACATACACAAATACCACTGCCTGTGCACTGCTGCTGTGACTGATGTTGGCCTGATCTGGAATCCAGAGCGATTGGCACCATTGGTTGAGTAGTTTCTCATTTGTCCTGCCAAAAGCCTGTTGGAGTTGAAATGCAACAATGCAGTGAGAGAGATTGAGTAAAATATTAGGGTGGTGGAGGAACTTTGCTTGATGGCAGCCTGCACTGAGATTTGGGTCTGCTGTAGACCTGTTGATTCAGTTAGATAATGGTATACTTGTGCTCCAAAGAAAATTTTGATTACACATCTTGCTTGTTGCTAATGGTAATGTAAAATTTAAACTGAAGGGTTTCTGGAAGGAGCTAATTTATTCTGTGCTACCTCTTCCACACCTTTTAAATCATTGAGGAGATCTGGCAAACATGGTGCTGTGATGAGCAGCGTCTTTAAAGTGCAAATACTTTACAGAACCACATCACAGTTGACAAAGCTTCATTGCTCAAGGTAGAAGTGCATTAATTTACGTCCACTCATTCTTAATTGGGCAAGCAACAAGGATCAGTTCAACTTTGATACAACTTGCTTGGCTAAACATGTTAAAAGGGTGATAGATTTTTTAAAAAATGTCGAGGAATGCTTTGGAGCTAGTGCATCCGATCTTATGAAGGGTGTGTGTCTGTGTGTGTGTGTGTGTGTGTGTGTGTGTGTGTGTGTGTGTGTGTGTGTGTGTGTGTGTGTGTGTGTGTGTGTGTGTGTGTTGATGATATGTGCATAATTTATAAATTAGAATGGAGATGATTCTGTAATTTCCTCAAGCTTGGTGACCACAGAGCTGTAAGTGACCAAATTTGATCCACATGCAAATATCCTCCATTCTCTGTATTTCTTTTCTTAGCGGGAATGCTTTTCATTTTTTGGGAGATGTGCCATTTTCTTTCAGTTTCATTAGGCACTTTCACACAGCTGTTGATGAACAGAAAATTTCAGGAAACGTTTCTGCTCTGGTGGCAGTGTAAAAAAAAAGTATCAAGATGGAATTTATTATGTAAATTTATTATGTAAATTCCATCACGTAATTTTTCTACTGGGACCCCTACATATTTTTACAGAGTGGCCTCAGTGTAAAATGAACGCAGTCACTCAGTAAGAAACAGGCCGAATGAATGCGACATTTCCCCTCTGACAAACTCTGCAACATAGGAAGGCTGTGTAAAAGTCCCCCTGTGTAACTGACCATGTCCCGGGACACCCTGGATGTAAGTGTGCTAATTTTTTTTCCTGAATAATTCCAAAGTTTATTTTTTCTTGGTCACTTTTTTTTCAAACTTTATTTATTAAAAAATTATTGGTAAACATACAAATACACTTCACAACAAAATTTTTGTATATATGAAAATAAAAAGAAAAAAATGAAACCCCACCCTCTCCCACCCCTTCAGCCAACTCTCTTAAGGAGAGCCAGAGAAATATATATGAAAAAAAATCAAAGCACCTCTAAATGCATATATTCCAAATATAATGACCACTTATTAACAAAAAAAGAATAATTATCATGCAAAACATAGGTAATTTTATCCATAACAATACAAGCTTTCATTTCATTCTGCCATCTCATTATACTAATCACTGTATTAGCCTTCCATGTACTCGAGCTACAGACAATGCTAAATATACAAATGCAATTTGAAATTTATCCAACCCAAATCCCTTTAAAGGAATCACATAACCCAGTAAAAAAAACAGATGGATCTAATGGTAACTTAATCTTATACAATTTTTCCAAAATTTACTTAATTTCTTCCCAAAATGGTTGTACGTAATATACAAGACCAAACAGCATGTAAAAAAGTTCCAACACATGTACCACATCTAAAACAGGAATCTAAATTACTAAAGCCATATTTTTTCAATTTCTCAGGAGTTAAATATAACTGATGCAAAAAATTATAATTAACCATTCTGTATCGTGCATTTGTCAATTTAGTAACACTATCATGACACGTATCCATCCAATAATCTTCAGGAAAAACAAAAGTTAAATAATTTTCCCATTTAAACTTAGATTTTTCCCATTCTGACTTATCCATATTATCTTGTCATAGAAGAAATCTAAGACTCAAACTCCAACAATACAGGTAAAATCATCTCTCTACCATACATTTTTTTTACCAACGATCGAAGTTGATAATAAACAAATAAAGAATTTTCGGCAATACCAAAACATTCTTTCAATTGAGTAAAAGAAAGAAATTGACCTTCTACAAAACAATCCTGCAATATTTTTATACCCTTAAAATCCCGATTCTTTAAATGGCTATTAAACAATGAAAAAGGAATAAGCTGATTATTATATAATGGTGTTAAAATGGATAATTTACCTTTTGATCCTATAATCTTATTCTTTTTTTGTCCATAACATCAACACGTGGAAAAATATTCATTTTAATACAATTAACCCAGCCAATTAAAGTTAATGGAAGGGCTTTCTACTTAATTAAGTCTGCTTTTATCTTTTTCAACAATGGAACATAATTTATATAAAGATTGATACTCAGTATTCACAATTATTCTTAAATATTTAAATTTATCTGTCCATTTCAAATTAATAACATTTTTATAAACTGAATAATCTCCTTCACCTACCGGTAAAATTTCACTTTTATCTCAATTAACTTTATACCCAGATAGTGATCCATACTCTAATAAACATTCCCGTAAATGTGGCAAAGGTTGTTCCGGATTTGTTAAGTATATCAAAACATCATCTGCAAATAAATTAATCTTATACTCTTCATCCAAAACTCTCATCCCTTGTATCTGCTCATTTTCCCATACTAATTGAGCTAACGGTTCAATGACCAACCCAAATAGGGCTGATGACAATGGACAACCCTGTCGAGTGGAACGGGTTAATTTAAATGACGACAAAATCTGTCCATTTGTCATCACCCTAGCAGTCAGGTTTGTATATAAAGCTTTAACCCAGCCAATAAAAAAAGGGCCAAATTTAAACTTTTCCAGGACCTTAAATAAAAAATTTAATTTGGCCCTATCAAAAGCTTTTTGCGCATCAAGTGCGTTGTCTGTAGCTCAAGTACATGGAAGGATGGTTGGGCTGCCGTCGATATGCATTGGTCAAACTAATTAGTCGAAGAATATTATCCGAAGCATATCTATTTTTAATTAAACCTATTTGATCGACATGTATCAATTTAGGTAAATATTTAGCAACCCGATTTGCTAACAATTTAGCTATTATTTTATAGTCCACATTCAATAAAGAAATAGGTCTATACGAAGACACTCTTAATGGATCTCTATCTTTCTTTGGAATTACAGTAATTAAATCACTAGAACAAGATTTTGGTAACTCATAATGTTCAGTCACTTGTTGTAATACCTCCCCAAACACCGAAGATAAATTTTCGTTAAAAACTTTATAAAATTCCACCGAAAACCCATCATCTCCTGGTGACTTACCATTAGGCATTTCCATTATTTCATCATTCCATCATTTCTAAATCTGTGAATGGAGCTTCCAAATCTATAATATCCTCTTCTTCTAATGCTGGTAACTTTAATGTAGATCAAAAATAATCAATAGATTCATTATCCTGTTTCCCCTCAGAAGTATATAATTTTTTTAAAAAAAAATAAAATTGTTCATTGATTTCCTGAGGTTTATAGGTAACTATTAAATCCTTTTTAACAGCATTAATAACCCTTGAGGTCTGCTCCTTCTTTGATTGCCACGCAAGTCCTTTATGCGCCTTCTCACCCCACTCAGAATGTTGTTTGGTTCGATTAAGTAAACATTCAAATTGATACGTCTGTAATGTATAATATCGCTATTTCAATCTAGCCAAGAACTTCAGATCTTCTGTTACTCCCTTCTGAAATTCCTTCTCCAATTTGTCAATCTGCTTTTCTAATTTAATACTTTCAGCCATATACCCTTTCTTAACTTTAGTAGCGTAACTAATTATTTGTCCTCTTAAATAAGCCTTTAACGCATCCCAAAGTACAAATTTACTTTGAACAGAGTTAACATTTTCGGTTAAGAAAAAAATTAATCTGTTTAACAAAAGCAACAAACTCAGGTTTTTTCAACCACATTGTGTTAAACCTCCATCTATAAGATGGACGTAACACCTCTGAACTTTCATAAGAAAAAAATAATAAAGAATGATCAGATATTATTCTACTTTTATAATCTCCCTGCAATACCTTTCCCTGTAAATGTGCCGATATTTCTAAAAAAATTATTGTAGAAAAGGAATCATGCCTAGAAGAATAAAAAGAAAAATCTTTCTTTTGGATTAATTCTTCTCCAAATATCTACCAAATTTAAGTCTTTCATTAAAGTCCCAATTTGTATCACCATCTTTGATTTTCTAATACATTTTGGGGATTTATCCATTAATGGATCCAAAACACAATTAAAATCTCCCCCAACTAGAATATTTTCATTAGCTTGACTTAATTACAAAAAAGCATCTGAAATAAAACATTCATCATCTACATTAGGTGCATAGATATCAAGCAAAGTCCAAAGTTCATTTAAAATTTTACAATTCACTTTTAAAATCCTCCCAGCTTCCCCCTCTAAAGTCTGTAACTCAAAAGATAAATTCTTATGAACTAAAATCGCTACACCTTTTGCCTTAGAGTTAAATGAAGAAATAAAAACATGACCAACCCAATCTCTTTTCAATTACAAATGTTCTTTTTCAGTCAAATGTGTTTCTTGTAAAAAAGCAATATCAGTTTTCATTTTCTTAATATAAGCTAAAACTCGCTTTCACTTAATTGGATTATTTAATCCCTGAACATTAAAAGTTGCAAATTTCAAACTAGACATTTTTAAAAACTATTAATTTAAACATGTAATATAAAAAAATGCTCTCCTGTTAATAAACAAAATCTACTCTCCCTCCCCTAATGTTATAAAAAAAATTGATATGAAAAGGAAAACAATTAATTCCCCCCCAAAAAAAGAAAAAAACACCCACAGGTAGTAATTCCCTAAAAAAACTGGGTGTGGAACACCCCACCAGTGGCAGATGACTATCAAAGATATCAGTCCCATCCACCTCCCCCCAGCCAGAAATACAATATATATAATAATGAAATTCAACATCATTATTATATTCAGCCTTGGGACTCCAGTCCCAAAGATTGGTTCGTATCTTCAATATCACTAGGACTGTGTGTCAAAGCCTCCTCCTTCCCATTCTTCCTGTTCTTTCCATTCTGTCCATTTCCATGTCCATTGGCCCTTCTTTTAGGTGACGATGGCAAGACTCTTCCCTGACCATGTAGATCCGGAAACAAATTAACGAAAACCAATGCATCATGATCATTCCCAAAAAATTGAGACTGATAATTACCATAAAAAACCTTCAACACAGCAAGGTATCGAAAAGCAAATTTATATCCTTTCCGCCACAGCACATCCTTGGCCGAATTAAACTCACGTCGACGTCTAATAATTTCTTGACTCAAATCAGCATAGAAAAAAACTCTATTCTTCTGAATCATCATTAGGGCTTGACTTTGTCTTGCCTTCTGTACCGCCAATCGTAAAATCCTTTCTCTATCCTGATAATTCAAGCACTGAATTAACACTACTCGTGATGGTTGACCCGGTAACGGTTTCCTCCTCAACGCTCTATGTGCCCTTTCCAGTATCAAACCACCCGGAAAGAACTCTTTACCTAACATCTCAGGGATCCAGTTCTTAAAAATTTTTATTGGATCTGCACCTTCAATATCTTCCAGAAGACCCACAATTTTTACATTATTTCTTCAACTTTGATTTTCCAATGAATCAATTTTTTAAAATAAATCTCTCTTCTGAATTCCCCAATCCACGAACGAATCTTCCACTTTCTCTATTTTATCTTTATTACGTACAACTTGCTCTTTACATTCAGAGAAAGCTGTTTCAAGCTTTAAAAAATTTTCTTGTACTACATCAACTGAAGTAAGGCATTTATTAACATCTCTCTTAAGTGTAGATATATCTTCAGAGACATTAAACATTGTAGATTGCATTTGAGTCATTTGATGAGACATAGTATCCATATGGTAAGCAATCCCTTCCAGCACAGTAAAAATAAGAGTTCAGTCCAGATTCCAGTGCCACCTTCTACAAGCTCCTCCTCCAATTGTTCCTGTGAACTGGCCATGAAAAGTAAATCTTCTTGTTCCAGCGTTGTCAGGGCTTTTCCCATGCGGCTGTAGGTCTGGACACCCGACGACGGGACCCCGACCACTTCGGGGCACTGCCGTTCGGCCCCCCCCACCCCCCCGGAGACCACAAACGCTCCAATAAATCGCGGATCCTGAAGCATCGCGCATGCCCGGCAGAGCCAGGTGCTGCGCAGGGGCGGTCTCCAGCACCTTCCTGCACGTCCTTGATGGCAGCGCGGACCCAAGGGCTCTTTGTTCAGTCAGGTCGCCCGCTCCCGACATCACGAACGTGCGGATCAACGTCGGTCACCACACTCCGATCCCCTGCACTGCCTCAAAGAAAACTTTCCATCCCGGACAACATCCTGGTGAATCCTCTGTGCACCCTTTCCAGTGTGGTCATGTCCTTCTTATGATGATGTGACTGGAGCTGCACAGAGTTCTCCGTTGGTGGCTCAACCAATATTTTCTAAAACAGTATCGTTACGCCTTTGGTCTTGTATTCTGTTGCCCTGGTTCTTTGATTATAGGACTCAGGCCTGAAACGTCGACAATATCTCTTTATTTTCTATGGACTCTACAAGACTGCCTGAGTTCCTCCAGGATATATGTATGTTTTTACCCTGACTGTTGAAGGCAAGTGTCCCATATACATCCTTCCATACCTTATTTACCTTCAGGGACCACTGGATTTATACACCAAGCTCTCTCTGTTCCTCAATACTCCCTTGGGGAACTCCTCACTGATTTGGTATTTTGAGACAAATAAACTGGTGTCTATTGTAGAGGATAATCCTTGTAAAATTCATTATCTCACATATATCAGGATTAAATTCAATCCAGCACTGCTCTTCCCATTTTCCAATCTTATTAATATCCTACTACAGCCCAAGATTATTGTCCTCCCTTTCAGGAGCGACATATTATGTGACATTGCGAGCTTGATCATGTTAATGTATAGAACAAACAGTCAGGGTTCCCGCACGATCCCTGTGCTCACAGGATTTCAATCACAAAAACAACCTTCCATCAGCCCCCTTTGCCTCACGTTACTAAACTAGTTATGGATCCAATTTGTCTCAAATCCTATCAGCTCTAATCTTTTAGATCTATCTCCCATGTGATCTTATCAAAGGTCTCACTGAAGTCTCCATTGACGAGTATCAATTGTACTGCTCTCGATAATATACTTTGTTGTTTCTTTAAAAAAAATGGCCTCTTTAAAAAGAAAACCAGACTGACTATCATTCACTTTCTAAGTATGGGAGAGACCTGTCTTTTAGAATTACTTACAATAACTTCTCTGCCACTTACGTTGGACTTGCAGGTCTATAATTACTATATTTCCCCTGCTATCCCTTTTGATTATTGAGATGTAGTGCAACCATGGCAGATAAGTCTCAGGGGATGAATGGCCTAATCCACTTCCTGTGTTTGGTTTAATCAGTCACTTCCTGCCTAGCTGGAGGCTGTGTGGTTTGATGTGTAGATGCACCTGCAGGGAGCTCTTCTAAGTAATTATCCCTAGTTACAGACCTCCCTTGGGCCACTCAATATCTTACAATGGACTGATTGCAACTCAAATCGCTCTCCCTGGTATTACATCTGGACACCGATGCCTCTACCCTTGGCTGGATCCTGGCTGTTATGCTCTTGATCATCCCCTGCTGTGGCTCTCCCCACCCTCTGCATGCCCCTATCCTTTGCATCCCTTCACTTGTTGGTTGGGACACGGGCATCATACGTGACTGGTACTCAACTCACTGCTGACTACATGTGCCTACTCCAGGATGATTATCCATGGTCTGATATTATGGCCCACTGACTCTGACACTTTGGTGCAGAGATGGCTATCGGCGTGCGGTAGCTCTCTGGCTGCAGACACAAATATGTAAGCATTTACCAAGTTCATTCATTCAAGCAAGATATCACTGCCTTTTATCAAGCTACATAGAGAGAAGATTAATCTGTCAGGTTGCCACGAGCCATGGATGAATGAGACAATAGAGAACATGCACTCACCAGGGAAATTGAAATACGATTCATGAAATTACTTTGCTAATTTGATGCCTTGAAGAGAAGAGCAGACAACACCAGTCTCTCAGTAATGCAACTGGAACTTTACAGTGCATGGCTACATTTTGGGCTATAAATAGTATTTTATACTACAGACTGCTTTCTATTAATGACGAGAAAATAACCTCTGCATATCCTCTGCACGGGCCCGAGGGTTTTTGACAGGGTGTGTGAAATGGTGGGTAGTTCTGTTGCTTCTCCGAGCACTGGATAACCCCGGATATTCACTACACTTGAAGAAGGGTGGCGCAGTTAGTGCAACACTGTTATAGTACCAGTGATTGGGTCCAGGGTACAAATCCCGTGGTGTCTGCAAGGAGTTTGTTAGTTTTCCCCATGTCTGCATGGGTTTTCCCCGGTGGTTCCGGTTTTCTCCCACCATTCAAAATGTACTGGGGCTTCTAGGTCAATTGGGTGTAGTTGGGCTGTCGTTGGGCTGCACGTGCCAAAAGAGCCTGTTACGGTGCTGTATGTCTAAATTTAACTTTAAACAAAATTAAAATTTGAATTATTTTTTTTAAGGTGGATGGAATCCCAATGTGGTATCTATTCTGGGACATGGAGGCTAGTGAATTGGCCCATCCCATTCTCAGAAGACCTTTGACTAGGTGCCATATATAAAGCTGCTAAGCAAGACAGGAGTGCAAAGTACTGCAGGAAAGGTACTGGGGTGGAAAGAAGCTTGGCTGACTGCAGAAGACAAAGAGTGAGAATAAAGGGGTCCTCATGGCTGGCTTTGGCACAGGGTCAGTGTGGGCCCACTACTTTTCACACTGTTTGGAAATAGTTTACTTGATGGATTTGTGACCATGTTTGTGGGTGATACAAAATAGATGGAGGAGTGGGTAGTGTTGAGGAAACAGGGAGACTGCCGAGGAACATTCAGAAAATGGGCAAAGAAATGGCAGATGGAATATAGCATTGAGAAGTGTATCATCATACACGTTGAGAGAAGGAATAAAGGTGTAGACTATGTCCTAAATGGAAAAAAAAATTCAGTGGTCCAAAGGGACTCGGGAGTCTGAGTACAGGATTCCCTAAAGATTAACTTGCAGGTTGAGTTGGTAATAAGGAAGACAAATGTAGCTTTCATTTCAAGAGGATGAGAATAGAAAAGTATCATAATTTTCTAATTTATGGGGTCCTTTTCTTAATTACTTTCAGAATCTATAAGATTATTGGATTCTATTTTACAGTTTGGTTGTCCTTTTCATGTATTAATGGAACATATATGTTTAATCGTAACTTCACAAGGGAAGGATTAGATTATTAGGATAGTTTTTGTTTTATATACATTTTTTAGTCTCTTTTCTAGGTTGTTTACAGCATTTGTTAATATACGTTTACTTTGTTGGATATTTGGCCTTTGAGGGTCATGGTCGACTATGAGTAGTCACTGTGGAGTGGCTTCTTCAGGGCGCAAGCCAGGGCACAGTTGATATGGAGATCTGTCTGTTACCCATGCAGTGGGACACCCCCCCTCCTCCCACCTTCTCCCTCCTCCCCATGCTAATGGCAGGTTCAAAGGAATGATGAAAGTTGTTAACAGTTTGGTGCCAGCAGCAGCATCACTGGAGATGCCGTGCCAGTGCTGGGTGCAGCAGCCATGCCGTCTTAGGGACTCCAACAACTCCGAATTTTTCCCAGGGTTTACTCCCAAAGCCTTTCCCATGAGCGGGTATGGCCTCAAGGCAGTGGAGGCTTGAAATAGGAGTTTCCCTCTCCTGGATTCAAACCCAGGTCCAGACCCCATCACTGGCACTGTAAAAGCGTTGCATTAAACACTACGCCAACTGAGCCACCCTTTTAGAATTCTCACTACATTCTTAACATCTTCTCTTGGCTTCATACACTCACCTACCCACGAGAAACAATTTAAGGTGACCATTGGACTTTGAGACATTGGAGCAGCCAGAGGACATGTGGTGGCAGGGAGAACATGCAAACTTCATATTTCTTGGAAATTATGCAGAGAATTGTGTTTGGTGTTGCAAGTAAGGTCACTGATTGCCCAACCCATAGGAATGTGTTAACTCATCATTGTGAAGTGTGGAGATCTCTGGTGGAACAGCAAGAGAAGGCTTTCTTCATAAACCTGCACGCTGTCTGCACTGTTTTCTCCCCAGGAGCATGTGGCAGCTATCGACCTTCAACCTTTTCTTACCCTCACCTCGCACGTAACCGTTACCCTGCCCATTCCTTTAGCCACCAAATTGGCGTATGCAGATCTGAAATTTATGCATATACAGTTTGTGATCCTGTGTGGTGTATTGTTTTTGCATGTCGGATCTTCCCATAATCCTTTATGACATTCAGTGATCAGTCATTAGTGGAAGTGGTCTGATTTCACAAGATGTAGGCCCATTGAGTCTGCTTCGCCATTCTAATCATCTGATCCAACCACCTACTCCCTGGCTTTCTCCCCTTAACTCTTGATACCCTGACTAATCAAATGCCTGTTAATATCTGCCTTAAATACAGCCAACGACCTCACTTCCACAACCACTGATAGCAACATGTTCCACTGACACACATCCCTCCGACTAAAGACAGTTTTCTGCATCTCTGTTTTAAATTGACACCCTTTTATCCTGAAATTATACCCTCTTATCCTAGAATCCCCTACCATGGGAAGTATCCCTGCATCTCCTCTGTCCAGGCCTTTCAGCACTTGAAATCCCTCTATGAGGTCCCCCTTCATCCTTCTGTACTCCAACAAGTACAGTCCAAGAGCTGACAATCATTTCTCGTATGCAAACCCTTTCATTCCTGGTATCATTCTAGTAAATCTCTGAACCCCTTCCAATGCCAGCACATCTTTTCTCAAATACAGTACTCCAAGTGAGGTTTCACTAATTCCATAATTGGTTCCATATCTCCAATCCTGGCAGTGCAGGATGAATCTACTGTGGAGTGTGCAGTACATGACTGTATCTTTATACCATTTGGGGCTCTGAATGTTTGAAGCAGCAGATTTTAAAAAAAATGTGCACTTCTGTCTACTTATGTAGCACAAAGTAGAGGCTTAAAGTTAATTAGAATCAGAATTTATTGTCTTGAACAA
The DNA here is from genome assembly GCF_036971445.1 of Narcine bancroftii. Classification (NCBI taxonomy): domain Eukaryota; kingdom Metazoa; phylum Chordata; class Chondrichthyes; order Torpediniformes; family Narcinidae; genus Narcine; species Narcine bancroftii. The sequence goes on from NC_091478.1 coordinate 78,659,963, forward strand.
GTCATGAAATTCAGTTTTTTTGCAGTAGCTTCACAGTGCAAATATTCATATTATAGCCATCTTGCAACATTGCAAGATTAGTGCAGAAAAAGTAAGGCAGTGTCTGGTTTATTGATTATTCAGAAATCTGATGGCAGCGGGAAATAAGCTGTCCTTGAGCTGTTGAGTGATCCTCTTTAAGCTTGTGTAACTTTTTCCCAATGGTAACAGTGAAGAGGGCATGGCATGGATGGTTGGCATCTTTGAGGATAGAGGCTGCTTTTTTAAGACACCGCCTCCTGTAGATATCCTTGATGGAGTAAAGTCTGGTGCCTGTGATATCACAGGCTGAGTTAACAACCCTCTGGAGTTTATTCTTGTCCTGAGGATTGGTGCTTCCACACCAGGCAATAGCACAACCAGCCAGAATGCTCTCCACGGTACACACCTGTAGAAGTTTTTGGTGACATACTGAATCTCCTCAGACAGCTCACAAAGTGAGCTTTGTGATTGCATCAACATGGAGGCTCCAGGACAGATCCTTGGAGATGTTGACACTCAGGAATTTGAAGTTTTTGACCCTCTCCACTACTGAGCCCTTGATGAGGACTGGATTATGCTCTCCCGACTTACTTATTAAATGTTTTCAAAGATTGAGTGGTGAGACTGAGCCTGCTTTATACACAGTGGCTCAGAAATTGGATTACACAGTGCAGTGCACAAAAGTGCTGGAGAAACTCAACAGGTCACACAGCATCCATGGCAATCAGTGTTTAGGGCTTGAACCCTTCTTTGGGAATTTTGTTGATGTGTGCTTTTTAATCCACTTTCAATAAAAAAAATGAAAATTAACAACTGTGTAACTTGCCCAAAATCCATGGTTTTCCTGCTTATGCTGGTATGTTAGTGGAGAACCAACACAGGCCTGATGTTCCCGGGGGCTATCTCCAACATTTTTGGCATTATTGGAGCCTGCTTCTCTATGTGGTGTACTGGGGTGACTGTTCCCAGGATAGCACTGGAATTCACCTCACCAGGTCTAAGAACTGTCTAAGAACCATCTGTTGACTCATCCACCATGCTTTCTCAGGCACAAAATGTTGGAGGAACTCAACAGGCCAGGCAGTTTCCATGGATGAATCAATTCTTGTGACAATCCCTGGATGCAGCCAGGCCTCCAGCATTTTGGGTATTGCCCTAGTTTTCCAACATCTGCAGTTGCTCTTGTTTGCCTTGACAGGGCCATGTAGTGAACCATGCATTCTTTTACAAACTTCCTCCGGTGAATTGCAAAGCTATTCAAATGCCATTAAAAAGTGGCAAAGTGTTTTCTAGGGCCCTCATCTGTAGGTCAACTGCACACATTCAGGATTATGCAGTAAATGTCCAAAAATCTGGATGCCAGAAATCCAAATCACCCAAGAATCCGGGCTTTTTGAAAACTCGCGCCTGTAATCCAGGCCAACAGAGAATCTGGACATCTCAACAATTCTCTGCTTTTTTGTGCATGATGGTGTGTGCATTCTGTATGTGCCTGCATTGTGTGTACATGCATTGCACTAGCCCCACAGATGTAGTGCCCGAGAATATGGAAAATCCCGACTGACCCAATCCCCAAGCAAATTTTTGGACTTTTATTGTATATTGCTCTTGATTTGTACGATAGGAGTTTAAGCTGAGGATGCTTTCAATGAGTTCCAGTAATTCTTCTTTAATTTCCTAAATAAATACATTTTATTTCTAAGTTATAAAGGAAAACAAACTTTTTCTCAAGCTACCTCTTACTGGCTTCACAAGTTAAAATAAAATCACCAACCTGTCCAAACAATAGGAAATTTTGAACACAAAATATTGCCATTGCAAAGAGATAAAATTATGCAATCCCTTCTAGCAGTGTTTTCAATGCACAGTTTACTTGTTCTACTATTGCACTTTAAGATCCCACTATATTCTGGGTGCAGTGGTGAAATGGGCTAAAATTTGTCAACATCATAAATTAAACTGTTTTCTTTGCATGTGAAATTTCATCCCTAATGATCCAGGAATTAAATATTCCACTCCCACTCCCCTTCCTCCCCAGCGCCACACCAGCCCCATAAATTGCACTTCCTATCTCTGCATGCCGCAGTGAACAGCTGAGCAGTGGCTGACAGATGAAACCCTTTTTTTAGAGCAAGTAAATGCAATAAATCTACCCTTGGGAAAACTGCAGTGCCTAGAAATACATCCCCAGCTGGGAGCACGTTGAAGTCAATGGACCTGAATGTCAGATGCATTGCCACTACTGCACAACATGTTTAACGCTCCCATCTGGGCAACATTTCTAGGCACAGGTTCATTCCTCCAAGGATAATAGAGTTTCTTTCAGACATGTAAAAAAAGCTTCCAGATTAGTGTCTACATCCTTCATATTTCCAAATGTCCTTGCAGCATAGAAGGAAAGATCCAACCCCTCACTAATCATTCCCATAGCCTACTCTTCCCAGACTCTACGACCAACTCTAAAAAGGAGCAATTTACGGTCACCAATGAACTTTCCTCCCAAATGTTCCATGGAAGAAAACAGTCTTTGCTCTATCATCTGAAGATTGGAATCGTGTGAAATGGAATGTATAGAAGCAATGCGGGTAATGCCAGGAGGGAAGGGAATATCCCAGGGGGATGCATTGCCCTTGGGTGCCTCTTGGAGACAGGAATGAAAACTGTTGTGAAAAGCAATGGAACTAGGGAGTTTTGCCAAATGGCAAATGGGCGAGGAAGAAGAGAAAAAGAATCAAAACAGACTGACCCATTAGTGATTTTAAACATTGGTTTGTCTGTTTGTATAATGCTTAAACCAACTTTAACCCTTTGGACTCCATGTCCTGATTTTCAGGGACTACCAGCAAGAACATACATTCCATGTCCCTTTTTTTTTACAGGATTGGCTTTATACCCAACCACCAGCTGGTTAGTACTGGTGTTCATACTGTAGTTTACCCATGGGCTCAGTCTGGATTATATATTATGAAAGGTTAAAAATGGTCAGAGTTGAATGGTTAATAAATCAATTTAAAAAATACTTCTGTAAGGAAGCAAAGAATCTTTGAAAGATTGCAACAAACAGGTACTTGTTTGGTGCAGTTTGAAGCCCAAATCTTCACCAAGAAGCAGCAGAGGCTTGGTACAATTTGCAGAGCAGGGCTTAATCAGATGAAGTAATTTGCATTTCACCCTAATCCTCTCCATATCCTGACATCTCTCACCTTTTCACATTGTTTAAACTACATGCATCATGGACATGTGATTCCATCTCAAGGGGTTCTTTGGCTTTTGTGGGTTGTATGGAGTATCATACCATATCCTTTTGTTCAGAGTGGAAGGTGATATTTACATTTGTATTCATTTCTTGTATTTCCATGATTCCTGCTTCCTTTGCTTGTAGAAATGTATGTGTTTATAAACAGTTACCAAGAAATTTTGCTCCGAACTAATTTGTGATTTTGTGTCCTGATCAGAATCTGAGTGAATAGAGGTGTCTAATCTTTTATCCGGGATTCGGAACACTGATAACCTCCAAAAACAGACACTTTTTTCAGTAGATGACATTTTACATAAGTATCATTAATTTCCTATAATAAATTCTCCGTTTTCAGAGGGAGACACCCCACCCCAGTCCCCAACATCCCTGCCACCATGGGTGCCCACTCTTACCTTCGGTGAAAAAATGTCTTTCAGCCCTCAGCGCCTGGTGGGAGAGAAGCAGGTGGCTGCTGGCTCAATGCGGGAGCAATGGCTATCTTCGTTACCCTGGCAGTTGGAACCTCTCTGGTGCTGGCAAAGCAGTTCCAGCTGCGAGGGGGATTAGAGTTTAGGAGACGGCCTTTGCTCCTGCATTGAGCTTTCGTTGTGATCCAGTATGGTGCTCAGTAAATTCTGAACTCAGCAGCATTGCACCCCTGCTGATGCATTGGGAATTGGGTTGGAGGGGGTAGGCAATGGGTTGTGCTGCCAGGGTGTGCCCAAGGGCCAGCCTGATGAATTGGAGAAGCGACTGAAAGCCTCCGGTGCTCAGCTTCACTGCCCCAACGGCCCACTCCTCCTGCAGCTCTGAACCTTGCGTTTGGCCTTCTGCCCCACTTGGCTGCCAGCTCCGAGCATCCGACACTGGCTGCCTTTTTGGCCGAGCTCCTGGGCCACCCCATTACCTCTGACCTCCACCTGAGTGTTGGTTGAGAGCATCCTATAAGGCACTGTTGAACCACAGCTCAGCAACAACCCCCCCCACCACCCCTGCGCTCAGCCAGGGCGGCAGCGGACAGCCAGTGGGGGGATGGATGGCAGGGGCTTGGAGCAAATCATTTGCTAAAGGGACTGAAATCAAAATGATTCTGAAATTTAGAAGATTCTGAATAACAGCAGATGTGTTGTCCCGATGATCCCAGATAAAAAGGTTAGGTACCTGTACTTGGTTCTAGTTAATGTGGATTTTTATGTCAGTGGATTTGTTTGAACAAACCAAAATATGGTAATGGTTGGACATTGTACACAGTATCCATTCTAATCTTCAAAGCTGAGCTTCGTTGCAGTCAGATAACAGTACATCGCAATGAAAATCTACAAAATAATTTTATTTCCAGGATTTAAAGTTTGTACAACTGATATTGTATAATCTCACCAGTATCCTTGATCTGGGAAGGCTTGTTAAAAGGATCGTGTTTTATTTTTAAGATAATTTTTTACATGGATTTTTACCTTGTATTGCCCTCCTGTGCTGGGCTTATTCCAGCATATTCTGATTGGAAGAATTGTAAAGTCACATGATCTAGGTTGAGATGGCCAAACCGCGGCTCACCAGCAGCACATGGCTCTTTGACATATAATGTGCAGCTCGCGGAAATATGTTGGCTGAGACCATCTGAGCTCCTGATGGAGGACTCTCATCTAGGCCCTGGCCACCCACCCATCCGGGCTCCCAACGCCCCCATCACGAACTGTCATCTAGGCCCTGGCTGCCTGCCCATCTGAGCTCCCGATGCCTTGACCACTGACTCTCATCTAGGCCCTGGTTGGCCAGCCACCCATCTGAGCTCAAAAGATGTAGGTACTTAACGCGGTTAAAAGTAGTATGCTTAGAGTAGTCGATCCCCTAAATTTTACCCTTAAAAATTGGTCCACAAAATTTGACTGTTGCACGAAAATACACCGTATATATATTTTCTGATTATTGAAACATATATAAATTAGTAGTTTAATAACTACAAAGGTGAATAAATATTATTACATACATGTATTTCTTAATATTTATATAAAATATTTGTAACAACGTGCATGTAAGAGTAAAAACATGTATGTAAAAAGTTTTTCATGTCTTGCTGCTCTCAACATCGGAAGTTTGTCATATGTGGTTCTTATGTTAAGCAAGTTTGGCCACCCCTGATCTAGGTTATCAGTAGAGAGAAAATATTCTGGCAAGAGGAAGGAAGCTGTGTTAATAGTATTCTTCCCTCCTTGTCTCAGCTGTCAGTCACTGGAGCAGCTGGAACAAATGTGAGCTGCTGTTTCTGCAGTTTGGAATTCCAAACATATCCAGCATTGTGATGGTATTGGTTGTTACTGCAACAGAATACTGACACTCGGGCTTGAAAAGATTCTTTCTAATTGCATCCGCCATATAAATGGAAGAGGAATGTTTAATTGGCTTGTTTCATTTTTCTGCTTCAAACGCTGGCCACAAATAAAACTGCCAAAAGCACCTGCTTTTGTTTCTTTATGTTCTAACTAGAAAGTGTTTATTTTCTCTTGAGCACCACAGCGCTGGGATACCTTTGCTTGGCTGCACTTTGCTTCATTGAGATTTAGAGGTTACAAACTGTGTAGAAGGTAAAAAAATCTTTTTGTCTCCTCCCCTCTGACCTCTCTTTCCCTGAAACAGCTCTCACCTGCTTCTTGATTTGCAGTCATAGCAATGGATCTTAAATGAGATTTTTGATCTTTGAAGCTCAATCTGAATAAAATTTGAACCAATATTCTGTTCTCCTCTGCAACCACTAAGAATAAATAATTCATTTGATACTGGCTGCACATCACACCTGGGTTGTCAGGGTATTCAATTATATCCTGACAGTTTGGCAATGAACTTTAAACATTAAATGGCTGCTTATAGAGTCATAAAGAGGTACATCATGGAAGCAGTTCTTTTGGTTCACAGTGACCACCAGCTGATCCTACATTCGTCACTTTCATTTAATTTTTATTTAAATTTAGACATACAACATTGTAACAGGCCAATTCGGCCCTACGAGTCCGAATTTACACCCTATTAACCTTGAAAGGTCGGAAGAAATGTGAGCCCCTTGGAGAAAACCCTTGCAGACATGGGGACAACATGCCATCCTTGTGTTCGATGCTGTTTTATCTTTTGGAGATTCTAGAGTTCTGTGGAACCAATAAATAGTTTTTGAAATGCAGCCAGGGTCATAATTAGGGTCATAACCAAATAGTGCTAGACCCCACACAGCCAAGGGATAAATGTCATTAATCTGTTTGGATGACAGTGAAAGAGGAGTAATATTGAGTCAGATGCTGGCAGGGCAGCACAGTTAGCGAGGCGGTAAATGCATTGCCTTTACAGAGCCAGTGATGGGGACCGGGGTTCGAATCACGTGCTATCTGTAAGGAGTTTGTATATTCTCACTGTGTCTCCATGGGTTTTCTCCGGGTGCTCTGGTTTCCTCCCACCCTTCAAAGTGTACTGGGGGTTATACGTCAATCGGATGTAATTGGGCGGCGTGGGCTGAAAGGACCTGTTACTTTGTTGTATGTCTAAGTTTTAAAAAAAAAACAACCTGAGAAATGCTGGGTTTGGACATTGGACTCTGATTTAACACACAGAACATTACAGCAGTAGAACAGGCCCTTTGACCCACCATGTGGCAGTGTTATTCATCCTATCTGCCTGAGCATGGTTGGGACCCCTCTCGTCCCTGCCTTTTGATGTGCCTGTCCAAATGCCTCTTAAATACAGTACAAATTCTCGATTATCCGAAATCTTTTGGATCTCTTCTACACACTCTCCAAAGCCTCTACATCCTTCCTGTAGGTTTGCAACCAGAACTGCATTCAGTATTTCAAGTGCGGCCTAACAATGTGACGTGTCACATTTTGTATTCAATACCCCAACTATAATTAGCCTGCCCCAATTTAGCCCTTTCACCCATGGATCAATTTTGTCCTTGTATATATATTTTTAAACTTACAGAATTATGATCACTGAAACCTCAATCACCAGGCCACGCTCATTCCCCAGTTCAAGGTCTAAAGCAGCCCCTTCCCCAGTTGAGTGATCTATATCATGTGTCAAGAAAACCTCCTTGTAGTTCCATGTACTAATCCAGGCTATAAACTCATCTGCCTTACCCTGCTACCCCCCTGCATTAAAATTAATTGAGAAGGGACAATGAACATTAAGACTGGCTGTATTCACTGGCCAATTATTTAATGATAATGTTGCCAGTTTTAAAAAAAATCCTGGCTGCAGCTCAGCAATGTTGTGCTGGTATTTTTCCCTTTTCTGTAAAAGAGACCAGCTTGTGTATCTGTAACACTGCTTAATTGTCACCCAGGACAGTTTTGATCGGTGACCTGATTTTTGCCTTGGTAACACTAGTATTAAAATGGAGCAGAATTATTGTCCATCTGAGTCAATGTCCTGCTTCAAAATAGCATCCATTTGGACAAAATGTTAGTTACAAGATGTAACCAATAAAAATCAGGTCTACAATGGGTTGAGGCAGACTTTCCATAGATCGCCAATAACAATGATACGTAGGGCGGCACAATTTGCATAGTGGTTAGTGCAATGTCCTTAGAGCGCTAGTGATTGGGACCTGGGTTCAAATCCTGCTCTGTCTGTAAGGATTGCGCTGTCTGTACATTCTCCCCAGGTCTGTGTGGTTTTGCTTGGGGGCTCCAGTTTCCTCCCACAATTCGAAATGTACTGGGGTTTGTAGGTTAATAGGGTGTAATTGAGCAGCATAGTCACATGGGCCGAAAAAGGCTGTTACCATGCAGTATGTCTAAATAAAAAATTTAAAATATGCTCTTCTGGGTTCAGAGATCATTACTGCTGCCTTATTTTAAGGGTATTGAGGAACAGGAGCAGAATATTCAATCCCCCATTTAATTCATCATTGCTTACCTATATACTAGCTTCATTTATCCACTTTAATATCAAGTTTTTAGTAGCCTAACCTAACCTATTAATCTCAGTAATTTTCAGTGATCACCACCCTTTACACAAATTTTCACCTTGTAATCACAAGAACTATTATTTTCCATTTGGTAGAGTATCCTTTTTTTGTTGAAGGAAAAATTAGATGAGAGATTGGACCTCTTTCAGGGAGATGACTGATTCCACTCTCGCTATAACTGTACTGAACATCTTGCCTGGCAGTTAGTGCATTTTCTTGAACATTATCTGACCTCAGTGATGTGTGAGAGCAGCTGTGCCTTCTATGTTAGTGAGAAGAACAGGAGAATTACATTTGAATTACAGCAGCTGTAATCTGAAGAATTTCCTCGATATAGAAATATGAGGAATGTGGGGGTGGGGAGAGCCAGTCAGCGAAGCCAAAGTTAAGCTACATTGTCATTGGGAGTGCATTTGACCTTCACATCTCTCCCTGTTGCTTTGAAAGCTTTCCCTGTGTGGGCACTTTTTTCAATTTATCCAATCTGTATTTTATTTGCCTTTTAATTTTTTAAAAATCCAACAGTGCTTTGGATAGTTTCTATCAGGGGTGACTGGGCAGTCATTTGGAGCAGCTTGGCCACTTTTGACTTGTTTGCAGTCACACCAGCTGAGCCCCACTCACTCTGGAGCAGGGCCTTCTGGTCTTTAGTTGCTTGGATGCCAACGTACTCTGTCACGTTCAAGGAGGAATTTAAGTTAAAAAAAATCCCAACTGTTCCACAGCAATGTCATTAAACAGAAAGAAACTCTAGAGACATTTTGTTCACCCAGTTCAGAAAACTCGGGTGCAAGAGGTAGGCTTGAAGCATTGTCTCAAAGAAGAGAGAACGACGTGTAGCATTTAGTGGGCACTGTAGAGATTAGAGATGTCCACCATCCCTGTATAACTGTATGAATCTGAAAATGAGAGATCGCCTGTACTTTTCTTTTCGTAATCATGTGTAAAAAACAAATAATAAAAATTAGTACTGAGCAAAATATTGGCGAGTGTTGCTAATTACAGGAGATTCACAGGCAACCTGGAGTGCTGGGAACTCATAGTGACGGTGTTAGTCTGTGGTGCTTAATCTGCTCCTCCATACACCGACATAGTGGCGGAATTAGGAAGCACAGAAGCACATGCAGGGAGCTCAGAGCCAGGCCACTGAATGTATGTATTAGTAGTCACAGTCATCATACTGGCTGGAAGGTGTTGTTCAAGATGAGATCACTGTCAGTTTGCAGGTCAATGAGATGATAAATGATCATGTTGTCTCCCATGCAAAATAACAGGTGCAATTTTTAGATTAAACAGATATGTGGAGAAATGACTTGGTGTTTCACTAGGAGTTGCTTCAATCAGTGCTTTTCAGATCTTTGTGCTGCCTTTGTCAACAGTTGTCTTGGTTTCCTCTGACTCAACCCACGAATGAATGCAGATTACAGAGATTTTGCAATGAGTAATTTCATCTCTGTTGCCATTGTTCTTCAGATCTCCTGTGTATTAACAGCTTGGTACAAACATCAAATATGCATGTAGTGACCAAATGCACTGGCACTGATTCTTATTCACCTGAGCCTTTGAGTGCATGGTGCAGTCAGCAGTTAGCCTGTTAAATTCTGGCCTTTCTGAGTTGGAAATGGCTCTATCCTCATTTTTTCATCTCGATCTTGGTGCTACTTTTCACTGTTGAAAGTTGTGATGCCACCGCAGTTTTTGTTCCAGGGGACTGATTCAACTCAAATTCCCCCTGGTGTCTGAGCTTGGGACATCGAGATGAATTGAAGCGAGTTGTGAGGGGAGTGTGCAGCTGAAGATTGTAGCAGATGGCAGGCAGAGGAAATGGGGAGATTGGATTCTCCTGCAAAGGAATCCTCTGCCAGATTCCACAAGCAGATTCCAAATTGGTGCTGGCTTGAATCAGACACCAAAGGCAGTCGAACTAAAGCTACTGCTTCTGAGTGAGTAAATCATTCCGATTTATCTGCATTACAGGCTTCAGTCAGTGCTGGGCCCCAGTCCAGTGTCATCAATGGCATAACACCAGGAACTCCCTTTCCCAGCAATCCTCAGTCTCTCCTCTACTTGGTCGTGCCCTTGCAGATTTGATTTTGATACCAATAATGGAGATAAAGGCTCCGCTTGTCAAAAGATGTTCCAGCCTCGGAGAAGATAACACGACACAGATTTGCTCCGAAATTTGAGAGCTCTGGAGCTTTTGCAAATAATTTATTATTTTGCAAATAAAAGAAAATTCCACACAGCTATGGAGAGAAAATGCCAAGAAGATTGATTCTACTTAAATCAAACATCTGTGGTGTTTACCAGCTCTGTGGGCTCCCGTTCATTCACATTGCAATGAAATGCAGTGGGCAGATTAAAGTTATCAAATGGAGAATGATATAGCTGGAAGCAGAACCTGCGGCCTATAATCATCACTGATTTTAAAAAACTATGGAGTTGCCAATGTCAGAGGCAATGCCACATTAAATTCCCTATCAGGAATTTCTGGCTTGACACTTCCTTAAATCCTGCAGAGAAAATAGAGTTTGTACGTTGTCCCCAATTCTGTGTGGGTTTTCCTCCTGGTGCAGAGAAGCATCTTTGGCAACAAGCCCATCAGGCAGTGATGAGACTGGAATGTCCTGCAGGCCCTATGAAGGACATGAATGATACTGAGGAGACTGTTCACCATATGGCAGTCTGTCTTGTTATCCGAGCTCACCAACAAGCACCGAGCAGCTGGCAGCAAGAGGGGCGCTCCCTGTCTTGTCGGAATCCCGCTCCCCGCCTTGTCAGAATCCCGCTCCCCGCCTTGTCGGAATCCCGCTCCCCGCCTTGTCGGAATCCCGCTCCCCGCCTTGTCGGAATCCCGCTCCCCGCCTTGTCGGAATCCCGCTCCCCGCCTTGTCGGAATCCCGCTCCCCGCCTTGTCGGAATCCCGCTCCCTATGCACGTTGCCTATAAGTCAGCAGCGATGAGGCTGAGGTTAATTGTCTGCCTCTTTGTGGATTGTGCAGAAATAGATGCAGGGGTCCTTATTGAGGTTCGTCCCAGATAGAAGACTCTGACCAATGGGGTATTCTCAGGAACACATACCAAGACAAACATCAAAGGCTGCTGGAAGATGCATTTTGGAGTGCCTGAAATCTGTGGTCTTGCAGTGCTACGAGATAATCATAAGGTGAATGCTGACAACAGGCACTTTCCAGGCTGCAGGAGTACATGTTATGGTTTGCTCTCAAAGTTGGTGCATAAAATGCAAAGGCTTTGAGAAGAAGGCCTGCAATCTAAGGATATGCTACCAATGGACACTTAGGTACTGAGTCCTATGTAACAGTCCCTGCAAATACTTGAAATTTGTATTGTTCAAGAAGGGCACATGATTGGCATCACTGCTTTGGATGTAGAATGCATTGACGATGACTTTACCGACATATTGAGTTGATGACTGTCTTGTATTCCTTATAAATTTTTCCATGAATAAAGTTTATTTGTGAAATTATCAAATGGAATCACAGCTCCAGTTGCTCTTATTCTGACCTTAGCACAACTCCGCCTTGTTATGAAGCTGCTGAGTAGATTTATGTTTGGCATTAGGGCGAGAAAGTTTGTTTTCCAGTTCGGAAAGGAAGTTCAGAATAGATTTTCCAGACAAAACACAAGGAGACTCATTTTTGTTGGCACCCTAGGATGTACTTGGAAATGGTCACAAACCAAAAACTGTTCAGGAGTAGTAATTTTTCTGCTAATTCTCACAAAATAACGTCCCAGTGAGTGGCTGGGTAAGAAGTTGACATGAACAATTTAAACAGAGCAGTTATGTTGCTTATCAGCAACATGGGTAGTTTTTAATTAAAGTTGTTTGTAAGGTTAGTGGTGTTCCACCATCACGTCAGATAGAGAGTCTTTACTCTCTGACTGTAGAAATAAACAAAAATGTTAATAAATGGCCATGTTATTTAACTACACTGTGTAAAGATTTGGGATATTTTGAACTGATGTTATCAGGTACTTTATTAGAGAATCTTCTCTCTCTTGTGCTTGTCATGCATAACATACATTGGTTTACACAAAAAAGGATCATTCTTCACCTCAGAACCTCCTGTGCAAGAACTGCATGTTAGAATCCAAGGCCCCATTATGCATGATTTCACGACTGTGGATTAGATTCTCGGCAGCAAACAAATGACTGACCCCATTCACCTTGCACACAACCAACCATTGACGTTTCGGCGGCTTCCCTGTGGAAATTTTCACCAGTCTCATTTCTGATCCAATGTTGAAGGACAAGGTTTCTGGGCTTTGAGTTGGTCAAGCAACAAGGAGGCTTTTCTGTTTAAATTATCTTCACTGAGATGAATAAGTTGCAAACCATGTAGTTAGGAAATGAGGGATATACATGACAGTTAAATCCTTCTAGGAGAAATGCAATTAAGAAAAAAATAGGACAGTCAAAAAAAATTGCTTTTTAAAAGAAAAGTTTTCAAAATTAATTTACTTTGGAATGAGACTCGATGCTTAAAAAAATATTAGTTTGAGGTTGGGTCACCCTAATGGAATGAACATCAGTTTTCCAGTTCTAAGTAATCCTCTATCACCTCCACGCAAAAAAAAATCTGGTTCCACTGTTTCCATCTCTTCTTTACCTACTCTTGCACTTTCTAACCCCCTCTAACTTTTATTTCCCCTGCCCCCTTTCCAAGTCATCGCTCCCTCAACCTGACACCACCTCTCACATCTTTCGTAGGATACCTATCACCCCTGGACCCCTCCCCCAGCAGCTTTCTTCCTGTACCTTTTTTTAACCTTAGTCTCAATAGGGTCCATATTGACTTGACCATTTCTACCCCTGGATGCTGTCTGACCTGCTCAGTTCCTCCTTATGATCTATTTCTGATGTGTTTTGTTTTTTCCTTAATTACCTCCAATCAAGCAAGTGTGATCTTTATCTGTAAAGAATGAAAAGGTGACTTCAGTGTATGTGTCCAAGTGCAAGACGTAACAATGATGTGCACTAAATTTCAAAGTCACTGTTGTAGCCCTAAGTGCCAAATTACGATGCGATGGTGATTTACTGGGCTGAATAAAACACAGCACCATATGGTGGCGCTGCAGCAACAGGCAGGTCAAAAGACTAATGAATGCCTGAGGCTGCAATGTTCAACGATAAGATCAAGAGCAGTTGTAGACTGCCATAGTTATACCCACAGGATGGATTGTCCTTTGAACATGTGTAGAATGTATGTTTACCAGATTTGTCTTCAGTGACTGTGATAACCGTTTGGGCATGATAGAAGTGAAATGCTGATATGTGCCCTTCCATGTCTCCCAGCTCGGGTACAGATGCTACTGCAGCATCAGCAGGTCCCTTGCTGATCAGAATCAATTGGCACAGCCCAGGACATCACAGGCAAAACCCTGCCCCACCATCGAGAACATCGACAGTGAATGCTGCTGTCGGAGAGCAGCAGCAATCATCAAGGATTCACTCCCCCTGTTCTCACAAGACTTGCCAGGTTCAGGAACAGCATCCTGAACAACAACAACAAACTAAATCAGGGACTCATTTAAGAACTCTTACTTTTGCACTTGGTTGATTTTATTTCTTTGTATTGCATAGTCAATTTGTTTGCATTTCTTTATTTGTTTATGTGTACAGTATTTTGTTGCACTATCATTTAGTGGTAATTCAGCCTCTCACAAAGGAAAAGGAATCTTTGGGTTGTATGTGATGTCATGTATGTACTCTGTCAATAAATCTGACTCGGAATTACATTTTCATGTGGTATTGATGCATTGTATCAGGAAATTAGTAGCAGAGCTTGGTATCAGTATCAGATCCAGACTGCTTGTGTCTTGTGCAGTGTGGGTTGGTTTTATGTTCAGTTAGGGATCTTCGGGGTAATTTGGGCAAGTATTAGATCATGTGGCTCATCTTGTTCAGTGAATTAGTCCGAGTAGGGGATAGTTTACTCTGCTCCATAGATGATATCTTTTAGCAGGCTAATCTAACCTTTGCCAGTATTTTTTTACTTCGCTTGTAAGAGGTCTTGTCTTCTTGTGGTGCCCACAGCAGTGGACAAAATAGATTCACTAATTCTAGCTGAAGGAAATAGATCTTTAACTTGTGGCCATAATGATGTGGCAACATATCACCTTGTGTTTAACAATATCCCTTCGCAATGAACGAAAGAAACACACTGCCTATCTTTTGAAAACTTAAATATTGACATACAGCACGGTAACAGGCCCTTCTAGTCCACGAGCCCGTGCTGCACAAATGCACCAGTTAACCTACAAAAGCCCATACGTTTTTCAAAGGTTGGAGGAAACTGAAGCACCCGGACAAAACTCTTGCAGGTCATGGGAAGAGTATACAAACTTCTAACAGCGCGAGATTTGAACCTGTGTCGCTGGCGCTGTAATAATGTTCCACTAACTGCTTTGCCATCTGTGATGCCCAAGTAGTACCACATCAAGTTACTTTATATCATAGTTGGCTTACATCGTTCTCCACTCTCATGGCCTTGCTTTCAATGGAAAAAAAGTACGAATTGGCGTGAGATTAAAATGATTTAACGTTCAAAATTCAAATTTATTGTCCGAGTACATACCTGACATCACATACAACCCTGAGATTCTTTTCTACCTATAAGTAATGTAAATTGTACTCAAGAAAAAGATACAAAATAGAGACTTGCAAACAAAGAAAGAATTGTAAAAAAAAAACTGCAAATACAGAAAAAAGTTAGTAATAAATAATGAGGAAAGTAAGAGTCCTTAAATGAGTCTCTGATTGAGTTTGTTGTTGAGGAGTGTGTTAGTGGAGGGGAAGTGGCTGTTCCTCAACCTGATGATACAAGGTTTGTAGCTCCTATACCTCTTTCCTTATTTGAATATTTTATTTAAAATTTTAAAACCACAATACATTCAATTAATAATGAATTATATATAAGAAAATACGATACCTCTTTCCTGATGGCAGCAGTGAGAACAAAGCCTGTCCTGGGCAGTGTGGATCCTTGATAATTGCTGCTGCTTTCTGATAGCAGCATTCCACATAGATTTTCTCGATGGTAGGGAGAGTCTTGCCTGTGATGTACTGGGCAGGGCTTTTCCCTCAGAGGCATTGGTGCCCCCAACCCAGCCCATGAGACAGCTGGTGAACACACTTTCCTCTCCACATCTGTAGAAGTTTGCCAAGGTTTCTGAAGTCATTTTGAACCTCTGGAAACTCCTGTGGAAGTAGAGGCGCTGACGTGTTTTCTTCAGTAGATTGATTCCTGGAATAAGAGCACTCTCCATTATGGATATTTGATGCTTGGTGGAGGGAAAAGGATCCCACTTTCTCCAGCCCTGAATGTAGTCGTTGGGTCCCAGCTATGCCTGCCTTTTTATTGGTTATGTGGAATCCTACTCTAGTACATTCTCCAACAATTTCTCCACTGCATCAAAAACTGTGTTAGTGCTGCCTCTTGTACCCAGGCAAAACTCAACAGTATTTACACTTCCACCCTGACCCCAAACTTGGACTATTTTGGACTCCCTTTTCTGGGCCTCTCCATCTCAGGAGACAAATGATCTATTGACATTCATTGCAAGCCAACTGACTCTCACAGCTCTCTGGATTACACCTCTTCCTACCCTGCCTCTTGAAAGGATGCTATCCACTTCTCCTAATTCTTCATCCTACACCTTATCAGTTTCTGGGTTGAGGCTTTCCACTCCAGGAGATCAGAAATGTCCTCTTTCTTCTAAGAAATGTGCCTCTTGTCATTGATAAAGCCCTACCTGCATCTCCTCCATTTCATGCAATTCTGCCCTCACGCCACCTCTCCACAGGTGGAAAAATTGTCCCTACATCTCTTTCTTCACCCCTATATAACACTGTCCCGGTGGGGCAGAATTTCTCAAGGTGTTTCAGGTGGCCAGAATACCCGAAGGTAAAGCCACCTAAAGTACCTGAATGTGGCTGTCGGGAGGCCACCTGAAAGTGGAGAACCTGGCCCCGAGAGCACTTACCTAACCCTCCTCGGGGAGGTATAATCTCTGGCTCGGAGCGATTTCCCCCTAGGCACCTGAAAGCAGCAAGGCAAAGCTTCAGGCGCCTAGCAGTGGGCAGGCTGTTTACAGTCAGCTGGCGACCCGCCGACACCTCCCCTCCCCGCTGTCAACACCTACCCTCCCCATTGCTTGACAGCCCTCCGGCACGGGACTACAGGGTTGGAGCGGCCGGTGTGGGACTTCGGGCCCCTGACGTCCTGCGCCGGCCGCTCCAGCCCCGTAGTCTCGTGCCGGCCACAATTTGCTGCTACAAGATGCTCCATAAACAAGCCGTGACTATGGCCACAGTCCAGAGGAGCCGGCGTTCATTTGGACATGGCTCTCCTTCAGCTGGCACGTTCAGATGACAGAAAGGCGTCTTCTCCCCAGCCACCTGAACGTCCCAGCTGCACTCCCCCAGCCGCGTCTACTGGCACATTATCTGCGTCCAAACACCTGAAAACGGCTTCACGCACCTTGACAAATTAACCTGCTGCATTCACTGCACTCGATATGGCATCCTCTTCATTGGTGAGACCAAATGCATTTTAGGTGACTGCTTCATCAAGCACGTATCTCTGTCTACGAGTTTGAGGTGGAACCCCTGGTTGCAAGACATTATTTCCACCTGTCCATGGCCTCACCCACTGCCAGGGTGAAGCCAACAGTAAACAAATCACGCATCACCTCGGTAACTTTAAGCCCAAAGGTATGAACATTGAATTTTTCAAATTTAGGAACCCCACCCTGATCTGGTTCCACTATTTCTATCTGTTCTTTGCCTGCTTCTGTTCTTATTTTTCTTTCCTCTTAAGAGAGTTGTGAACTGTGGAATTCTTTACTGGAGAAAGTTGATCAGACTGGTTCATTAGATATATTCCAAAGGGAATTAGATGTGGCCCTTCTGACTAATGGGATCAAGGGGTAAGGGGAGAGAGAGCAGGAATAGCGTACCAATGAATACGCCTGAGATTGTCTGATCTCGGAAGCTAAGCAGACTCAGGACTGGTCAGTACTTGGAGGGGAGACCAGCTTGGAACACCAGATGCTGTAGGTTTCTGTGAGGGGTGCTGGACAAAGTGGGCAACTCTCTGTCTGCCTTACAGTAGACAAAAGTTAAAGAATTTCATGTATGTTACATTCTAAATGTAGTATTATGTGACAATAATGGAATCTTTACCTACCTAATGTTATATGATCACCACGATTGTATTGAGTGGTGGGACAGGCTTGAAGGACTCCTGCACCTATTTTTTTCCATTCTTGGAGCACCATGCATGCCTGAATGGTTTATTAACGATGGAGGACAGAGTCATAGTCTCTCAGTTTCTTAGCCCCAGGGTCATTCTTGGCTGCAGTTGCTGATCTCTGTCTCAAATCATAGTTTGCTGCCGTTTTAGAGATGTCACTCACGGTCAAGGAGAGGAAATCATCTACACTTCCTTCGGTCTGTTGGAGCAGGTAGGGCATGCGTTTGCCTGTATTGCAGCTTGACCTGAAATACAGGCCTTCCTGGACTCCTCTGGGATCCTCAGCAGAGCCTTGTTGGGGTGGGGTAGGTGATTGTCTGTAACCCTGAGGCCTCTATGGTCCTACCACCCATAGCTCCTCCTAGCACTGTTCTTCAGCAGTCTGTGCAGATCCATCTGACCTCCTACGTGCACACTCCAATGTGTATCCTAGTCTTCTCCCACCCACCTTCCCCAACTCAATCATTGAATTATCTATTCACTCACTGGAAACACTCCCCTGTGGCCGGGTGAATGTTGCTTGTGTTATGCAGCTGCCTCGAGTGGCCTGATTGGATGTTGCACCAACAGTATCCTATTGGAATAACTGAGCATGTGCAAGACTTCAGCAGTGAACACCATGAAAGTGTCATACCTGGCAATGCTGTTCTGTGATCTGTGACTTTTACCTGGGATAATTGACAGTGCTACCTTAACACCATGAAAGCTGCATGGAGTAATTCCTTGGCCTCTTCTTCATCCAGTGCTGCTTGATGCCTGAAAAGGCAGTCTCTCTCCTCTTCAGCAGTATGAGGACCATACTTATTGTGTTGATTGAATCTGCTTTCTGTAAAAGCCAGGGCAGTCGCATTAGGTTCGCTGTTGAGGATGGCAATCGGAAGACACAGCTGTATCTATTTAATTCTTTTCTTTGGCTTGGCTTCGCGGACGAAGATTTATGGAGGGGTAATTAGTGGGCTACTAATGAAGCGACGAGCATTGTAGGCAGCTGAAATGAGCTACTGTAGCCCATGTCGTCCCCTGCCCTGGCTTTGAGAAATACCTTTCTTTGAAGATGCTGTAACCTCAAGCCCAGAGTTCACTGCATAATGTAAACTTGGATGGAATGTTAAAGGGATAGGTCTTTTTTGCATGTCATTTTCTTTCATTGTATTATTGGACTAAGATGGCCATTAGGATGCATCAGATTGTAACTATGCTTTGATAAAAGTCCCATGTACCGCTCCATGCCTTTTACAGTTACTGTTTTCAATACAATGCTTCTGCTGTACTACACCTTCAGGGTGCCATCTGTAGACTGGGTGCGCTGGAAAGAGATGCCACATGTGACCTTGCACACCTTTTGTATTCACTCTAGGTACTTTCATGGTTAACATGCCAAATAAAGTAGACAAATATTCAGTTCAGATGCCTTTGCCTTGCTTTCAGTCAAGTTTATTGTCATCTGATTGTACAAATAAAACCCGACAAAATAGTGTTCTCCAGTCCTCAGTGCAAAACATGCAGACACACAGCCAGGCATAATGTACCTACAGACAAACAATACATATGAAGGACAAATATTTCATTGACGCAAATAAGTAAATAAATAATGTTGCATGAATATGAGAATCTCGGATGGTTAGTGTGAGCAGCTCCTTGGGTCATTCAGCCTTCTCACTGATGGTGGGAAGAATCTGTTCCTCAGCCTGGTGGTGCTGGCTCTGATACTCCTGTAACTCTTCCCCGATAGGAGCAGCTGAAAGATGCAGTATGCAAGGGGGGGTGGGGGAAGGGTCCTCAATGATTTTGCGGACCCTCTTCAGACAGCGATCCTGGTAGATCACGTCAATGAGAGGGGGTGGGAGTTTCTGATTTCTGATCTTATAAAATTGTTTCCTCTACAGTTGGTTGTACCACAAATTTACAAACAACACACTCCCTTTGATTCTTCCTGCCATTCTCTGGTGGGATTCCAGAATTTCCAATTATTCCAAATAGACTATGGTACAGCCTCCTGATCAAGAGAACCTCTAAGAATATTCCAAACAATATCTTGAAAGTTGAGGGTTTGTATTAATGTTTATGTCAAGAAGATACAGCCTAAAATAATATGCTTTGTGATAAAATTGATGAGGTGGCCAGATGTGGAAAGTCACCAGTCTTGTAATACATTGACTAAAGTCAGCTGGTTCAAGGATAAGATGCTGGGTCGTTGAACGTGGGTAAAGAGGACAAAATTTGACTTGCCCGGTGGAGCTACGCAGAAGTGCTCAAAATTAGGATTACCAATGGCTTGTTCATCCTTCTCTTTTGGCCACCGTGTTATTTGAGAAAAGGTAAGCTTTCTGCCACTGTATTGCAGCATAAGGAAGTTCTCCAGTAACTGGGAAACATGGACATACCTGGAAGTGTTGTGTGCATTTGCTGAGAGGTGGAACTCTCCAGGCTCTCATTTTCTATCCATGGCAGTCAGGAGAATATAGCTGGTGTCTAGGTTATGGAAAAGGAGGAGGTGGGCCAGTGACTTTTAGCAATGACCCATACCCTATCATCATGAATGTCCAACACCTTCAACTCCAGTGGAACTCAGCAAAACCTGCCCAATCAAATTGTCCATGGAAACTGGCCCCGAGTTCTCAGTCAACAAATTATGTAATTGCATTTTCTGCCACTAACCCTGGTGGATGGATTACATGGTAATTAATGGAAATTGAGAGCCTGAGAGAGGCTTTATCACAATTTCTGCTTCAATGAAGCAGTAATTAAACCTCATTGTTAAACATGATTACATTAAACTAATGGTTGTTGAAGAAGTGATTATTGCAGAATACATCATTAGATTAGGTAGTCTTTTTCAAACTGAATAACTCAACAACATTTGATGGGTCATGCTTAATCCAGCAGTTACTAAAAGAGATTGGTTAACTGAGGACAATCTGGGAGAGGTGATACTGGTTGGCATGTAGTTATGTCAAAGAGAAAGGTGAATAGTTTCTTTTGTTGTTTGCAATGACCCATAGCCAAGTTCTAATTTCATTAAAAGACTTGAATTATCTAGATAAGACAAGATTTTGAATATATTATATTATACATAGCGCAATGCACCAAAATTCTTACTTGATGCAGTCGAACAGGTACTTTGTTTAAAAAAAAATGAATTAAATTAAATTAAAAGTGCTAATTAATACAAATTATAGAAAATAAATATTTACAATTGACATAGTGCAAGTGTGGTGTTACAAAAGTGCAGATGGCCTTTTATGGTGTTATGGTTTTATGGAAGGCTGGCGGCAAAACTCTGCATGTCAAACTGCATGAGTTTCTCAAGCTTTGTTGGGACCAAGGAAAACTGCCTCAGGACCTTCGTGATGCCACCATCATCACCCTGTACAAAAACAAAGGCGAGAAATCAGACTGCTCAAACTACAGGGGAATCACGCTGCTCTCCATTGCAGGCAAAATCTTCGCTAGGATTCTCCTAAATAGAATAATACCTAGTGTCACCGAGAATATTCTCCCAGAATCACAGTGCGACTTTCGCGCAAACAGAGGAACTACTGACATGGTCTTTGCCCTCAGACAGCTCCAAGAAAAGTGCAGAGAACAAAACAAAGGACTCTACATCACCTTTGTTGACCTCACCAAAGCCTTCGACACTGTGAGCAGGAAAGGGCTTTGGCAAATACTAGAGCGCATCGGATGCCCCCCAAAGTTCCTCAACATGATTATCCAACTGCACGAAAACCAACAAGGTCGGGTCAGATACAGCAATGAGCTCTCTGAACCCTTCTCCATTAACAATGGCGTGAAGCAAGGCTGTGTTCTCGCACCAAACCTCTTTTCAATCTTCTTCAGCATGATGCTGAACCAAGCCATGAAAGACCTCAACAATGAAGACGCTGTTTACATCTGGTACCGCACGGATGGCAGTTTCTTCAATCTGAGGCGCCTGCAAGCTCATACCAAGACACAAGAGAAACTTGTCCGTGAACTACCTTTGCAGATGATGCCGATTTAGTTGTCCATTCAGAGCCAGCTCTTCAGCGCTTGACGTCCTGTTTTGCGGAAACTGCCAAAATGTTTGGCCTGGAAGTCAGCCTGAAGAAAACTGAGGTCCTCCATTAGCCAGCTCCCCACCATGACTACCAGCCCCCCCACATCTCCATCAGGCACACAAAACTCAAAACAGTCAACCAGTTTACCTATCTCGGCTGCACCATTTCATCAGATGCAAGGATCGACAACGAGATAGACAACAGACTCGCCAAGGCAAATAGCGCCTTTGGAAGACTACACAAAAGAGTCTGGAAAAACAACCAACTGAAAAACCTCACAAAGATAAGCGTATACAGAGCCGTTGTCATACCCACACTCCTGTTCGGCTCCGAATCATGGGTCCTCTACCGGCATCACCTACGGCTCCTAGAACGCTTCCACCAGCGTTGTCTCCGCTCCATCCTCAACATTCATTGGAGCACTTTCATCCCTAACGTCGAAGTACTCGAGATGGCAGAGGTCGACAGCATCGAGTCCACGCTGCTGAAGATCCAGCTGCGCTGGGTGGGTCACGTCTCCAGAATGGAGGACCATCGCCTTCCCAAGATCGTGTTATATGGCTAGCTCTCCACTGGCCACCATGACAGAGGTGCACCAAAGAAAAGGTACAAGGACTGCCTAAAGAAATCTCTTGGTGCCTGCCACATTGACCACCGCCAGTGGGCTGATATCGCCTCAAACCGTGCATCTTGGCGCCTCACAGTTTGGCGGGCAGCAACCTCCTTTGAAGAAGACCGCAGAGCCCACCTCACTGACAAAAGGCAAAGGAGGAAAAACCCAACACCCAACCCCAACCAACCAATTTTCCCCTGCAACCGCATCGGACTTGTCAGCCACAAACGAGCCTGCAGCTGACGTGGACATTTACCCCCTCCATAAATCTTCATCCGCGAAGCCAAGCCAAAGAAGAAGATTTGTTTATGATTTGACCAGCAACTCTAATATTGCAAGACATCTGAAGCCTCTTAGTAAGAGCATTATTGGACAAAGATCATCATTGGGATGCATCAGATATCAATGCAGACAACAGACAGCTTGGTCAGAGTTAGATTTTGAGGAATGCCATGAAGGAGGAAAGAGATGGAAGAAATTGCCATGCCATGGCTCCTACAGGTGAAGCAATACAATGCAGGTATTCCCAGAAGGCCAGGCATTCAGGAATGCCGATGTCTTGGAAAGTTCTAGCACAGGTGAAGGGTCGAGATGGAGAAGGATAAGATTATGGAAATATTGGGGAATAAGAATGAAAATAAAAATCTTTTATAACTAGGAGCCACGTTGGAACAGCAAGCATTGGAAGATCGGTGTTAGTATGACAAGGCGGAATGGGACTGGAATGAGGGAGGCCAGCCAGGAGTGGGTAAGTCTAGAGGCAGCAGATGGCTGCATATACACACAGAGCAATAATTAAGCACTGAGCTAAAGGAGAGAAATCTCTAGTGGTGTAAAAAAAATTAAAATTGTTGGTTTTGATGGGTGATAGAGCAGATGCAACATCCAATTCCCATCTTAGGTTTAAGCAGGATGCCAGACTGGCACAGATTCTGGTTCTGCCTCGGAGATTTGGCAAAAATGTAGCAGCAACTAAATATAATTATTTTGGCTTTAACTCTAACTGAGAGAAATCTTTGTTTTCACATATTCTCCTGACCTTTGGATAAATAGCATCGTAGCAGTCATTTGTGGCATGGGTAACATTTTGGAGCTGTTTTTTGGCAGAGACTTCCTTCGTGGATGGTTTCAAACTTGGAATTTCAGCTACTGTATATTCAGTGGCACAAGGGAGAAGAGAGGTAGGGAATGGGGCATTTGTTTGCGCGGATAAGGGTGAAGTTTCCTTTTAGGAGAGAGATATTAAATGGAAATATCCCAGAATGGAAGGTGAGGGGCAAGAGAACCAGAGATAGAAGTGATTTGAAAATATCCATTCATCTTGTGTTTCGTCTGCATTGATTTAATCCTGTGTTACAATGGATAAATGTTGTCTATTTTTGTTAGAAAAGGAAATCCAAAAAGTCTATTTCACACACGATAGCTAACCTGCAGAAAGATGCGTTAATACATAATTTGGAGGCAGATGCATCACCAACCATGGAGCATCTTTCAGCTGATTACTTGCGTTCTGGGAATGAAGTGCAATCCTCTATAGAGATCTGTGTCTTGCAAATGCCAGGCTCCTTTTCCTGGTGTAAGGCGCCTTCTTGAAGGACCAATATAAAAAGGAATTGTTATTGATTCTCAGACCTCTGCTGTTAAACTCTGTGATAAGTTGGTTCCCAGCCACATCTGGTAGGTGCAAAGGTCACCTGTTTAGTACTGTATTGTACGAAGGGCAGGGGAGTATTGCTAACAGTAACCACTGTGTCCTAGCAGGATGTCCAGTGTCCTGAGAGTTTTAAGAAGCCAAGGTGAAAGGTCAAAGACCATAGTGCAGACACCCACGAGACTGAAAGGATCAATGTGAACATGACACACATTGGGAATAGCAGTTAGCTGATGTAATTGAGGCCTCTAGATCGTAGGCGGAAAGAAAGTAAGCCAGTGAGAAGTATATCAGATCCTAAGGGAGAAAAGAAACTGACCCAGAAATTCACTGACAAATCTGTATCATTTCAGCACTGCACACGTGAATGGGAATTGATTTTTTTTTAAATTCTGGAAAGCAATTATAATGGTTTTTCAGGTCAAATTGTGCCACTCTACAAACTCGATCAATCAATTCACTAAATGTGCGTGTGTAGATGAGAAGTTTTCTCTGTTGGATGTGGACACGATGAAATATAGAGCATTGCTGAAAAGAAATTGGTCAATATGATACTCTCAGCCCAGCAGGCTTCCAGAGTACAGCTCCCTCAGCAGGCCCTCGCCTTGCAATTAGGAGCTCAACTCTAACTGTTTGCCTTTCCCTTAACCAGTCTCAGTACATCTCATTGATTGTTCAGCTATACCTCCCACCACTGCCTACAAACCAACCGCCCCCCATGACTCATGATCACAAGCCTTGAGTAACCCCATCTGAAAGCACCCTGACTGCAAGCCCAGACTCTTAAGGACCCCCCCCCTCATCCAAATCAAGACCAATAGCCCATTCTCTTTTTTATTACCTTTTTCTTTCTTTTTTTTTAATTTTTTTATTTTTCACACCACAAATCACATTAGCCATGATGTACACTATTTCTTTTTCACACATATACAGTGACTTTTTCTCCCCCCCCCTTTCCTCCCAAACCACCCCCCCTCTCATCCATTTTAGGTATACAATCTAGGTTGCATTAAGCCAGTCAGACAATGTTGTCATTCAACAAAATTACACCAGAAATTCTACTGAGTCCATTCTTTTCTTTCCTTCTCCTTCCATCAACTTAGGTAATGTTTGTCCCCGGTAGGTTTTCGCTATTGTATTTAATGTAAGGCTCCTATACTTGTTCGAATATTTCAATATTATTTCTTAACCAATATGTTATTTTTTCTAATGGAATACATTTATTCATTTAAATTTGGTAGTTTCTTCCTTTTAATTTGGTTATGTATTCCATTAATATTTAAAGACATATAGTTCAGCGTAGCCCTTTTATATTTTGTTTATCTTCTCTTTCCGTTTTTCCATCATTACCTTTCCTCCTTTTCCATTTCTGTTTTCTTATTTTCAACTCTTTATAAGACAACATTCCTACAACATCCAACATTTTCCTTATTCTCCTATTTCTATCTTATTTATCCCCAATCTCCCCTTCACCTCCTGAGTTGTCCTTTATCCCTTGTCGGACAACCACATCTCCCCTCTCCATTTGGATTTGCGAATCCACTCGCAAGCGTCAACTGATTTTGCAGTGACCGCTATTTCCCCCCACCCTGCCTCCCCCAGAAAAGATTTCTCTTTTCATATGTCACAAAGGTCACTCTTTTAATTCCCTCCTTATTCTCTCTATTCCATTACCTTCCCTTATTAATTCTTGTCTATACTATCTATATTTTCCTCTAAGTACAGATACATTCATGTATGCTCATTGTCTCTATTCACTCTTATACCTCTTTGCCCGCATACATATCAATCGTGATCATTTTTACTCTCATTACCCGTCTTCATCCCTCAGTCTATTTTTGTCTTTACCCACATACATATCAATCGTGATCATTTTAACTCTCATTACCCGTCTTCCTCCCTCAGTCTATTTTTGTAATTGTTCTGCAAATTTTCGTGCTTCTTCTGGATCCGAGAATAGTCTGTTTTGTTGTCCTGGAATAAATATTTTCAATACCGCTGGATGCTTTAGTATAAATTTATACCCTTTCTTCCATAAAATCGCCTTTGCTGTATTGAACTCTTTTCTCTTCTTTAGGAGTTCAAAACTTATATCTGGATAAATGAAGATTTTTTGCCCTTTATACTCCAGTGGTTTGTTGCCCTCTCTTACTTTTTCCATTGTCTTCTCCAGTACCTTTTCTCTTGTAGTATATCTTAGGAATTTTACTACAATAGATCTTGGTTTTTGTTGTGGTTGTGGTTTAGAGGCCAATGTTCTATGTGCCCTTTCTATTTCCAATTCTTGCTGTAGTTCTGGACATCCTAGGGTCTTAGGGATCCACTCTTTTATAAACTCCCTCATATTCTTGCCTTCTTCATCTTCCTTAAGGCCCACTATCTTTATGTTGTTTCTTCTGTTATGGTTTTCCATTGTATCTATTTTTTGAGCTAGTAGTTCTTGTGTCTCTTTAGTTTTTTTATTAGATTTCTCCAATTTCTTTTTTAAGTCTTCTACCTCCATTTCTGCTGCTACTGCCCGCTCTTCCATCTTGTCCATTTTTTTTCCCATTTCTGTTAAGGTCATCTCCATTTTATTTATTTTCTCTTCTGTGTTGTTTATTCTTTTTCTTAAATCCTTAAATTCCTGTGTTTGCCATTCTTTAAATGACTCCATGTATCCTTTAATAACCAATAGCCCATTCTCAAACACTGTCATGGACCAGCAGTCGGCAGTGGCTGAGCTTTGCTCCGCTACCTCTCTCCTGGAGGTAACCCCACTGGAGATTGCAGAGGCTGAAATCTGAAGCAACAAGCTGTCTACTGGAGGAACTCAACAGGTCAAGCAGTATCAATGGGAGAAAAAAGAATGGTCAACGTTTTGGGCCAGAACTCTTCATCAAGATGAACATTGACATTCTTTTTCTCCCACTGAGATGCTGTTCGATTCACTGAGTTCCTCCAGCAGATGGTTTGTTGTTTCAATGGATGTAAAATGCGTTGGGGACATCATGAAAGGTGCCATATTAAAGTTCTCTTTTTTATGTAAAGATTTCTCTTGCAAACATAAAATCTGTAAGTTCAGTTGGAATGTAGGTCACCTTTCCACGGAAATGGATTTGTTAAGTTATGCCTTTACAGAGGCCTTGGCAGAAGATGAAGCCTTCATTTAAATTCAAAATGCTGACTCCAAGGGTGATAGCCTATTGCTGCCAGATTATTTCTTTATGCATTGGCAAATGAAGAGTTTTCTCCCTTTCTAATTGTTGAAGTTGACCAATTCCACAAGGCACATACTATGGTACGTGCAATACTACCAGTCAGTATAAGGCACTGTGTTATTCAGGTCATTCAGATAAGTGAGTTACTTCTTTATGTGAGAAGAAATGTTTCCCAGGCCGTTTTTGAATTCATCCTGGCTTCCATGCTTCTTGTTTCTGCATTGTGCTTCATGCCCTGGCTGTAATAGGCCGGTCTGTTTTCTCTTGACCTTCTGTGGCAACCTTGGGTTGGAGATGCTGAGTGTCGGCATGCAGGGAAATAGCTGGCTTGAACCTGTACCCTATCACTTAATGACACCACAATATCAGTCAAAGAGTTGCGACAGGCACTCCATTGTACACCTATTCTACACACAATAAGCACTCTATTAATTTTGTTTAATCAACTAACCGTTGAACAGTCTGTTTAAAGGGCAGAGAAAACAATAGTAACACTAACTTTTCCCAATAAAAACAGAGCAATTTATCCAGAAAATGCAAAAGGTGGAGGTGAGCCACCAATAAATGTGTGCAAAGATGCAATCTTAGTCTCCTCAGAGTTGTTAATCACCTCAGAGCAGTCGGTCTCCATCTTCTTCAGTTCTGATGAAGGATGTATTATGTCTTAGACCAGCAGCAATAGAAATTCACTCGGGCAATGATATTTTTAAAACAATATTTTTATTAACAATTACTAATAATATAACATCTTTCTTAAATCTAAACTTAACCCCACATATGCACAAATGTGTGTGTGCGTGCGTGTGTGGATTACCCAAACCGTTACAACTTAGGCACAACTTTGAAAAGTCCATTCGAAGTTCAGTCTTAGAAATCCTGTGTGGAAATTCAGAACCTTTCAACTGATGTTCAGAAGTAATTATAAAATAGATGAGATACTGAGTCATCAGACTTCTCAAAACTCACGCATCCTTATCGAGTTGTTTCCAGAAAAATGTTCTTTCACAACTCCCCTCTTCCTTGCATAGGGGAAAATGAAACTTGTGACTTTCATGATGCTACCATGAACCCAGAAAATGAACATTAGAATGATCATGATCCAAATACAGAAATGATCCTGTTTCCTTTACAACGGTCATAGCAGATTACTGTTTCCTCCGACAAGGAGAAAACAACAGCAGTGTCAATCTCACAAAGTTACTTCATTGCTATCTGCTCAGATGACTGGCTGATGATACCGAATGCTGCTGCTTCAAGTGTCTCAATCACATGACTTGCTCAATCAATACTAGTTTCAATTTCCCAAAAGCATGAGTCATAAGCATATAAGTTCTCTTCTCACCAGATGTCTTTTCCTTAGGTAAACAATCCATTGTTATAGTCTTTAGTCCAGAGCATAAACTCTATTTACAGTTTGGACTTGGATGTTAAAAATGATATTATGAAATCTGTGAGTGTTTTCATCCTGTTCCAACCCTCCAAAAGTAACTCACTAAAAAATATAATAACAGAAGCCTGCAACAGGTGTTTGGCCTCAAACAGTGAATCTGTTTCTCTTTCCACCCTGAACTGCAGGGTATTTCCAGCATATTCTGTTTTTTTTTGGATTTCTGGCATCTGCAGTTTTTAAAAAAAAAAAATTCTCTCTCACTTGCATTTCAATGATGCTCCTGGGCTTGGTAAATGTATAAAGGTGTTTTAAACCATTGTCAAACATTGAACTCAGTGAGGAGATTTTAGCACAGTTGAGCAAAAGGTGGGTTTTAAGGAAGATATTAAAGGGGGAAACAGAAAAAGACTGAGGTATTCATCGAGGGGGAATCCAGAGCTGAGGTATCTGAAGGCTTAATAGTGGATTGAGTTAAATTGGGAATGTGCAAGAGACCAGAATCTGAGTGATATTGGACTGGGATAGGCCTGAGAGCCAGGGAAGACAAGAGGGGTTTGCAAAGGGTCAGAGTTTTGAACGAAAGTATTGTTATGGAGCCAAAAGAGGCTATGTCGAAAGATATGAACTGTGAGAATATGGTGTCAGTTAGGCTGCAGGAAGTGAAAATTTGGATTAGACCCTCGAGCCCAAAGGGGGAAGAAGATGAGAATAGTTTGATCAGCAATGCTAAGAGGTTATAATTTGGGAAATTGGAAGAGTAGGCAGCTCTGATACTCTGCTGGGCAGTTAGAAAAGCCCATTATGTTTGGATAGCATTGTTCATGTGTCCAGATCAGTCTGACCATTTCAGGAAATAAAGTTTTCTTCTCTTGTGCCTTGTGGGCTTGTTTTACAGATCTGCTGGAAGTAATGTTAATTGCTTTCCTTCCTGATGGATTGTTGTCTCTCAAATTATGCAACCAACCTATCAGGAAGGAAGTTAGGGAAAGATGATGGAGGCATTGCTTTAATATTACAGATGTATGTTTTGATTCCTCAGTTTCTTGAAGTTGTTTCTTTATGTCTATCTGCAGAATCTGATTGAATATATTATTGTTTGAGTGTGCCATTCTGAATGATCTATGCTAACCATTAGGTTTCATTAATATCTGATTCATTCAACTCAATGAGCCTCAAACATTATATTCAACACCACAGGCAGAGACCATATGAAATTATAACTCACTTCAAATAATGATGACCAGGAAACTAGGAGCAGAGTGTATTTCTAATATTCTGTGCCAGACATTGTAAAATTTTAAATTTAAATTACTAATAATTTAAAAACTTCAATAAGTAGACGTGATTGCAATTTAAAATAAAATCCTGGCTGAAAATGTGACTCAGTAGAAATTTTGCCACAGCCTAGGCAAATTTTGGATTCAGGCGAGTCATGAAACTTCCTCAATGCCAGTAACTAATTTATGATCAGCATCAGTGGAGGAGAGAATGCATCCAAGAAACGTACATATCTGTTGGCTGGATCAATATAGTGTGGTTTGTATCTTTTTATTTGCACTGATTTCTGGCTGTGATATGTGTGAAGTGACTCCTTGAGCTGTTATTTGCTAACGAGGGCAACACTTGGCTCTGGAAATGAAATGCCTTTTTCACTTTATTACAGTGCCATTGTTAAAAATCTTGTTTAAAAACCCCGTGTATGACAGGGCCCGTCACAAATGTTGCACTTATTTTCGGATATTGGTTGGTAGGTTAATTGGCTACTGTGAATTATGCCCATAGGTGGCAATAGAATAGGTGGCTGTTAATGGGAATGTATGAGAGAATAGGTCACAGTAAAGTTGATCAGATTTCTCTGAGAGCCAGCGTAGATGTAATGCACCAATTCACCTCCTATGCTGTAGCAGATAAAATAGTCATCCAGATCTTTTGCAGCAGCGGTCATCTTGAACTTGAGCAAGGTTTTGAATGAGGAAAGTCCACCATTTAGAAATTTCAACCATCCAGGTAGATGCAGATAGAAGTCGCTGGTAATTTGTAGGGGCGCTGACAGCCACTGCAAATGCCTATTTAGAATTTGAGGGGCCTGCATGTTGAAGAGATGTTTACATGTAAACTTCTTCACCAGAGCTTTGGTCATTTGTCCTATATCACCAATGCTTTCTATTGTGGCTTTGTGTCAAATATTTCTGCTGATCACTTCTGTAACGTTCCTGTTTTTGCTTCACTAAGGACACTAAATACATTTATCAATAACAAGATGTGAGTATCAAAGTGAAATGTGGTAGGAAGTAAACCTTGCAACAAAGCGAGTGTAAGTCATGGTTGTACACTATAATACTGAGTTAAACATCAATGAATCTGGAATAGTTAACTTTCTGTACTGTGTAACAGTTCAGAGCAGACTCGTGGGCTGAGATGGTCTTTAACTGTGCTGCATGTCTAAAGTTCAAAGAGACTGTTCATTGTGCCAGGAGGAACTGTAACTGGAGTGACTTACAAATGCTATCTGGTCACTTTTTCTACGAGGGGACAAAAGTCTGTGCACTGGACCACGGTAGTAATGCTTGAGATTGCCAAAATACCGAGATGTTTGTGAGCTGTCAAATTAGGTTGACAAGTCGGTATTTACAAACATGCTGGTCATTTTAATGCCATTTCTGGTGCTGCTGGAGATATAAGCCAATCATTGTTTCAGGGCATAAACTTTGAATAATGGTCATCATTTCATCACAGCTGAGGCAGTCCACTATTGCAGTTCATTTTGAACATCATAAAACGCAGGCTACCTACGCTGAACATCTAATTGTTGTATTATTCACTTTATTTTTAAAAAAAGTGGGAACTAGATTTCCAGCCCTCTGTAGATAAACCCAGAGTACAATTAAAATATATTGAGTTAAATTTAAATGTAAATGTTTAAATTTGGACATACAGCATGGTAACAGGCCCATTCATTCTGCAAGCCCGTGCTGCTCAATTTACACCCAATTAACCTACACACCTGGTTTGTTTTTGAATGGTGGGAGGAAACCAGAGCACCTGGGGGAAACGTATAAACTCCTTACAGACAGTGAGGCATTCAAACCCCAGCCCCGATCACTGGCTCTGTAATAGTGTTGCGCTAACTGTGCTACCCCTCTTTTGTTGAGGGTAAGTATCTAGTGGTGCAGAAAAAGAAGAATGAGAGGGGATCTTATGGAAACATATAAAATTATGAAAGGCATAGAAAAGATAGAGGTTGGTAAGTTGTTTCCATTGATGGGGGAGACCAGAACTAGGGGACATAGCTTCAAGTTTCAGGGTAGTAGATTTAGGACGGAAATAAGGAACAAATGCTTTTCCCAGAAGGTGGTCAATCTATAGCATTTGCTGCTATTGAAGCAGTGGAGACTACCACAATAAATATATTTAAGACAAGGTTGGATAGATTTGAACATAGTAGGAGAATTAAGGGATTTGGGGAAACGACAGATAGGTGGAGATGAGTATTATCAGATCAGTCATGACCTCATTGAATGACGTAGCAGACTCGACGGGCCAGATGGCCTTTACCTTCTCCTGTTTCTTGTGTTTTTATAAGGTGGTCATGTGGCCCAACATTTCTGGGCTAACTTTTGGAGAACCTTCTGACTGGTTACACTTCCTTGCTTCTTCATATCCTTTGAATTATTGGTTCTATTCATTTATATATCTTGTGTCCTTTTGAAATTTACTGTTGAATCTACTGCTACCATCCCTTCGAGAATTTCTGGTTGTAACAACGCAACTTAAAATCATTTCTCCTCTCATCTCTGCTCATCTTATCCTATTTATCTAAATTGTCCCTTTGGTTGTTGATGTGAAGACCATTAGAATGGGGTTTGCTTAATTTGCTCATTCAAAACCCCTGTTAAATGTCCTTCTCTACTCAGAGGAGAGAACAGTAATTTTCTCCAGCTTCTCCCTCTCACCGATGTCCTCTGTGCCCATCAGAACTGAAAAGTGTGGGAGTGATGGTAAAGTTATGGTTGCAGTGTCATAAAGAGTTCATCAAGGGACTGGTGAGAATGCAGAGATGTCCATGTCAGAAATGTGAGGTTATGTGAATCA
Organism: Narcine bancroftii; assembly: GCF_036971445.1. NCBI lineage: Eukaryota > Metazoa > Chordata > Chondrichthyes > Torpediniformes > Narcinidae > Narcine > Narcine bancroftii. Next base: position 78,692,434 of record NC_091478.1, read on the forward strand.
AGAAAGAAATAACAAAATATGTCTTTTCTCTTGTTTTAAAAAAAAAGAGTTGATCTAATAATAATGAAAGGTTTTGATTGACTAGATACATAGGGAATATTTCTACAGAATATTTCTAAAAACCATCAGTAGAAGAATCATAAGTATGTCCAATAGAAAATTTAGAAGAAAATATTTTTAGCCAAAAGAATGTTGAGAATGTGGAACTTGGTGCCACAGGGAGTGGCTGAGGTGAATAATTTGGATCCATTTTGGGGAGGCAGGACAGTGTACTATATGTGGAGGAGTGAATAGAGAGGAACCGTGGGAGATTTAGATGAATGAAAATGGGAGTTGGATCAAGAGAAATCTTTTTCATAGAGTCATACAGCACACAGCTAGTCTTTTTGTCCATTCTGACCATCAGCTATTCATCTTCGCTAATCTGTCCATGCCAGTATCCTATGTAACCATACAATCCAAAAGTCTGTTTCTGTGCTGTTGACCCTATGTTCTGATAAATCTCCATGGCATCCTCTTCATGGCATTAGGTTCCACCCTTCGGAGCGTTACTCAAAATTGGATAGAAGGCACGAGATGAAGCCTAACTCATTCAGAATAACGTAACTTCTTGGTTAATTTATAAAACCAAGCTTTCGAAATGCTCATTTAATATTCAACCAGCTCTTTTTGCCACGAAATGTGTTACTATCCACCTTGCTTTTCATAGCGCTTCTAAAATGTTGTCGTTCTAGGTAGACATCCAAGTCTCAAAGAATGAATCTCGATTTAAGTATCTAACTTTTCTTCTCGATGCAGTATGACATCCCATTAACGTGGATTTTATGTCATAATATTGAGCTCAGTAGTTTACCATTTAATTGGATGGAAAGTTGTTTCCATAGATCTGACATACTGCTGCAGTTTTCAGCTTGTGAATGCCAAGGATTTAAAAAAAAATCTAATACTTTATTGGCAAATTCAGAAAATTAAAGCCCACGTTGCAAATCAGCTTTGGTGACAGACTGGCTTGGAATTTGCATCTTTCAAAGGCACAAAGTAAAACACTTTGTTGATGGAACAAATGATTGGGAAAAATCATAAGATGCAATTAAATGAGAGATATTGATCAAATGGACGGTCAGATTCTTTGTCCCAGAGTAAAAATTTAATATCCTTGGAGGAGGGTGGGGGGGGGGGGGGGGGGCGCGGTGGAGAGAGGTTTAACAGAGATCTACAAGGCAAATTATTTACACAGAGTGATAGGCACCTGGAAAAGGCTGCCAGAAGTAGCAGTGGAAGCAGTTTCATTAGTAGCATTTAAGAGGCTTCTAGGTGGACTCATGACTATGAAGGGATATCTATCAAGTGCAAGCAGCAGAGATTTGGTTTGATCTGTACGTCATGTTTGGCGCATATACATGGCTGTAAGGCCTGTTCCTGTTCTATGCTCTCAGAAAGAAATGAGCTCTGGGGATTTTGTGATGGTGATGCATTCCAGTTTGACTCTGGTCCAGAGTTGACCAGGTAGGTTGGCAGTAGTGGGAAGATAAATATGTTGTAAACTTTAGAGCAATGGTTTTCAAACTGCCCCCCCTAAACTCGCATTCCAATTTAAGCAATCCCTATGCCTTAAGTGCTCTATGAATAGTAAGGGATTGCTTAAGGTGGTATGTGAGTGGAAAGAAAAAGTTTGAAAACTACTGTATTAATCGTACCTCATTGACTTGTTATGTGCACGGTTTTGTAACTCCTAAGGAAATTGGCCAATGACAATTTTTCTCAAGCCAAATACTTCAATAACAATTGGATCTCAAGCAGTGGTTCTCAATTTTCCCTTCTCACTCACAAACCACCATAAGCAATCCTTTACTAATCGCAGAGCTCTTATGGTACAGGGATTGCTTAAGGTGGCATGTGAGCTTGTGGGGGTGGGGGGGGGGGGAGCAGTTTGAAAACCACTGCTTTAGACTGTCAGTTGCTACAGCAGATTGCACCTAATTTATACATATTTGTAAAATGAGTTTTAGATGACTTAGAACCAAGCTATATCAACATGAGAGAACCTGCAACTGCCCAATTAATCGACCTGGGCATTGCTGAAATCACATTAGATATAATTTTCTTTTAATCCTAAACCAAGTAAACAAAACTTATTTTTCACTTGGCATGCACAAATGTCCTTTGTCATGCCAACAAAATGATCATGTTTATGTACTTTCTCTTTTGGGCTCACAAAATCATTGCTTTAAATCAGTGGTTTTCAAACTCCTCACCCTCCCAACCCTAAACATACATTCCACCATAAGTAATCCTTATGCTGTAGGTGCTCTGTGATTAGTAAGGGATTATTTAAGGTGGATGTGAGTGGAAAGAAAAAGTTTGAAAATCACTGTTTTAATCGTACCTCATTGACTCGTTATGTACACAGTTTCATAACTCCAAAGGAAATGGGCCATTGATAATTTTTCTCAAGCCAAATATTTCAGTAACAATTGGGTCTAGAGCAGTGATTCTCAACCTTCCCTTCCCACCCACATCCCACCTTAAGCAATCCCTTACTAATCACAGAGTGCCTATAGTGTAGTGATTACTTAATGTGGAATGTGAGTTTAGGGGGGCAGTTTGAAAACCATTGCTTTAAATCGACGTCCAATAACCAGTTCAGTTTTACAGATTTTTAGCATACCAATAATTCTGCCAACAGTGTCTAGCACTTCCTGCAATCAGTCTTCACTGCACAAAATATCAGTAACTAAAATTAACTGCAGCAATATTATAATGTGGTTTCCATTCTTTTGAGCTAACTCAATTGTTTGTAAACAGGTTTAGCCATTTGCTTACTCATGTCTATGTTTACCTTGAAGTTAGAATCCGGAGAGATATGCAACCCTCTGTAATTACTGGCAAAAAGCAGCGTGGTGTCTGGAGCTTTGAACGGGTCTGAACAAAGCCTTGTACAGAAAATCCAAACAGATTTCACCCTTTTGGGTTTAAAAACTAACCAGCTGCTTGCTGAAGTCTGCAAACACAACAGTACTGCAGTTCAAACTAAAGTTTTCTGACAATTTTAACATTTTTTTTCCCCTACACACTATAATTATGTTTTGATGTTAATGAGCCATCCTTTATGTTGGTGTACAATGGATTAATGGAGAAGTGTAGCATCCAGTATGTTCACATTATTTACAACCCATCACTTGAAAGCTTGGCCCCTCAATTGGGCAGAAGATGTGATCCAACGTACCCAAAATCAAAAGAGAGAGATGTATGCTGTGACAGAGTAGTTAGTCGGTATTGAGCATTGCTGCCAATATGTCAGAGTTCACTCATTTCTGCTTCAATCATTAGTTACATAAACAAGGACAAAAGGAACACAGTGTCGTTTTGTAGCGCAGAGCGAAGATTAAAAGCACTGATCAAGGTCGTATTGTCCACATAGTTAACAAAACTCAATTGATTTCTCAAAGCTGCTGAAAACAATAAACTCCATTGTGGCAAACTGTGTCAGAGTTTACAACGAGGCAAATCTGAGTTATGAGCTCAGGATTGAATTTTGTTCAAAAAAAGTTAAGATTCTCCCAACAAAGAACTGTAGGATTGTTTCCAGAAATGGGTTTGTGTTGGCTGAATTAATATTGTGACTGCATGGGAACGCAGATAAAAGAAAATTGGGGAAGGAACAAGAAACGTGCAAAGAGCAAGCAGTCTGTGAAATCCTTTCAAGAAATAACTTGAACTAACACCTTTCACAACCATAGCACATTATAAGTGTTGTGCAGGAAGGCCTGACGATAGTGAATGATGAGATCATTGGTTTTAGCGAAGACTATTGTCTGGGAGATTGGGAACATTCCAGGGTACATTTGAGTATTGATGTGGGGTCACGTCCCATCTGAGGACATAAATGAAGGAAGTGTAATGATAAAGCAGCATTTCCTCAGTTCTACAGTGGAGTTCCCTTGCACTGATTTTATGCAATTATTAGTTCTTGAAAGCTACTCCAATAACGATTCAAACTCCAATTGATGAGGTTCCTGTTGACCAAGCCTACCTTATAAAGTGGACCTGATCGTTATGTCTCAGATAACTTCCTGACTGATTCATGCCCCTGTCCTATTTGGGTCACTTGCCACAACGTATGCTGGAAACACGAGGCTGCAATAAAGTCACGGTGGCTTAACCTAACACAAATAATTCTCCAGGTGAGATATGTCTTACCCTAAGCAAACTAGTTCAAGCCATACCTGGTCTACAGAAGATGCAATCTTCTACTGGAATATCTTTCCAGTACCACTGTGAGACATCACCCCACAGATTACAGTCCACAAAAGTGTTGGAGGAACTCAGCAGGTCACGCAGCATCCATGGAAAGCAATAGGCAGTGGGTATTTCAGGCATTGAACAAGGGCTCGGGCCTGAAATGTTGACTTCCCGTTGCTTTCCATGGATGCTACATGACCTGCTGAGTTCCTCCAACACAATTCCCCAGGATGTGCACATTCCATGTTTATCACCACGCAGAATACAGTGCTTCAAGGCACCTGGTGTTTGGGCGGTAATGTTGCCTTCACAACTCTTATGTGTATTACTTTGTTATAAAAGAAAGCTAAGGCAGAACCAAGCAGGGTAAGCTGTTCCTTACCCTCGCATAACAAAACTCCAAATCAGTGGTCTTTGCACCTGTGTGATGTGACCTCAGATGTATATTAACTAGCTCCCAAATTTAGTGTCTGGGACCATAACATCTACCTTCCTCCTCAGTGTTAGCATTCTGTTACCCAGGGTCGAAGGCAACCTGTCATTTCTCACATGGAGGCCACAATGAAGTCAATCCTTTCATAGGTTTACATAGCGGACATATTCATCCTTCAGCAGCCATGAATGAAAAAGAGCAAAAACCTGAAAAATTCCTTGCCATCCAGAACATCTTGCAAGGCCCCCTGCCCTGGCCTCTCTTCCAAACTGCCTCAGCGAGGCCAGGAAGTATTAAAATGGTCTCAGTGTGTTACTATTTTTCTTGCAAGGATTTTAGCTGTTCCTTGGATCTATTTTTAGTCTGGGAGGAAACACAAGTCATTTGCTGGATTATCTGGGAATCTGTGGTGGAACATGGTTTAGATGTTTGCAAACAAAGTGACTTGTCAAGTAATTCAACCCACTCCCTCACAACCCGTGTGATCATTTGATTGAAAAATGAAGTTCATGTGTGTAGGAAGCATCTGAGATAGCTTTCCAATATAACTTAGAGCTACTAGATGCAATTTTTTTTCCCCAGTGGTCTCTCTGTGTCCTTGGTATTCCTCTTCTCACATATTGAAGCTGAGATTATATCTGAGGTCTAGTTGCATTTCTTCACAATGAAGACTATGGCATTTGTCCTCAAGGGTTTCACCATTAACTTTGATTCTTTTCAATGTTCACAACCCAAGCTCTTTACAGTTGTCCCTAGATGGAGATTTATTGATCCTTTTTGTTCCTCTTTTTCCACTGTGACAGAGTATTTAGAGGTGGTCTGGGAGGAATTGTTAGAGTAGCTTGTACATACACATTTTAAAACACAGAATATTTGCAGGCCTTTTGCAGAATGCTTTTTTGCAAGAGGCAGCAAAGTATGGACAGCAGCTTGCCTGGGAGAGCATGTGATCTTTGCAGGCAGAAGAGAAGAGTTTTGCTCTCAGAGAGGGAGGGTGTGAAACAGAGAGGAGAGAGATAGAAATCCATTCCAGAGGGACAAGCTGGCAAACTTTGGAAGGCTGCCTGGTCAAAGGAGAAGAATGGCGGTATGAAAGGTGACCTGAAAGAAAGAGGATAATCTGGAGAACCCTGAAGGGGGAATGTTTCATCAGCAAGACTGATTGAGAAGGAATCGGTTGTGGATGTCCTGGAAAAGGAATCTCTCTCTGAAAACCAGCAAGAACCCTCCTGAGTGGTAACCATTTGCCTGTTAAGCACCAAAGAAAGGTGAACTTTGTTAATGCTAACATCTGTGCACAGTACAAGAATTGCCTGCAACCAGTGAGATTGGACTGTGATCCAAAAAACTTTTCTAATCTTAAATACACATTACACAAACCCGCGCTTGGTATTAGAGAGGGGGATTAAGTAAATTAGGTAGGTGAAGTAAGTAGGTTAAGTAATAAGTTAAAGTTCAATTCTGTTTTCTCGTTCAAATATAATTAAAAACTACTTTTGTTGAAGTAACCCTGTGTTGTGGTGCATATCTATTGCTGCTGGTTTTGGGGTCCTCTGGATTCTGTAACACCATCACCACCTCTTCCCCGATGTAAGGTAAAACATCATGAGATGGGAATGTGTAGGGAGTTACCCTGTACAGGGCAGTAACAAGAAGGGGAGGTGTCCTTGTACTCCTGTTAGGTAAAACATCATGAGATGGGAATGTACAGGGCTGTAACAAGATGTAAATGCATCCTTGTACTTACAAGATAAGAGAGACATTGATGGATTGAGAGGCAGGAAGCTAGCAGGGAAAGGATAGCAACAGTTTTAGTCATTGGACAAGTAATGATATGATGATGTTCTAAGCACATATCCAAGGGTATAAAAAATCACCATTTTGCTGATAACGGCAGAATGCATTCTCCGACTAACATGGTTGGTCGCAAGTGTTACAATCCGGTAATAAAGAACAAAGAACCCTGATTTCGACTCAGCCTGGTGTTTGTCTCACTCATTCATGAACAAAGCAGACCTAACACCGACCCACTGCATCCATGACCTCTCTATCATTCTTGCTAACATCTTATTTCGTTATTGCGTATCTTTATATATCTCTTTATAGACTAAAGGGAGGCTATTTGGGCCATCGAGCAAATATTGGGTCTTCAATATATCTGGACTATATATATTAGGGGCAGCACGGTTAGCGTAGCAGTTAGTGCAACACCTTTACAGTGGCAGTGATCGGGCCTGGGATTCGAATCCCACGATGTCCATAAGGAGTTTGTACATTCTCCCCATATCTGCATGGTTGTAGGTTAATTGGGTGTAAATTGGGTGGCACAGACTAGTGGGCCAAAATGGCCTGTTACCGTGCTGTATGTCTAAATTTTAAAAAATAAATTTAAATACCACAGCATGGTCTCAATTACATTGAGTGTGAGGTCCTTGTGTTTCTGTTTTTGCATGCAACAGAATATTTAAATTTAGGGCACCAGGCAGCAGTTTTTAGGATGTTTAAAATCCTGGGTTGTATCTTAGGTTTTCTTTGGTGACAATTGATCCTAGAAAACCTACCAGGGAAATAACTATAATTCTGACCTCTTAAGTATGAGGCCATATTTCCCTGCCTCTGGTTCAGGACTACAGTATTATCAGAGGTGGAGCTCATGTACCTGTCAAGGTCTTGCCTAATTTAAATAAAAACACATAGAAAATCCTAAAGGAACTCGGCAGTCTCACAACTTACATATGAGGTAAAGATATATTACTGACGACCTCTTCTTCGACGTCTTCAAGGTATAAGCAAAAAAGTAGGCAGGAGTCTCAATGAAGACTGAGACAAAGGGGAAAGAGTGGGAGGGGGAGGAGTCCAGGCCAATAAACAAAAAGTGTCAATTGGTTATGATAAGTGGAAAGCCGAGAACTGACTTTGGGTCTGTGAAATGAGACAGAGGAAAAAGAGAGAGAGAGAGAGAGAGAGAGAGAGACAGGAGACCAAGGAAAGGAGGCAGGAGGATAAAGATTTGGGGTTGGGGGGAGTGTGTTGAACAGAAGCCGACGATGTCCATGTTAATGCCATCCAGTTGGAGGATGATGTGGTGCTGTTCCTTCAATTTGCGGGTGGTCTCAGTCTGGCAGTGCATTTTAAAATTAAGACATTCATACAGCACAGTAGCAGGCCCTTTTGGCCCACAAGCCCCTACCACCCAATTACACACCATTGACCTACAACCCCAGTACATTTTGAATGGTGGGAAGAAACTGGAGGAAATCCACACAGACACAGAGAGAATGTACAAACTCCTTACTTATAGTGCAAGATTCGAACCCTGGTCCCAATCGTTGGCTCTGTAACATCATTGCGCTAACTGGTACGCTAATTGTGCTGCCCACTAACTTAGAACTTCAGACAGGCTCCATCTTTAAACCTCACGGTGAAGATCTGAGACAGAGTACCATTGTTCTCTTCCCCTTTCTGTTACATATTTGCTGCTCTGCAATACTGGGACTCAGCTTGGGCACAATTGAGCTCCTTCCTGGCTGCAGAAAGTTCGCACTCCTTACTGCCTGGTCTAGTTCTGCATTCTCTGCCGTCCGCGTACATTGCAAAGTGCAGTCTCCTGGCAGACTTGGCCAACAGCTGTGTCTCCGCAGTTGGTTTTCTAACCAGCAGTGTCATCCAACCTTGTGTGGTGCCTGTGGAGGCAGGGAGAGAAAGAGAAAAAAAAAACACTGCTTTTAATTTTGGAGCAGTGAGTAATTAAATCTAATTAATCTGGGAGATGAGAGTCAGAATAAAATTAACAGACCTCCCAGGGGAGCCTCCTGAACACCTTACCTTTCTATGCAGTGACCTCCTTTAAAATGAGGTCTGATGTGCCAGGCAGAACTCTGTTCATTCCTGGTTTTGAAATTTCTTCAAACGAGTCTTTTGTTCCCGGATATCTGTTGTTGCACTGTCCTGCTATTGTTATGCAGTGGCCGTGTGATTAACTGTTCAGCATTTTTCAAGAACACTGTTGATTTATTTGGATCGCAGAGCACTGAAGAAACCAAAAAGTTAACTGATGAGGGTTTGATGCAAGCAGTTGCTGGGATGATTTATTGTTAACGACCTGTGTTTATTCTGCGTGTTACCCGATGTCAGGGCATCCCATTTTGCTTCACATATGTGTAGATGTCACATATATTGACATCTACATAAGAAAGAGGAGCAGGAGTCAGCCATCTGACCCGCCAAGCCTGCCCTACCATTCAATAAGATTGTGGCTGATGTATCTGCCTATTCCTACAACCATTCATTCCCCCATTCTTGAAAAAGCTATTTTTCTGTCTCTTAAATGCATTCAATGAGATAGCCTCTACTGTTTCCTTGGGCAGAGAATTCCATAGGTTCACTACTTTCTAGTAGAAGTAGTTCCTCCTTATCCCTGTTTAAAATCTCATATTAAATCAAATTCATCTTGAAATCTTCTAATTTATTCAATTTTTTGGAGGAGTGTAGATGCAAGGACTAATTGTCCTTATCCTGAGGAGGAGGATGAGGAGGACTGCTGCTTTCTTCCTCCCCTGAGCTGGGTTCAATCTTGGGTACTTTGTATGAGAACATTTCCCTTAGTTGCCTCCCACATCCCAACAACGTGCTGGCATCTTAACTGGCCACTGTAAATGTGTCCCTTGTCTTGGTGGGCAGTTGGAGAATCTGGGAGGAGTTCAAAGATCTGAAAGAGTATATGGGTTGTAAGGAGGTAAAGGAGTGTGGAGGTGGGATTGCTGAGAGCTAGCAGGGCCTTGATGGGGAGAATGGCCTTCATTGTGTTGTCATAAAGTAGGAGAAATAAAGAATAATTGTTCTGATGGCTTGCTGAGCTGTTGTATGTATTAACTGCACCTATGTGCCTGGAATTGTATATGGGCCAGACCAGGTAAAACATAGAGATTTCCTCCATAGTTTTGTGGTTTTTATTACTAAGATTAACTGTTCTTTTTGAGATTGCACCTCATTAACAATCTACATTTGCCAAGCAGGTCTCTGGATTGGTAGTCGCACCCTCCAGGCTTGTCATTTAACCATTGCATCAGTTTAATAATGTAAGAAAACATAGCAGTCATGTTGTGCAGAGCAAGGCCCTATTAAAAGCTCCCGTTTTAGTAAAATGGGATTATTGCTGTAAGGGATAGTATAGACAGGAGGGACTGAATGGTCGCAGTTAACATTTCACACAAGCACAACACAGGTCACAGCCCAGCGATAATTCGATGAATTGGAAGAACTGAGGGAAGGTTTGTCACATCTGTTCCAGAATTTGATACATTTGCAAAGACTTTGTGATTTTTGCAAAGGGAGGACCATTCTGACGGCTGAAGAGAAAGCAGCCTTTTGAAGCAGCTCTCTGGCCAGCCGTTTTTGTGGAATTCAGAGCAAAGCATGTTCTGTGAATGACTGGACCATTTTGATGGATTGACCTGTGCCAGGAGGGTCTTTTTGGGAAGCAAAGTGCTTCATTTTGATTGTGACTAACATTGGAGGTCACGTGGAGAGACTGCTTCATTTTAAGTGTGACTAGCTGTGAAGTTACTAGAGAGACCAGTGCCAGGGTCTTGGAAGCTCTGTGGTGGCTGCCCATTTCGAGTCTCGCCTACAAAAGGACCAGGAGTGTTGTGACCACAGCTTGTGTGGTTGGACATTTGTTCAAAGGCAACGCAAGAAGGATTCATGAGTCTGTAGCAGCGACAACTCCGGTCTTCCAAAATGGCGCCGTCGGGGGTTTCCTCCCGACTTCGGCACCGGGCTCAGAAGCCCACACTTGGCGACCCACGTGACGCCCCGGTGACGTCGGGGCCCCCCAGCGCGGTTCTCAGCCAGGTCCGGGCTGTGAGCATAAGACCAGCCAGGCAGCCTGCAATAAATCAGTTTTGCTCACTGAACTCAACCCGCCTGGTTGTGCGATCCTTCAGTTAGCAGTGGAGCTGCCGCTACAGTTTTATAATTAAACACTGTCTGGTACGTTGTCTATTGTTGCTCGTTGCGTGCAGTTCATAACAACCCACAAAAAAGAACATTGATGATGACCAGATTATCTGTTTTGGCGATATTGGTTGACAGATAAATCGTGGCCAGGACATTTAGGAAAATGATTCATTTTCTTCAAACTAATGCCTGAAGATATTATCTGATTCAATGGCAAAAGTGCTCTGCTCTGCACTCCAAGTTGGGTCTTTGCAAGACATTGAGTTGTAGGACTAATTTATGGATATATTATCTACTGCAGGGCTTCCTGAACTTTTTTAGCCCATGGAACTCGATTGGGGAGTGCTTGGAAATTGCGGAACTCCCGACCATCAATTATAGTTTAATAGACCTGGTATATCCACAAGCATAGTAAGAAAGTAAATAACAGTTTCTAATTAACTACCGACCAGGCCCTAGGCTGAGGTTTAGTAAGGCCCCCTGCTTGCCCCACCACGGGCCTTGGCTAACCCTGGTGCCCCTCAATCCCTGCCGCATCCTAGGCCGCTCCTAGCTCCCCAGCGAGGGCCTGGCCTCCCATGCTCCATCTACTGACCTCTCTTTTAGCTGTGGCCATGAAACTGGGTGCTGAGCTGTTTGGTGTTTTTTTTTTCCAAAAAGACCAAGTGCCCAGGATTCCTGAGTCTGGTTTGGCTCCCCTTCCCCCTTCCCCCACCCCCCCCAAAACAAATTGAATTAAAGACAGAGGTAAAAAATAACAAAGAAAAACAGGTAGAACATTATTGCACCCTGTCATTTCTTCTGCGGGACCCCTATTGCCTTTCCACGCCTATGCCTTTCCGTGGAACCCAGTTTGGGAAAATGCTGATCTACTGTATATGTGATGCACCATCTATAGAAGAAAATACTTCTTCACACTTATTATAGAATTGAATTGGGCTTAACATGGTTTTCAGGTTAAACTAAATTGGCCACAGATGAAAGACAGGGGTATTAGCCATCTCTTTGGCATGTAGGAACAGTGGGCAGCTTGGTAAAGAAGCTCTATTGTTTGATGCTCTGCGACATTAGCTAGAACCTACTTAACTCTGGTCAGCAACTGGCTTTCTCTCGGAAGCCAAACCCATTTACAAGGATGCTGCATCCCTGATTCTGTTGGCAGGATTAAATTCTCACTGGGCTATGTCCCCATAGAGAGCAGCCAGTTGGCTCTTACCTTGTATGTGGGCCTGACTTTTGGTGTGCTTCATTCTGGTCGGTTCTCTGTTGCTTGGGTTGAGCCAACGTGTGCCAGGAGCATCACCATGAACAATGATCCATATCAGCCCAGTAATTTGGTGGCTACGTCATGTGGTGTGGAGATTATCAATTGCATTCCAGTCAAAGCATTTTATAGCTGATGGGGCAATGCCCAGTTTCTTCCAATGTCACTTATTAAAGGTAATTTTATGATAAATTTAGACATACAGCACAATAACAGGCCCTTTTGGCCCACGAACCCATGCTGCCCAATTATACCCAATTGACCTGAACCCCTAGTATGTTTTTGAACAGTTGGGGGAAACCGGAGCCCCCAGGGAAAACCAACACAGACACAGGGAGAATCGGGATATGAACCCTTGGACCTGATCGCTGGTGCTGTAACAGTGTTGTGCTAAATGCTATGGCAACCGTGCCGCCATAATGAAAACACAGTTAGTGATATGGGTTTGAATCCAGCGCTGTCTGTAAGGAGTTTATCCATTCTCCCCGTGTCTACGTGGGTTTCCTCCAGGTGCTCCGGTTTCCTCCCACCCTTCAAAATGTACCGAGGTTGTAGGTTAATTGGGTGCATTTGGGCGGCACGGACTCCTAGGCTGGAAGAGCCTGTTATCGTGCTGTATGTCTAAATTTTTTAAAAATTGAATTAAAAAATTTTGTTCCAAAATGCATAAACTTTGCTTTACAAGTCTGTTTCGTGAAGGAGAGGCTAGTTCTGCAGCGCAGGAAATGAATAGTTTACCTTCTTACAGACGTCCATTAGTGGAGTTTGTCTGGAAATCCAAAAGAACATGAAAATCACTGGATGTGAATCATCACATAATTGTGCTTTAAAAGTCATTCATAAGAGAGAGGAAAACTAGTTCTCTTTGTAGGAATGAATCAATGTCAGACTTCTGAATTTAATAAAATTCGGCCCTCGATGTTGTGCCGACCCATATATTGTTTACTTAAAAAAGCACTAAAGCCTCCCTACCCCATAACCCTCTATTTTTCTTTCATCCATGTGTCTAAGAGTCTCTTAAATGCCCCCAATGTTTCAGCTTCCACCACCATCCACAGCAAGGCATTCCAGGCTCCCACAACTCTCTGTGTAAAACAAAAACTTACCCCTGATGTCTCCCTTAAACTTTCCTCCCTTAACTTTGTACATGTGTCCTCTGGTGTTTGTTGATTTGATGATTCATATGTAGAGGTGTCTTTGTAGGGTGTTGTAACCTTGGGTTGTGGTCGTGGACTCAGGGCACCCTTAAGTACTCCATGCCCGATGTAGCATTTTTAAAGTAGCCACAGTTAGGAAAATGAAGCAAAAGTTTATTGTCATCTGCTTGTACAAGTACAACCCAATGAAGCAGTGTTCTCCGGTCCTCAGTGCAAACAACAAACAAGCTGACACACATCAAGACATAACACACATATAGACAAACAATATGCATGCAGGACAAGCATTCATATAAATAAACAAATAAATAAATAAAGTTTTTTCATGAATATGGGAGTCTCGGATGGTTAGTGTGAGCAGTTCCTTTAGTCATTCTCACTGCCTGTGGGGAGAAGTTGTTCCTCAGCCTGGTGGTGCTGGCTCTGATACTCCTGTAACTCTTCCCCAACAGGAGCAGTGAAAAATGCTGTGAGCAGGTGGCAGGGGTCCTCAATGATTTTGCCCAACCTCCTCAGGCAATGATCTCAGAACATGTCTATGGTGGGGTTGGAGACTCCAGTGAATGTCTCTGTCACTCTTGTGGTCCCATGAATTGACTGACCTCTGATCTATTTCTCTGCACCAGCATGTGTGGCAAGCTGCCATGAACAATAGCCTGATTATGACTGGCTAACCAGTTTTGAGGGAGAAATCTTGAGCTGAATTGCATTGGGAGCAAACCTGAGGATATCCCTGCTTGACCCAAAAAAAGAGAGAATTTTTGCATGCCTCAAATCTAGAAGTGCTGGATAACCAAATACCGAAAATGCCATGGACAGTGATTGCATAAAATCGCAAAAGCTAAAGGAATGCTAGTTTCTGGATTGAGAAGATGGAATAAAAGTTACTCTGTATGAAGCCCTGGCTAGATCAGACCTGGCGTAAGGGGAAACTCTCTGGGCTTCAGGAAGGATATGCATTGGAATAAGAAAAACAAATGTTTACCAGGACATTTCTGGTCCCTAAGGAATCGATTAAATCAAGTAAGTTTGTATTCCCTGGAATTTGGATGATTAAAGGATCATTTGATTAGAGTTTTGAAGATATCGAGGGAGAACAGAAAGTAGAGAAACTGAGCATAGAGAGTAAGAAAACAGAGGCAAGGATTACCATAATCATCATGTCCAAAAATTATAGCTAGGCTTTCCAGGAGCAGAAGGTTTTCCCTGCTTCTACCTGCTTCTACATACAATGCTGTATGTTTCTGCATTGTATCTCCATATCCTTCTAAATTTCCGTACATGTTGTCACATGCTACTTGATGTCTCCGCATCATCTAACCCCCTCATTTCAGGAATCAACGCAGTGAGCCTCCTGCAATGCCTCCAAAGTGTACCTTTTCTCAATTAAGGGGACCAGAATTGTACATAATGCTCCAGGTATAAAACTGGATCTCACGTGTTATTGTCTTGTTCAGTAAAATAGGGCATTTTAGTCGGACATGAATCAAGGTTAAGTAGATTAGTTTGCATGCCCCTTCTTAGAAACTGTGCATTGTTAACATTTCTCAACCAGTATCAGCTTGAATGTGTTTATTCTCTTCCTTTTAAAAAGAAACATTAGGAAGCCACATTTGGAAATGGCAACTTGTGTACCACAATCATCAAGGCCTACTTCTGTGACACTCCTGACTTCTGTCGTAAATGGTTTTCGATGTCCTGATTTTCATGGAACATACTGTGGCTGTTCTCTGCACCCCTTCAAGCAAAGGCTTCCTTTGAAGGATGTGTAGAGATGGAGACTTGTTGGTAACAGCCATACGAGAGCGCATTGTGGGGAATTTGGACGACAATTTGTCTTTCAATTAATCAAATTCAGTTGCAGTCACAAGACAGTGTTTGTTGAATCTTACTGGAATATGAACTGAGTTGCATTTTTTTTTCTTCACAGGTAGTTCTTCCAACTAGAGTTGGTGGTGTTTATGTTTATGACACACCTCCACAAATGGAACAAGATGAATACGACATCCTCCCATCACGAAATCCTCCTCCAGCTACTCTACAGGAGATTTATGATGTCCCTCCAAATAGGGGAGGAACAGAACCTACTGGCAATCAGTATGGTCAAGAGGTGAGTAATATTTGTGCATGGAATAAAATGCAGAAAAGTATACGGAAAAACACAGGATGAAAATTCTTCTTGTGTGTTTTAAATAATACTTTGAAAGCTTAACTATATCTAAGCATCAAAGACATAAAAAAGTAATGTTTGATTTAACACAAAAGAAATATTCTAATTATGTAGTTCCCTCCGCAACATTGAGATGGCCTCAAGAAACTATACAGTAAACTACACTACAAGTGTAGTTACTGCTATTAGGAAATTTGGCAGTAAAAGTTGTTCCTACTAATAATAAATGATTAATTGAGATGAATTGATGAATTTGCTAATTATTAAAGGAATATTGTATTCATAAATAAATGGTGAAGCTTTGAATCAGGGTCACATAGCTAGATGAGAAGAGAGTCAAGAGCAGATTATACAGCCCATCAGTCCAGTTCTAATCAAAGTTACGGATGCATCAAAATGATAACAAAGATGTTTTCCTGACCCCAAAAGGAAAGTAAGTTTGTAAAACAGTGAGAGTGTCCCTTTCATAGGGAAATCTTTTTGGATGTCTACAATTGACCTGCAGAATACAAGATGGCTGTGGAGTGGTAGTCACAGTAAAGGGCTGTGGAATTTAGATATTCTGCTGCGGGGAGGGAATAAGCACAAATTTTCAAAGATTTGCATCAACTTCAGTGGGAGATTGGGCGCTGAGCCATTGTTGTCTGTCATGATGGATGCTTTTCAACATATTCATTGGTTTAGTTGTGACAAATGAAAGGAAATGGTGTCTGATTCTTTCTGGATAAAATTCTTGGAGAAACATTTTTTAGACCTGACATTCATTGTACACTATTAATAGTGGCTAAAACCAGGAAATCAATATTTTAATCGTGGCTCCTCTCTATCAGGTATATGATACGCCTCCCATGGCAATGAAAGGTCCTAACAACAGAGATAAGTCGCAGGAAATTTATGATGTTCCCCCAAGTGTAGAAATGAACCCACAACACCACATCCAGACTCAACAAATAGTGAGTATCTAGTTCTTTTCAGAAAATACATTTAAGATATCTGTTGGCTCCATTTGTGGAACCTGGCAGTGCTGCGGCTTGAATGATTATGCCCACCTGCCTGACTTGTGTGGTGGGGAAGGAAAGGAAACCAGGGCTGGAAATGGGTCTCTTGCAGCTGAGTTGTTTCTTCGAAGCACCTTTTGGAACACAGAGAATTGGAGGTCTGAATGGCTCAGAGCGTAGAAGAATGAGGGGAGATTTGATAGAGGTATTTAAAATTATGATGGGGGCAGACAGAGTAAATGTAGAAAAGCTTTTTCTATTGAGGCTAGGTGGGGTACAAACCAGAGTACATAGGTTAAGAGTGAAAGGTTTAGGGGGAACATGAGGAGGGATTTCTTCACATAGAGTGTGGAACAAGCTGTCAGCTGAAGTGGTAAATGTGGGCTCAATTTTAACATTTGATATGAATTTGGATAAGTACGAGGATGGAAGAGGTATTGAGGTCTATAGACTGGGTGCAGGCCAGTGGGACTAGGCCAAAAATAAAAGGTTCAACACAGACTAGGAGGGCTAAAGGAGCCTGTTTCTGTGCAGTAATGTTCTATAGTTCATTCACACCCAGCAGAGACACAGGGTGAGGCACAGGCAGATTGACACAGAGATAATCAGGCACACAGACTCGGAGACACAGACAGACTCAAACGCATGCTCGCACCCACACATTGTTTAAGCATCTTGATTTCTAGGGGATTAATGAAGGTGAAGAATTGTGAAGAGACATTGTGGAAATCAGATTAGATGGATAAAACTTACAGCTTCTCTCGTTCATGTTGGCAGAACCTGCCTCTCCACACCAACTTGGTACAAGTACCTGTTCCAGACTATTGCCCCATACTTTGGCTTTATCATTCCTGCTAAATAAACCCTCATTTGTCAGAACAATTTTAAAATCCCAATGCACTTGGACTAGATGATGTGCTGTGATTTTTCATTGTTTGATGTTATAAATTGAGTTGATAAATGACGATCCCGTGACTTGAGCATCTTTTCTGAATTGTTTATCTTTACGAACCAATGTTTAATTACCAGCTCATGTGACCCAAGGAGATGTTACAGCGAGTCCCTTGTTTCATTAACAGGATACCTTAATCTTATATTTCCCATCCCATGAACATTTACATTGAGCTTAGAATTCATTTTTCCTAAAATCTGTTGCTTCATTGGTTTACTGGTTGTATCATCCATTTGAAAAATTGTAGCAAAAAACTATTTGCTGGAGGAACTTAATGGCCAAAACAGCATTTAGTGGGAGTAAAAGAACTGTCAACATTTCGGGTTGGATCCTTCATCGGTTTTTAATCTATCACCATATAATCACTCCAACGCATTTTAGTGTGATGAATGACCAGAAATCCCAAATCCTGGCATGTCCTCTTTTGTGTTTTTTTTTCTCATTGTTTACTGTTGGTTCATCCTCATGAAGGTGAAGGGGCTGGGGATGGGAGGTGTGGTGGGGAATAATTGGGTCCCTGCCTTTGAGTCGACTTTGCTCATATATTCTGTAAGTTCGGGAGGCGGTGACCCAACACTCAGCTTCAACAAATTTTCAAGCAACCACTTAAGTTGTTGAGGACAAATCCCATTAATTTCCTTTGCTATTGGGGTGTGTCAAGACTCGCGGTGTAGGTATGGACCTCCTGCCAATCAGTTCATTAACCACTGGTCATGTGACCAGTTATGGTCGGACAACATCCAGGAAGAAAGCTACCTGATAATTGCAAGGATAAGGGCTCCACAAGTAAAATGTTTGCCCAGAAATTAGAGTCCATCCACATTTGTTGCCAAAGATAGCAGCTGCTATTTCATTGTTGCCTTGCCCAGTGCAAAGGGATTTGCTCACCACTCTTAACATTGTGTTTCCATTTCCTTTCACACAGGTCTACGACTTCCCACCATCTGTAAGTAAGGATGTTCCTGATGGTCCCATCTCTGAAGATACATATGACGTTCCACCATCGTTCTCTCACAGGGCACTGAAGAGTACAGATTCCATGAAGTTTCCACCTCCGACCCCTGCCGCACATGACAAATATCCAATGGACGATGTGTATGATGTACCTCCACCAGCTGGAAAGCTTGCAGACACATCCCTCAACCAGGAGATTTATGATGTTCCTCCAAGTCAGAAGATACTTGGAGGATATCAGACATCCATGCAAGATGTTTATGATTTTCCAAGGGATCTAGGTGTCCCATCTTCTGGAGGGAAGGTCCACTCCAGCGAGGAGTCTGCTGGGGACTATATTTATGACGTACCACCTCAGGTATGCAGAGATGCCACAACTGAAGAAATCACTAACAATTTCAAAAGACTTTCAGCTTCAAGCACAGGGAGTACAAGGAGCAACATTTCAACATCTTCACTTGATGTCATTCCTGTTAAAGAATCCTCAACTACCTTGCCCAAGCCAAGTAGTAAGGAGCTTAACTTGGACCTAGAGGTAGCCATGGAGATGCTGGCAAAGCATCAGCAAAGTGTGGAGAGTTCTATTTCTTATCTCATGTCCTTCATTGTCACCAGCTGGAGAAGTCGAGAGCACATGGAGGCTAATGTGCAGAATATTAAGACTGGGGTTGAAAGAGTGAAGAACTCAGTCAAGGATCTCTTAGAGTTTGCACGTGGAGCGGTTGCCAACTCAACACAAGCGACTGACCGTACGTTGTACACGAAGCTGAGTAAGCAGGTTCAAAAGATGGAAGATGTCTACCAGCTTCTGCTCAAGCACAGCCAGGCTTTGGACAACTGCAGCTGGGCTTTGAATGTTTTGATAATTAACAAGCAAAACTCCGCCGATGACCTTGACCGATTTGTGATGTACTCGCGGGGTATCCCAGATGACACCAAGCAGCTTGCCTCTTTCCTTCACGGAAATGCTTCCCTGCTCTTCAAACGGACAAAGCTGCACCAGGGAGAGAATAAGCCCACCGTGCCCTTGCCTGGCCTTGAGGCTGTCGGCCACTCAACAAATAATAACAGCATAACAAACCACCAGTCAGGGTTGGGAGATAAGGCTAATATTCAGGCAAGGCCTTTGCCATCCCCACCAAGATACACGGCTGAAGGCTCTCCAGATACGCAGTATGACAACAACGGCAGCGGCTGGATGGAGGACTATGACTATGTTCACTTGCAGGTTTGTGTTGACCACTTTGTATTACAACAGTGGACCATTTAAGAAAATAGACCTATATGTGGATTCCAGCTGCTGGCAGGGGCAGGCTTCTGTGTGTCAGGAATTACCTTCAGTCGTAATAGAACATTAAAGCACATTACAGGCGCTTCGGCCACTATGTTGTGCTGTCCTACGTAAACCAACAATCTAATCCTTCCCCTACCTCACACACATAACCCTTTATTTTTCTGACATCCATGTGCCTATTGAAGAGTCTTTTGAATGTCCCCCTGGGCTGCAATATCCAGAGGTGACTGCCGTCTGTGAAAAAGCAGAAATAAAAGCATCAGTGGGAAATATTCAGCTAGACTAAACTTGAGGTAAAAGTTCAAAACCCCACAGGAACATTGTTAAAGGAAAGAACACCCTGAGCTTTATTCTTTTCCATTCAGGCAAGATTCTATAACTTTGTTCCTGCTGTTTGTCCTTCTCAGATCCTTTTGTTAGTTTCCCTGCAGGTTCTAAACTGGAAAGTATTACTTTTCTTCCTCGGGAGCCATTCCCCTAATTTTCTTTCATCCGGTTCTAATCCTATTCTAAGTTAAATGGAATAAGGGTGACACAGTTAGTGCCACACTGTGACAGCACTAGCGACTGGTACTGGAGTTTGATTCCATGCTCTCTGCAAGAAATTTGTGTGTTCTCCCCGTGGGTTTCCTCCGGGGGTTCCGGTTTCTTCCCACTGTTCAAAAATGTACTGGGGTTGTAGACCAATTGTGAGTAAATGGGTGGCACTGGCCTCACGGGCCAAAAGAAGGACCTGTTACCTGTTCTATGTCTAAATTTAAAGAAAGTCTGCCAACGCTGGGGTTGAGTGCAAGGCACAAGTGTGCCGAGAAACTCAGCATCTGTAAGAAGGCTAATCAACATTTCATCAGGGTATGAGCAAAGCGCAGCCTGAATACAAAGGTGGAGGGAGGTGGGGTTAAGGAGAAGGAAGGGACAGAGAAAGGAGAGGTGAGAGGGTGGAAGAGGAAAAAACTGAGGTGATGGGGAAGAGGGTTTCTCTCTAGGTGATGTGGTTCATCATCTTTCTGTTAATATTGTATAAAATATACAGCATTAACAGTTGCAAGACCCTCATAAATCTGGTAGACAAAGTTAGGAATGTGACGTCTTTATATTCGCTTAACTGGAAATCTAATCCACAAGCTTTCAAAGTGATGGAATATTCTGTCAGCCTAGAACTTTCATGAATGGCAATTAGTGTGTGAACAATGAAAGGTATTCAGCAAGACTCTTCCTCCTAAGTTGACTCTTAAGAGAGTACTTCCTACAACAGACATCCATTTAGGAGGGAGAGACAATTTAACAAATGCTAGGGAAACTCATGGCAGAGTAGTCCCTTCACTTCCATTTTCCATATCCTCATGAATTATTCTCTCTCAAGCACCTATCCATTTTGTGAGCATTGACTGACTACTTTTCTACTTGGGTATCAGGTCTCTTCTCTCTCTTTGGCTTGACTTCGCAGACGAAGATTTATGGAGGGGGTAAAAAGTCCACGTCAGCTGCAGGCTCGTTTGTGGCTGACAAGTCCGATGCGGGACAGGCAGACACGGTTGCAGCGGCTGCAGGGGAAAATTGGTTGGTTGGGGTTGGGTGTTGGGTTTTTCCTCCTTTGCCTTTTGTCAGTGAGGTGGGCTCTGCGGTCTTCTTCAAAGGAGGTTGCTGCCCGCCAAACTGTGAGGCGCCAAGATGCACGGTTTGAGGCGATATCAGCCCACTGGCGGTGGTCAATGTGGCAGGCACCAAGAGATTTCTTTAGGCAGTCCTTGTACCTTTTCTTTGGTGCACCTCTGTCACGGTGGCCAGTGGAGAGCTCGCCATATAACACGATCTTGGGAAGGCGATGGTCCTCCATTCTGGAGACGTGACCCACCCAGCGCAGCTGGATCTTCAGCAGCGTGGACTCGATGCTGTCAACCTCTGCCATCTCGAGTACTTCGACGTTAGGGATGAAAGCGCTCCAATGGATATTGAGGATGGAGCGGAGACAACGCTGGTGGAAGCGTTCTAGGAGCCGTAGGTGATGCCGGTAGAGGACCCATGATTCGGAGCCGAACAGGAGTGTGGGTATGACAACGGCTCTGTATACGCTTATCTTTGTGAGGTTTTTCAGTTGGTTGTTTTTCCAGACTCTTTTGTGTAGTCTTCCAAAGGCGCTATTTGCCTTGGCGAGTCTGTTGTCTATCTCATTGTCGATCCTTGCATCTGATGAAATGGTGCAGCCGAGATAGGTAAACTGGTTGACCGTTTTGAGTTTTGTGTGCCCAATGGAGATGTATCAGGTAGTGAGTAGATAATAAGCACTCTGCATAAAACAAGTTCTTCCTTTCATCCATTTCATATCATTTGCCAAATCTGTAGTCCCTATCTTTAGAACCATAGAACATTGCAGCATAGAAACAGCCCCTTTGGTCCATCTAGCTTCCACTTTGTCCCATTGGCCTGCACCTGGACCACAGTCCACAATACCCCTCACATCCATGCACCTATTCAATCTTCTCTTGAAGAAGATTTTTAAGATCCCATATTCACAACTTCTTTTAGGAACTCATTCCACACTCTCACCAACCCCTGAGTGAAGAAGTTCCCCTTAAACGTTTCACCTTTAGTCCTTAACCCATGTTCTCCTCACTCAACCTCAGTGGTACAAACCCATTTGCATTTGCCCTTTCGATACACCTCATAATTTTGTATACCTTTATTCTCTGACATACCTGGGAATAAAATCCTAACCTATTCAACATTTCACTATCAATTAGCTGTTCAAGTCCCAGCAACATCTTTATAAATTTTGTCTGCACTCTTCCAATCTTATTGATATTGCTTCTGTAATTAGGTGGCCAAAACTGCACATGTGACTCTAAATTTGGCCTTACCATCTTCAACATAACATCCCAATTCATGTACTCAATACTTTGATTTATGAAGGCCAATGTGCTTTCTCTCCCTCCTGCTCCTTTTTTCCCCATCATAATTTTTCTCTCTCTTGCTTTTCAACACTACAGTCGCACAGTGGAAGAGAAATCTTCGGAAGTATTTGAAATAGTGTAGGAGAAAAAAGAATTGTGATACTCAGCATTTATCATTTCAGTGTTCATTCTGCTTTATGTAAATGAGTCAAAGTTGATTAAAACCATTATTCTGGAACTTAAAAAAAAATTAACGATACAGCACAGTAAAAGGTCCTTCTGGCCCATTAAACTACCAACCACATATCTGTTTGGAAGGTGTAAACCCACATGGAGAATGGAAAAACTCCTTACAGACAGCACCGTATTTGAACCCAGGACCTGGTGCTGGAACAGGGTTGCACTAACCATTACGCTAATCATGTTTTCCTTTCTACACCCTTACTTATGCTTACCTGTCAGCGAAGACAAATTACTAGCGTTGTCAAATTCAAACGAGATGTATTTAAATGTAGAATGAATGTATTGAATTATTAATCCTTGCAATTTTAATGTAAAGTGCCTTTATTTGTATTTTTTTTATTGTTTGTTTCTGAAAGGAAATTAAGGGATTTCAAAAAGCAGTGGAGTATGATATGGGATGTTATGTTGGAGTGTATGAGTGGGTTTGAATTATGGGCAATGTCACAGAGATGAATGAAACAAGATGATGGAAGGATTTGAAAAGATGACAAGAATCTAAAACCAGAAAGAACACTGGGCACCAAGTTCAGTGGAGGAGAGGAAATTGTCCTTGACCTTGTAGTCGAGTTAGAATTGAGGAAAGGGAAGCAGGGAATCTCTGTTACAGTGAGCCTTGAGGTGGTAGAAATTTTACATGGAGACTCCCACTTGTTAAGATGAGGTGAGAGTTGGCTTCGTTTTCCCAACATACAGAATTGTAGTTCCTTCATTGTCATAAACCTTGAATTCTTCAGAATAAATCAAAAACAGCTTTTTTTTTTAGTTATTATTTTATTAAATTCTGAGGTTATATTTACATTAAAAACATGATGATGAATTTCAATATTCCTATTTGAATCTGGTAGTTTTAGTCATTTTTGTCAGTGATGGGGGAGGAGGCACAAATAAAATAAAAGATAATGCTCCAAGAATAAAGACTTTTTAAAGGAGAAGAGGGTGAACATGTCATTAACCTGGTGCACAGAGGTAAAATAACGAGTGTAGAATCACCACTCTTCTTTGTCTCTCTCGGTTCCTTTATGTGGGCAACAAATTAACTTTTCTTTTTCCTGGTAAGTACTAAACTGGGAGCATCGTTAATTGCTCTTGGCATTCGGAAGTTTCCTTTGTTAAAACTTGGTCTTGCAGCGACACCTAGTGCTGCCATTGTTACTTTTGCCTGCAAGAAAATGGCTTCTCCCAGTACAGTTTAAGATGGAGCTTTCTGCTCCTGTTTTCCACCAAAATGCCTCTCGTCTGCCTATTGGACCCAACTTGAAACTATTCACATCAGCAGCCAAAAGCATTGATTGAAATGCGCTGGAAATTCATCCAGTTCAGCCCTGAGAGATTTTGTTCATCTAAAAAGTAGAACAGCACAGCACATGATATTGTGCCAACCTATGTAAAGCCACTGCACGTCCATCAACTTTCCCTGCCTCACATCCCATAACCCTCCATTTATCTTACATCCACGCTCCTGTTTGTAGGACACAGAACAATATTTACGTCATGAAGCTGGAAAGGGCACAGAAGAATTGCAAGGATGTTAGCGGAAGTTGAGGACTTGTATTATATGGAGAGGCTGAATAGGCTGGAATGTGCCTCCCTGGAGCATAGGAGGCTGAGGGATGGCATTAGAGGTATTTAGAATGATGAGATGGGCAGATAAGGAGAATGGCTGTCATCTTTTTCCCAGAGTAGGGGAACCTAGTCCAAAACTCAAGAACCTAGATTTAAGTTCAAAGATGTAATAGAGAACTTCTTCACAAGGAGGGTTGAATAAGCAGCCAGAGGAAGGAATAGAGGCAGATACTATTGCAATACAGTATTTAAAAGACATTTAGATGTGCACCTGGATAAGAAAGATTGAGTGGGATATGGCCCAAACACAGACAAATGGGATGAGCTTAGAAGGCACCTTGATTAGCAGGGACATATGGGGCTGGAGGACCTGTTTCTGACTTTGATTTGGGCTTCATGGTTTTGATGTCTGCTGTATGCAGAGCTTCCATTCAGAGTTAGGAGGCTGCAGGTCCAAATGTGTCTCTGGATCCTTTTTACCATTCAGGTTGTTGGGAGAGAAGTTCAAAGTTTGGAAAAAGGCCAGAGCTGCTGGTGCGGACCCACAGAGAGCAGGCAGTGGAGATAACACACTCCCCGGCAAAGTCCAACCACCCAATCTGACTGCTGCCAGCTCCATACAGGCTATTAATGGTTTTTTAATTGAGCCGACGGTGGTTTAACTTGAAAAATCCTGTGACTTTGGTCTGGTCCAAGCTGGCAGTGCCTATGATCGGCAGCACCAGACTCGGTTAAACAGCGGAGACAACCCATGGGATGGTGACCATGGCAGCGGACCTGTGAGGGGTTCTGTGGCTGAAGAACACATAGGCGGAAGGCTGTTGGTGTCTCGAGGCGAGGAAACCGGGCAGGCTGCAGGCGACTGGGATTCCTACCAGGCTGCGGGCAACTGGAGACTGGCTGAAGGAGTACCAGGTGTTATCATCAGAACGCGAGGGTGCCAAGGGCACTGAAGGTTTACTGATCATATCAGAGGTTCAGATCTGGAGTTGGGGTGCTGATGGTTTGGACTGGACTCGGTGTGGCTGCAGGAGGTGAATCCACGGATACTTAGTGATGCTGAGGGGACTCTTTTGTTTCTCTGTAAGAGGCGCTTCAGGTAATTTCTGCTGATGGCAAATCTGTCTGCCTTCCAGCAGACTAAAGCAAATTCATGTAATATTGCACTGTTTTTATTACATGACAATAAAGGAACCATGAACTTTTGTCGATGCAAAGGGTCTGAGATCCGGTGTCTCTGTATCTGTCCCCTTCCCTGATTTTCATTTTGAAGCAGGTAACAGGAACCCTGGTTTGATTTCTTGGCCATCTGTCAGTTCTGTGTGTCTCTAAATCTATTTGCCTGGCTTTAGGGCCCAATCTAACCACAAGTGGGCCATTTCCTCACTGATATAAGAAACTGTCCTTCCTCATTCTCTGGTGCTACTGGCTCCCAATGTTGTTCTTGATGCCTCAACGCAAAATGTTGACTTATCTCTTTACCCCCTTGAATGCGGCTCAAATTGCTGATTTTCAGGGCGGCATGGTTGATGCCCAACCCTATTACCACACTGCTGACCCAGGTTCGAATCCAGCTCTGTCTATAAGGAGTTTGTACATTCTCCACGTTTCTCCGTGGGTTTCCTCTGGGTGTTCTGGGTTCCTTCCACCCATCAAAATGCACAGGGATTGTTGTCTAATTGGTGCATTTGGGCGGCACAGGTCAGGGGGCCGGAAGGGCCTGTAACCTACCGTCCTGTACGTGTAAACTTTTAAAAATGTTAAAAAAAATCTCCTGGTAGTTTGATTTTTTTTGGACAAAATTGCAGCATCTGCAGTCCCTTTTGCCTCTGTCCCTTTTCCCATTTGCTTCATATCTGTGTTGGCCATAAAATTTTTAGCCATAGGCCGTCAGTTCTAGAATCAATTTTCCACATATTTTTCCATTCTATCTCTTCTCTGTTTGGATGCAGTTTAAAATCTACCTCTCATGAGAAGTGGGCACTGGACATTTGAAATTCTGAGTGACAGATGTCGGGCAGACAAAGTTTTTTAAATGTCATGGAACCAAGGTTAGTGTATCTGTCTGGATATGATATGGGGTCAAGGATCTTTAGAGCTTACTTCAGATGTTGTGTTCCATTTCCATGGACTTTAATAATTTTCTAAAATAATTATATCCCAGTGTAATAATTTAGAAAATGAAGATGAATTTCAAATTTGATGATTTAGTTTGGAACATCGGACCTTCAGTTTAAGGGTAGTTTAAAGCATGTAGGTTGTTGGATGTTAATGGCCCTCTTCCTGAGCTCAAGGGCACTGAGACTATTTGCCATATCTGCCTTGGCTGATATTGACTACTTTAGCCCTGCCATGAGAATTGAAGCTATGAGTTATGTTAATCATACACCCATTAAGGACACACAACTGTTCATTTTTTGCTTTGGGCACACAGACCATTTGGGCAATTATGTTTGTCACTGTAAGTGTTGTGCTAATGTGGGTGGTGTTTGAAGACATGTCTTCTAATGTGAGCAAATTTAAGTTCTGGGGAGTCACCATCTTGGAGGATCTTTCCTGGATTCAATACAAAGCACATCAGCGCTTCTACTCACTCAGGAGTTTGCGGAGGTTTGGTATGACATTGGAAACCCTGGCAAATTTCTACAGACGTGTGTTGGAAAGAGTGCTGACTGGCTGCATCACAGTCTGGTATGGGGACACCAATACCCTGCAAAAGGTAGTGGACTCAGCCCAGGGCATCACAGGTAAAACCCTCTCCACTATCGAGAACATCTGCAGGGAATGCTGCCATTGGAGAGTAGCAGCAATCATCAAGGATCCACACCACCCAGCACACGCTCTGTTCTTGCTGCTATCATCAGGAAAGAGCCACAAGACTCACACCACCAGTTTCAGGAAGAGCTGCTACCCCTTCACCATCAGACTCTTCAACAATAAACTCAATCAGGGACTCATTTAAGGACTCTTACTTTTGCACTTCATTGATTTTTTTTCCTTTCTGCATAACACAGTTTGTTTACAGTTCTTTATTTATTTACATAAGTACATTGTGTACAGTTATTTTTCTTGCACTACCAATAAGTGGTAATTGTGCCTTGTCTACAGGATAAAGAATCTCAGGGTTGTATGTGATGTCATGTATGTACTCTGACAATAAATAAATTATACCCTCTTTTGTTAATTTCCAGGGCAAGGAGGAGTTTGAGAAAACACAAAAGGAGCTGCTGGAGAAAGGGAACATCATACGTCAAGGCAAAGCCCAGCTTGAGCAGCAGCAGGTGAGGACATCATGCACAATGGAACAGGGTATCCATCAGTAATTGCCCATTGTGCAAGGTGATGGGGGTCACCACCTATTTGGGCACCACAGGGCAGATAAGTCTTTCCATTGGACTTAAACTTTAAATCTAAGCAAAGAAAATGTAATGGCTTCAATTCTTTCCTGTTACACATGGGGTAGGATTGTTGGAACCATCTCCAGTTGTTAAAACAACTAAGTTCTGTTCTATGAATCCCCCAGCTTCAACCAGGTTTTGTTCTAAGAGTGAAGAATTGAACAACATGCATGAAAGTATGGTGCTGAGGGAACATTCTCTTCTACAAATTGTTGTGTGTTGATAAAAGCTATGTGTGATTGCAAACCCTTGTGTCCAGACCCACCAAATATGATTCACACAGGCAGTGCAAACATTCGCACACTATGCACCTACCTAGTGGTGTCCACTGCTCTATTCGCTACTGACTATGAACCTTTCCTGGACCCAACATTGGGACATCATCTTCCTTTTCTGTTTTGACTTGGTAACGTGAGTCAACCAGTTTAGATAGGTCCTGCATTGATACACTCCACTGCTGAGGATTGGCGGATTGAAGATTGGCAAGTCTGATCCCCCAAATATATAGATATATATACAGAGCTCGAAAAATGGATTAAACCCAAAATTCAAACTCTGTAAAAGGGGCTATTGATAGGGAGCACTGGTTCACACCCATTATTAATTTCTGTGGCATTGCAAGCAGGGCAACAAAAAAAAAATCATCACTCCCAAAGTGTCTGAACCTGGGCAGTGAAAGGGCAAATACAAATCCTGTGGCTGCTATCCTTCCTATTTCTCGCCTGTTACGAAAGAGCTGTTTTCAATCATTCTTAGCAGAGAAGTAGAGGTGTGTGTGGGCATTCATGTGGATGCACACAATGGAGGGTGTCCGGGTTATATTCCAATAGTTTTCCTCTATACTTCACCATCGTAATAAGATTCATTGGTTGGAATTGTAGCTGAAGTATAGGCAGAAGCTGCTGCTTTCAGAACAAAAATGGGTGAAATTTGCAAATGGAGAGGGTTCAGAGAAGATTCACAAGAACGATTCCTGGGATGAAGGGATTAGCACATGAGGAACGTCTGACGACTTTTGGGTTGCACTTCTTAAAAGTTCAGAAGAATGAGGGGAGAACTCATGGAAGCATTTCAAATGTTGAAATGCCAGGATAGACTGGATGTGGCAAAGTTGTTCACCATGGTAGGGCACAACTTCAAGATGAGTGGGACCCATTTAAAACAGAAATGGGGAGGAATTTCTTTAGCCAGAGAACCCCTGGTATTTGCTACTACAGGCGGGTGTGGAGGCTGTATTTAAGGCAGAGACTGATAAGTATTGATAGGATTATAGGGAGAAGACAGGAGAATGGGGCTGTGGGAGAATGGAACAGCTCGTGATGGAATGTGAGGATAATGCAGGATAAAAGAGCCATAAGTCAATGATAGTGGAGAGGCTTTAATAGGCCAGATGGCCAACTTCATCACCTGTTTTTCTTATTTTTGGGGAAGGTGGTCTTGTTTTTATATAATTTTATATAATTTTTATATAATTTTTTATATAATTTTATAATGTAGCATTGTCCGAAGAAAGGACAGCTCACATTTAATATTTTTGCCTTTGCAGGTTAAACAATTTGAACGTCTTGAGCAAGAAGTAACACGACCTATCGAGAATGACCTGTCCAACTGGACCCCAACGCACCAATACGGGCAGGTTAAGAGCAAGCTGAGCCCCTCGGACAAACAACTCCTTTTGTTTTACTCAGAACAGTGCGAGTTAAATGTTACCACATTAATCAATGCCATTGATGCCTTCTTCACATCCATTAATACCAATCAACCCCCCAAAATATTTGTGGCTCACAGCAAGTTTGTCATTCTGAGTGCTCACAAGTTGGTTTTCATTGGGGACACGCTCTCTCGCCAGGCTAAATCGCAAGAAGTTCGCAATAAAGTAACCCACTACAGCAACCTCCTTTGTGAGATGCTGAAGTATATTGTTATTACAACAAAGACAGCTGCATTGCAGTATCCATCTGGCTCTGCTGCCAGAGAGATGATGGACAGAGTTACTGAACTGTCGCACTGTACACATCAGTTCAAGCTGATGCTAGGCCAGTTAGCAGCCATGTAAACCAGATATGACTACATTTTAAGACTGAAAGCAAAGAGAGCTGTAAATGAATTATTGTAAATATTGGCCTACCACTTACCCTTCCGGGGAGAGAGCTTTTGTTTTGTTAGACTTTGGCATTTCTTATTAATCAGAAGGATATTTAAATTCTACACGCTGTAGTTGTTCTTTTTCCTTTTATTATTGTTGATTTAACATTGTATTCTCTAATATAAAATGGAAATAATTTCATTGTCAAACCTAAATTACCAACCTATGAATTCTAGTTTAATCATTAAAAGTAAATGAGGATTATTAATGCATTAAAAAGAGCAATTTTCTACCGTGACAATTAACTGTCCCCTTTTCATTATCGTGGGACTGTTTTAATCAATGAAACATCTCTGCTGATTCCAGAGTTATAATCCTGTGCAGCATCATTAATATTCTCTCTGTAGGTGGGGGGGGGGCAAAGAAAATGAGGAGCTAACAAGCAGATGGTAAGCTTACCTCTTCCAATTTCATGTTGTGAAAGAATGATGTCTGCAGACGCTGTGATTGTAGTGAAAACACAAATTTGCTGAAGGAACCCGGCACTCCGCTTTCCACCGGGACCGCTCCCTCTTCCATCTCTCCCTCGTCCACTCCTCCCTCCCCACCAATCGTCCCCTTGGCACCTGCACCTGTGACCGCAGGAAGTGCCACAATTGGGGCCCAGACCTCCTCCCCCACCACTATTCGGGGCCCTAACCAGTCCTTCCAAGTGAAGTAGCTCTTGTGAATCCCCCACCACTATTCGGGGCCCTAACCAGTCCTTCCAAGTGAAGTAGTTCTTGTGAATCTGCAGGTGTTGCCTGCTGCATCTGGAGCTCCCATTGTGGTCTACCCTACATCGGAGAGATTGGGCACAGACCGGGAGATCGGATCGTTCAGCACCTTAGCTCTGTTCATCGCAATAGCAGGGATCTCCCAGTGGCAAACTATTTCAGTTCCCCGCCCAATTCCCATGCCGATATATCCATGGTCTCATGCACTGCCAGACTGAAACTACCCGTAAATTGGAGGAACGGCACCTCATATTCTGTCTGGAACCCTGCAACTAGATGGCAATAACATCAACTTCTCTGGTTTCTGTTAGTTTTCTCCCCCGCCCCCCATCTCTCCCTTTTCCCTACACTGATTTCTCTTTTCTCTAGCTCCCTCTTTCCCTTTCCCCATCTTCTTTCTTCCAGCTCTGCACTCACGGAGCCACCCCCTTCCCTGATCAATCCTCACAGTTCTTCTCCTGACCTCCCCTCCATGTACTTCTTCTGCCTTTTAGCTTGTGGTCCTCCCCCTGCCCTTTCTTTCCTTCTCCCCCAGCCTTTTTATTTAGGTGCCTGAAGAAGCAGTCAAGCCTGAAATATGGGTTATACATTTTTGAATTTTGAATTCCTTCAGCATTTCTGTGCTTTTATTCCAATTTCATGATCTGTTTTTAAAAATGGAAAGGGTGTTAAGTTTTCAGATGGATTTGAATCATACCTCAGTTGGCGGGCTGTGTGCTTTCCATTGCATTTCAATATTTGGGATTAGTTTTGCTCGCCCATATAAGAAAATGCAAATGAAGTGGTGCCTTTAAATTACAAAAGCTTCTGCTGGTGAACAGAGCTAAAAATCATTTGCCGCATTCACATTGTATCTCATGGTGTGGGGAAGCAAAAAAAAATCATGATCTTCAGTGTCATTTTGGTGACATATTTAAGTTTCTGTGTAGTTTTTTTTATATTCAAAAGTGTATAAAAATTTGTTTTTAAACATTTGCTATGAATATATTGGCAAAATTGATATGTTGAACAGACCAAGTTGGGTTTCATCTGAAACAATGACTGGAAAAGTATGAGAACTTCATTTGAACATTTTAACCAAAGACTCCCTGAGGGCATCAGACCCTGCCATTATTGTTGGAGCAACAAAATAAGATCAATTTGCTTCAGAGTTGACGGCCTTTGATCAGTCAATTACTGGAGTCCATAATCTTATTGCATACACTAGTTAGTATCCCCTTTACATTGCAGAAGAATTGTTGACAATTGCAGCCATTTGGATGTACTCTACTTAAATGAGTTTGATGGATCATTTATTTAGCTTTAGTTATCCAATCTGCATGTGGTACCATCTTACACACTCCAGGTTGTTTCTTTTATATATTTAAAATTTTATGTATGTTTGAAATCTAAATGGCTGGTATTTGATGTAATTGGAGGGTTATTATCTTGTAAGAAATGTATCGTTGTTTGTATATGTCTGCACATTATATGAATATAAGCAATTGTGTTTGACACATGCTGGTCCAAGACTCTTGATCTTGTTTTTGTGGAAAATAGAATTCTACAGCATGTTTTACTCAGTGGAAGACTGGGCACCAAGCCCAAGTGTGTCGTGCACTGACCTGCACATGGACAGAAAAAGACAATAGAATAAACCAAATCTTGGCAACACAGCTCTGCAATAACTAACGCTGTAAATTATTTCCAACATGTGAGCTGTTACGATACTATCCAGTGGCGCCAGATTTAACACAGCACCACTTCAGTAAATTAATCAGTTAGAAATTGTTGCCCCCATAGTGTGTTTGTTAAATGTAATTCAAGTTATGGTTTAGGAATTGCAATGTAAAAGGGGTTTAAAGTAATTATGACATCAGTATTGATTGCTGGAGCTTTTACAGTCATGCTAGAAACCCCTGGTAGTTTAAAAAAATAATTTGTATTTTATCCTATTTTATTTCTGGTCTTAACATTTTGGTGAAACACTACTATAAATGTCATGTATTCTTTACAGCGCAGTCTGGTTCATATCCATCAGAATTTTAATTTCTCTCACACAGTGATTGGTTTAGGGTGGCTGTTGAATTTTGTATTATATTCAACTGGATTTATTTTTAATTATTAAACAGGCTTAAGAACCATAAAAGTGAGTTGTGTGTTTGTGGCTGAGAGCTAAAACAGCTGTGATTTGTTGGCATGTTTTTAGCACTGCTTTTGGCTTTGGGGATCTGCTGAAAGAACTAGCCTTTTTCTTAGGTGTTGCATTGAGTTCCATTATAAAATCCAGAAATGTCAACCTGAAGCTCTGAACATTTCCTTACTCGAGTAAACTAAGAGTGGAAAGAGAATTCCCAGCCCCTTGTACTGATGAATAGTGACAGTCCCCTTCCCCAAACTGAGGATGTTCATATTCAGGGTCTCCTTAATGCCAGAGAAAGGATCTTGAACTGCTTTGGTATACTGTTCAGACGCAATAAGTAAACTTGAAGGGCAGTGAAAAAATTTATATTGTTGATGATCTTACTTTTGGAGATGGTTGTAAGAAGTAAAACACCAAAGTTTGCAGACACCATGGTGGAAGTAAAAACATGATGCTGGAGAAACTCAGAAGGTCAAACAGTGTTCTTTATTTAGCAAAGATAAAGATACATAACCAACGTTTCAGGCCCGAGCCCTTCATCAGGGTAGATGGATGATTGTTTGAGATTGTAGTATTGTGGCTACAGATCAGCTGAATGAAATCTCATAAAACCAGATTCCCAATTGTCCTTTATTGAAAATTAAATTACTTGCAAGGTAATGGGATGCTAGATTAAACATGATTTTTATTGGTGAGTACTTATTTTTGGACTTTGAGTTCCTTTCCAGTTATTTTTTTTTAATAAGAACCATCTCTGATACCTTCCCAATTATGAAGAAAAATGTGGACAAACCCAGTGATCCTTGACTATATTTGTTCATTAAGGAGTAGTTACTGTTTGAGACCAAATCCTTTCATTGCTTGGAGCAGTGAGCAATTTAAGAGATGCCAAGGTTTATTTTTCTGACTCTTTGTAAGAAAATTTGTGACCTCTTATTCTTTAATTTTTATTTAGACAAACAACACGGGAACAGGCCCTTTCGGCCCATGAGCCTGTGCTGCCCATTTACACCCAATTGACCTACAACACCGGTAGGTTTTAACCATTTAACAATTACTGCATAGAAACAGGCCAATTTGGCCCTTCTAGTCCGCACTGATTCAAGTACCCTCCTCTCATCCCACACTAGCACTCTGCCCATATCCCTCCATCCCCCTCCCATCCATATACTTATCCAACTCTTTCTTAAATGACAAAATTGACCCTGCCTCCATCACCACCCGGAAGCCCATTCCACACAGTAACCACTCTCTGCGTAAAGAAGATCCCCCTCATGTTACTCCTGAACCTTTGCCCATTAACTCTCAACCCATGACCTCTTGTATCCGACTCTCAATGGGAAAAGCCTTTCCACATCAACTCTATCTATCCCCTCATTATCTTAAACACCACTATCAAATCCCCTCTCAGCCTTCTGCATTCCAAGGAACAAAGACCTAATTTGCTCAATCTTTCCTTGTATTCCAGTTGCTGAAACGCAGGCAAGATTTTTGTAAATCTTTTCTGCACTCTCTCTATCTTGTTAATATCCTTCCTATAAATCGGTAACCAGAACTGCACACAATACTCTAAATTTGGCCTCCACCAATGCCTTGTACAGTTTCATCATTACTTCCCATCTCCTATATTCTATGTACTGATTTATATAGGCAAGCATACTAAAGCCTTCTTCACCACCCTATCCACATATGCTCCTACCTTCAGGGAACAATGCACCGTTATTCCTAGATCTTTCTGCTCCGCCGCATTCTTCGATGTCCTCCCATTTACCACATATGTCTTGCTTTGATTATTCTTTCCAAAATAAAGCACCTCACACTTATCAGCATTAAACTCCATCTGCCATCTTTCTGCCCACTCCTCTAAGCTTAAATCCCTCTGCAATCTTTGACAACCCTCTTCATTATCCACATTTCCCCCTATTTTAGTATCATCTGCATATTTACTAATCCAATTTACCACCCCATCCTCCAGATAATTAATATATATGACAAACAGCAATGGTCCCAATTCCGAACCCTGAGGTACACCACTTGTCACCGGCCTCCATTCTGACAAACAATTATCTACTACTACTCTCTGGCACCTTCCTTTCAGCCACTGTTGAATCCATTTGACTATCTCCAAATTAATACTCAAGGACTTAGCCTTCCTAACTAACCTCCCATGAGGAACCTTATTGAAGGCCTTACTGAAGTCCATATAGGCAACATCCACTGCTCTACCCTCATCAACATTTCTAGTCACCTCTTCAAAAAAATTCAACAAGATTGGTCAAACACGACCTTCCATGCACAAATCAGTGTTGGTATAATGAGGACAACGTGGGAAGGGTAGTAATGTAGAGAGGAGTCATGTGCAATGTCTTGCAATAGAATGCTGGCCTTTTTCTAAAGCTGTTCTTGACATCTCAAGAAGTATAAAATATTAGGCCACACAAAAGGTGTGAAAAACCCTTCTGTTCTCTTTCTATCTGGCGCCCTGATCAGACCCTGTCCCTCCATATACTTATATATACTATCTCTAAGAACGCTTTCCATCAATTTACCTACCACAGACGTCCAAGTTACAGGTCGATAATTGCTAGGCTTGCTCCTCAAACACTTTTTAAACAAAGGAACCTCATGTGCCAATCCTCCGGCACTATACCCGTCTCTAATGACATTTGAAAAATCACTGGCAGAGCCTCCGCTATTTCCTCACTAACTTCTCTCAAGGTCCTGGGGAAAATCCTGTCAGGACCTGGAGACTTATCCACCTTTATATGTTTCAAAAGCTCCGGGACTACCTCTTTCTTAATCACTATAGTCTCCATATTTACCCCCTTTGCTTCCTTTACCCTGCACAGTTCAATATCCTTCTCCTCAGTAAATAATGAGGAAAATAAATTGTTCAAGACCTCCCCCATCTCTTTTGGCTCCACACACATTTGTCCTTTCTGATTCTATATTGGACCAATTTTATCTTTCACTTTCCTTTTGCTATTTACATATTTTTAGAAACCCTTTGGATTTATTTTCACCCTACTTGCTATAGCCACCTCATACCTTCTTTTAGTTTTTCTAATTTCTTTCTTTTTACATTCAATATAGTACCCAAACATCTTTTTTCCCTGTTTCTTATATTTATTGTAGTACTCCCTCTTTTTTCAAACCAAGTTTCCAATATCCCTCGAGAACCATGGTTTTGAAGGGTGGGAGGAAACCAAAACCCCCGGGGAAAATCCATGCAGACACGGGGAAGAACGTACCAACTCTACAGACAGTGCGGGATTTTAACTCCAGTCACTGGCACTGTTATAGCTGTAATTCATGCTTTTTTTGTAATTCTGTGGAATATCTACTGTGATTGCTTTCTCTGACCTGTTTGAGTTCCTTTCCTGGCTATTTTACCAAAGGCTTTAATCAGCCAGTTTAAAACAGGTGCTAAAATAGCAGAAAGAGGAATCAGATCCTATGGCATTAATATTCACCTGCTGGTCTGGTGACCCGTTATGTAATTGCAAGCAACAAGTTGCTGGTGGGACTCCACAACTTGGGCTGCATGCATGGGTAGAAATAAGCAGTCAACGGTTGAAGTTAGGACCCTTTATTGAGAATGTAATTTCCCTTATCCTTGAACCTTGTCCCTGAATGTATTGGTGTAGAATGTAGCTGAGTGAGAGTTTGCATTTCTATGATTTCCCCAAACAAAATGCATTCTATTCCCTACAAAGAAAATATTTCTGGGGTCGTTTTGACTGTGTCCTGGTGTGGAAATAATGAATAGATATAGACTTGGATGAAAGAAGAAATGGAGATGAAAACAGGCTGCTAATCTGCTAACACAGCTTTACACCATCACACACATTAAACTTATCAACACTGCAATTTCACCCTACACGCACTAATGGCAGACAGTCACAGAATATGAAGTATTCGGGTCAGGTGGTATCCGTGGAGAGAAATAAACAGTCAAAGTTTGGGTCAGAACCAAACCTAATTGTTTGCTCGAGGTTTCAGCATCTGGGTTCCTGTGCTTCTCTGAAATAAATATCAAGACCTGCAATGCAGTCTTGTTACCTTCGGGGTTGGAATATAACACGGAGAAGGAAAATGAAAATAAAGGGCAGATTATTTGAACCTTGTTGCTACTGCCAGGATATATTGGAAAAGCATAGTGTGTACATGTGTGCTGACTTCACAGAGGGCTCTGAAGGTGACAAGGCAGGTCGTGTTGGGATCCTGCCCTGTCGGACTGCTTCTGGGTCCAGCCAAGTGGGCCGATAATAGATCCAGGCAATGGACATCAGGAGTACCATCTATGCCAACTTCTTGGCTCTCTTCCAGAGTAATGCTTGTCGGGATATCAATGGAGAAAATAGCACAGAGCTTTGTAGCTTGTTGGAAGCCTTCCTCAGATGATGTGCACTGAATAGGTTAGAGTGCATCCTGGATGTTCATTGACAATTTAAATAAGAATGATTTTAAAACAAATAAAAAAATATAAAATGGGAGCCTGAGCATTTTTTTTATATAGACATGCAGCACGGTAACAGGCCATTTCAGCCCATGAGCCTGAACTGCCCAAATATCCCTATTAACCTGTTTTGAATGGTGAGAGGAAACCCATGAAGACACGGGGAGACCATACAAACTCGTTACAGAGAGCACGGGATTCAAACCCTGGTCCCAATTGCTGTCGCTGTAATATTGTT
Organism: Narcine bancroftii; assembly: GCF_036971445.1. Taxonomy (NCBI): domain Eukaryota; kingdom Metazoa; phylum Chordata; class Chondrichthyes; order Torpediniformes; family Narcinidae; genus Narcine; species Narcine bancroftii. Next base: position 78,729,632 of record NC_091478.1, read on the forward strand.
GCACTAACCACTACACTAACTGTGCCCCTAAGATGAAAGCAATAAAAATGCTAATCTAGATGCAGATAAATCTACCTCTACGCTTCCCTGTTACACCCTCCCAAGGGAAGAACAGAATCAGCTAGACAATCAAATTCCATCTTTACTATCCCACTATGTGTTCCCAGAGCAGGAACAGTTGGGGTTCACATTATACTGTCCCATCACATACCATATTTCCAGGGCAGGAACAGCATCAAATGATTGGGGAAAATGGAGAAAAAAAAGAATGGAAGGGAAATGCATTCAAATCAAGAAACATCTTGTACCAACCTACTGATAAATGGGTTTGAACAGAGAGATGGCACTAAAATAAATGATAGGTGAATTGATTATGAAACAAATTTAAATATTTTAATGCATTGAACAGAAAATTAATTACATATGTATTTTTCAAAATGAATTATGCCATTGATGTTCAGTAAGTTTTACTGCTGATTAAATTAATGCCATTTTCTTAATTAAAATATTAACAATGTAGTGTATTGTATAATTGATGCATATATGTTAATCTATGTTGTCATGTATCATAAAATGTTACAGTAATAATACTTGAACCTGTTAAGCCATTGCTTGATGCCTGAATTACATTCTGTGCCCTGCAGGGAGGAGGAGAGGATGCAAGCTCTAGGCTGTGAAATGCAGTAGGAGCATTCGAAACAATAGTTTCATTTAACTTGTTAAACCATCCACTAGATCTCCTTCACAATTGACCTTTGTTGTCAGAGTAGCTTCTGATAGCATTGTATTATTTTCTCATGGCAGTCTTTTAATGTATATTGTTTGTTTCATTTTGTCATTCTTCATTCTTCATAAAATGCCATTTCTTTGAGCGATACGTCCACCAGTCGATTCATCATTATTGTTTCAAGGTTCTTAATTAGTTCTTAGTGCAATGGTGTTTCAACTACTGAACAAAAGGGGGTGCTAACAGAATACAAATATCTAGTTCAGATCTGGACGTGACTCAAACCATTTGATTACATGCTCCTCCAATTACTGAGAAATAAGGGAGATTTAAAAAAAATTCAAAGTAATGTAGAGAGGAGTCATGTGCAATGTCTTGCAATAGAATGCTGGCCTTTTTCTAAAGCTGTTCTTGACATCTCACGAAGTATTAAATATTAGGCCACACAAAAGGTGTGAAAAACCCTTCTGTTCTCTTTCTATCTGGCAGCTGCCAGTCATCTGGCTCTGTCTTTCATCCTTCACCTCCTTGGTCCACTGGCCCAGGGACTACCCTTCCCACCTTGTCCTCATTATACCAGCTCACTTTCCTCCACACACAGTCTTGATGAAGGGTACCCGCCCACAATATTAACGTTTCTTCTTTCTCTTATGCTACTCGACCCACTGTGTTTCTCTGGTAAATTATTTATGGTCCAGATTACAGCATCTGCAGTCTCTTGTTTAACAAAAAGGTTGCTTTATGGTTTTATTGTAATTGAAGCAAATTGTGAATAAGGCAAGAGGAATTCAAACAGGTAATAGATGCTTGTACACTGATAACAGAATCCTTCATTGAAAATCTGATGGACAACATGATGGAGATGATAATCTTGGTGTCACTTAAATGACAATTCCAGGCTGTTGAGGCAAAAACAAGTTGAGATGATCCCCAAATCAACCTCATGGTCTTGACTGGGTTTTTACATGCGTTAAAAGATTAGTGGTTGGCACAATTCTGTTACAGCGCCAGCGGTCGGGGGCTGGGGTTTGAATTCTGTGCTGTTTGTAAAACGTTTGTGCATCTCCCTATGTCTGCAAGGGTTTTCCCCGGGGGCTAATGGTTTCCTCCCACCTTGCAAAACATACTGGGGCAATTGTTGGGCAATTGTGTGTAATTGGGCGGCACAGGTTCGTGGGCCGAAATGGCCTGTTACCATGCTGTATGTCTAAATTCAAAAGGAAGTCTGCAGATGCTGGGGTTGAGTGCAAGCCACAAATGTCCTGAAGAAACTCAGCAGGTCATGCAGTAACTGTAAGAAGAAAAGGCTAATCAACGTTTCATCAAAACACAGGTACGGCCCTGAATAAAAAGGTCAGGGGAAGAGGGGTTGGAAGATGGATGTATCAATGGCTGCTGTCAGTCAGAGCATTGTGTTTCAACGAACCAGAAGGTTGCCAGTCCTCACCATTATTGATGGTTAAAACTAGCTGAATTTTCACATGCAGTTGAGTAGGAAAGCCATTGTTGTGTTGAGTGCTAACTTAGCTCTTTCACAGACTGCCCCCTTGAAATGAAAGGAGTCGATGTGTGGTGAATTTGGCTGATGAGTTAAAGCCAGATGGAAAAACTGATTTTATGCAACTGAACTTTTAATGACATCATAAATGTTATGTACTACTAACCCATCATTTTAAAACAAGTGTAAAATTCTTTCAGAAAAAAATTACAACGTTTTCCAAATGTCTGTTTTCTGATTTGTTTCTCCCTTAATTTTGTTTATGTTCTGAATTCTGTTTTAAGACTTCACTTGGATTTGGAGTGGCAGCACTTAAATGATCAAACTAATAATCCAGAAGTGTGAGGGAAAATTCCAGGCAGCCAAGTTCAAATTCCATTGCAGCAGTTTAGATTTATAATTCTGCTCATAATCAGCAACTTTAAAGAAGTATCCAGCTATTACAAATGTTGACCAGAAAACACTGGACTAGACTGGGAAACTTGCTATCCTTTCTGTTTCACAACTTGCTATGATGATGTCAGGCCCACCAGCCTGCTGACTTTGTAGTGGTGCAGTGAGGACCACATCTGATGCATTTGAAACAGAGGAAGAATAATTTGGATGGCCGATCAAATGAGGCATTAAATTCAAATGTGGCAAACTCTTTCCCAGCACGGACTGTATTGTAACTTTGGGGTTGGAAACATCCAGAAGATGGTCATTTGAGATAATTCCTACGCCAAGTCACGCAACAGTCTGACACGGTAATGTACAGAGAAACATTAATCACAGTTAGAAGTAAAACACTGTGCTTGAAGTAAAAACACAATGCTGGAGAAACTCAGCAGAACTCCTCCACATTGGAGAGACTGAAGGCAGACTGGGTGATCACTTCGTCAAGCACCTCTGCTATGTCCGCTGCAATAGCCTGGATCTTCCACTGGCTACTTATTTTTATTTCCCTGTCCCATTCCCTTGCTGACATGTTTCATGTACCGCCAGTCTGAGTCCATCCGTAAATTGGACTGGGCATTCTCCAACCTGGTGACATTAATATCAACTTCTCTGACTTTCGTTAACCCCCCCCCCCTCACTTCTTCCCCCATCGCCTTCCCTCAGCTCTATCTCTCCCCTATCTCCTTTGGCACATGATAAATTCTCATCTCATCCCTTTTCATATCCAGTGAACTCCTTTTGTTGGTCTGGATTCCTCCCCCAGCCTGAATTCTGAGATTTCTTGCTTCTGGCTCACTCTGCTTATTCCTTGAAGAAGGGCACAGGCCCGAAACGTTGGCAATATATCTTTGCTTTTTATGGACGCTGACAAGACCGGCTGAGTTACTCAAGCATTTCGGTGTGTTTGAGGCCCTCATCAAGGTACAGAGAAATATTTTTACCGCATTCGTCACAGACAAGGAGCTCGACCGTCAACCCAGGATAGACCCACCTCTGCCAGATCAGACATACCAGAGTTGTGGAGGAAGGAGCCCTGGGAGTCTAACCTATCAACTGTAGACCCCAGGAGTTGTCAGGTGAATCACTAATTAGAACACCTGCTTGTGATTACCACCAGCTGCTCAATTAAGGATCTATTCTGGTCAAATCCACTCTGGAAGAAGCACTGGTGGGAGCAGTGACACGCAAGATAATTTTACACATAGATTGGTGCCTGGAATGCATTGCTGGGTGTGATGGTGGAGGCCAGTACAATTATGACTTTTAAGAGACTCTTAGATAGGCATATGGAGGTCAGGAAAAATAGAGGGTTTTGGGTGTTAAGGAGGGGAGGATTAGATTGTTGTGGAGTAGGCTTACATAGGTTAGCACAATATCATAGACAGAAGGGCCTATACTGTGCTGTAATGTTCTATATGTTCTGGGCGGGTCTCAAACATACTTCACAGAAGGTGGCAGGGAATGGATTGAGTTAGCTGAAGCCTGCAGCACATGTCTGCCAGTTCGATCTATTGCAGGTGGAAATAAGACAACAGGCATCCTCAACACTTCACTCAATGACGTGCCCAATAGACCGAGGACTCCACCTCACCAATAATCCCCAATGTTCCTCACTCACAGCCATCTCCACGTAGCTCACAGCCATCTCCACGTAGCTCACAGCCATCTCCACGTACCTCACAGCCATCTCCATGTCGGCAGCCAATCTTTGCTACAATGGGATGAGGGAATTGGGGGAGGATATTTCTAAATCTATGATTGTCCTAATTGTTTTTCCTCTATAAAAACAGACTTTGGAGTGAGGAAGAAGAAGAAAAACTGGAGCTCTTTGGGATAAATCCATACGAGTTGGCAGCTTAACAACACCAGGTAAGAGGTATCGGCTCATTGCAAAGTGGGTAAAATCATGGCTCTTATTACAAGCAGCATTTATGAAACTTGTCCATTGAAGTATTTTTTAAAAAATAGCGACATTGTGGGAGCTATTGTAATGGCAGTGCTGCCACTGGTGTCGACCTGGGAGGGCGGGGAGCGGAGACACAATGTTGCTTCGAAGGGTTCAACCATCCATTCCTAACGTCGGAGGCTGCGAACAGGCTTTAAATGGTGTGTTCAAGGAGCTGGGGCTGCTTTATTTTAAAGTCCCGCAACCACTGGTCTTTGCCCAAGATGGTGGCACCTGTGCTCAGCAGAGGGGGGCTGCAGACTCCAGGGCACAAGAAATGGAGAGAACACTCCCCACCCACATACTGAGAAGGAGAAGCAGAGGTGACGATCCTACAGGAGGGTGAGTCCGGCGGGGGACCTAGCGGCTGAGGGACCCCCACAGGCTGCAGGCGACTTGTGGTCGGTGAACCCGCACGGGCTGTGGACTGCTGGTGGAGACTGGCTCATGGGAACCAAGTATCGAAACTGGGATTCAAGAGGGTGCTGAAGTGAAGAAGGGCTCAGGAAAGGCCTCGGGCGCTGAAGGCTTCCTGATCATATCAGTTTGGATCTGGAGCTCAGGTTGCTGATGCTTTGAATTTGAGTCTGTGTGGCTGCAGCAGCACTGGAGGCGAATCCACGGTCACCCAGCATCTCTGAACAGACTCTCTTTTGCTTCTCTTTCTCCCATTATTAAGGGCACCACCATGCAATGCTCATGGCGGCTCTCGGCCTTATGACAGGAAGAAGGCAATTTTGTGTCATATTACATGACAATAAAGGAATCTTGAATCTTGATTTATTACTCCTCAGATACGTTGTCCATATTATTCCTCAGCCTTGCAGTTAATCTGAAACCTTTTCACATGGTTAAATTTTACAATTCATAACTTCTCACAAAATTAAGCATTTCGTGTTTCTGTGCAGCAGAAAGTGAAATGGTGACACATGAGCTAATATGTGGGAAATATCGAAGTGTTGGCGGTGACTATCTCTGAGAACCTACCTTTGACATTCAATGGCATTATCAGCATGGAGTCGCCCACCATCAACACCCTTAAAGTTGCCATTGATGAGTCAAGTTGTATATAGTGTGATTACCCTAGATAGCATGTTGTGATTAAATCGCTCCCTGACTTCCTAGTTTGTTCACAGTATCTACACAGTACAAGTTACCAAACTGCTGCAATATTATCTAAGCTTGATTGAGTGCAGTGATGCTCTGTGGCTGAAGTGCGTGACCTTGGGTGGCACGATTAGCGTAGCAGTTAGCGCAACGCTATTACAGTGCTAGGTTCTCGGGTTCGAATTTGGCGCTGACTGTAAGGAGTTTGTATGTTCTCCCGGTGTCTGCGTGGGTTTCCTGTGGGTGCTCCAGTTTTCCTCCAACCCTTCAAGAACATAAGGGGAGAGTCCGTTAATTGGGGTATTGAGGCCAGAAGGGCCTGTTATCATGCTGTTTCTCCAAATTAAATTAAAAATTGATCGAGTTTGCTGTTGAGGAGTCTGATGGTGGAGGGGTAGCAGCTCTTCCTGATCGTGATGACGTGAGTCTTGTTGCATCCATACCTCTTTCCTGATGATAGCAGCGAGAACCGAACGTGAGCTGGGTGATGTGGATCCTTGATAATTGCTGCTGACCCCGATGGCAGTGTCCCTTGTAGATGTTCTCGAAGATGGGGAGAGTTTTACCTGTGACATCCTAAGCTGTGTCCACTACCTTTTGCAGGCTGGTAGTGTCCCAATACCAGACCATGATGTAGCCCATCAGCACACTTTATACCACACATCTATAGAAATTTGGCAGTGTTTCCAATGTCATGCCATACCTCCACAATCTTCTGATTCCATTAGTGTGTTGGGTCCAGGAAAGATCCTCTGAGATAGTGACTCTCAAGATCTTAAATTTGCTTATCCTCTGCATCTCTGATTTCCCCGCTGTGGTTCGTAAAGGATTACTTAAGGTGAGTGGAAAGAAAAAGGTTGAGAACCTCTGCCTAAAGTTGAAACTCCTCATCATGACAACGTGGAGTTTTGACTCAAAACATTGATCACTAGGTGCTTTCAGACTGCCTTGTAAAATGGGGTTAAGCGGGCAATTTGCCTGGTTAGCATCCCACTCACAAGGTAGCTTGAAAGGGTCCAACCTGGTCAGCGTCATGCAAAGTCAACGGGGTCCCTGTCCTACCTCGAAGTTAGTCAGGGAACCCAGTTAAACTTACCCAGGACACGCTGGCATCACAGGGAAACCCTGTCTGAAGTTTCTGTGGTAATTGGGAAGAGAGAGGATCGCTGCCAGGGCCCGGGGTGGAGAATTTGTGGGGGGGGGGGGGGTGGGGGGTGAGAGGTTGCTGCTGTGAAGGGGAGAGGAGAGGGGTCACTGCCGCAGGGGAAAGAGGAGAAGGGTTGCTGGTGCGAGGAAGAGGAGAGGGGTCACTGCCACGGGGGGAGAAAGGAGAGGGGTCACTGCTGCAGTGGGGGAGAGGAGAGAGGTCACTGCTGCAGCGGGGGAGAGAGGAGAGCGGTCACTGCCCCGGGGGGGGGGGGGGGTGAGAGGAGAGGGGTTGCTGCTGTGGGGCTTTCATGAGTTAGTGCAAGGTAGATTGAGCCAATGGAGGGGAAAGTTAAACTGTTTACAGATCAAGCCTGCAAATATTCAGCCCAGCTTCAATGAAAAAGGAAAGTTGGTGGTTCGGAAATGAAGTTTGAAATGGAGTTTGATGACATGGGGTTAGACTGATAACTCCTCGAAAAAGTTGAGTAAAAGTGACAGAAAAGGTTATAAAAGTTACAGGAAATATATAAAAGACACATAGAAGACATCAATAATGCCACCAAAGAAGGATAAAGCACTTACTTATGTGCAAGAAACTGAGGAAGAAAAGGAACAAGAGAAGGAAGAGAGGATCTTGGAGCTGTCTGTAAGGTAACATCCAAAGGAGAGAGGCCAGAAGCCGGCGAGACCTTGGACACTGGTGCACAATCTCTAACAATGGCCACTGATATCGGGTGAAGAAGTGACTCTGCGCATGTGCGAGGAGTCGCGCAAGTGCAGAGCACAAAAAAAGGAGGAAATCTTAAAAAAAAGTTTCCAGACACTCATAGCTTCAGTGATCATGAAGAAGAGCTGGAAAAGCAAAGAACATGAATGATCTAAAATCAAGAAAAAAGTAGAAAAAGGCACAGAAGCTTCTTTATCTTTCGCTGAATAAAAGCAAATGTTAGATATTTTTTCAACAATCCATGGAAGTGTTAACTGATGAAGTCAGGAAGAATGGTGAAAAGATGGATAGATTAATACAACAGGTGGACACTAGATTTGAAATAGTGGATGGAAAAATTAAAGAGAATGAATATGAGAGTCAAAATCTTAAAGATCAAATGAAGAAAGCACACGCAGAAGCAGCTGCAAAGCATGATCATTTGCTGCAAAAGAGACATTTTGGAAAATTTCAGTAGACAGAATAATATCAAGATTGTTGGACTTAAAGAAGGGGATGAGGGTCAAGACTTGAAAAAAATTCTGCAACTGTGGATACCAGAATCTTTGGGTCAGGCTGCATTCAAGGTGGTTTGGAGATAGAATGAGCCCTCAGGGCACTGAGGCCTAAACTTCAGCCTGACCAAAGGTCCCGTTCATTACTTGTCAGATTCATTTGATATGAAGTAAGAGAGAAGATATTGTAGCTGGCAGTAAAACAAGCTAAAGAAAGACAATTACCTTTGATTTATAATGGAAAAAAGATTTTTTAAATCCAGACATAAGTTTTGATTTGTTGAAAAAGAGAAAGGAGTTTATTCCAGTTAATGAAGTATTGTGGAAAAAAGACTATGCCTTTGTTTTGAAATATCCAGCTGTTTTGAAATTATTCGTCTCCGGTGGGAGGAATAGATTCTTTACTGAGCCTAATGGATCAAAGGTATATGCCGATTCATTGCCTGTTAAAAGATCAGCAGATGGTTGTGGATACTTGAATTCATTATATAACTGAGAGGTTTTGCTGTAACTGAAAATGCATTGAGTTTCGAGAAAGTTTAAAAGGGGAGGAAGGTTTAACCTACACTGTGCGTGATTTAATACTCTGGATAAGATTAATGGATTAAAAGGTCCATTAAAAAAGTCCATTACAAGCTTATAGTAAGGGATGGTATGATGTTTCGAGTGAGTTAGTGGGGAATGTGATGCTGACCACTACGCTATCATGGGCACTAATGGGACTAGTTTTGCATCCCCTGTAGATCAGGGTGATAGAGACGCTTTAACATCATGCACCTCTGGGGTTTTTCCTTATCTTTCTTTTTTTCTTCCTTTCTTATCTTTTCTTTTTTTGGTTCTTATCCTAAACTATTTATAGATGTAAGATATTATATGAGGAGGGTTGGGTTGGATGGGGAGATGGAGGGGGACTCTGGGTGGATATAGGTTTTAATTTTGATGTCTAATGACAGAGAAGTTGTCATTTGTTAGTATTAATATTAATGGAATTCAGAATCTGGTAAAGAGAAAAAGGTTATTGAATTATATGAAAAAAATTAAAGTAGATGTGGCTTTTATACAAGAAACTCATCTAACAGAAAGAGAACATATGATTGGGTAGGGGGTATTCTCTCCATTTAATTCTAAAGCTAGAGGAATAGCGATATTAATAAATACTGGATGTAATGAATGATAAATTTGGGAGGTATGTGATGATAAATTGCGAAATATTTTCTGAATATTGGACCTTGAATATATATGCACCGAATTTAGATGATGAAAAATTTATACAAGATGCCTTTATGCAGTTAGCTAATGCAAAAGGGAAAATAATTATGGGAGGAGACTTTAATTTTATCTTTGATTCCAAGTTGGATAAATCAGGAGGAATCATGGTTAAAAATAAGGTGATAAAAGATGTGAAAAAATTTATGAATGAAATGAAACTTGTTGATAGTTGGAGCAAGATGCATCCTGATATTAGAGATTATTAATTTTATTCTTATAGGCATAAGATATATTCCCGTATAGATATGTTTTTAATCACTTCTCAACTCCAAACATTTGTAATTCTCATAGTATTGAATATCAGGCGAGGACATTGTCTGATCATTCACCTTTAGTTATGTCAGTTTTAATGGAGGAGGAGCAAAATATAGGTTACAGATAGAGGTTTAATGCAGCATTGCTGTAAAGGAGAGATTTTTGTGACTTTATAAGGCAACAGATAAAACTTTTTATGGACCTGAATGAACATTCTGTAACTAATAAGTTTGTGGTATGGGATTCTCTGAAGGCTTATTTAAGAGGGCAAATAATAAGTTATATGGCTAAGGTTAAAAAAAAAAAGACTATGTCTGAAGTTAATTCTTTGGAAACGGAAATAATAAAGATGGAAAAAGAATTTCAAAATCGAGGGAATAATGAACAAAGGAAAATATTGGATTTAAAGAGATTGAAGCTTAATACAATACAAACATATAGAGTAGAGAGAGATATAAGACGAACCCAACAAAAATTTTACAAACTGGGAGCTAGAACTCAAAGTTTTAGCATGGCAATTGAAGACTGAACAAATATCGAGAACAATAGTAGCTGTAAAAGAAGATTCTGGTCATCTTACTTACAAAACACAAAGTATTAATGATGTGTTTATGAATCAGAATCTTTGAAGGATGGGGATGAAATATTTGTCCAAAATTACTTCACCACAGTTAAGCATAGAAGACAGAATTAACAAATCCATTTACAGTTACAGAATTATTTGATATATTGATGTCTTTACCAAACAATAAAGCTCCAGGGGAGGATGGTTTATCTACTGAGATTTATAAATAAGTTTAAGAGTTATTAATTCTCTGTTAGCTGGGCATCTTGGCTAGCACCATTTTAGGGCTGCTGGTCTTGTATTTCTCCAGCTTTCAACCGCGCTGTTAATGATTGTGCGCACCACGCCATGTGTCGGCTCAATCTCTGTGGTGGCAGGCCACCACCGTTAGACTTTTAAGTTGAATAGATATTGGCTCAGAAAAGAAAAATACCATCAGTGGCTTTAGCTTTAGATGCAGAAAAGGCATTTGATAAATTAAGTAAATAATCCCATTCTAAAGAACTGAAGGTTTTTGGAATTCTGACAAGTTTTATAAACTGGATAAGAGCATTATATAATTCTCCAAAGGCTAAAGTGATTACAAATAGACAAATATCAAAATCCTTTTTGTTGGAAGGATCATCTAGACAAGGATGTTCATTATCTCCTTTTTTAAAATTTGCATTAACTGTAGAACCTTTTTGGTGATTAGAAGTGATAATAAGATTGAGGGCTTTAGGAGACATGATAAGAACACAAGATTAGTCTTTTTGCAGATGATGTAATATTATATCTTACAAACCCTGAAAGCTCATTACAAAAAGCAAATGATAGGTTGGGTTAGTATCAGGTTACAAAGTAAATATTGATAAAAGTGAAGTGATGCCAATGATCGAGACAGACTAGGTTCAAATTAAGAAAAGGACCAAATTTAAATGGCAGGCTGGTGCAATTAAAGATTTAGGAATTAATGTTGATAAGAATTAAATTAAACTACATACCTTTATTGAGGAAAATTGAAAAAGATTTATTAAGAAGGAAAGATTTGCCAATTTCTTTAATAGGAAGGATTAATTGTGTGAAGATGAATATCTTTCCGTGAATACAATCTTTACCCATTTTTGTACCAATAATTTTAAATAAAAGTATAAGAAGATTTATTTGGAGGGATAAAATGCCTCAGATAGCATTGGAAAAATTAACATGGGAATTTGATCAAGGGGGACTTCGATGGTCTAATTTAAAAAATGATCTTTGTCTTGGATTTTTGTCTTCTTGTTACCACAGATTGCATGGGTGTGTTAGAAATAGAAGTACCTTAACAGAAATTGCTCGAGACAAAAATTGAGAACAAAGAACATTTATTATAACAACAATGCAAAGTTGGGTGCTCCCTGGGAATACACACACACACTGGGGCTCACCCGACTTTTATACAGTGAATTTCAGTATAGGAATACCCTCCCCCTTACATTCTTCTGCCTCCTGGATGGGTTTGGCATTAGGCAATCCTTCCTGCCTACGTGCAGTTTCTGTGAACTTGGAGGACCGGGGGGTATCCTGTCGGCGTCTCATCGTGTCATGATCATCACAACCTTGCCCTTGTCCCCGTACACACCTTTCCGACTCTCAGAGCTACCTCATATGCAGAGTTCGCTAATCCTGTCTAGGGTTTACTAATTTAATAGGCATAACTTGATCAATCTGTGTAAGGCTTACTAATTATATATGTAGAACTTGGTACTTCTGTCTAGGGCTAGGAGACCCTTATCTCACCCAGACTACCTCTAATTATCCCTTGCCTCTCCTTATCTCATTCATAGGGTGAGCTCACTGATCCTGTCGAAAGGACTAGAAGGTTCTTATCTTACATAGGCTGACTCTGCTTCCTGCATCCTAATTTCCATGTTCATACTGGTTTAATCCATCCCTCCATGTGTCTGTACTAGTTTCCCCATCTTTCACGTTTTCATGTCAAGTTTCCTCATCTCTCACAGGTGTAAATTGAAATGAGTAAAATAGGAGAAAGTAATTCTGGGCACATTTTATAGCAATGGCTCGAGGGGTTATTGCAAGGAAAATTCCGAATGTGGAAAGAGGAATGAAGGATTATCAGTTGGCTAAAGTGACAGTAAATCAAAATCCTTTCATTGCTTTTAATGGGTATTTCGCTGTTTGCTGCGATGGTGGTTGGGATCCGTCTCCTCGAGTTTTGGATTGAATTTGGGTCACCTCGCCCGCTCCGCCCAGCGCCGCGGTGCCACGCCCCGACTCCCCAGCCCTCACTCTGAGAGCTGAAAGGCGCTCGCCCGTGAGAGTTCCCGTTTCTGATCCACCCCGATGGCCACGGCCCAGGTGTTTGAGTGGGGAGTGGCTGCGCCGGAATAGAAGAAGTTTCCGTCGGACTCTCGCCGATGACCGCAAGGACGACTCCGCCCTCAAAATGTTGCTGACCAACGCAACGGTCGATTCCAATGGGAGCCTGTCTGCTCCTTTGCCCGTGGACAAAGCGGTGGCTTGCGTGATACTCGGTCTGGCGTGTGTCATTGGAATACCCGGGAACTTGATCGTGATCTGGACCATCCTCGTGAACGTCAAGCGACGATCTTCCACCCTCATGCTCATCTTGACCCTGGCGGTGGCAGACTTGGTGATGCTCGTCACTCTGCCCTTTTGGATTTACTCCCTGGGCGACGGCTGGGTTTTCGGACTGGTCTTTTGGAAGCTGTCGGTGTACCTGATCTTTACCTCCATGTACTCCAGCGTGTTCCTGATCACGGCCATGAGCGTGGAGCGCCTGGTCGGGGTGCTCCAGCCCTTCGTCATTCAGAAGTGGCAGCAGAAAGGAGCGGTCAGAAAAGTAATCGTTTGCATTTTGTTGCTGTCCTTCCTCCTGGCTGTCCCGAACGTGACCCTTGAAATCAAGTTGGACGCCAAGGGGCGGCCACTGCAGCGAATGCACTCCTCCGCTCGACAGGAGATGGGCTTCCTCCTGCTGGAAGCCTTGGTCGGGTTTCTGCTCCCCTTCACCACACTCTCCATCTCTTACAGCGCTATTTCCCAAAGAATAAAACAGATGACCTGCCAGAGTAAAAGTCGAGCGGGCAAATTAATCGCCAGTATTGTGATCTCCTTTGTGCTTTGTTGGTTGCCCTACCATGCAGTGAACCTTATTCGGGTCACCTCGCTGTCGACCATGCACTGGAATGCTGCCTTGGCGGATCGATTGGGCCAGGTTTACAGGGCAACGAAGGACGCGGTCGGGGCGCTGGCTTTTATCAGTAGCTGCATCAACCCGATCCTATATGCTTTTGCTGCCCGGAACTTTAAAACGGGGTTGAAAGTTCCAAATCTGATCAAAGTCTTTGAACAAATGAACGGCAGCTTCAAAGAGAGACGGGACAAAGAATCGATTGACAACGAACATCGTTCGGAATCGGCAGATAGGCTGAAACTGAGAGATGCCCTGTTGAAGCCCATTCCCACCTTCCCAAGTGGCGCAGATACTGAAAAACTTGCTGGAATCTGAATTGCGGTGGAAGCCCGTGGATGCGGCTTGGGGCTCGACAACAAGGGCGTGTTATCTGATTGAAAGCTGAGTGGATGGACGGTGCTCTCGTTTCGGTGGTCGTCAGCTGTTTGATTAGTGGGCGGTAAGATCAGAAGTGGGGGGGGGGGGACTTTGCTGCTGAAGATGGAGTTGGTGTAATGGAGGATGGGTCTGTAGGTAGCAAGATCAGAGAGAGAGAGAGTTCACCTCCCCATGATATTCAGTGGAATTTCAACCATCAAGCCAAAAGTCATCATTAATCAGAAATCTCTAGGGGGGGGGGGTAATTAATGGGTTTCTAAACACTCCAGGTACAAAGCTGGTGTCTAGATACTTGTCACTTGCCTGGATGTACTGCTTCACCTGACTTAACCAATTTACAACACCCAGGACAAAAAGAATGGGTGATTGGCAATACCTCTCATCCTCCCTCCATCTCAGGGGCACTGTGGATGCAGTGTGTGCAGCCTACAAAGTGCACTTCCAGGTTACTGTGGCAGCAGTTCGGAACTCAGAAGCCTAAAACTTCCACCACAAGAAGAAGGGAGGCAGGCACCTGAAGTTCAACTTTGTGAATTGGAAATTTATTGCTCTATCATCTCTAGGACAAAATATTTAAATCTGTAAGGGTGGTGCAGTTTATGAATGTCACTCAGGAATATTTAAGTACAAATAAAAGATGCTGGCCTTGCATGAAAGATTGTTGGGGAAATGTATTTGTTGTTAATCTATTGTTCATTAAAATCTTCTTTCTTTTCTTTGGCTTGGCTTCGCGGATGAAGATTTAGGGAGGGGTATGTCCACGTCTGCTGCAGGCTCGTTGGTGACTGACAAGTCCGATGTGGGACAGGCAGGCACGGTTGCAGCAGTTGCAAGGGAAAATTGGTGGGTTGGGGTTGGGTGTTGGGTTTTTCCTCTTTTGTCAGTGAGGTGGGCTCTGCAGTCTTCTTCAAAGGAGGTTGCTGCCCGCCGAACTGTGAGGCGCCAAGATGCACAGTTGGAGGCGAGATCAGCCCACTGGCGGTGGTCAATGTGGCAGGCACCAAGAGATTTCTTTAAGCAGTCCCTGTACCTCTTCTTTGGTGCACCTCTGTCTCGGTGGCCAGTGGAGAGCTCGCCATAGAACACGATCTTGGGAAGGCGATGGTCCTCCATTCTGGAGACGTGACCCACCCAGCGCAGTTCGGTCTTCAGCAGCGTGGATTCGATGCTTGCGGACTCTGCCAGCTCGAGTACTTCGAGGTTGGTGATGAACTCATTCTAATGAATGTTGAGGATGGAGCGGAGACAGCACTGATGGAAGCGTTCTAGGAGCCGTAGGTGATGCCGGTAGAGGACCCATGATTCGGAGCCAAACAGGAGCGTGGGTATGACAACGGCTCTGTACACGCTGATCTTTGTGTGTTTCTTCAGGTGGTTGTTTTTCCAGACTCTTTTGTGTAGTCTTCCAAAGGCGCTATTTGCCTTGGCGAGTCTGTTGTCTATCTCTTTCGATCCTGGCATCAGATGAAATTGTGCAGCCGAGGTAGGTAAACTGGTTGACCGTTTTGAGTTCAGTGTGCCCAATGGAGATGTGGGGGGGCTGGTGGTCATGGTGGGGAGCTGGCTGTTGGAGGACCTCAGTTTTCTTCAGACTGACTTCCAGTTTTGGCAGTTTCCACAAAACAGGACGTCATGCACTGGAGAGCTGGCTCTGAATGGGCAACTAAAGCGGCATCGTCTGCAAAGAGTAGTTCATGGACAAGTTGCTCTTGTGTCTTGGTGTGAGCTTGCAGGCGCCTCAGATTGAAGAGACTGCCATCTGTGCGGTACCTGATGTAAACAGCGTCTTCATTGTTGAGGTCTTTCATGGCTTGTTTCAGCATCATTCATTAAAATAGAGCTGCTTTAAATACCCAACAAAGGCCCAATGGGTAATTATATTCTGATTTGTTACCCAAACTACATTTGTAGACAGATTTAGACCTTGGGCTATTTTGTCTTGGACAATAAATAGCATCGAGGCTGGAATGGTCGCCCATGAGTGGGGCATGGTCAATTTTTTCAACATGATCTCTCCATCACACAGAATCAAGATCATAAAGGAAGGGAGGCAAAAGTGTTGTGGAGGTTGGAAGAGGTTGTAGGAAGCAGGGAACACAAGGGGTGGCACTGGAATGTATTTGATGAAATTAGGCAGTCTGTAGTGATGGTGGAGGATGGGTTAGAGATTATGCATATTGCAGAGAATATTAGTGAAGCGAAGTTTATGGACATGTAATTGTACAAGTACACCCTGATAAAACAGCATTTTCCGGTCCTCGGTGTAAAACATGCAGGCACACAACCAGACATAACACACATACAGACAAGCAATACATTTGCAGGACAAGTATGTTATCTATACAAATAAATAAATATTGTTTAATCACTTTGAGAGTTTGGATGGTTAATGTGAGCAGTCCTTTTGGTTGTTCACTGTTCTCATTGCCCGTGGGAAGAAGTTATTCCTCAGCCTAGAGGTGCTGTCTCTGATATCTTTCTTGACAGGAGCAGCTGAAAGATGCTGCACACCTTTATTATGGCTTTGAGGAGAGAGCACAAGGATCTTCTGCAGGGTTTGGAGAAAAGATTGAGATAATATGTGCTAGTTGGCTGTGGCATGAAAGATGGGGCCATGTATGTTCTTTTATGAGGAGAGAATGAGACTTGTGCCTCACCATCATTCCTATACCCCTAAAGCAGGCCCTTAGCAGACCTGTAACTCACTGGCATGTATAGTTACTGTGTGTTCATGAATGATGCCACTTCTAAAGGCAAATAATAGAGACATAAAATCAGGTGACTTTGAACCATTACTAAGGACTGCAATGTAATTGGTATACCACCATCTACATTATATGCACTTGTGCATTTTATAAAGGAGAAGCAATGTAATCAGCTATTTAAAATGTATTGTTTAACTAATATTTACAGTTATGAAATCATACAATTTATGCAATATTTACAAAGATATATACATTGAACCATTCATTAACTTAATTAATTGTTTACAAGAGCTATTCTTAACATCAGGGTCTCTTCTCTAAACTGGCTTCATGCACACATGGCTTCACATTCCCTTCTGTAGTTGATCACCACATTGTATTTCTTGTTCTAAACACCAAATTATTCACAGAAATCTCAATGCCATATTCCTGTTTATATATCAGCTACAATTATGCCATTAGTGCAGGTATTCAATACTAGTACAATATATTATCAAAAATGACCCTTGTTAAATACAAAATAATGTTCCCCTGAGGCAGAAAAAAATGATAATGTCAGAAATTTTAGGCTAATGAGCCTTACATCAATGGAAAGGAATGTAATGCAGAGGATACTTAGGGATAGGATTTGGATACATAGGGAAAAGCATGGTCAGATTGGGGCAGCGAACATGGGTTTGTGAGTGGCAGTCATGTCTTAGCAATTTGATTGCTTTATGAGGAAGTGAGGAATGAAGACAGGGTGGTGGATGTTGACTACATGGACTTTAGTAAACAGGCACTTGACAAGGTCCCTCATGGTAGGCTGACCCAGAAAATGTCCATAGAAAGCAGAGGATAATGATGCTTTTCTCGTCGGACCAGTGATGTTCTGCAGAGATCAGTGTTGTTTGATCTCTATTGATTACATATATATATATATATATATATATTTATATTCTCGCCGAGAATATTCTCCCAGAATCACAGTGCGGCTTTCGCGCAAACAGAGGAACCACTGACATGGTCTTTGCCCTCAGACAGCTCCAAGAAAAGTGCAGAGAACAAAACAAAGGACTCTACATCACCTTTGTTGACCTCACCAAAGCCTTCGACACCGTGAGCAGGAAAGGGCTTTGGCAAATACTAGAGCGCATCGGATGTCCCCCAAAGTTCCTCAACATGATTATCCAACTGCACGAAAACCAACAAGGTCGGGTCAGATACAGCAATGAGCTCTCTGAACCCTTCTCCATTAACAATGGCGTGAAGCAAGGCTGTGTTCTCGCACCAACCCTCTTTTCAATCTTCTTCAGCATGATGCTGAACCAAGCCATGAAAGACCCCAACAATGAAGACGCTGTTTACATCCGGTACCGCACGGATGGCAGTCTCTTCAATCTGAGGCGCCTGCAAGCTCACACCAAGACACAAGAGAAACTTGTCCGTGAACTACTCTTTGCAGATGATGCCGCTTTAGTTGCCCATTCAGAGCCAGCTCTTCAGCGCTTGACGTCTGCTTTGCGGAAACTGCCAAAATGTTTGGCCTGGAAGTCAGCCTGAAGAAAACTGAGGTCCTCCATCAGCCAGCTCCCCACCATGACTACCAGCCCCCCCACATCTCCATCGGGCACACAAAACTCAAAACGGTCAACCAGTTTACCTATCTCGGCTGCACCATTTCATCAGATGCAAGGATCGACAATGAGATAGACAACAGACTCGCCAAGGCAAATAGCGCCTTTGGAAGACTACACAAAAGAGTCTGGAAAAACAACCAACTGAAAAACCTCACAAAGATAAGCGTATACAGAGCCGTTGTCATACCCACACTCCTGTTCGGCTCCGAATCATGGGTCCTCTACCGGCACCACCTACGGCTCCTAGAACGCTTCCACCAGCGTTGTCTCCGCTCCATCCTCAACATCCATTGGAGCGCTCACACCCCTAACGTCGAGGTACTCGAGATGGCAGAGGTCGACAGCATCGAGTCCACGCTGCTGAAGATCCAGCTGCGCTGGATGGGTCACGTCTCCAGAATGGAGGACCATCGCCTTCCCAAGATCGTATTATATGGCGAGCTCTCCACTGGCCACCGTGACAGAGGTGCACCAAAGAAAAGGTACAAGGACTGCCTAAAGAAATCTCTTGGTGCCTGCCACATTGACCACCGCCAGTGGGCTGATAACGCCTCAAACCGTGCATCTTGGCGCCTCACAGTTTGGCGGGCAGCAGCCTCCTTTGAAGAAGACCGCAGAGCCCACCTCACTGACAAAAGGCAAAGGAGGAAAAACCCAACACCCAACCCCAACCAACCAATTTTCCCTTGCAACCGCTGCAATCGTGTCTTCCTGTCCCGCATCGGACTGGTCAGCCACAAACGAGCCTGCAGCTGACGTGGACTTTTTACCCCCTCCATAAATCTTCGTCCGCGAAGCCAAGCCAAAGAAAAGATATATATATATATATATATTTATATATGACCTGGATGAAAAATGTAAGTGGATGAGTTAGAAAATGTACAGATGACATTAAGACTGGTGGAGCTGTGGACAATGCAGAAAGCTATCAAAGAATATAAAGGGATTTAGATTACATGAAGATATGGGCAGACAAATGGCAGATAAATTGCACTTTGGGTGATCAAATGCAAGGGGAATATATCCAGTTAATGGCAGGACTCTTAAAAGCATTGATGTGCATAGGGATCTGGGGTCCAAGTTCACATCTCATTAAAAGTGGCCACACAAGTGGATAGGCTATTAATGAAAGTGTATGATGTGCTTGGTTTTATTAGGGAGAGGCATTGAATACAAAAGTAAGGAAATGTCGTGATGCTATAAAACTTCGATGAGGATCACGTGGAGTATTGTGTACAATTTTGGTCATCCCATTACAGGAAGGATGTGGAGGTTTTGGAAAGAATACAGAAGTAATTTACCTGATTGGAGTTTGTAAGCTCCAATGAGATGGATTGTTTTCTCCAGAGTGTTGGAGACTGAGGGGTGACTTTAGAAAAGTTTATAACATTATAGGAACCAGTCAGAATTTTTTCCCCATGGTAAAATGTCACATACTAGAGGAGAGGAGCAAGTTTAATGGAGATGTGCAGGGTAAGTTTTTTATAGAGTGGCAGGTGTCTCGATTGGGTTGCCAGAAGTTGAAGAGGAAGCAGATTTGCATTGTTTCTCACAGACATTTGGGTGGTTGAGCCTGTGCTGTGCTACATTCCATGGATTATGATTGATATGTTTCTGGGTACCATGAATTCAATTACAACAACATTTATTTTGTTTGCCATCATTGTGTTCCAGCTTTCACACCTGACTTCATGAAGACATTTTTTTTTTCCTATGGTCTGCTCTCAGAGTAATAAAGTATTTGATTCTGTCAGACAGATGTTCAATAAAG
Source organism: Narcine bancroftii (assembly GCF_036971445.1). Classification (NCBI taxonomy): domain Eukaryota; kingdom Metazoa; phylum Chordata; class Chondrichthyes; order Torpediniformes; family Narcinidae; genus Narcine; species Narcine bancroftii. Next base: position 78,749,475 of record NC_091478.1, read on the forward strand.
AAATGGGCACTTCACTCATCCATTTTACGTTTTGTTCATCTTTACTCATCCCATTTGCCCATGTAGATCCTTAATCCTTCCATGCCTTGCCTATTTAAGTGCCTGTCTAAGCATTTCTCAAAGGTATTGATTGAATCTGACTCCTCTATGTTGTTTGGCAGTGAATGCCAAATGGCAAACACTTCTCCAAATCCTCATTAAAACTTTTCTCAGCATTCAAAGATGTTTGGAGATTGTAGGTTAATTGGTGTGTGTGGGCCAGGAGGGCCTGTTTAAAAAATATCTATTCCCTCTTGCCTGAGATACCTGATCATGGGAAAACATTTTGACTATCTTTCCAATTTACCCTTTGCAGAATATTATGTACCTCTATTAGATAAATAATTTTGTTTCTTTTGCTCCAGGAACAATAAACTTGATCTATCCAACCTCTCCCCAGAACTGAATCTAGACGACAATCTGCTGAATATACTCTACACTCTCTCCAATGCAATCACATCCTTCCTATTGTGTTGCAATCAGAATTGTGTGCAATACTGCAACTGCGCTCTGGCCAATGTTTTGTAAAGTGGAGACTTAACATTCCAACTTTTGTATTCTATGATGTTACCCGTGAAGGCAAGTACATCAACCACCTTGCGTATGTTGCAGAGAAGATGGTGACTGTGGGGAAAGAGAGTTCAGGACCTCGTTGAGGGATGTTTGGAGAGAGGATTGAGATCTCCAGATGATGGGGAAGGGGGCTAATTGGAAATCAGAGTGAATTGACACTTAATGAGGAAGGAAATTTGGGAATGGGATCAAGAAAAGACCATAAGATATGCCACTCCGCAATTCCATCATGAGCTGATCTATTCTCCCCATTCAGCCTCACTCCCCTGCCTTCTCCCCATGTCCTTGATACACTGATTATTTAGATACATATCAATCTCTGCCTTAAATACCAACAATTTGGCCTCCAGAGCCACCGTGATAGCAAATTCTAGAGGTTCACCACTCTTTGGCAAAAGAAATTCCTCCGCATCTTTGTTTTAATGGGCACCCTTCAATCTTGAAGTGCCCTCTTTTCCTAGATTTCCTTACCACAGGAAACAAATTGCCACATCTACTCTGTCCAAGCCTCTCAACATTCAAATGCTTTGATAAGGTTCCCCCTCATTCTTTTGAACTCAAAGGAATACAGTTCAAAGGCCGTCAAATGTTACTAGTATCTAATCTCTTCAATGCAGGAATCATTCTTATCAACATTCTCTGAACCTTCTTGAGTGCCAGCACATCCTTTCTTAAATAAGGAGCCCAAAACTGTACCCCATACTCCAAGCAAGGCCTCACCAGTGCGTTATAGCTATGTTATGTAGGACTAGATGTTACTATCCCTTATTGCTCTCCTGATACTCTGCGGGGTAGCCAAGTGAGTGGTGGAATCTTCTGGGTTATCAAGTGGATGCCCTCCTTCCTCATTGTTTTGCTGATAGACCCACGACATTAGGTACCAATGTGGTAGTGAGTGGATGATCAAAATGAATGGCGGTGTAGGGTTGAAGGGCCAAATGGCCTACTCCTACACCTATTTTCTATGTTTTCTATGACACCTCCAGAGGGTTCAGCAGTGAATCCCCACGTCCCGGTTTCACCCTCAAATTCCATTCACTTACCTGAGGGCCAAGATGGAATCCTTTCTCCTCATCCAGAGCCACTGACTACCTTTTTCAGCAGCTCTGGAGAGATCTTTGACTGCTTGTTGGTGTAGCTTTCCTCACACTCACAACTCCTGGAGTAGCCTTGGTGTTGTTGTGGCTACAAATCCTCTGCAGCCTACTTCAGCCGGTCAGACCCTTCCCTTTGTATTGGAGGCTGAGAATCAGTAACCTGCTTGAGACTCAGCAGACATAAGCTAAATTCCACCATGGGGCCCAGAGATGCAGTTATCTGACAAAAAGACATCTGTGTACCAAGAACATTTAATCTTCCTGCTTGTTTTGGTCACAGTCTTTCAGGCAGAGACCGAGCCTTGATGCAAAATAAACCATTGTATTCAAAGTGATAAGCTGAAAAATACTTTATTCGATAGAAGCCTAGGCATGTTAGCTTGCTCGCTTATCTTTCTTACTGTGCTGGGAATAGGTGCTTGGGTAATATAAGCCATGGTCCCGCTGCTGAAGTTTGAGACTCTCCGAGAGGTGACAACATCTCTCAGCAAGAAGAAGAACTTCCCTCGTATTTCCCTTCATGCCTTTCTTCTGTATGTCTCCACTTATCCTTGTGCTCCTATATAGTGTCACGTCAGTGGTTAGAAGGAAGATTGTTGGCTTCAATGGAGGAGAACTGTACATGGTTTTGGAGGATGACTTCACTGATCTGGACCTAGTTTGTTTGACTTTGAATTGCCATTTTCTTTTTGTGTGGCAGCAATATGAGATAGTTGTCCAAAGCACTACTACTGACATGGTCTTTGCCCTCAGACAGCTCCAAGAAAAGTGCAGAGAACAAAACAAAGGACTCTACATCACCTTTGTTGACCTCACCAAAGCCTTCGACACCGTGAGCAGGAAAGGGCTTTGGCAAATACTAGAGCGCATCGGATGTCCCCCAAAGTTCCTCAACATGATTATCCAACTGCACGAAAACCAACAAGGTCGGGTCAGATACAGCAATGAGCTCTCTGAACCCTTCTCCATTAACAATGGCGTGAAGCAAGGCTGTGTTCTCGCACCAACCCTCTTTTCAATCTTCTTCAGCATGATGCTGAACCAAGCCATGAAAGACCCCAACAATGAAGACGCTGTTTACATCCGGTACCGCACGGATGGCAGTCTCTTCAATCTGAGGCGCCTGCAAGCTCACACCAAGACACAAGAGAAACTTGTCCGTGAACTACTCTTTGCAGACGATGCCGCTTTAGTTGCCCATTCAGAGCCAGCTCTTCAGCGGTTGACATCCTGCTTTGCGGAAACTGCCAAAATGTTTGGCCTGGAAGTCAGCCTGAAGAAAACTGAGGTCCTCCATCAGCCAGCTCCCCACCATGACTACCAGCCCCCCCACATCTCCATCGGGCACACAAAACTCAAAACGGTCAACCAGTTTACCTATCTCGGCTGCACCATTTCATCAGATGCAAGGATCGACAATGAGATAGACAACAGACTCGCCAAGGCAAATAGTGCCTTTGGAAGACTACACAAAAGAGTCTGGAAAAACAACCAACTGAAAAACCTCACAAAGATAAGCGTATACAGAGCCGTTGTCATACCCACACTCCTGTTCGGCTCCGAATCATGGGTCCTCTACCGGCATCACCTACGGCTCCTAGAACGCTTCCACCAGCGTTGTCTCCGCTCCATCCTCAACATCCATTGGAGCGCTTTCATCCCTAACGTCGAAGTACTCGAGATGGCAGAGGTCGACAGCATCGAGTCCACGCTGCTGAAGATCCAGCTGCGCTGGATGGGTCACGTCTCCAGAATGGAGGACCATCGCCTTCCCAAGATCGTGTTATATGGCGAGCTCTCCACTGGCCACCGTGACAGAGGTGCACCAAAGAAAAGGTACAAGGACTGCCTAAAGAAATCTCTTGGTGCCTGCCACATTGACCACCGCCAGTGGGCTGATATCGCCTCAAACCGTGCATCTTGGCGCCTCACAGTTTGGCGGGCAGCAACCTCCTTTGATGAAGTCCGCAGAGCCCACCTCACTGACAAAAGGCAAAGGAGGAAAAACCCAACACCCAACCCCAACCAACCAATTTTCCCCTGCAGCCGCTGGAACCGTCTCTGCCTGTCCCGCATCGGACTTGTCAGCCACAAACGAGCCTGCAGCTGACGTGGACTTTTTACCCCCTCCATAAATCTTCGTCCGCGAAGCCAAGCCAAAGAAAATTCTATTCCTAAGAGTTGAGAACAGATTTATACTTCACAGCTCTACCACTACCATATCCTTGAAGCAGTCTGCTAGTTTTCCAGTAATCTATTGGGGTTTACAGTGTCTATTTGCTCATAAGTGATGCGACTTCCAGAGGCAAATAACAGAGGCAGAGCCAGTAACACACACAATTTAATGAACTGTGGTGAATCACAGCCATTTTCAATGTCTGATACAAGAATGTATCAATTGTCATGTACGTGGCACATTAATTCATTTTTTTTGAATATTTTATTTATGATTTTTCCAAACTTAAACAGTTATCAACATTATCAAAGTCAATATTAACAGTATCAGGAATGACTACAATTTACAATTATCAGTTCTACACAAAGTTTTCTGTGGAGTTCAAGCTATTTTCGTCCGCCTCCCTCCACCACCCACCCTCAACATTTAACACTTAACACAACCAACCACGGTTACACACGACATCCAAGACACTCAGAAAAAAGGTATAAGGCATACATCAGGGGTTTAGGGGTTTTTCATGACACAGTGGCCAGTGCTCAGGCTGTTTTCTTCTCATTCCTTTTCCTGGTTGGGATGGGAAGGACTCCCCCTCCACTAATTGAGGGATAGATGGGGAAGGTAGGGCAGTGAGGTCTGATGGGCCACACTGTAATCGTGCTCCTGTGGAATGGTGCACTAATTCTTACTCATGCTATGTACTACATTGCTTCTCCTTTATACAAAACAGTGGATCTACAATAATCCGTCAACTATTTATATGCATAAAATCATAGAATTAATTATTTATAGTGTTGATATTTATAAGATATTTATAAATGTAATAATTATTGTAATTACAATTATGAATTGGAATGTTACTTGATACCATGCAATCATAGCAACTTCTGTTTTGCTTGCATTTTAACTCTTTCCTCCCCCTCCAATCTTTGTGACCCAACTTTCAGAACTGACTTCATAAAAATGCCTTTATTTCCTCTTGCTGTCCATTCTCAATGAAGTCTTAGATTCAGTCAAAGAGTTGTCTAAACCATTCACGTTGTCCTTTTTGATCTATTTCCCTAATCCCATGAGCTTCTGATAGATCATTATTGTTCTGCTTGCCTTTGCAGATGCTTCTTAAATGTATTGATTAGATCTGGTTCCATGACATCATGTAGCCATGAATTTGAAATGTCAACCACTTCCTGTGTATGCTGAAAAAAAACTTCTCCAATCCCTTTAAAATTATTTCTTCTCATCTTAAATCTTTTCCACTTGTTCTTGACACACCTACCAAGGGGAAAATATTCTGATGGTCTCCCCAATTTATGCTTCTTATTTTATACACTATACCTCTATTTGGTATGTAAAATGTTTCCTTCACTCCAGGAGAAACGAATCCAATCTCTCCCCAGACTGAAGTCTTTCAGTTGAGGCCAACATTCCCTGCTGAATGTCCTTCACATTTTCTCCATTGCAATCACATGCCTCCTATCACTCCAAGTGAGGTCTGACCAAAGTTTGACAAACTTGTTAGGATTCTTTGAGGATATAATGGGTGCGGTGGATAGAGGGGAACAGGTTGATGTTGTCTATTTGGATTTCCAGAAAGCGTTTGATAAGGTGCTGCACAAGAGACTTATCAGTAAGTTACAGGAAAGTGGAGTCCGGGGAAGTATATTGGCCTGGATTGAAAATGGGTTGTCTGACAGGAGGCAGAGAGTCGGGATAAATGGGAGTTTTTCAGGTTGGCAGAGAGTGGTAAGTGGGGTGCCGCAGGGGTCGGTGTTAGGCCCACAACTATTAATCATTTACATTGATGACTTGGAGGAGGGGAGAAAATGTGGTGTGGCCAAGTTTGCGGATGACACCAAATGGAGTGGAAGAGCAAATTGTAATGAGGATGTGGAGAGTCTGCAGAGGGATGTAGTTAAGCTGGATGAGTGGGCAAAGGTCTGGCAGATGGAGTACAATGTTAGTAAGTGTGAGGTGATCCACTTTGGCAAGAAAAATAAAAGAGCTGAATATGATTTAAAGGGTGAAAAGCGACAGCATGCTGTTGTGCAGAGGGACTTGGGAGGGCTTGTGCATGAATCGCAAACAGTTAGGTTGCAGGTGCAGCAGGTTATTAAGAAGGCAAATGGAATGTTGGCCTTCATCGCCAGAGGAATTGATTTCAGGAGTAGGGAGGTAATGTTGCAACTGTATAAGGTACTGGTGAGACCGCACCTGGAGTACTGTGTCCAGTTCTGGTCTCCATATTTGAGGAAGGATATACTGGCTTTGGAGACGGTCCAGAGGAGGTTTACTAGGTTGATCCCTGGGATGAAGGGGTTGACTTATGATGAAAGATTAAATCGTCTAGGATTGTATTCGCTCGAGTTCAGAAGAATGAGAGGAGATCTTATAGAAACATATAGGATTAGGAAGGGTATGGATAGGATAGATGTAGGAAGGTTTTTTGAGTTGGCCGGGGAAACTAAAACGAGAGGACACAGTCTCAAGATTCGGGGGAGTAGATTTCGGATAGAGATGAGGAAAAATAGTTTTTCCCAGAGAGTAATGAATGTTTGGAATTCTCTAACCAGGGAAGTGGTTGAGGCTGCCTCATTAAACATATTTAAAATTCGGTTAGATAAATTTTTACATGATAGAGGAATTAGGGGATATGGGGAGAAGGCAGGTAGGTGGAGTTAGATCATAAATTAGATCAGCCATGATCGTATTGAATGGCGGAGCAGGCTCGATGGGTCATTTTTGGCCTACTCCTGTTCCTACTTCCTATGTTCCTATGTTTTGCAAAGATGAGATGTAAAATCTCAACTTCTCGATTCTCTTCTGAGACCTATGAAATGAAGCATGTTTCCACCACCCTATCGGTGTTGCCACTTACAGGGAACTATGGCCTTGAACTCCAAGGACCCCCTGCCCATCCTTGGTGCCATTGATTTACTGTACATGCCCTGCCCCTTTTTGACTTCGCAAAATGTCTAACCTCAAATCTATCAAAATTAAATTCTCTGGCTAACTTTCCCATTAATCTTTTAACCTGCTCTAGGCTGAGACAACCTCCATCGCTTTCCATGATGCCACCTTTTGTATCATCTGAAGATTAACTAAGTCTACCATCTATCTGTATTTACATCAAAGTAATTATTCTTTTGTAATGTACATTATTTCGCCAATGTGGGATCCCATCCGCGCATGCACTGCCATTACATCCATTGACTTGCAAGGAGCAGCACGTGGTTTTGGCGCGGGAGCAAAAGCCCGGAATCAGTGGGGAATCGCAGTAGAGCGATCCCAAAAAAGTGCTATATTAGTGGGCCTGCAGGAGCAGAGCCCGGAGTGCGATCCACAAAATGGAATCTAAGCCCTGAACGAGCCCTCTGGAGAAGGAGGGGAGTGGCAAAAATTCCAGGATTGCTGGTGCGAGGTTCCCGGGTCCAATGAGGGGAGACCCCGATGTAGCCCTCCGGAGGTGGAGCTACCGGAAAAGGTCTGCGACAACCGGCAGGAGGTTCCCGCGTCTTGAAGGGCTGGGGCAGAAGCAAGGTGGCAAGAGCCTGAGGGGGAAGGTCTCCAAGAAGAGCCCCCGAAGTGCTTCGTTAGTGCCAAATATCCAGCGGGCCTGCTGGGTGCAGTGTCCCATCTGAGGAGCAGCAAAGGGGTGGGATCAGGCAACAGTGGCCTACCTTCATTGAAGGTGGGGCCTGAGGCTGGCTTCATGGAAGCCGGGGCCTCAAAAAGCATACCGTTATGCCGCTGCATGAGGTGAGCTGCATGAGATGATTGGACTTCAGTATGTCGAGTGGCAGCAAGGGGGGAATACCCCACAGGTAGGAGGTAGGACCTGAGCCAAACTTAACATGTGTAGCGAAGCCGCCCACTTGACGGGTGAGAATAACCAGATAAAGCCTGAAGAAGGGCGTGGTCTCTGCACGATGGGCACCCGCTCGATTGGGGCCTGAGAGCAAGGCCTGCCAGAGAGCAAAGGCATCGACCAGCGATGAAATTGTAAGTCGTCTGGACAAATTGGAGGAACTGGTGACGGCCATGATGAGCAGGTTTCCTACGCCATCAGAGCAGGGGGAGGACATTAATGATTATACATGGGAAAATGATGAAGGGCTGGTAATGGAGGCTGAGACACCCAAATCCCCATACACTGCTCAGGCTAGTCAGGAGGAGAATATACTGGCTATTGCAATGATGTTTGCAGAACCAAAGGATATCGGCCAGCCACTGGAGGATGATATTGAGGGGTCTATAACATATATGGTGTCAAATGCTTTTCAGGAGATGGTACTAGAAGAATCCATCAAGAAGTACCCCTGCCCTGTTAACTGCCCTCTGTTGGAGGTGCCTAAGGTAAACCCCACAATATGGGACAATTTGAAGATCCCCCACAAGGGAAAAAGACATGAAATTGCAAAGACTACAGGGGTCACTGGTTAAAGGTATCAATGCATTCACACAAACGCTCTCACACGATTTATCGGAGACCTAACAAGACGCTCTAGGGCTGTTAACCCATGCAAATTATGAACTGAATGCTTTGAAGAAGGAGCTGGTCAAGCCCGACCTAAATGTAAGATACGCTCATTTGTGCAGACCATCTAAACCTGTAACAACATTTCTATTTGGTGACGATCTCAGCAAACAAAGTTGAATGAGCAGCAGAGGGCAGTGACTGGCATGGTCGGAGGTCCGAGAGCACAGGCAAGAGAACCTGTTATGTTTCACCCCTATCGCAGGTATGCAGGGGAATTTAAGCGGGTTATCTGAGGCGGTTTCCCACTCCGTGGCTACAGCCAGCAGGTCTTTTTTTAAGGCAATGCCCTCTGTGGAGACAGCGGCAGGAGAATTTTTCCACTCTAAGTGCTTTGCGGAGGTGGGCCCCGAATGCACCAGCCCGCAGACTAGCTGGGTTGAGGAAGTGAACGCAATGCATTTAAAGTTGAGTGCCCTTGATAAGTACGAGGGTTTAAAGGATAGTGTAATATTACCACTGATGCTTCTATTCGGCAGACAGTAAAGGGGTAGAAAATCAAATTTGACCCACATAAATCTCCTCTGATAAGGAGGAAGGATCTATATATGTATATGCGCAGACCAAAACTATGGAGGCTGTACATGCCAAGATAATGGCATTAAAAAGGAAAAACATTATTGAATGTTGTAACCATGAAAAACATGAGTTTGACGCACACATCTTCATGTGACCCAAAAGAAATGGCGGCACTAGAGTGATACTGAATCTATCAGTATATAACGAATATGTCTTGAACAGGCATTTTAAAATGGATAACATATTGTGTGTTGCCTATATTATACAAGGGCTATTGCTTGGCCTCGATAGATTTACAAGATGTATATTATTCAGTCGCGATTTGTCCACAGCACAGGACGTTCTTAAAATTTTCCTGGAAGGGAGAGCTATGGCATTATAAGGCTTTGCCAAATGGGCTGAGCTTGGCACCCAGGGCATTTACCAAGTTACTGAAGACTGTGTTTGCTAGGCTCAGGAAAGAGGGGCATATGGTAATGGATTACCTAGACCATACTCTTATTGTGGGCAGATCATTCGAGGAAACAAAAATGGCAGTAACAGCCATCTCAAGATTACCAAGTCATGTGGGGTTTCTTGTACATCCCCAGAATTCAGTGTTTGTGCCTACCAAGAGGTTAAAATTCCTTGGCTTCATTATTGATACAGAAGACATGGACTTGCCCTGCCAGAGGATAAAGCGACAGGGATCACGACTGCCTGCAGAGGGCTCATGACAGAGGGTCGTCCCTTCATAAGAAAGGAGGCCAGGTTGATTGGGAAACAGATGGCGGCTTTCCTGGCAGTACAATATGGCCTGCTGTCAAAAATGGTTGTAAGTGATTAAACTGGCACCATTCTGTGACAAGAAATGGAATGCAAAATATGTAGATAAAAGCTTGCGAGTCGACAGTACTGGCTAGTGGGCCCCTTATCAGGAGCCCCAAGGATGCAAGGATCTGGTTCAGGCTGGTACAGTGACCTAAGGTAGTTTATAGGTAGTATTGCGCTTGCTTAATAGAGACATGAATATTAACTTAGACGCCTCTAAGGAGGAAATGAACTAATTAACATAACATGCGATGTATGAAGAAGGAGGAACTGAGTGATACCTGGATTGATGGAAGGGAGAAGGAGAATGTTGTAGTGTATTGGGATTCTGATTGGAAGAAGGTAAATGAAGGTGGGGTGATATTGAGCCCGGCACTGTACAAAAGAGTAATGATTCTGATCCTCCAGTGTGTCTTCAGACCAAGGGCATGTGACTCTGCAGACTCGAAATAAAGCTGAACCTGTTCTCCAAGACTTTGTCTCCAGAGTAGTGATTGTGAACACTTTATATTTCACACCCGCTATATTGGAAAGGGACAAAATATCAGCTCTTAAGGCAGCAAGGGGACATTTTGACGGGCCCATGAGGCTAACAAGTGAGGCCAGATCCACCTGGCATGGTGGATCAACCATATCTCGCGGACTTATGTGAAGATTGAGCTCAGAAAGGTGGACCTGGAGATCAGGTCAGATATCAGTGGTGAAGGTTGGGGAGCCACAAATCTAAAAGTCTCTGCTGGAGGAAGATGGACAGATGGAGAGCTCAGGGAGGCCTCAAAATCGGGTATCAATTATTTGGAAATGCTGGCAGGCTTTTTAGCACTAAAGTCTTTCTGTGCAAGGGAAGCTGACATTCATGTATTGTTGAAGTTGGATAATACTTCAGCAGTGGCCTACCTCTATAATATGGGAGGTCTCAAATCTCCTTCCTGTAACAAGTTAGCCATCGAGACTTGGTGCTGGTGTATTCAGAGGAACATTTAGGTTACTGACGCCTACCTGCCAGGTCGGATCAACGTATAGGCGGACCTAATGTCCAGGAAATTCAATTATAGCACTGAGTGGACTCTGGGTAAGAAATATTTTAAATGGCTAGCAGTCACCTTTGGCATCCCAGAGATCGATTTGTTTGCATCCAGGCTTAATGCCCAAGTTCCAAGGTTCGTGTCCTGGCTGCTGGATCCCCAAGCGGAGGCCATTGACGCCTTTACTCTAGACTGGTCAAAATGTTACTTTTATGCATTTCCCCTGTTTGCCTTGGTGGAGAAGTGCCTGAATAAGATACAGGAAGACGGTGCCTCGGGATTGCTGGTAGTACCTAATTGGCCTTCCCAATGTTGGCTCCCCGTATTCCTTAGGCTTATGGTGGGGAGTCCATTGATATTCATGAAAAACAAAGGTCTGCTAATCTAACTGGTGTCAAAGATATCTCATCCATTGTCTCACTGAATAAGATACAGGAAGACGGTGCCTCGGGATTGCTGGTAGTACCTAATTGGCCTTCCCAATGTTGGCTCCCCGTATTCCTTAGGCTTATGGTGGGGAGTCCATTGATATTCATGAAAAACAAAGGTCTGCTAATCTAACTGGTGTCAAAGATATCTCATCCATTGTCTCACTGAATAAGATACAGGAAGACGGTGCCTCGGGATTGCTGGTAGTACCTAATTGGCCTTCCCAATGTTGGCTCCCCGTATTCCTTAGGCTTATGGTGGGGAGTCCATTGATATTCATGAAAAACAAAGGTCTGCTAATCTAACTGGTGTCAAAGATATCTCATCCATTGTCTCACTGAATAAGATACAGGAAGACGGTGCCTCGGGATTGCTGGTAGTACCTAATTGGCCTTCCCAATGTTGGCTCCCCGTATTCCTTAGGCTTATGGTAGGGAGTCTGTTGATATTCATGAAAAACAAAGGTCTGGTAATTTAACAGATGTCAAAGATATCTCATCCATTGTCTCACTTAGGCCTGATAGGTTGCAGGATCGGAGAGCAAGGATCAACGAAAAGACCCTGCACCCTAGAACTCTGGACATCCTGCGGGCATCTTGGAAACAAATCTACTCAGAAACAGTATGCCTCCTATGTGGGGAAATGGAAAAAGTACTGTGCACAATTCAGACTGAATGAACAGTCAGCCTCTCTTGGAGGCATACTGAGTTTTCTAACAGATATGTTCTATGTGCTGGGGGTGAATACAGCAAAGAGGGCGCTGGCTGCTTTCTTGTCATTGCAGGACTCTGACCATGAGATGACGAACCACCCCCTGATCAAAAGCTTTATGAAAGGAGTGTTCCACTTGCGTCCTCTGGTACCCCAATATAAGGATATTTGGGACATAAAGATTGTTTTGGACTACCTAAGGCTACTGTCACCAACTTCCAGTTTGGATTTACGTACCTTGTCCCATAAACTGATAATGCTGGTGGCCTTGACATCGGCCCAGAGGGTACAAACTTTGTCTCACATTCACGTGAACTATATCCGTTGGGAAGAGGACCATTTAAGCATTCAAGTTACAGGTATTTTTAAACATAACAGGTAAGGGAGAATTTGGACAGAATTTTCATTGTATGCATATGGGGAAGATGAAAGATTGTTTAAAAAGATACATTGTATACACAAAACATATTAGACTAAATAAGAAATACATCTTTATATGCTATAAGAAACCACATCAGCAGGCTACCCCCCAGACGTTGGCCAGATGGCTGCGGGAGGTCATTGGAGTGGCTGGAGTGGATATTTCGCAGTTTGGGTCCCATTCAAATAGAGTGGCAGCGACCTCGGCAGCCAATAGGGCCAAAGTCCTTCTATGGAATATCCTTGGCCAGGCAAGATGGAGCAATGAGAGAACCTTTAATAGGTTCTTCAATAAACCTTTAAACTCAAAGGGCCTGAGTTCCATGGCTTCCATCTTACATGTGGCGGATTGAACAAGACCATGAGAAGGGGACCCATTGAACTGATTATGGTCTGTCGGACCACCTGAAGAGGATAAGCCACTGAGCTACAAACCCTCACGTTGGTGTGCCAATGCACATTGTGAAAAATAATGAAGAGTTAAATGAGCACTTACCTGTACGAAGTTTGATGATTATTATTCAAGCGATGGGAGTTGGCGAGTCAATGTGCCCAGCTCTCCCCCTCCTCTCTCTTGTTTATGAACAACAATGTTTTGGTTGGAATAAACATGTTCAGTCACCGGTTTGTGTTATGGTTATTTAATTTAGTGCATTTAAGTTCAGTTGCTTCTCCCTTCTGGTCTTTAATGGAATGGCTGCGCATGCACGAATGGGATCTCTCTTTGACTCACCAACTCCCATTGCTCGAATAATCATCATCAAACTTCGCACAGGTAAGTGCTCATTTAACTCTTCATTAATGTTTATAACAAATAACATGGGTCCCAACACCAATCCCTGCAACGCACCACCAGTCACAGTCTTTCAATTCTGTGATCCCTTCCACCATTATGCAGCTTCACCACATCCATTATCAATTTCACAAGATGTTTTCTTAATCTCTCCAACTCATCTGTTTACTGTTGTCCTGCTTCCTCCCAAAATGGTTGTTATTTTAACTGCTTATCTCTCTTTCATGTGCAAACTTCAAGTTTCTTATCAGGGGGCCACTGTCAAATTCCACCCACAATCATAATCGTGCATCTCCTCCAGCCTGTGGTGCTTTAATTGATACTTCTACATCAGTAAGATCAAGCGTAGATTTGGTGACTGTTTTGCAGTGCACTTGGGCTCTGTCTGCAATGGCAAGTTTGAGCTTCAGGTTGCAGGTGAATTTCATTCCCTCTCCATTCTTACACTATCCTCTGCCTTCCACTGCCGCGGAAGGGAAAAACGCAAATGAAAAGAGCATTGCATCACGTGGAAGAGTCCATAAATTGAAGTGCTAAACTGTATTCACTGTGGAGGAGGAAGATTTTAACAATATCCTGATATACTTGAACATTACAAAAGAAGAGGTGTGGCAGTCTTGAAGCACATAAAGGGGATAAATCTCTAGGGTCTGTCTAGGTATGTCTTGGGACATTGTCGGAAATGAGAGGAGATTGCTGGTGCCCAAGCAGAGAATTTTACACCTTCTTTCCATGGAAAGGACTAATGCACCTTTACTTTACATGGGCTACAGGACGAGTCAGGTATCCTTAGGCTGGTGAGCCTAACATCAGTGGTGGAAAAGGTATTGGACTGGATTCTGAGAGACAGTTGGAAAGGCAAGAACTGATGAGGAAACAGTCAGCGTGGCTTTGTGTGGATGAAATTATGCCTCAGAAATCTGATTTTTTTTTTTAAAAGGATAAATGAGGGAAGAGTGGTAGGCGCAGTCTACCTGGACGTTTGCAAAGCATTTTATAAGACCCTGCATTGTAGTCTGGTGTGGAAGGTCAGAACATGCAAGATCCAGGGTGAGTTAACCAATTGGCTAAAAATTGTCTTGGAGGTTGGAGGGAGCTTGCATTTTGCCCTCTACTTTTAGACCTTCCTAACCTGGGAAAATGACTGCAACCATCTACTTGATGCAAGCCTCTCTTAATTTTATTCACCTCTACAAGGTTACTCCTCAGCTTTCCTCATTCCAGAGAAAACAATCCCAGACTTTCCAATCAATGCTTAAAACACAAGGTCTCCAGTCCAGGCAATATTCCTGTCTATGTTTTCTGCACTCTCCAGCTTATTCCTGTCTTTTCTACAGCATTATAGGCAGAACTGCACACAACACTCCAAGTGTGCTCTAACCAATGCTTTTGAACAGCTGTTACTTGCTGCCCCAACTCTTGTAGGAGAAGTGTTTTCACACACAGGGTGGTGGATAGATGGAATCCCTATCATAAAAGGTGATAGAGGTGGGTAAAATTACAACGCTTAAACCCCATTTGGACATGTGCATGGATAGGAAAGGTTCAGAGGGGTATGGCTAAATGCAGGCAAATGGGATTAGCTTAGATAAGCATTTCATTTAATGAGTTGTACTGAAAGGCCTGTATCCATGCCGTATAGCTCGATGAATTTCTGACTCATGTTCCACTTGAGTGGCTTAAACCCAATGTTCGAATATTGAATTTTCCACATCCCTGTCTCCTTTCCCACTTCCACCAGAGCCCCTATGTTCTCTGTTCCTTTCCATTCCTGTCCTAGAATGTAAATTTATCCTCCCCCACTGGGTTCAATCTACCCAACACCCACACACCTATCCATCGAGGCTTCTTCTTTCTTGACCACCCCTTTCTATCCCCTCCCCTATCTGTTTCAGTCCCTTAACTGGTAAAACTTGACACCTTCCAGCCTCTGTCTCTACCTTCCCCCTCTTTTTCCACCTAGCCACATCTGGCCATTGTTTTTATTTTTGTTATGTTTCTACCTATCACCTACATGCCCCTGTCTCACTTCTCCCTCCCGCTTCTTTATATTGGCTATTTTTTCACTGTCCTTGCAGTCCTGATGCAGGGTCTTGACCTGAAACATCAGCCATCCTTTTACCTCCACAGATTCTAGGTTCCCCCAGCAGTTTCCTTTTTGTGCTAGTTACTCCAGCATTTACATTTTTTGTGTATCTCCATTGCTGCTGGCAAGACTTCTTTGTGATTGCATCAACATAGAGGCTCCAGGACAGATCCTCGAAGATGTTGACACCCAGGAATTTAAAGTTCTTCACCCTCTCCACTACTGAGCCCTCGCGAACACAGCAATAATACACAAAGAGCTACACATTGGGTGCAAGTAAATAACTGCTGAACAATCTCAACTCCCAATTGTTAAATGAGGGTTGAGAGAGAGAGAGAGAGAGAGAGAGAGAGATTGGCAGGTGAGGTCACTTCTGATCTCTTCCCTGCTGGAGAGGTCATGTGACACTCTCATTACAAGGGTGAAATAATTAACCTATTAACAGTCAAGGCCAAATACCAGAGACAGACAGGACATGTAATGTAAATGTAATCAACTCTATTCTTAAAGCAGAATCTCTACAATAATGCATCAAAACCAAAAACAAATGTCCAGTTCCTGAAGATACACATGCATCTCGACCTTGCGCTATGTAAGCATGTGCTGTATTGAAGTTGAGACACCAGTTATCAGGTGAGTTCACCAATGCGCTGTGGAGTTGTTCATCAATATTGTGCTGAGGAAAGTAGGCTTCAAGCCAATGTTCTGATTAAAGGTCATTGAAATATTGCTTACTTTTCGAGAATTTGTCCAATTTTCTTTTGAACAGGGAGGCAGTGCTAATTTTTTAGGTGCTGGAGTTCACCAAAAATGGCGTCAAGGAGGTACCAGAGCTACCCCATGAGGTTCCTGGAGAGGCCCCATGAGGTGACAGAGCTGCCCCCTGAGGTGCCAGAGCAGGGGTCCAGTGAGCTTCGGAATCATTGCACCCCTGTCGTTGAGTCTGGTTTCATTAACCTTAAGGGTAGCTTAATTCAGATCATAATAATTCAATGCAATGGACAGGAATATGCTTGATCAGACCTGCACCCTTCCCATTGATGCACTACCCTTCCCAACTTGGCAACTCCCAAGGTTCCCAGGGCCACAATGTGGTGGTGATAGGTGAAGAAGAGAAGAACGTGGTGACTGGGTCGCAGACTGCAGATCCTGGATAACTCTGGCCACCTTTGCTTGGGTCATGCCATTAAAGGCCATTGTTTTTCAGTTTCTATATGTCCCTGAACCTTGGGGACATTTAAAAAAAAATCTGAAATATAATTTAATGATTAAAATGTTAAAAATAAGTTTAAAATGTTAAACCATAATAAATTCAATTAAAATGCACTTACCTAATGCAAATTACTTAAAACATTTATATTTATAAAAATAAATCACCCAACTTTTCCATCCAGGTCAGTGTTCTCATTCAAATGAATGGAGAAATCAGATAGGATAGATATCCTACCCATTGACTCAATTCATTCAGGAACCACAGCCATCTCAGTGATGAACCCAGAGGTCAGAAGGACTGAGTCTTTATATTTTCTATTATTTTCCTTCTAAATAAGAGACAAGACAGCCCATTATATCTTTTCCAGCTCTCTGAGCATTCTTACCACTCATCCTCTCACTACTGTCCCTGAAAACTTCTATTTCACATTCCACCTCGAATCTCCCATCACCCCAGATAGTTTACGTTGACCAATTAGCCTACCAGCCAGACAGTTTTTGACATGTGGGAAGAAGCCAGAGCACTTAGTCGAAAGCAGTGTGATCACAGAGAGATGCCACACTTGACAATGAACCCAGGTCACTGTGAGGAATTTGCTGTGCCATTAGAACCAGTTGAGTTCCAATGTGTCCTGTACCTCCATGCTGAGGAAATGAGAAACATACAACTTCAAAATACTGCTGGCAGAAGACAAGAATACCTCAGACCTTATAATAATTCTTGTCTTTGTTTTATTTTGGCAATGATCTTGTGTCTGAGTCTTGTGCTGCTTAGCTGTCCCACCAGGTGAAACCTCTTTCTGTTTGTCTTCAAAACTATTGTGATTTCCTTTAATCTGAGGAGGATGAGAGGATACATGATAGAGGTATACAAGATATTAAGAGAAATAGATCGAATAGACAGCCAGCACCTCTTTCCCATGGCACCACTGCTCAATACAAAAGGGAGTGGCTTTAAGATAAAGGGTGGAAAGTTCAAAGGAGATATTAGAAGAAGGTGTTTTACCCAGAGAGTGGTTGGTGCATGGAATGCACTACCTGGTTCATTGGTGAATTTTAAGAGGCCATGTGAAGGAATTTAAAGTGGAGGGTTATGTGGAAGGCAGGGTCTAAGGGACTGCACAACATTGTGGGCCAAAGGGCCTGTATTGTACTGTTCTATGCTCTACATGTTCTTCTGCCTCAGTGTACTGTTCAGAATAAGTTTGTGTTCAAAACGAATCATGGCTGGTCATGTAATTAACAAAGAAAGGTCCTTATTTATGCACAGGGGAAATCACAAAAGAGCACACACTGACGCAGCCTAATCCAGAATAATACACAAATAACTACACATCAGGTGGAAATAAATGACTGCTAAACACTCTCAACACCTGATTGGGAACACAAGGGTTAAACACACAATAACCACCAAGCCGCTCTATCTCCAGTACTCACAGCACACTAATGAACTGAAAATTAATAGCAACTGATGGGTATATCAAATGAATCTTGTCTTCAACATTGCCCATAGTTCAGGGTCTAGGAAAGGCCTTCTGGTGCCACCTGTGGCCTGCAGCCTGGAGTTCAGTGATAGTCTCCAGACAGCAGCAAAAACGGAGAGAGAGAAAAACACCACATGTTGCATTTTCAATGCAGGGCCCATCCATGTGACCTGTGAGGACCAGCCTCACACTTGGGCAGATCTAATCATTGATTGGCACTTGGAGGACCAATCATGCATCAGCCTCACAGGTGGGCAAATGTTGATTGGCAGGTTAGGTCACTTCTGTCTCTTGCGTGTTAGAGAGGTCAGGTGATCCTCCCATTATCCTCAGAGAGGGGATCGATTACATTGCTGGTTTCATTCCTGAGACCAACCTTTCAAATTTTTCCTGGACTCTCTCAAGGCCTTCACATTCATTTTAATATGTACTCCCTAAAGCATGACTTAATGCATCTTCAGAGTCATAATCGTTGATGATATAGGCTCAAATGAATTTTTTGTTTGTGTTCTCTGTGCCCTATTTACAAAGGCTAGGATTCCCTATGATATTTTAGTCCTCTCATCAACTTGTCCTGAATATGTATCCTTAGGCCTGCATTTTCTTTAAGATGGTTCCATTTAGATTGCCTAATGCCTTCTCCTTCTTCCAAAATGCTTCATGTTGACTGTAATGACTTCTGATTTGCACATAAATTATTTTTATTTCTTGGTTAACTCCAAATTTGGCAATAGAAGCCTCTCGATGTTTTCCGGAGAAGTGTTCTGAGTCATTTTACTTGTTTCAATATGCAAATCTATTTTAATTATAGAAAAGAATGCTTATCAGAAACATGATCAAATTAAACTTTTTAATCTTTAGCAGTGTAACCATACTGTCAAGAAATCAAAGAAAATAATCTGCTGAATTGGAGAATATCTCATGGGGACAAAAAAGCTGCACTCCTGTCGATTTTACTTTCAGAGTTGCATTGAACAGAGATTACTGGATGATTTACTCAGCTCTGCCAATGAATGATGGTCTTGAACTCAGACTGTTAGTTTTTAAAAAATAAAGTCAAATAGGGATCAGGACAGTTGGCTATACAGAATATTGATGATAATAACAGCCCCTGCTGGATACTTTGGAGTTGTGAACTATGAGGAATTAGCATTTGGTGAAGAACCTCTTGCTCTTCATTAGGTTTTCACTTGCAATGAGCAGTTTTTATCTTTGCCAAGTTATTGCCCACAATTTGTACTTTCTTTGCATGACAGTGTGGGGCCTATAGTTGCTAATAATGTTGTGCTTCTCTTTTGCATCAATAAGCTGGAAGGTAACTTGTATGTCTTTGGGAATGGGAAGAAACTCGAACACCCAACGGAAATCCACTCATGGTCATAGGGAGAACATTCAAACTTCACACATGCTACTGGAAGTCAGGACTGAATCCAGGTTATGACTGAATCTAGGTCACTGCAACCGTGAGGCAATGGTTCTATCAGATGTTTCACATTGTCACTTTTATTGTGTTGTATTGCTATCCGAGGATGAAAATATGCTGTCAGCAAGGTTAACTTAGCTATCTCCATCCATAACTTCAGAAGGGATACCATGGCATCAAATCTACTGATTTAAAAAAAAACCTTACATTTTATCCAGCAATTTTCCACCTCTAAACCATTCAAACGGTAAAATAGAGGACATCATAATCAAAAGCAAAATCTGTGTAAACAAAGGCTGAAGTAAAAAGTGTTACCATGGCGAAGAAGATTTGGTTAATGACTCCTTTGTTTCTTCACTTCTGTGAGAATAATAGCAATTGCTACAAAATTGGTAAAGATGGTTTAATGGGTAATTGAAACAATTAGTGGGGATTGGATTCTGATCATAATTAATGGAATGGAATCTTCGAAAATTGTACTTTTTTTCTCCAAATTTTATGTTAGTTGGCCAATTGGTTATCTTTTTTTTTAAACAAATCTAGGGTAGTTTTTCTTCTTTGGCTTGGCTTCGCGGACGAAGATTTATGGAGGGGGGTAAAAGTCCACGTCAGCTGCAGGCTCGTTTGTGGCTGACAAGTCCGATGCGGGACAGGCAGACACGGTTGCAGCGGTTGCAGGGGAAAATTGGTGGGTTGGGGTTGGGTGTTGGGTTTTTCCTCCTTTGCCTTTTGTCAGTGAGGTGGGCTCTGCGGTCTTCTTCAAAGGAGGTTGCTGCCCGCCAAACTGTGAGGCGCCAAGATGCACGGTTTAAGGCGATATCAGCCCACTGGCAGTGGTCAATGTGGCAGGCACCAAGAGATTTCTTTAGGCAGTCCTTGTACCTTTTCTTTGGTGCACCTCTGTCACGGTGGCCAGTGGAGAGCTCGCCATACAACACGATCTTGGGAAGGCAATGGTCCTCCATTCTGGAGACGTGACCCACCCAGTGCAGCTGGATCTTCAGCAGCGTGGACTCGATGCTGTCGACCTCTGCCATCTCGAGTACTCCAATGAATGTTGAGGATGGAGCGGAGACAACGCTGGTGGAAGCGTTCTAGGAGCCGTAGGTGATGCCGGTAGAGGACCCATGATTCGGAGCAGGACAGGAGTGTGGGTATGACAACGGCTCTGTATACGCTTATCTTTGTGAGGTTTTTCAGTTGGTTGTTTTTCCAGACTCTTTTGTGTAGTCTTCCAAAGGCGCTATTTGCCTTGGCGAGTCTGTTGTCTATCTCGTTGTCGATCCTTGCATCTGATGAAATGGTGCAGCCGAGATAGGTAAACTGGTTGACTGTTTTGAGTTTTGTGTGCCCGATGGAGATGTGGGGGGGCTGGTAGTCATGGTGGGGAGCTGGCTGATGGAGGACCTCAGTTTTCTTCAGGCTGACTTCCAGGCCAAACATTTTGGCAGTTTCTGCAAGACAGGACGTCAAGCGCTGAAGAGCTGGCTCTGAATGGGCAACTAAAGCGGCATCGTCTGCAAAGAGTAGTTCACGGACAAGTTTCTCTTGTGTCTTGGTGTGAGCTTGCAGGCGCCTCAGATTGAAGAGACTGCCATCCGTGCGGTACCGGATGTAAACAGCGTCTTCATTGTTGAGGTCTTTCATGGCTTGGTTCAGCATCATGCTGAAGAAGATTGAAAAGAGGGTTGGTGTGAGAACACAGCCTTGCTTCACGCCATTGTTAATGGAGAAGGGTTCAGAGAGCTCATTGCTGTATCTGACCCGACCTTGTTGGTTTTCGTGCAGTTGGATAATCATGTTGAGGAACTTTGGGGAGCATCCGATGCGCTCTAGTATTTGCCAAAGCCCTTTCCTGCTCACGGTGTCGAAGGCTTTGGTGAGGTCAACAAAGGTGAAGTAGAGTCCTTTGTTTTGTTCTCTGCACTTTTCTTGGAGCTGTCTGAGGGCAAAGACCATGTCAGTAGTTCCTCTGTTTGCGCGAAAGCCGCACTGTGATTCTGGGAGAATATTCTCGGCGACACTAGGTATTATTCTATTTAGGAGAATCCTAGCGAAGATTTTGCCTGCAATGGAGAGCAGCGTGATTCCCCTGTAGTTTGAGCAGTCTGATTTCTCGCCTTTGTTTTTGTACAGGGTGATGATGGTGGCATCACGAAGGTCCTGAGGCAGTTTTCCTTGGTCCCAACAAAGCTTGAAAAACTCATGCAGTTTGGCATGCAGAGTTTTGCCGCCAGCCTTCCAGACCTCTGGGGGGATTCCATCCATACCTGCTGCTTTGCCATTTTTCAGTTGTTCGATTGCCTTATATGTCTCATCCTGGGTGAGGACCTCATCCAGCTCTAGCCTTAGGGGCTGTTGAGGGAGCTGGAGCAGGGCGGAATCTTGGACTGAGCGGTTGGCACTGAAAAGAGATTGGAAGTGTTCTGACCATCGGTTGAGGATGGAGATCTTGTCGCTGAGGAGGACTTTGCCGTCTGAGCTGCGCAGCGGGCTTTGGACTTGGGGTGAGGGGCCGTACACAGCCTTTAGAGCCTCATAGAAACCCCTGAAGTCGCCAATGTCCGCACTGAGCTGGGTTCGTTTGGCGAGGCTAGTCCACCACTCATTTTGGATCTCCCGGAGTTTGCGCTGAAGATGGCTGCATGCGTGACGGAAGGCATGTTTCTTCTCTGGACAGGATGGCTTTGTAAGGTGAGCCTGTTGGGCAGCTCGCTTCTTTGCCAGCAGCTCCTGGATTTCTTGGCTGTTTTCGTCGAACCAGTCCTTGTTTTTCCTGGTACAGATATATCACTTGCAGCTTGAAATTTCTGTGGAAAATGACTCAACTTTTTAAAAATGAGATAATTGATTTCATTCTGTGTCATAACTCTAGATGGTTCCCTACTACCTGTGTTCAAAAGCCTTTATCAAAGTTTTTTGAATACGCCAAATAACTTTACCTGAGAACACATTATTTCTTATGTTCTTAAGATATGACTTCACTAAGTGCAGCCAACCCTTCAGATTCTCATCCCAGTGGAGAAGATGAAGGGTGGCCATTTGATGTCAACTGCACTGCAGAGAAAACTTCATGGAATCAATGAAAATATCATACAGAAAAGTCTATTTGGCCCTTTAAGTCTGTAGGTAGGATTCAGAGGGTCAAGGAGCATGTGTGGAGGCAAAGGTATGGTAGGTGCCAGATTGTTTTTCACCCTTGGTCGGGTTGAGCAGGGGTGGGGGGTGCTGACTGGGCTGAGAAGGGGTCGGGTGGGAGGGGTGGTTGCTGACCAGGCTGAGTGATGGGTGCAATACCTGACATGACGTGCATCGAACCACTTCCTCCCTCCACCTTACTAGACTAACGCATGTGCTTATAGCGCGTTCATCAGAACCATGTCATTCATGACGCAGAGGTGCTGGAGCTGTTGGAAACTTTAACAGTGCGCCTCTGAGGTCTGCACCCTGGGCAGCTGCCTGGTTGGACTAATGGTAGCGCTAGCCCTGGGCAAAGGGATGGTTGACGAATCGGGGTGAGACCCTAAATCAGTATTGAATAATTCAAGGTCCTTTTGTGGTGCCTTGACCTGAAAAGTTGACCATCTCACCACAGGCACAACTCGACCAACTGACATCTTCAAGCAGTTTATATTTTGCTCCATATTGCAGCATCTGCAGTCTCTTGTGTCTCGAAGTCTGCACAAATACTTTTGCAGAGAGATCCAGTTCATTGTCCCATGGGCTTTTTCCTCCACTCCCTTACAATTTTTATTTCTTCTTGAACACCATCAGAAACTGCACTCCTTGCAGAAAACAAAATGTGTGTTTACTCATGCCATCTATGGAGACAGTAGGAACATTTGGTTGTGCAGTCAAATCAAGCCCCAAGTATCTAGAGGGATTGCTCCAAGAAAACCAATAGTCACATTTGCATAATCAAATTTCAGGACTGCCTTTTCAACTCCATATATCACCGACCATCAATTGACTTCTGCTACTTAATGAACCATAACATCATTTAATGGCTAACAGTCCTCATAAGACTCCAAGATCAATGTCTTTACAGTTTGCACATTGATGCACCATCAACACTCACAAAGACTGAAGTTGTGAAACTGATTGGGTTTTATTAACTATAGACTGGAACAGCTGCCAACCTCATTGACTGATAATGGCAGAGTGAAATGGGGAGCATGCAAAGGGCTATGGGTAAGATAGGTCTAGGGAGGCATGTTCAGCCGGCAGGAGTCAATCATAGCACAACAGTGGTTTACCACACACAGATTGCATTTGGGTATTGTATCTGCCACAGTTGAATAACTAAGAGCATGTTTTTATTATCAGGAATGCATCTCACCAGTAGTAGACTGCAAGGCTTGCATTTCATACAGGCACAGGGTAGCCACAGAGTGGATCTCCTCCTCGGGTTGTAGTAATACTCCGACGTGTCTGGGTGGCATAGTTGGCGTAGCGGTTAGTGCAATGCTTTTACAGCACCAGCGATTGGGACTGGAGTTCAAATCCCACGTTTCTGTAAGGAGTTTGTACGTTCTCCCCGTGTCTGTGTCGGTTTTCCCCGAGGGCTCTGGTTTCCTCCCACCCTTCGAAACATACAGGTGGCATAGGTTAATTGGGTGTAAATTGGGAGGAATGAACTCGTGGGTCAAAATGACCTGTTACTGTGCAGTAAGTCTAAATAAATAAGTAGATAAATAAAGAGGGAAATAAATAAATAGACAAATAAACATAAATAAATAGGTAAATAAATAAATAAATAAATAGGAATATAAATAGATAGAATGAATAGAAACAAATAAATAAATATAAAGTAAATCCCAATTTCCAGTGTCGGTCGAAGTCAGCAAGAGCACCTACTGATGTTTTGACAGTTCTGCCTCTGCTTCCTTATGGAGTATTTTTCCACCTCTCATGAAGCCCCCATTCAAATGAATGCTCCCAGAAGAAAGGTAAATTATAATGTTTTAAATATAATTTTTAAAAATTAATATTAATGATTTTAATTTATCTTATTGCCTGGTTGTGCTTTTTGCTTTTTAAATGATGACTGGGTGAGGGGATCCTGTGACTAGCCAATAGAGCTATGCCTGCTCTCAGACAGCACTGTGGTGTATGAGACCTTGCCAAGGTACTGACAACCAGCCTCTTTGTTGAAGATTGTAAGTGGCTGGTGATTTCTGAGCAATGGTTGACCTGGTTCTCTATCTGTTGTGATTGGAGCATTCCCTCCTGGTCCTATTGTGGCAGGGTTGAAATGATGCCAAGGTCATGGTTCTCTCAGGACAAATTCGCCTTCTCACACCCTACTTCATTTCACAATCTCTTTAAATGTTTTTTTAAAATTCTTTAAATGTAGACACGCAGCACAGTAACAGGCCATTTCGGCCCATGAGCCCATGCTGCTCAATTTACACCCAATTAACCTACAACTTCCGGTATGTTTCAAACTGTGGGAGGAAACCAGAGCCTTGGGGAAAATCCATGCAGACACTTGGGAGAACGTAGAAACTCCTTACAGACAACGGGGGATTCAATCACTGGTCCCAATCGATGACACTCTAAAGATTTTTCACTAACCGCTACACTAACTGTACCACTCATTTCTGATTCAGAAACAGCGTATGATTGCTGTTTTTCCCTCTCCATTCATTGCAACCCTACCCTCGGGATCACTTACCATTAGGTAGTGAAATGAAAGGAAGAAAGCAGTGAAGGTGAAGTCAAACCCTCTCTCACTTTGGTACTTTCTCAATGACAGCTCAAGGGTCAGCGTTGCACATTCTTGAGAATAACTTAGCCATTTGCTGATGGTGAGATGTCCAGCATGAATATTGGGTCACTGGAAGGTATCACACATGCATGTTCTGCCTCATGGCATTCATATGAAAACTCTTTGGTGGAGGTTTACCAGATTAGGTTGATCTGTTTGTGCAATAATAGGTTGGTGCATTGAAAAGATCCTCAGAACACCCATTGTTAAGAAGCATGGAAAATTCTATCATCAATCTTACTCCAGTCTTTGCACAGAACTTTCTGTCCATCCCTTACAACATAGAAATGATACCAGCCTCCATTAGAACACATGTTCAGTGGTCAGGGCTTCAGCTTCCATTGTAGCAGGACCAAAAGCAGTGCTGTGCAGTGGGCTCTCTGACTGCCACTGTTATGTGATGCCTGCAAGGCGGTTAACCTGCAGCCAAGTGAATCATACCATCCATGTGAAACCATCCTTCACTTTACCTTCTTCTCCCTGTCAAGTGGGAGTGAACTGATCTTCCTCTTCCTCTTGCAATAAAGGATGTCACACTGTGAGATGTTACAAATATCTCCAGCTTAAGCTAGAAGAAACTCCAAACAAACAATTCATAGCCATGGTGTTGTGTGAGAAGGGAAAAGTTCAATGGGTTCAAAGATGAATGTATCTGGTCACAGGATGAACATAGGAAAGATTATAAAACACACATAAGGTTATTGCATCAGGGAAAACACACACGAGTACTCTCAATCACAAAACACTATAATTTGTCACATTGGGCTTAACACTACTGATACTAGTAACTGATTAAGCCTATGCAGTACAACCCAGTTACATTGGAATTAACACTACCAATACTAGCAATTGCTTACAGTCATACAAATACAGTACAACCAGTCACATTGGACTAAATAGTACTGATTTTAGCAACTGTGCACAGGCTTATAACAACCAAGGATTACAATTCACTACCTGGTAGTGTCCAAAGTGGGCACAGCTCCAATGCAATCTAACAGCCCTAATCCCTGTGTAATGCACCCTTTACCACCAACTCCTCCAGCATTGTCCACAGTTCATGACCTGGAGTGGAGCAGGGTTCATCTCAGGACCAAAGAGCAAACGAGCTACTGCACATAGTGAACCTTATAGTACAGTAAGATGGAGGGTCCAGCCCAAGTAATCACTCGATGATTAAAGGGGCCAATGGTCAGGTGTGCACTAATTGATGGGAGGAATGCAACCTTGATTGGGAGGTGACATTTCTTTCAACTAGGTTCCAGATGGAGATGTCACATGACTTACACTTGCCACAATCCACACTATACATGGTTATCCTATGAAATTGATGTTGTCGTGGCTGTGCAGCAGACAGCTTTCATTGAAGACATTTTATTGGAAGTACAGATGCATCACACTTTTCCTTCTTGCAGCAGAATTGCTCCTTGGCTCTGTTTATCCTGCAGTTTACATCCTCTGTTCATTCTCCCCATGCTGTCCTATACTCCAAGGAGAATGGTAATTGATACACCCATTGTTTGCGCAGAAGTTTGTAATCAGGACAATATCCTTCATCTGTAGATCTTTGCAATGTTCTAGTGCATATAAAGCTCATGGAGAATTGTAACTACAGCCAATAGAAACCACCAGTAATTAATCTGATATTGCTATTGATTCCTTTTATCAAAATTTGTCATGGGTCTTTCTTCTGTTGAACACATGATCAGTCATGTGAAATTAACGGAGATAATTAGTTGGAGGTTAAACAAGAATGTCTGCAGATGCATTGATTAAAGTTTAGTACACAAACATCTCAGCAGGCCGGGGAATTCATAGGAAGCAAAGAACTATAACCAACATTTAGGGCTTTCCCCTTCGTCAAGGTAGGAGCAATAAGTAGGCAGGCATCAGATTAAAAAGGTGGGGGAAGGAGGAAAGAAGGGGCAGGGAGAGAAGCATAGGCCAAAAGGCATAGGTGGATATGGGTGGGAGGGCAGAAGAGAAAAAAAGCCATAGTTGTAGGAAACCTAAAGTTGTGAAAGTAGGTGATTTTAACTTTTTAACTTTCCACATATTGACTGGCACTTCCATGCTGTAAAAGGGCTAGATGGCTTTGAATTTTCAAATGTGTCCAGGAAAGTTTTCTAAATCAATATATCAATGCACCAAGAAGAGAGAGTGCAATACTGGATCTCCTATTAGGGAATGAATCAGGACAGGTGGCAGAGGTATGTGTAAGGGTACACTTTGGGTCCAGTCATCATAATAACATTATTTTCAAGATAATTATGGATAGATCTGGTCCTGAGGTTGAGATCCTAAATTGGAGTAAGGACAATTTTGAGGAAATGAGAAAGGATCTCGACAGTGTGTTTTCTGGCAAGAATGTGTTTGGTAAGCAGAAGATCTTCAAAGATAAAATTTTGATAGTACAGAATTTGTATTTTCCTGTAAAATTAAAGGCAAAGTTAACAGGAATAAGGAACTCTGAAGATCTATCCTGTGGCCTCAGCGTTGATACAATCATGAAGAAGGCTTGCCAGGGGTTTCACTTAGTAAGGAGTTTGAGGAGATTTTAACCAAAGACTCTTCCAAATTCATACAGGTGTACTGTGAAAAGCATTCTGATGAGTTGCATCAATGTCTGGCAAGGAGCTGTCAATGCACAGCACAAGAAAAGACGACAGAGATTTGTAAACTCAGCCAGTTCCATCATGGGCATCAGTCTTCACTCCATTGAAGACATCTACAAGAGACAGTGTCTCAAGAAATCAGCCTCTATCCTCAAGGACCCCTACCACCCAGGCCATGCCCTCTTCACTCTGCTACTATCAGGAAAGAGGTACAGAAGCCTGAAGTCGAACATCCATCGGTACAAAAATTGTTTCTTCCCCTCTGCCATCAGATTTTTGAATGGACAATGAATCCTAGACACTCATTCATTTTTTTCCTTCATTTTGCTCAGATTTATTTAATTTTAAAATATAATTTATAGCAATTTTGCACCTTTAATGGTGCCACAAAACAACAAATTTTGTGACATGTTCATGACAACAAATTCCGATTCTGATTCTGAACCTTGGTTTTTGAGAGGTTTTGGAGATCTGGTTAAGAAGACAGAGGTATAGGCAACAAGGAGCAAATGAGATACTTGGAGGGGCCTAACAGAAATGAGAGAAGTTGATGTTAATGCTTTCTGGTTGGAGAGTGCCCAGTCAGAATATTTGGTGTTATTCCTCCAATTTTCAGGTGGCCTTGGTTTGGCAGTGCATGAGGCAATGGTCCTGTCGGTGTGGAAATGGGATGAGGTATTGAAATGGTCGGCTACTGGGAGATGCCTGTTATTGCAGTGATCAGAGTAAAGGTGCTGATCGAAATGATCTTCCATGTCCTTCTCTCTGATATTGAAGAGGGCATAATGGGAGCACTTGATCCAGTAGATGACCCCTGTTGATTCACAAATGAAGTGCTACTTCATTTGAAAGGACAGTTTAGGGCCCTGAAGATGTGTCTGGTGGTGGGAAGTGGTGGAAATGGCAGAGGATGATATGCTGGAGGAGAAGGCAGGTGGGGTTCTAGGTGATGACAAGGAGAATCCTATCCTTGTTCAATCTAGGGGTGGAGGGGGCTGGGGCAGATGTGCGGCAAATAGAGGAGATGTAGTAGGGACTGAATTGATGGTAATAGAGGGGAAGTGATTTTTTTTTGAGGAGGACATCTCCGATGTTCTGGAATGGAAGACCTTATCCTGGGAGCAGAAGCGACGGAGACTGAGGAATTGAGAGAAAGGAATGGAATCCTTGCAGGTCAGGGTTGATGTCAGAACAAGGCTAATTGGGAGCATTAGGATAACTGCAGGGGGGGGCACAATCACTCAGTGGGGAAGGGGGTGGTGGTGGTGGTGCCTACCTGCCATGAACCTCCCCCCATGCGCCGCCGTCACACTTCCCCTTCCCTCCGGCATAACAGACAAACATGCTGCTTATATCGTGTGCAGACAAGTGACACTAGTGACGTTATCACTATGGGTGGGGGGGGGGGAAGGGCACAATAACTCATTTTGGGGGAGCAATGCCCACGAATGCCCCATACTTGGTGTTGGCTGTGCCTCATTGCAGGTGACAGGGTGTACAGAGCTGTAGACGAGGTAACTGTAGGAGTTGGTGGGTTTGTAGAAGATGCCTGTTGAGAATTTATCTCTCAAGATGGAAACAGTGAGATAGAGAAAGGGGAGAACATTGCTGAGAAGATAGTTATCAGCAGAGTGGATTAAACTGAGGAGCTCAGAATTGGTGCATGAACTGGGTGTAAGAATGGAATCCAACTCTTCACTGCAGATATTATTTGCTGAATATGGTCATGAAATTTATTATGTCTTTTTTTAGATATTCTTTCTGATGATTAAGGGATTTTTTCGTTCTATCTCTTGACTGGGGTTTGTAAAGAAGGTCTCTGATTTTGAGGGTTTTTAAAAAAGACTTCAGTGCAGTGCCCTGGGTTTGGAATCCCATGGATTTCTGGCAAAATGCAGCTGTGCAAACCAACCGCTGCTAATTGGCACTGCTCCTGGATATTAAACTTCTCAACTTCAGTCTGCACCATTCACAAGGTGCAGACTGAAGCCGGAAATATTCCAAGTACATCCAGGTACTTGTCCAAATTCTTTTCAAATGGTAAAATCAAGCCAGCATTTACCAATTCAGCTGGAAGCTTGTTCCACACTCCCACCACTCTCAGTGTGAAGAAATTCCCCCTAAACCTTTCCTCTTTCACCCTTAACCCATGTCATCTGGTTTGTATTTCACCTACCCTCAGTGGAAAAAGCCTATTTACATTTACACTGTCTATCCCTGTCATAATTTTAAATACCTCTATCAAATCTCCCCTCATTCTTCTATGCTCCAGGGAATAACCTGTTTAATCTTTCCCTGTAACTCAATTCCTGAAGTTCGGGCAACCTCCTAATAATTCTTCTCTGCACTCTTTCCATCTTATTGATATCCTTTAGTTAGGTGACCAAAACTGCACACAATACTCCAAGTTTGGCCTCACCAATGTCTTATACAACTTTAACATAATATCTCAACTCCTGTACACAATACTTTGATTTATGAAGGTCAATATGCCAAAATCTCTCTTTACAACTCTATCCATCTGTAATGCCACTTTCAGGGAATTAAATATCTGTATTCCCAGATCCCTCTGTTTTGCCGCATTCCTCAGTGCTCTACCATTTACCATGTGCATCCTTTGTTAGTTTGTCCTTCCAAAATGCAACACTTCACACTTGTCTGCATTAAATTCCATCTGCCATTTTTCAGTTCATTTTACCAGCTTGTCCAGATCCCTCTGCAAGCTTTGAAAACCTTCTTCACTGTCCACACCACCACCAGTCGTAGCATCACTTGATCCAATTTACCACATTATCATCCAGATCATCGATATACAGTGAAACCCAGCTATAAAGTGATCGTTGGGGTCCATAAAACTTCATTGCGATAAAATGGGGTCATGCTAAATTGGGGTTTCACTGTATTTCCTTATTTAATTTACATACCTACATCATTTCTATTTCTCCTTTATTTGGAACATCCCAGTTATTCTGTATGCATTTTAAATCAATCCAGGAGCCTGACGCCATGGTCCTGCCGGGAACCCAACATCCCTGCTCCTGCTGGGAGCCCGACGCCTCTGCTTCTGCTGGAAGCCTGATAACGCCATTCTGCCATTAATTTACTTATCATTAACTCAGAGAGGCCAATGCCTGAGTCCAATGACTCTTTGCATTATATCCAAATTTGTGTTAATTGTGACGCATACAGTCAGAGTTCCAATGTAGATGACAAACAACAATAGTCCCAATACCAATCCATAAGTCACACCTCTAGTCACAGGCCTCCAATCTGAGAAGCAATCTTCCACCACTACTCTCTGGCTTCTCCCATTCAGCCACTGTCGAATCCATTTCACTACTTCACTATGAGTACCCAGCATCTGAACCTTCCTGACTAACCTCCCATGCGAGATCTTGTCAAAGGCCTTACTAAAGTCCATATAGACAACATCCATAGCCTTTCCTTTGTCAACTTTCCTCTAAAAACTCTATAAGATTGGTTAAACACAACCCACCACATATAAAGCCATGTTCATTATCCCTAATCTGCCCCTGGCTATCCAAATAATTGTATATCCGATCTCTTAGAATACCTTCCGTTAATTTACTTATCACTAACATCAGGCTCACCGGCTTGTAATTCCCAGGGTTACTTTTGGTTTC
Organism: Narcine bancroftii; assembly: GCF_036971445.1. Taxonomy (NCBI): domain Eukaryota; kingdom Metazoa; phylum Chordata; class Chondrichthyes; order Torpediniformes; family Narcinidae; genus Narcine; species Narcine bancroftii. The sequence continues at coordinate 78,780,835 of NC_091478.1, forward strand.
TTTTTTAAACAATGGAACAACGTGAGCTACCCTCCAATCCTCTGGCACCACATCTGTGGCTAATAACATTTTAAATATTTCTGCCAGAGCCCCTTCAATTTCTTCACTCATTTCTGAATATTTTGTCAGGTCATGGGGATTTATCTACCCTAATTTGCTTTAAGACAGCAACCACTTCCTCCTCTTTAATCTATATAGGTTCCATGACCTCACTACTTATTTTACTTACTTTCCACAACTCTGTGCCTGATTCCTGAGTGAATACTGATGACAAAAACATTCAAGATCTCCCTCATCACTTTTGGCTCCATGCAAGGCTGACCACTCTGATCTTCAATGGGACCAAATTTGTCACTTACTATCCTTTTGCTCTTAATATACCTCTAGTAACTCTTAGGATTTTCTTTCTCATTGTCTTCAAAGGAGCCTCGTGTCTTCTTTTCTCCTTCCTGATTTTTTCTTGTTTTTCTTGCATTTTTTATATTCCTCAAGTACCTCATTTGCTCCATGTTGCCTATAACCTGTTATATGCCTCTCTCTTCTTCCGAACTAGATCCCCAATATCCCTCGAAAACCAAGGTACCCTATTCCTTCTAACCTTTCGTTTAATCCTGAGAGGAACATACAAACTCCGTACTTTCAAAATGTCACCTTTGAAGGTTCTCCTCACATATCCTTGCTGGAAAACAACCTGTCCCAATCTGCACATTCTAGATCCTTTCTCATTTCCTCAAAATTGGCCTTTCTTCAATTTAGAATCTCAATCTGAGGCCCAGACCTCTCCTTCTCCACAGTTAGCTTGAAACTAATGACATTATAAACATTGGACTCAAAATGGCCCCCTACACATATTTCTGTCAGCTGTCCTGTCTGATGCCCTAATAGGAAATCCAACATTGCACTCTCTCTAGTTGGTACTTTTATATATTGATTTAGAAAACTTTCCTGAATACATTTGACAAACTCCAAGCCATCCAGCCCTTTCACAGTATGGGAGTCCCAGTCAATATGTGGAAAGTTAAAATCTTCTGCTATCACAACTGCACCTGTCTGCTATCTCTCTACATATTTGCTCCTCCAATTCATGCTGACTATTGGGTGGTCATGAGTGTGGCCATGCCTTTTCCGTTCCTCAGCTCCACCCATAATAGCCTCAGTTGATGAGCCCTCTGGCCTATCCTGCCTGAGCGCAGCTGTGATATTTTCCCTGATGAGCAATGCCACTCTTTCCCCTTTCATCCTCCCTGTTCTACTGTATCTAAAGCAACAGAAGCCCCATTGAGCTGCCAGTCCTGCAACCAAGTTTCACTGTGGCCACAATGTCATAATTCCATGTGCGGATACATGCTCTAAGCTTATCTGCCTTTCCTACAATACACCTTGCATTGAAATAGATGCACCTTATTTTCCCATTCCTTTCCATTGATTGTTATTGCAAATTTGGAATTTAAGAATACAAAGGTTTGGTTAGTTCCATGGTGTTAGTAAAACCATATCTGGAATAATACATACAGTTTTGGTCCTCTTACCTAAAGAAGGATGTAGCACTACTGGATGAAGGGGCCAAAGGATTTCATCACATAATGGTAGTTTCTGGGATGAGAGGGTTACCCTTTCAGCAAAAGCCCAGTGTTGGTCTTCCATTGAGTTTTGAAGAATGAAGGATGAGCCTATTCAAACATCTATGATTCTAAGGGGGCTTGATAGGGTGGATATTGAGAAGTTTCTGGAAGAGTCACAAATAACAGGATGCAACATGCACAAAAGGTGCTGGTCATTTAAAACTCTGGTACATAAAAACTTCTTTTCTCAAAGATCAGTGAACATCTGAATTATCTGCTCCTAAGATGGTGGAGGAAAAATCATTAGATACATTTAAGGTGACAATAGCTAGCTATTTGAAAGATGGAGGAACTAATAGATATGGAGAATTAGCACAGAAGAGACCTGAGGCCAGCATAGATCAGCAATGATCTTATTGAATAGATGGGCAACCTTGTAAATGAGATCCAACTCCTGCTCCTAATACCTTATGTTCTTGTATTTTTTTCTAAATTATTCTTGCTCCATGCACATCCAGTAACACTTGAAGGCTGATTGATTTTCCCCACCCTTACAGGTAGAGAAATCCAGATCATAACTCCTCTCTAAGAAAAAAAACTTTACTTCACATCTTCCTCCTATCTTTTGCATCGGATTTATTGGAGGACCTGAGGAAAAATTAGCGAAGGTGCAATTACCTGCGTGCAACATTAAACTAAGTTCCCCTCAGGCAGCTGAAGAAGAGCAAGGGTTGGCTTGCTCGTACCCTATTTGTACTGATCTACAGTGGACGTAGTTATCATTTTATCATTCCTATTTTCGAAACTTAGCTACTGTCAAATTGATTCTTTAATGGAAAGTCCTTAATCTTATACATGTAATGACCAAGAAGGAGACAACATCAGGTTTGTGCCAATATCCAGGGGAGCGATTCCATTAATTCCAACTTCCTCTCTCCACCTCACTGTACCCCTGCAACTTGTTCTCTCATTTACTTTCTTTTGACATGTTTTCCTTTAAACTTCATTTGCTGTCACCAATTAATCTGTCAGCATGTCTTTGGGATGTAGGAGTAAACTGGAGCTAAATACAGATGGTCACAGAGAACATGCCAACTCCACACAGACAGCACCAGAAATCTGAATCTCTGGAGCCATGAAGTAGCAGGCCTATCTGCTGCAGTATTGTGCTCAATTCATTTGTAAACCCTGCTGGCCAATTCTGCATTTGTGACTAGTTGCTCCTGGTAGCTCTGTGTTGATGGGTCTGGAGCTGATCCGACTGGACAGGGACTGCAGATTTCCTTCATTAAATAAATAACATTGAGGAATCGAATGGGTTTTCACAGCAATCCAGTTGTTTCATGGTTTCTGTTACTGAAGCCTGATTTTTAAATTCTCTATGAATTCCCATGTGATTATATGAGCAGTAATTTTAAGGATATCTCAGAATTTTCCTGAAAATGCTGGTATTTCCGAAAGGAAAAACTGATTTTTTCTGAGCAATCCTGGCCACTTCCACATTGGATGTCTCAGGGAGTCTGGTGGTGGGGTGAATCTCCCTGCATTTACAAATGCGGAACTGTTAGACTTGGCACACATTCAACTCCATTCATTTCAATGGACAGGAGTGTGTAAGGAGGGGAGTGACACATTGAATTTATCAAGTTTTAATTAAGTTAATAATGCATTTCATTGTTTGAAATGGTTTCCACTGGTTTTGCATATATTAACTTATTTTCATATTTTAAACACCTCTTTAGTGACTTTTCAAATCTGTTAATGGAGTGATCACTTTCCAGTAGAGCTGGAATGCTTTTGTTCTTTTGACAGTCAGATTCTAACATGCTGGTTCAGCCTTATGGTTGGATTTGGCCAGCTGTCTGTGGGCAGAGATTGTTTCACAATCTGAACTTCTAAGTGCTCCAGGATCAAACCGATTACAATAGATTTGGCTTCATCAACCACGTTGGTGCAGGACAATTCAGCTCAGGTAAGTGGGGATGGTCATGTGGTGGGTGCAGGAATCTTTTTTAAAAGTCAGACCATTGCACAGGCTTGGAGAGGGACAGCATCTTCCAACACACCCGCTCCTACCTTCGTGTCAGCTCACTCATTGCCTTCCCTTGTACTGTTCCACAGTCTCACCATCTTGCCCACCACATCCTGCTTCTGTGGGTATTGACAGACATTTAGAAAGCATATTTATTGCTGAATGCAAGGCAGCAATATTTAGAACAGTCATTTCTCTTAAAGGAGTGGAAGTTCCAATGCTCATGGAGGAACTGATACTCTCAGTCAATAAATCCCATGATCTGGAATTCATCAGCCCAGGATCTTCTTAATTTTATGTTACTTTGGTATCATTTTTAATATCCCAGCTAAAGAAAATCTAGTAAATCAAACCTCTCCTAGTACTCACCTTCTCCTCCTGTGCCCCTCACTCCCAAGATACTCCCTACCCCTTTATGCACCCCTCACATTCCTGTCTCCTCCCTTCCCTTTCCCTCCCCTCCTGAGCACTTCCACACCAAATATTTTTATAATTATTATCTTTTTTATTTGCCTTGGCATATTGTGATAATTTAATATACGTTTTTGTCATTTGATGCATCTTACATGCCTGTTTGGCTGCAACAAGTCAGAATTTCGGCCTATCTGCCCATTGTACTTGAGTTTCATAAATAAACTCTCAGTGCTCATTAGTCTGGTGCCCACCACAGAATAGGATTCTTGATCCTATTAACTTTGCATTTGATTCTAATTGGAACATACAAACTCTGGACTCTCAAAATTGCACCTAGCAAGCACATCCTTGTCAGAAAAAAACCCTTTCCCAATACAAAATTATCAGATCCTTTCTCATTTCCTCAAAATTGTTTCAGATCTGGAGCTTGGGTTGCCAATACTTTGGACTGGACTCTATGCCAGCTGTGGCTGATGCGGAAGCACTAGAGGCACATCTATGGACACTCATTGACTCAGGAGGGACTCTCTTTTCTCTCTCTCTCTCTCTCTCTCTCTCTCTCTCGATTTTAAGTCTGTAAGAGGCACTTAGGCAATTCTTGCCGGTGGTGAATCTGTCAGCAATGCAGCAAGCAAAAAGAAATTTCATGTAATATGACACAGTTTTAATACTATGACAAGAAATTTAATCTTGAATCCAATTTAGAATCTCAACCAAAGGGCAAGAATGATCGTTTTCCATAATCTTGAAACTAATGGAATTATCTTCATTTAATCCAAAGTGATCCCCTATACAGACTTTCATCACCTTCTCTCTCTCTCACTCTCACTCTCATTCTATATAGATTTATGAAACTTTCCTGAACACATTTGACAACTCTGAACCGTCCACCATTTTTGCCTTATGGGAGCCCCAATCAATATGTGGAAAGTTAAAATCACCCACTTTGTGTCCTACAGCTGACTGCTATCTCTCCGCAGATTTGCTCCCCCAATTCCTGTTGAGTACTGGGTGGTCAATAAACAATCTCATCCCTTTCCCATTCCTCAATTCTAACCATGTAACCTCAGTAGATGAGTCCTCTAGTCTGTCCTGTCTGAGCACCACTGTGACATTTTCCTTGACTAGCAATACCAACATTCCCCTTTTCATCTCTCTCCCTCTATTGTGTCTGTAACAATGGAACCCCAGAACATTGACCTCCCAGTCCTGTCTCTCTTGCAACCAAGTTTTACTAATAACCACAATGCCATAATTCCATGCTCTAAGCTCATCTGCCTTTTGCACAATACACCTTGCATTAAAATGGATACATCTCAGAATATTATTTCCACAATGCACAACTTCGGTTGAATAGTGAACTAACATCAACCTCACCCTCAATGTCATCAAAACCAAGAGACTGATTGTAGACTTTTGGAAGGGAAAACTAGAGCTGTACAATTCAGTGATCATTGGGAGATCAGAGTTGGAAAGGGTGAGCAATTTATATTCCTGGGAGTCACCATCTTGGAGGATCTTTCCTGGACACAATATTCTAATGTCACCATGAAGAAAGCACATCAGTGTCTCTACTTTCTCAGGAGTTTGAAGAGATTCGATATGACATCAGAAACCTTGGCTAACTTTATACATGTGTGGTGGAAAGTGTGCTGACTGACTTCATCAAGGCCTGATATGGGGGCATCAATATCTCTGAGCAGAAAAGCCTACAAAAGGTAATGGATGCAGTGTAGTACATCAAAGGCAAGATTCTCTCCACCATTGAGAACATCTATAAGGAATGCAGCTGTCAGAAAGCAGCAGCAATCATCAGATTCCTCAACAACAAACTCAATTAGGAACTCATTTAAGGACTCTTAGTTTGCACATTATTTATGACTGATTTTTTTTTCTGTATTGCACAGTTTGTTTATTTTCTTAGTTTAAATTTCACTCTTTTGTATACATATCTTTCTTCTTGAGTACAGTTTACAGTTACCAATAAGTGGCAATTCTACCTGGCCCACAGGTACAAAGAATCTTAGGGTTGTATGCAGGCTTAATATCATATTATTCCATAAGCTCTCCTCTGACTGCTCTGGCACTCTGGTTGCCATCCTTTGCAAATTTAGTTTTAACCCCCAGAGCTGCACCAGCAAACCATCCCACAATGATATTAGCCCCCCTCTAGTTCACACTGACACACCAGTACAAGACTCACCTTCCACGGAAGATAGCCCAGAAAGCCCTTCCTCCTGCATCATCTCTTTTGCCATGTGTTAAGCTGCATGATCCTCCTATTACTGACCTCACTAGCACATAGCACAGTTAGCAATCCTGAGATCAGAACTCTAAGGGTCCTTCCTTTAACTTAACACCTAACTCCCTGAACTTGTTTTGCAGGACCTTGTCACCTTTCCTAACTATGTCATTGATCCCAATGTGGACCACAGCAACAAGCTGCTCACCCTTCTTCTTGAGATTGGCATGGACCCGAGCTGAGAAATCCCAGACCCTGGCACCTGGGAGGCAAAATACCACTCAGAGTTTAAATCTCATCCGTAGAAGTTCTTATCTGTTCCCCTAATTATTGAATCCCCTAGCATGATAGCTTGCCTCTTCTCCCTTTCCTTCTGAACCACAGGACCAGACTCTGTGCCAGAGACCTGACTGCTGTGGCCTAACCCTGGTAGGTCATCCCCTTCTCTCTTTCCTCTTCCACCCTCCATTTCTCTCTTTCTTCTTCCACCCTCACTTTCTCCAATTCCATTTGCAACTCAAAAGATCTATTCTCTGGAAAAGTTTCACAACAAATTTTCCCTCATTTATATAATATTTCACTATAATCCTCTGTATTTGTATTTTCCTCATCCAATGCTTAACTTAGTTTTAATGCCTTAGAAATAACTAACAGTTCCTCTTTTCTCTTGCTCTTCAGGTGATGGTTGTGACAAAAATGTTTCACTCTCCATTGCTGCTGTTTTTCCACACACAAGCTTTAAATTAGTTTGAAAAAAAAAACCTAATTAACTAATAAATCACAAAAACTCCAATTTTCAGTCTGAAAGGATGAGCCCCCATAAAATATTATGAGTCCAGAGGACCCCAAAACCCAGCAGCAATAGATATTCACCACGACAAAGTGTAACTTAAACAAAAGTTCCTTTTAATTATCTTTGAACATGAAAATAGAATCAAACTTTATCTTATCTCTATTGACTCACTTAACCCCCTTCTAATTCTAAGCGCATGTGTGTGTAAGTTTAGCAAAGTTCTTTGGATCAAAGTCCAATCTCACTGGTTGAAGGCAATTCTTGAACTGTGCACAGAAGTTAACATTAATAAAGCTTACCAGGCTTTGGTGCTTAACAGATAAATGGTTACCACTCAGAAGGGTTCTTGTTGGTTCTCAGAGAGAGATTTTCTTGTTTCAGGTCATCCACAACTTGTCCCCTTCAGGGTTCTCCAGATGATAACCTCTTTCTTTCAGGTCACCACAGAGTCACTTTCTGTTTCTGCTATTCCAAGGGAAACACTGGACAGTCAGTCCTCTCCTTTGATCAGGCCGTCTTCTAAAGCTTGCCGGCTTGTCCCTCTGGAACTGATGTCTGTGTCTCTCTCCCCCTCTCTCTCTCTCTCTCTCTCTCTCTCTGTCTCTCTCTCACACACACACTCCCTCCTCTCTGAGAGCAGAGACTGTTTTTTTTTCTCTGCTCTCTCCCTGCAAAGATCACATGACCTTCCAGACAGTAAATGCTCTTTTCCAGACAAAGCTGCTACTGCCTGTTGTTACATTTATTACCCTTTTGCAAATAACAGTCCATCATGAGTCTGAGCTCTCCTGCAAAAATTCTGTTTTAAAGTGTTAGCATGTGACCTGCTCCAACAAACATTTTCCAATCTATCTCCCAAACATCTCTATATACTCTGTCACATACTAGACCATAGAACATTACAGCACAGTTCAGGCCCTTCAACCCTCGATGTTGTGCTGACCCATATATTCCTTTAAAAAAGTACTAAACCCATAACCTTCCATTTTTCTTTCATCTGTGTGCCTGTCTAGGAGTCTTTTAAATGCCCCTAATGTGGCCAAAGAAGATTCTGGTGTTAGTGGATCCTTTCCCATCTTTGGTATTTCTCTTTGGTAGTGCTGAACTACTGCTCCAGCTTTCTCTTCTCTCACTTTCCACAGCATGGCATGAACAACAGAGTTTTGGATAACATAGGTTTGCAGATAGTGGAAGATGGAAGATTGTCCAGATGCGTACTGATGTAATCATGTTCGAACAAAGTTGAAGGAAATTTATGGCAGTATCAGCTCATGCCAGATGATTTTACTGAAGTATAAGCACCTGGGTTTACCAGTGATGTAGATACCTAGATAATTGGAAAATCAATCACATCCAAATTCTTCTAGTTGGACATTCTCCTGATAAAGGAAGACAAAGCTATTCCTTTATCATTGATAGGCCAATGTCCTGGAAATCCCTCTCCAGCAACATTGTGGGAGTGCGTTTATCAGATGAGGAGCAGTGGTTCAGAAAGGTTACTCATTACCGCCTTCTGGAAGTGCAAGGTGGAATGGTCAATAAATGCTGGCCTTTCCAGCAATTCAACAGCTATTTAAATGAATTAAAAACAAACAGTGCTGGACCAATGTGTTTCAAATTAGGTTTAGGGTTGCATCGTAAGATCTTAATTTAAATGTGCAAGTATCTGCGCTTTCCTTTCACCAGAGGAATCTTGGATCGGTATGTGAATATAGAATATAGTAGAATTTTGTAACCTTGAAGAAAAAAGCTTGACTGATGGTGTACCAAAGAAAAGAAAGTCTGATAACCTTGGTTTGAAGATTGTGGAGGAAAAGATAAGTAACTGATAAAGAATGCTTGGAAAAAGTAGAAGTACAAATTTTTAAAACTTAAATTTAGACATAATGTACAGTAACAGGCCTTTTTGGCCCATGAACCCTTGCCGTCCAATTATATCCAATTGGGTGGGAGGAAACTGAACCCCCGGAGGAAACCAACAGACATGGGGAGAATGTACAAACTCCTCAGAGCGGATTTGAAGCACAGTCCCAATCGCTGCTGCTGTAACAGCGTTGCACTGAATGCTATGCTAACTGTATTGACAAAGAATAAAGGAGCTTGACATGTTTCTCTGGCCATTGTCTAATTTTCAACAAGAATTTCAGTATAAGTTTACAGAAGAAACAGATTTTTGAGGATGGCAGTCAGAGACATCAGGAAGATTTACAATGCAAAAAAATAAAATATGAACATTACAAACGTATAAGGTGGAGAAGAACATAATGAAAATAAAGCAAAAGTATTATGAACTAGGAGAAAAAAACACACAAAATATTAGCCTGGCAACTTAAAACAGAACAAGCTAAAAGAACTGTATTGGCATCAAGGAAAAAGGACAAACAAATTACATATAATCCAACGGAGATTAATGAGAACTTTCAGGAATTTTATGAACAATTATACCAAACTGATAATGAGGGGAAAGATGATAAAATAGAAGAGTTTTTAGCTAAAATTGAACTGTCGAAATTGCAAGCAGAGGAACAAAACAAACAGATAAAACCATTTGAAATAGAGGAAGTACAGGATATATTAAAAAAGCTGCTGAACAATAAAACGCCTGGAGAGGATGGATTCCCAATAGAATTCTATAAAACATTTAGAGAGTTATTAATTCCTCCTCTCCTGGAAGTAATGAACCAGATAGAAGAAACACAAAACTTGCTAGGTTCATGTAAGACAGCAATAATTACAGAAATACCAAAAATGGGAAAGGATCCACTAACACCAGCATCATATAGACCAATATCTCTACTTAATTCAGATTATAAGATAATAGCAAAATTATTAGCAAACAGATTGGCCGACTGTGTACCAAAAATAGTAAAACAAGATCAAACTGGATTTATTAAGAAAATATGAACAGTGGATAATGCCTGTAAATTTATTAATCTAATTCATGCAGTTCAAGGAAATAAGAAGCCAACAGTGGCTGTTGCTTTAGATGCAGAAAAAATTGTTGACAGGGTAGAATGGATTTATTTATTCAAAGCATTACAGAGGTTCAATCTACCAGAAAAATATATTAATTGGATTAAAGCATTATATAATGGACGGACCATTGGCGAAAGTAACAATAAATGGATATGTATCAAACCAATTTAAATGAAGTAGGTCAACTAGGCAGGGATGTCCATTATCTCCCTCTATTTAGCAATAGAACCATTGGCAGAACTGATAAGAACAGAAAATAAAATAAAAGGGTTAAAAATAAAGGAGTATAAAATCAGTTTATTTGCAGATGACATCATAGTATACTTAACAGAACCAGAAATATCAATAAAAGAACTACATAAGAAATTGAAGGAATATGGAAAAATATCGGGGTACAAGATCAACGCAAATAAAAGTGAAGTGATGCCAATGAGTAACGTAGATTGTACAGAATTTTAAAAAGAATCACCATTTAAATGGCAAACACAAGCAATCTGATACCTAGGTATTAGATTAAATTAGATAATAACTTAAGCCACTTGTACAAACTAAATGATCAGCCACTAATAAAGAAATTGCAGGAAGACTTAGAACATTGGAAAGAATTACTGCTAATGTTGATAGGGAGGGTAAATTGCATTAAAATGAATGTCTTCCCAAGGATACAATACTTATTTCAATCGTTACCATTTCCCTTAACAGAGAAATTTTTTAATGAACTAAAGAGAATAATAAGAAATTTTTTTATGGAAAGGGGGGAAACTGAGGTTAGTATTAGATAAATTAACACAGAGGTACAACCAAGGTGGTTTGCAGTTACCAAACTTTAAAAATTATTATAGAGCAGCACAATTAAGGTATTTATCATATTTTTACCAGACAAGGGAAAAACCAGATTGGACTAAGATAGAGCTGGATAAAATAGGGGAGAAGGTACCGGAACATATACCTTATAAGTAGGATGAAAAGCTGGTACGATATAAAAGCTCAACAGTATTGCATCATTTACTCAATATATGGAAGAAGATTCACTTAGAAAGGAAAAAAAACCAAATTACCAAATACCAAAATTATTATTGACGCAAAATCAGCTATTCCCTTTTACAATAGATAACCTTTCCTTTAAAAGGAATTAAAAGAATAGAAAATTGTTTTTTGGGAAATAATTTATTAACATTTGAACAAATAAAGTACAAATATGGAATAACTCATGGTACAATGTTTGCATACCATCAACTGAAAGCCTACTTAAAGGATAAATTGGGAAACAGACTGAGATTACCAGAAGGAAGCAGCTTTGAATATGTGATTACAGACACAAAGATAATTAAAAGATTTATAATGAACATGTACATCAAGCTGCAAGAAAGGAAAATGATGAAATAAGCTATAAACCCAAACAAAAGTGGAAAAAAAGATTTAAAGATAAAGATAAAAAATGAAACATGGGAAAAGTTATGTTCTAGAACTATTAAGAATATTATAAACACAAGGTTATGCATGATACAGTATAATTGGTTACACAAGTTTTATATCATGCACCAAAAGTTAAATAAATGGGATCCAACAGTATCAGATAGATGTTTTTGCTGTAAGAAGGAAATGGGAACAACAGTACATGCAATTTGGGCATGTGAGAAAGTGAGAAAGTTTTGGGAAGAACTAAATCAGGTATTAAATAAAATCACAAAAAACAACATACCAAAAAATCCAAAGATCTTTCTTCTAAGTAATATAAGAAGTAAAGAATTAGGCCTCAAACTGGATGAAGCACAAAATAGATTTATTATGATAGCATTAGCTGTAACAATGGTGCAGCCGAGATAGGTAAACTGGTTGACCGTTTTGAGTTTTGTGTGCCAGATAGAGATGTGGGGGGGCTGGTAGTCATGGTGGGGAGCTGGAAAAACAACCAACTGAGAAACCTCACAAAGATAAGCGTATACAGAGCCGTTGTCATACCCACACTCCTGTTCGGCTCCGAATCATGGGTCCTCTACCGGCACCACCTACGGCTCCTAGAACGCTTCCACCAGCGTTGTCTCCGCTCCATCCTCAACATCCATTGGAGCGCTTACATCCCTAACGTCGAAGTACTCGAGATGGCAGAGGTCGACAGCATCGAGTCCACGCTGCTGAAGATCCAGCTGCGCTGGATGGGTCACGTCTCCAGAATGGAGGACCATCGCCTTCCCAAGATTGTGTTATATGGCGAGCTCTCCACTGGCCACCGTGACAGAGGTGCACCAAAGAAAAGGTACATGGACTGCCTAAAGAAATCTCTTGGTGCCTGCCACATTGACCACCGCCAGTGGGCTGATAACGCCTCAAACCGTGCATCTTGGCGCCTCACAGTTTGGCGGGCAGCAACCTCCTTTGAAGAAGACCGCAGAGCCCACCTCACTGACAAAAGGCAAAGGAGGAAAAACCCAACACCCAACCCCAATCAACCAATTTTCCCCTGCAACCGCTGCAATCGTGTCTGCCTGTCCCGCATCGGACTTGTCAGCCACAAACGAGCCTGCAGCTGACGTGGACTTTTTACCCCCTCCATAAATCTTCGTCCGCGAAGCCAAGCCAAAGAAAGAGCTGTAACAAAAAAATGTATAATGTCAACTTGGAAATCAGAAGAAAGCCTGAGAATACAGCAATGATACATGGAAATGAATAAATGTATTCCATTCTAAAAAATAACATATAATTTAAAAAATAAAGTCACATTATTTGAATAAATTTGGGAACAGTACATGGAACATAAGAGAGAGGGCTTGCCTCGGACCTCCACCCCCTAAAATGATAAGAAGACAAAATTACTTGATCCAGTGTGTAAAAATAGATGACACATTTTTCTTGTTTATTTTCATTGTGTGATGACATCGTTTAATGGGTTTATTGTATTGTATATGTTGAACGTTTATTGGTTTTGGAGGGGAGTGGGAAGGGGGGGAAGGTAGGGGGAAAAATGGGAGAAAATGCCACTGTGTATATTTAAGAGGGAAATATTTGTATGTATTTTGGTTGATACGGTTCAGAGAGTGAAAAATTTAAAAAAATATATAGAAAAAGGAAGATTTACAATGGCTAAACCCAAACCTCCTAATCACACCAGAAAGAAGAAAGAGAAAGTTGGTCATTCAGGGGGTTTAAAATAGATCCTGATCAGCATTATTAGTGTGTCTGTTCTCTGCTTGATTGCCACTGAGCTTGGTAACACTTAACATAATTAGCGCTGCCGTAGTGTGTCATGTCTATTTTATTCATATTGCTGGTGTATGTAACCTTTTCCTATTTGACGGTTCTGGAGTGCATGCTTTGAACTTGATCAGTACTGCCATTATGTGTCTTCTCCTCCTGATTAACACTGCCTGTGTGTGTAATCTCTGCCTGATTAATATGGTTAGTGTCTGGAATTGCTACCTGATTTTCACCATCAATGGTTTTATGAAAGCAAAATCATGTTTGACAATTTACCCTAATATTTCTAATCCTATTGTGGAGATACAGCATAGTACAGGCCCTTCTGGCCAATGAGTCCATGCCACTTAACTACACCCATTTAATCCATTAACATAAAGCTGTACATCTTCAGAACATGGGAGGAAGCTGGAGCATCCAGAGGAAACCCATTCAGTCATGGGGAGACCATACAAACTCCATTCAGATAGCAGAGGGTTGCTGATGCCATAACTGTGCCACTTGAAGATAGATGAGAATAACCAATTGATACGGTGTATTTGGATTTTCAGAAGGTCTTTGTTAAGGTCCCACATGCATGATTAATGTGCAAAATTAAAACACGTGGGATTAGGGTTGATGGATTGAAAATTGGTTGACAACTAGAAATCAGAATAGGAATAACTTTGCAGGGAGTGACTGGACGAGTATCTCAGGGATCAGTGCTTAGGTCTCAGTTTGTGGTTTGGATGAGGGAACTCAGTGTAATGTCGCTGACAACAGTGTTGTAAGAAGACTTGCAGTCTCATTTTGAGTGATGAATGTTGGAGTCATTGAAGCTTCCTTAAATACTTTTCAAAAGTAGTGTTGCAGATGGAACATGAACTCTTTAGCTGATTGAGTCATAGAGCCATGAAACATAGAACAAACCCTTCAACCTTGCTACGAGTGAAGGAGGCTGAGGGGTAATCATGTGGAGGTTTATTTAATCATGAGGGACATGAACAAAGTGAATGCTCAGAGTCTTTATCCCAGAGTAAATTACTTTAGAACAGTAGTTTTCAAACATTTTCTTTCTACTCACTACCACCTTAAGTAATCCCAATGCCATAGGTTCTCTGATTAGAAAGGGTATGTGAGTGAGGAAAAAAAGTTGAGAACCACTGCTCTAGACCCATTGTTATTGAGTCCTTATCGAGAGGATCAAATTCATGGGTGTCAACATCTCCGAGGATCTGCTGACATTTTCAGCCAGTCCAATTTGCCTGCATTTGGCCTGTATCCTTCCCAGCCTTTTGTATCCATAAATCTGTCCAAATATCTTTTGATTATGGTTATTCTACAATTTCCTCTGGTAGCTTATACGAGATACAGGCTATCCTCCGAGTGAAAAAAATTGTCTTTCTGTCTCGCTTAAATCTTGCCCCTTTCACCTCCAACCTGTGCCCTTTTGGTCTAAAGCAGGGGAGTTCAAACTTTTCCTTTTCACTCATATACCACCTTAAGTAATCCCTATTCCATAGGTCAGGGATTACACATTCTTCTTTGGCTTTGCTTCGCGAACAAAGATTTATGGAGGGGTAAATATCCACGTCAGCTGCAGGCTCGTTTGTGGCTGACAAGTCCGATGCGGGACAGGCAGACACGGTTGTAGCGGTTGCATGGGGAAAATTGGTGGGTTGGGGTTGGGTGTTGGGTTTTTCCTCCTTTGTCTTTTGTCAGTGAGGTGGGCTCTGCAGTCTTCTTCAAAGGAGGTTGCTGCCCGCCGAACTGTGAGGCGCCAAGATTTGAGGCGAGATCAGCCCACTGGCGGTGGTCAATGTGGCAGGCACCAAGAGATTTCTTTAGGCAGTCGTTGTACTTCTTCTTTGATTCACCTCTGTCACGGTGGCCAGTGGAGAGCTCGCCATATAACACGATCTTGGGAAGGCGATGGTCCCCCATTCTGGAGAAGTGACCTACCCAGTGCAGTTGGATCTTCAGCAGCGTGGATTCGATGCTGTCGGCCTCTGCCATCTCGAGTACTTTGATGTTAGGGATGAAGTCGCTCCAATGAATGTTGATAGGTCAGGGATTACTTAAAGTGGTATGTGGGTGGAAAGAAAAAGTTTGAAAAACACTGTTTAAATTGTACCTAATTGACTCATTATGTGCACAGTTTTATAACTCTAAAGGAAATGGACCAATGACAATTTTTCTCAAGCACAATATTTCAGAATCAGAATCAAAATCACAATTTCTTGTCATGATCAAGTCAGGAAAGTTGGTGTTTTGCTGCAGCATCATTAGTGCAAACAATCAAATTATAACCATGTTACACATTACTACAAAATAAATAGTGCACGAAAAGTAAGGCAGTGTCTTACATTATTCAGGAATCTGATGGCAGCGGGGAAGAGGCTGTCCTTATGCTGCTGAGTGCTCGTCTTTAGGCTCCTGTTCCTTTTCCCTGACAGTAGCAGAATGAAGAGGGCATGGCCTGGGTGGTGGGAGTCTTTGAGGATAGAGGCAGCTTTTTTAAGACTCCACCTCCATGTAGATATCCTCAACAGAATGAAGTCTGGTGCCTGTGATGTCACAGGCCAAGTTAACAATCCTCTGGAGTTTATTCTTGTCCTGAGAGTTGGTGCCTCCATACCAAGCAGTGATGCAACCAGCAAGACTGCTCGCCACGCTACACTTATAGAAGTTTCTGATAGTGTTCGGTTTCATACTGAATCTCCTCAAACACCTCACAAAGTATAGCCGCTGGCGAGCCATCTTTGTGATTGCATCAACATGGAGGCTCCAAGACAGATCCTCGGAGATGTTGACACCCATGAATTTGATCCTCTCGATAAGGACTCAAAACGATGGGTCTTGAACAGTGGTTCTCAACTTTTTTTCCTCACTCACATACCCTTTCTAATCAGAGAACCTATGGCATTGGGATTACTTAAGGTGGTAGTGAGTAGAAAGAAAATGTTTGAAAACTACTGTTCTAAAGTAATTTACTCTGGGATAAAGACTCTGAGCATTCACTTTGTTCATGTCCCTCATGATTAAATAAACCTCCACATGATTACCCTTCAGCCTCCTTCACTCGTAAGAATAAAAACCCAGCTTATCTAACCTCTCCCAATAACTCAGCATCTCTAGTCCCAGCGACATCTTGATGAATCTTCTCTGTACCATTTCTAATAGATTGATATCCTTCCTAAAGCTGGTCAGCTGGAACTGCACACAGTTCTCTAAGTGTGGTCTCACTAGTATCTTGCACGGATGCATCATGAGGTCCCACACTTAGTACACTGCTTAATGAAGGCTGTTGTAGCAAATATTAGTCTTCATTGGCTGGAATATAGAGGATGGTAGCTTCCATTTTCATGTTTGATATGATGCTGTGTGATTTTATTGGGTCCAGGGTAAATGCTGTGGCTTCCTTCCTGACTGTTGCTCCTGTCAAGGTTCTGGCTTGCCTTTGCAATGTGACGTAACAGTGATGGTGATGAAGTACACACTGAATGGTGTGAAAATGACAATGTCCGGCTGGTCCTTGGTTAAATTGTGGGACAGGTGGCCACAATGTCCTTGAAGTTGGTCAGGTGGTCTTTGCACCATTGCCAAGGCTAGATTTGTCTTTGTTGTTGTTGACAGGAGTGCATGGAGAGATTGGCCTAATTGGGGTCTTCGTGTTGTCTCCTTTAACAGTTTGAATGGCTATGCTAATTGATTTCAAAAGGAAGTTCACAGCCAACCACATTGTTACAAAGAATTTGGGAAGTGGGTAGCAATTTCCTTCCACACTCTTGAACGTTGAACTGAATTACCTGGGAGTTCACCATTATTGACACATTTTTTTAAACCTGGATTTATTTAATTAACTGAGTTTGTGTTCCTCAGCAGATGAGACAATTTAAACATATCTTTTAAACTCTTTAGTCCTGACCTCTGGACTATCAATAAGAACATAAGAAAAGAGCAGAAGTAGTGTGGAAAACCACTGTTGCGTATAATCATCTGGTCAGACACACCTATTGGCTGACTATACCTGTGGTCCCTCCTCACAGGCTCCTGTATAAAGGTAGCTGTTCTAAGTCCCCTCTTCAGTGCAGGAGAGTCGAGCAGTATGGATGTGCCCTTGTTCTTAAGTGAATAAAAGCCTATTGGTTTCTCAACTCCAATCTTTCGAGTAATTGATGGTGCATCAATTTTATTCACTTAAAGATTTTTTAATAATGGAACAGATCTTGAAGCCAGAAAAGCTGGAGATTGGCCCTCAATCGCCTGAGGCATCCATCAACTTTTAGCTTTGGCTGCGCTGCTTTGAAGCATTCCTGCAGGCTTTCTCAAACCTTTGTGCGATCAGAAACTGATGAACTACAAATGCTGCACTCATGGGTAGGCTACATCGTACCAGGAAGCCATGGACATACTCAAAGGACAGTACCTGTATAAGATCAATGTCGTCTACGCCAAACACCTTCGAGTGACCCGCAAACAACGACTTGATGAGTCCAACGTTGAATAACTTTGGGCCCTGTGAACACTTGGCAAGGCTTGTTAATGCAAGGCTGTGTCCTCCATGGAGTACACAGAGGATCCAGACAAACACGCTTATGTTGCCAGGATCCAGGACGCCTGCTTTCCTGGGATCAGGTTGAACTACATCCAACAGAAACTCTTGGAGCAGGGAGAGCTCAGTCTTTGGAGAGCAGTTGAGCTGGCAGGTATGCTGGAGGTTGATGCATACTCCCTTCCATGCATTGCCGACATGGTCAATCAAATTACCCAGTATTGGGTCTTTTCGACCATTGACCTGCAATGTGTATTTTATTAACATTATTGATGAATACTCCTGCTTTCTATTTGCTATCCCCAGTCATCAAGGCCCTGCGTGACCCCTCATCATTCTGTTTGGCTTCCCAGTTATATACCCAGTGACCGGCCACTTTCCTTTACAAGTGATGAGCTGCGTGAGTACCTGTTGGCCAGGGGCATAACCACGAGCAGGACCACTAGTTACAACCCCCGGAATAATGGGCAAGTGGAAAGGGAGAATGCTACTCTTTGGAAGGCTGTTCTAGTCTTGCAGGATAAAGGCTTCCCAGTCTCCTGCTGGCAAGAGGTCCTCCCAGAGGCACTCCACTCTATCAGGTCCCTGCTATGTATTGCCACAAATGCCACACCACATTAATGTATGTTTTCCTTTTCCAGGAAATCTACAACAGGGACTACACTACTGGCATGGCTAACATCCCCAGGACCCATCCTACTCTGGAAGCATGTGAGGAGCCATAAGTCTGAAGCCCTGGTTGAAAGGGTCCACCTCCTCTATGCCAACCCCCATTATGCCTATGTGGTATACCCTGACAGAAACAAAGACACCATCTCTGTCAGGGACCTGGCTCCCTCAGGGGCCCTGGGGACCACTGCTGATCACCCCACACACCCCTCTCCATTGAACACACACGATGCACTTGACCCTTGGTACCCTGCCTCTGCCCCGAGGGAGGATGCACTGGACTCATTGGTGCCCACCCACCAGTACAACACTGATGAGTATGTACAGGCACGCAAGAATGTCCAGGACCCAACCCCACCACTGCACTGCAGCCACAACCAATACAATGATGGTCCAAGCGAACAACCAGATCGCCAGACAGAATTAATTTGTGACTTTTGAATTTGTAACACAAGTTCCACTTCACCCTGCTGGATTCTTTTTGAAAACAAGGGGTGAATGTGGGTAAACCTCTGTTGCATAATAATTGTCTGGTCAGGCACACCTATTGGCTGATTGTACCTGTAACCCCCTCCCCACAGGCTCCTGTATAAAGGTGACTGTTCCACAGTCCCCTCCTCAGTGCAGGACAGTCAATTACTATCAATGTGCCTTTGTTCTTAAGTGAATAAAAGCTTATTGGTTTCTCAGCAACAGTCTTTCGAGTAATTGAATGTGCATCAAGTAGTCCATCTGGCCCATCAAGCCTGCTCCACCATTCAATGTGATCATGCCTGATCTGATGATAGGCTCATCTCCACGTACCTGCCTTTTCCCCATATCCTTTAATTCCCCTACTTTGTAAAAATCTACCCAACCTCGTCTTAAATATATTCACTGAGGTAGTTGCCACTGCTTCAATGGGCTGCTCTACTCTAATGTCACTGTCCTTCTGTAACCACATGAGCAGTCCTTTGGCAGGACTTTGTGGATAAAGGCAGCTTTCACAGTTATGCTACAGATAATGAGAGGACACAAATAGACTGGTGGGTTGACAGTTTCACCTATCTGTGGATGAAAAATGATTCAGCTTGTTTAATTTGCTTTTGCTAATCTGCTGACAAAACAGCCTGTGGATCTGGTCCTTTAACTTTTTAGAGGACAGCATATTTGTGGATTTTCAAAGAATGGGGTAGGTGGAAATGTGGCACAAGTTTGCCTTTTGCGCCACTGGGTTAGAAGATCAAGGGGTGCTAAGAGTGAAATGGTTAAAAGTGTGAAAAAGAATTTCAAGGGGTGGTGGCGCAGAAATGATTTTATCGAGGTGGGGCCACCAAGAACAAGAGACAAAATTAAAAAGGGACTTGGATACTCAGTGTTAAAATTAAGGAAGTATTTTCTGCAAAACTGGTGAATGATCTGAGGAAAACAGAAAAATTCAAGACAAGAGATTTCTTTTACCCCAGAGGGTTGTGGAGCTAAGATAATTGGGGATATTGAAAGAGGTGGGAGGTTTATTTTTTTTTAAATCGAGTTGTTGAGCACTTTGCCACAAAGGAGTTGAGGCCTGGGATAGATCAGCTATAAATGGCAGAACTAGCTTGAGGGACCAGATAGACTGCTTCTACTTCTCTATTCTCATGTTCTTGTATTCAGGACTGGTGAGTTGCTGTAACAAAGGTATGAAGAGACTGGGGGAAGGTGTGGTTGAGGTGCCAGTTGGATGAGGTCAAATTGAAAGATGCATCATGCTCCAGGGCCAGAATATTCTAATTATGCTCCTTTGTTTGAAATTTCTGTACCATAACAAAGTCTATTTGGAGCCCTTTGCTCATTACCCTAGCTGATGTCACCAAAAGCAGACCAAACTAAAAAAAATAAAAGATTGACTTCCCTGCTCTTCTTCATTTAAGTCAACCACTGGATGTCTTTCTACCGGTGGAACTCACAACCAAAATTCCCAAGCCAGCGTGGCTGGGTAGGTTGTCCACATCATTGTTTAACATCTGAGAAACAGAAAGTGGAATATTCTATTGCACCACAAAGTTACCCTTAATAAAATCATCAACCTGGAGAGAGATTTGGAACAACAAAGACTCTCTTCATTTCCTTTTTCAATATTTTTATTACATTGAAATTGCACACCGAAAAATACAGAGTACATAAGGATATATGGTAAAAATCAAAAAGATACATTACAAAATTTGGTCTTAGTAAGTCAGATTGTTGTTTTCGTTGTGACCAGACAGCCAGTACTTTTTTACATACTGTTTGGTCCTGTGACTGATTGCAACAGTTTTGGAAAGGTATTCAATCTATATTTAATAGATTATATAATATTTGTGTTGTATTAGATCCTGATATATTTTTATTAGGGAATATGCAATCATTAATTGATTCAGGATTAAATGATTATCAGATTTCTTTTATCTATTTAGCTTTAGCAGTGGCCAAGAAATGTATAGCATCTACTTGGAAAGATAGAAATATACTAACTTTGGACAGGTGGTATTTAGAGATGAAGTCTTGTTTAATTATGGAAAGGATATCTTTTTCAATTCAAGATAAAATGTCTTTTTATAAGTTGAAGTGGACTCCATTTGTTAAGTATATGCAATTAAGTTTGATTTAAGTATGTTCTTAGATGTGATATTTTAGACCTGATAAATCTTTTTTTTAATTATTTTTATTTGTCATTTTTTTTGTGTGTGTTTTTTTTTAATACATAATATTATTAATTTTACTAATTCTTCACTCTTTATTTTGGGGGAGGGGAAGGGTGGTTTTTTCTAAAATATATATATATTTTTAGTTCTTGTATATGTAGGGGGGTTAAATTGAATTAAGTTAGATTATTAATGTTGTATTGTAATTATATTATTTTATATCTTTTCTTTAAATGTAATCTTTCTTTTTATTCCTGTGATAAAACCTTTAAATAAAGTTTAAAAAAAAAGATACATTACACTTAAAGCATATAATTTCATCCAAGGTATCCCAAAATTTCATTCAAATAAATTATATTGTATTAATATGTTATTATAAAAAAAGAGATCTATATCTACTACCAAAAAATAAGCTGTTTGGCAAAAAAACATAATATTGTTATCAAAGTAATAAATTACCTTATTGATCAACACTTCTACATTCAAATCAAATTAGAAATTATGAAAATAATTCAAGAAGGGTCCAGACAATGTTTGAAAATTTGAATTCAAATCAGAAATTGAGCATAATCTTCTCTAAATTTAAATATAACATGATGTCACATAGCCATTGAGCATGAGAAGGCAAAGCAAAGTCCTTCCATGTTTCCACACTGCTCAAGGGCATACGACTCAGGTGCTAGGAGGAGGGGAATCACCCCCCCAACCCCAAAATCAGACAAAACAGTGGGGAAAACAAAACAATATTTATTTTAAGTTGAATATTGTGCGATTTATGCTCTCTGTAGTATTGTTGATTGATAAAAAAGAGTTTTATTAGAAATTGGTATTTGTGTTTTTATCTGTGTAAAATTTTGGCCTAATCAATCCCTCTGTCCCCCTTAACCAAAGAGTCCCCATGTGCCCATGACATTGCCACTGTCCATAACTAATTCATGAAGCAATCTGTAAGTGGCAAAGATATCCATCAGAGAAATAAAAGCAAATACATGCAAATCATATTCCATTAAATTTAAGATACTCTCTCCAACAATACCAAATAAGGCAGATAATGAATTAGGTTTAAATTTAACTTTAAAAATAAATAGAAAGTTTGAAATACTTCATTCCAGTAGTTCTGAAGATTCTGACATGACCAAAACATATGAATTAATGAAGCACCTCCATTGTTGCATTTATCACAATGAGGAGATAAATTTGCATAAAAAGAGATGTTTTGACTTTGGACATGTGAACTCTATGAACTATTTAAATTGTAGGAAGGAGTGGTGGGCACATAAAGATGAGACATTAACTATTTTGAAAATTACATTTCAAGTTTCTTAAGGCTTTTTAAATTTTATCTTTGGAAACCTCTCTTAATCCCAAAAACATATCATAAATGTTAGATATTGAACCATTATAAGAAGGTTGTAAATTAAGAATTACACCATTTAAACTCTTATCTGTCCTATTAGCAAATGTATGTAATTGAGATTGCAAAAAATCTCTAATCTGTAAATAACAAAAAAATCCATATTTAATTGAAAATTGTTCAGAAGAAGTGAGCCTTCCCTTGACAAATAAATCTTTAAAACATTTAATGCCTAATCGATATCATTCTTTAAAAGTTACATCAATCATGGAAGGTTTAAAGAAATAGAAAAAATAGGACTAGAAAGAGAAAATCTCAATAAACCAAAATGTTTTCTAAATTGTATCCAGATCCTCAAAATATGTTTAACTGCTGTATTATTAGTTAATTTGTTTAAATATATAGGAAGTGGCGATCCAAAAAGGGAAATAAGAGAAAAATTTGTTACAGAATTAGATTCCAAAGAGACCCATACTGGACAGTCTTCACAGTTAATATTGTTGTGTATGCACTTACACAATTCAGACTTTCTCTTCCTTTACTTCTAATAGACTAACGTGGCTACTGTCATACAGGGTTATATATTTGGAAGGGAGACATCATGGCATGGGCGTCATGATGTCTAGCACAGGGTGGGCTTATCTTCCCCCCTCCCCCCCATGCAGTAAATGCTGACTGGGCCCCTTCGAACTAATAATATTACATTGGACCCTGGACTACAAGTGAGAATTAGAATACATCTCATGAGTAATTATAATTATAAAAGGGAAAGTATTTAATAATAATCAAGGCACATATTCCTTAAAGCATTCAGGTTGTCTTCTTTCTCTTTTGGACCACCTTGGCGTGGTTTCCTGTGCCATTCTTTGCTCGAGCCTGTAGATAGTTGGGTTGGTGGTCGAGTCGGTGGTGATTGCCCGCTTTTGCTGACCTTCAGTGGCAACTGCCTTCTTCACTGCCCTTCTGGCTGCGTGTCTCAATTACTGGACTGCTTGGCTCTGCAACTGTCTCTGCCCACCACCCCCCCACTCGGCCTGAAGGGTGGGATGGTCGGGGCAGGCCATGGCAGCTCTGGTTCCACCTCCTCCAGTTCTTGAGGCAGTTCATGGTCCTTCGTGGCAGTCAATGCTCATAAATGGTCAACATGTCACTTCCACAATCTGTCCCCCACTAGAACAGAGTATGAGCAGGGGCTCAATCTTTGTAAGAAAATGGTGGTAAGGTAACTCCTATAATCTTGTAACAGAACTCTCTCACCCACTTGTGACAATGCTGATTTTTGCAATCGGAGACCCAGATTTGGATGAACTGTGGACTGTCTGATCCGCAGGTTGTGGCCGAACATTAATTCTACTGGGGTGCATTTTGTGGTAAAATGTGGCCTGCTTCTGTATCCCAATAGGAAATCTGTGAATTTGTGTGTCCAGAAGGCATTTAGAAGTTTCATAGTTTTAATTGCTTTTTTGAATGTTTGTACAAAACATTCTGCCTCCCCATTAGTACTTGGGTGATAGGGTGCCAACTTTTCATCATTTACATTGATGACTTGGAGGAGGGGAGAAAATGTGGTGTAGCCAAGATTGCGGATGACACCAAATTGAGTGAAAGAGCAAATTGTAATGAGGATGTGGAGAGTCTGCAGAGGGATATAGTTAAGCTGGATGAGTGGGCAAAGGTCTGGCAGATGGAGTACAATGTTAGTAAGTGTGAGGTTATCCACTTTGGCAAGAAAAATAAAAAAGCTGAATATTATTTAAAGGGTGAAAAACTACAGCATGCTGTTGTGCAGAGGGACTTGGGAATGCTTGTGCATGAATCGCAAAAAGTTAGGTTGCAGGTGCAGCTGGTTATTAAGAAGGCAAATGGAATGTTGGCCTTCATCGCTAGAGGAATTGAATTCAGGAGTAGGGAGGTTATGTTGCAACTGTATAAGGTACTGGTGAGACCACACTTGGAGTACTGTGTCCAGTTCTGGTCTCCATATTTGAGGAAGGATATACTGGCTTTGGAGATGGTCCAGAGGAGGTTTACTAGGTTGATCCCTGGGATGGAGGGATTGACTTATGATGAAAGATTAAATCGTCTAGGATAGTATTCGCTCGAGTTCAGAAGAATGAGAGGAGACCTTATAGAAACATAGGATTATGAATGGTATGGATAGGATAGATGTAGGAAGGTTTTTTGAGCTGGCCGGGTAAACTAAAATGAGAGGACACAGTCTCAAGATTCGGGGGAGTAGATTTAGGACAGAGATGAGGAAAAATAGTTTTTCCCAGAGAGTAGTGAATGTTTGGAATTCTCTAACCAGGGAAGTGGTTGAGGCTGCCTCATTAGACATATTTAAAATTCGGTTAGATAAATTTTTACATGATAGAGGAATTAGGGAATATGGGGAGAAGGCAGGTAGGTGGAGTTAGGTCATAAATTAAATCAGCCATGATCGTATTGAATGGCGGAGCAGGCTCGGTGGGCCATTTTTGGCCTACTCCTGTTCCTACTTCCTATGTTCCTATGTGCGGACAAAATATGTCTGATATTGTTGTCGTGCATAAATTTACCAAAATGTTCTGATGTAAATTAAGGCCCATTGTCCATAACTAATTCATGAGGCAATTTGTAAGTGGCAAAGATAGCTCGTAGACAGTTAATCATGGGATCTGCTTTGGTATTTTTCAGCTGTGAATCTACTGTGCATTTGGAGTGTGCACCCACAGCTATTAGGAAAGTTTCACCCTTGAATGTTCCAGCAAAGTCTACATGAATGCCTGGGATCAGTTGGCCATTTCCATGGGTTAGCTTTGGCTTGTGGCATTTTTGGCTGCATTGACTAACATAATTTGCATTCTCTTACTGTTGTTTCAATTTCTCTGTCTGTGGAGGGCTACCAGACATGCATCCGGACCCGTGCCTTCATTCGTACCATTCCCAGATAGTTGTGGTATAGTTCTGATAATGTGGTAGTTTGCCATTTGACTGGAATAATTGTATGGGCACCCCATAGTAAACATCCTTCTTCGACTGATAGTTCATGGCGGTGTGTGTGGTAAGGTTTTAGATTTTCTGGAATGACTTCAGATTCAAGCCACCCATTAAGGGTGAAGTATAGGATCTTGCTTAATGTTGCCTCTTTTTGGGTTTTCTTTCCGATCATCTGGGCTGTAATGGGCAGTTGTTGAAGTTGTTCTTGGTTGATGGCTGCCGCCTCTGCTCTCCATTTAATAATTTCTCTTTGTTCTGCATGACTGTTGAGTGTTTCTGGTTTGTGTTTTATATCATAGTTATATGCCACTAGTAGCATGGCCTATCTTTGAATTCTAGCCGTAGCTAATACTGGTCTACCTTTGTGTGGTACCAGGATTAAACTAAGAAGCTTGTTGTCTGTGATCAGGGTGAATTTTTTTCTATAAAGATATTGGTAGAATATTTTTACACCAAAAATTATTGCCACTCCTTTTTCTAGTTGGGCATAATTGCATTCGCTTGTGGTCAATGTTCGTGAAGCAAACGCCACTGGTTGCTCACCTTTTTCTGTGATTTGGGATAGTACCACTCCTAGTCCCACTGGTGAAGCATCCACAACTAGTGTAACTTCTAGTGGTCATAGTGGATCAGCACCTTATTTGTTGATGTTAGTATTTCCTTTAGTTGATCGACTGTTTTTAGTTTCTGTGTTTCAATACCAGGTTTGATCTTTCTTGAGTAATTGGTTCAGCGGGGCTGCATAGTGTAGACATATTAGGGATATGTTTTTGGCAGTGATTAACAAGTCCTACGAAGGACTGTAATTTTGATTTGTTGGTTGGGTATGGAACCTTGTGAATGGCTTCTGTTCCTGCTGGATTCATTCGCACCCTCTTGTTGTTGATTGTAAACCCAAGATATGTTACTGATGGACACATGAAGACACATTTGTCCTTTCGTAATCGTATATTAGCCTGTTGTAGTCTGGTTAAAACCTTTTCAAGGTTTTGTAAGTGTTCACTGTCATTTCGGCCTGTGATGATGGTGTCATCTAGGTAACACCCAACTGAGAGTCCATGTAGTAATTTGTCCATTGATGTTGAAAAATCGGAGGTGTTGCTAAAACTCCGTAAGGCTTGTGTGTAGGTGAATAGTTCCAGATGGGTATTGATTGTCACATATACCCTTGATTTTTTTGTCCAATTCTATCTATTGATATGCTTGTGACAAATCTAGTTTTGTGAATTTTTGCCCTCCGTTTAGTGCTTGGAATAATTCTTCTGCCTTGGACATAGGGCGTTTGGGTATTTTGAGTGATGGATTGATGGTGATTTTGCGATTTCCGCAAATGCGAATTTCACCGTTTGTTTTTCGTACGGGAATGATGGGCGCTGCCCAATCACTCTATTGTATTGGTTCTAATATGACTTCATGTTTTAGTCTGTTTAATTCAGCCTCAATTTTCCCTTTCATAGCAAATGGGACTGTTCTGGCTTTGAAGAATTTTGGTTCTGCATTATCTTTTAACTGCAGTTTGGTTTGAACACCTTTGATTTTCCCCAGTTCTTGCTGTAAACCACTGCATGGTTGTTGAGGATTTGGTCGAGTTCTGGCTGGGAGGTGTCTATGTGGTTTACATTTAGTATTGAACCGATTTCCAGCCAGTCCAGGGGAATGTATTGTAGCCAGTTTCTTCTGAAGAGTGCTGGTCCCTGGGTATCTACGATGTAGAGAGAGAGAGTGTTTTTAGTTGCTGTTGTTGTATTGTACTTGACTGTACATTTTCCAAACACTTTGATTCTGTCTCCTGTAACATATCTTAGAGTTATTTTCATTGTTTTTTTACCAGGAGGCGTGACAGCAAGTGTTCTTTTACATGTAACGGGATTAAGGACAGCTCTGCCCGTGTCTAACTTCATCTTCAGGGTGTAGTGCGCGTCGAAAGAACCAAAGACTTGTTGATCCAAACCAAGGCTTTTATTAACTAAACGACTGGAGCATATCACAAGTAGGTCGACCAGTCCAGAATGACCTGGTCTGGCTAGGAGCAACCCTTTTAGACCTGCCAGTAGGTGTGGCTGCACTCTCAGCCAATCACAGTTATTCTACTCTACCATCTGTACATATGTGCATATACACATTGGTGATAGAATCTGTACTATCACATTCACCCCTTCTTTGAGAACCGACCCCAGGGTGGATGGAGGTTAGGGGCTGTACTGGTTGGGGGGTCTGACCATCCGGCGTGACCACTGTGGTGCCGGAATTGGGGTCACCAGAATTGTGTCGCCGACAGGCCCTTAGGGTGCGGTCACTGCTTCGCTCAATTCCCCAACGGCATTGTCAACAGTTTGGCCTGAGCTGGTGGGGTGGTGCTGGTCCCTCTGTTCAAGCACATGACCTGGGGGAGAAGGAATAGGGGGAGGTTGGGTTAAAGGCACTGCTACGCCTGATCCGGCTTGTGGTCAGCGAAGGCGGGTCCCTGGTCAGCAGCATTGTGTCCCCGGTCGGCAGCATCTGCGTGTCCCCGGTCAGCAGCGTCTGCGTGTCCCCGGTCGGCAGCGTCGGCGTGTCCCCGGTCAGCAGCGTCGGCATGTCCCCGGTCAGCAGCGACGGGTGTCTGATCGGTAGCAGCGGGTCCCTGGTCGGCAGCGGTGGCGGTGGGTCCCTGGTCGGCAGCATTATTGGTGGGTCCCTGGTCGACAGCGGCGGTGAGTCCCTGGTTGGCAGCGGTGACAGGTGTTGAGGTTGGGGCTGGGGCCTGGTCGGACATTGCTTTGTGAGGTAGGGTGAACGTCATTGCAGTGAGGGTGGGTTGTACCTTCCGCGCTCGGCGTCTGCCCCGTGACGTCAGACGCTGCTGTGCAGTGGAGTCCTCACTTTCAATGGATGAGAGCTCTGAGGAAGAAGTGTTTGAAATGGAGAGTGGCGATTTGGCTTCACACGAGGCACTGTGTTTGATGGTGGCCATTTTGGAGCGACAGACTGCAGCAAAGTGGCCGTTTTTAAGGCACTTCTGGCACCTGGCTTTTTTCGCCAGGCACTGGGACCTGTTGTACTTGTTCCTCCCACAGAAATAATACTTTGGGATTGCATTGGGTAGCGTAGTAGCAGTAGTAGGGTAGAGGGAGGGCATCCTACTCACGTCAGAGTGTGGGGTCCAGCCCCGAAAATACATGTCCATACTTAAGACCACTGCCTCCATCATCTCTGCGATCCGGATCACGACCTCTATGTTTTCTCCCCCGTACTCTAGCAGGCGTTGCCTCACCTCATTCAATCGAACCCTGAATGAGATCGTCTGTGGTCTCCGCAGCAGTTCTGTCTGTGCAGGCACAGTCCCTGCCCATTGCCTTTAGTGCCTAAATATAAGCTTTACAGGACTCACCGGGCTGTTGCCTCCTGGTAAAAAGTTTGTACCGAGCATAGACCCTGTTCAACAGTCGCTCGTAGAGCCCTTTCAGCACCTTCACGGCTGTAGTGTAAGTGGATGCTCTGGTAGACTCTTGGGGACATCATAGTCATCAATATTAGTAGTCGATGGTTGTCCTCTATCACGGCAGGATCAGAGAGCTGTAAGAATGTTTCAAAGCATCCCTCCCAGTGCTTAAAGACATTTGAGGGTGTAGCTGACTGTGGGTCGATGTCGAGGCGTCCCAGATGTAGCATACGCTCCATCCCTTCAAAATATTTTAGTTAATAAAATTGTAGTGCGCGTCGAAAGAACCAAAGACTTGTTGATACAAATCAAGACTTTTATTAACTAAAAGAGCATATCACAAGTAGGACGACCAGTCCAGAATGACCTGGTCTGGCGAGGAACAACCCTTTAAGACCTGCCAGTAGGTGTGGCTACACTCTCAGCCAATCACAGTCATCCTACACTACCATCTGTACATATGTACATATCTTTGGCTTGGCTTCGCGGACGAAGATTTATGGAGGGGGTAAAAGTCCACGTCTGCTGCAGGCTCGTTTGTGGCTGACAAGTCCGATGCGGGACAGGCAGACACGGTTGCAGCGGCTGCAGGGGAAAATTGGTTGGTTGGGGTTGGGTGTTGGGTTTTTCCTCCTTTGCCTTTTGTCAGTGAGGTGGGCTCTGCGGTCTTCTTCAAAGGAGGTTGCTGCCCGCCAAACTGTGAGGCGCCAAGATGCACGGTTTGAGGCGATATCAGCCCACTGGCGGTGGTCAATGTGGCAGGCACCAAGAGATTTCTTTAGGCAGTCCTTGTACCTTTTCTTATATGTACATATAAACATTGGTGATAGAATCTGTACTATCACACAGGGGTGTCCATTTATTTTTAGCTGTATAAAGCTTGCTGTGTTTCCTCCATTTATTCCTCTGATGTGTAATATCTCAGGATCTGAAATTTCAGGAGCTTGAAGCTCAGCCGTTGGGCTGTTATCATCATCGGTGCTAGGTTGTCCCTCTCTCTCTACAATTGTTTTGACTTTAGCTGCTTGTTTATTTGCAGACCACCTGCACTATCTTCGTCCCTGGATCCTCTGGGGATCATTTAGCTTTGATATGTCCTTCTGTTTTGCAATGGTTGCATTTAGAATTTTTGAAGAAACAGTTTTCTGATTGGTGGTTGTATTTCCCACAACAGAAGCATTGTTGGCAGGAAGACCTCCTAACCGGTAGGACTGGTTGACCCACATCCAAGTTTTTACCTGCCATTTCAGAGCTACAGGCAGCCCTGTATGCAATTTGTAATGTAATGTCTTCATCCACTGTTAATAATTTTTTATCTTGCTTGGCGATTTGCCAGCCCCATCACTAATCTGTCTTGCAGTGCCTGATTTCTTTGGCTTGGCTTCGCGGACGAAGATTTATGGAGGGGGTAAAGGTCCACGTCAGCTGCAGGCTCGTTTGTGGCTGACAAGTCCGATGCGGGACAGGCAGACACGGTTGCAGCGGCTGCAGGGGAAAATTGGTTGGTTGGGGTTGGGTGTTGGGTTTTTCCTCCTTTGCCTTTTGTCAGTGAGGTGGGCTCTGCGGTCTTCTTCAAAGGAGGTTGCTGCCCGCCAAACTGTGAGGCGCCAAGATGCACGGTTTGAGGCGATATCAGCCCACTGGCGGTGGTCAATGTGGCAGGCACCAAGAGATTTCTTTAGGCAGTCCTTGTACCTCTTCTTTGGTGCACCTCTGTCACGGTGGCCAGTGGAGAGCTCGCCATAGAACACGATCTTGGGAAGGCGATGGTCCTCCATTCTGGAGACGTGACCCACCCAGCGCAGCTGGATCTTCAGCAGCGTGGACTCGATGCTGTCGACCTCTGCCATCTCGAGTACTTCGACGTTAGGGATGAAAGCGCTCCAATGGATGTTGAGGATGGAGCGGAGACAACGCTGGTGGAAGCGTTCTAGGAGCCGTAGGTGATGCCGGTAGAGGACCCATGATTCGGAGCCGAACAGGAGTGTGGGTATGACAACGGCTCTGTATATGCTTATGTTTGTGAGGTTTTTCAGTTGGTTGTTTTTCCAGACTCTTTTGTGTAGTCTTCCAAAGGCGCTATTTGCCTTGGCGAGTCTGTTGTCTATCTCATTGTCGATCCTTGCATCTGATGAAATGGTGCAGCCGAGATAGGTAAACTGGTTGACCGTTTTGAGTTTTGTGTGCCCGATGGAGATGTGGGGGGGCTGGTAGTCATGGTGGGGAGCTGGCTGATGGAGGACCTCTGATTTAGAAACTGCTAAAAATGACAGTGATCCGCCAGTTCAACTGATTCTCCTGGTCCTTGTCTCCTTTCATAGAATCCTTACCTTTCTGCCATAACTGGTGGTTTGGGGCTTAAATGGTTCCTTAGAGCTGTGCATAATTTGTTTAATATCTTCGTCCCTGGATCCTCTGGGGACAGCAAGGTCTTAAGGAAGTCAAATGTTTTCCTGCCCGTGATACTGATGAAGAGGGCACATTTGCAGTTCACTGGACTTTCCACAATATTGTGGGCTACACAGTAGTGGTTACACCATTCTACATAGTTATCCCAGCTTTCTTCTACTTCATTAAATTCCCCAAACTTTCCCTCCATCATCTTGGTGCACTTTCACCTTGATCTTTTGGCAGAAATTTGTTGGGGTTGTTAGGTAGTAATTTTTTACCTTTCTTCTGTTGTTTTCTTTCTCACAGTTGTTGCATGGAGTATGTATAAGGTTCATTTTCCATCCTCGTCGTCACTGTTGTATCCATTCACACAATTAAGACTCGAAGACATGCTGCTTTCTCATCCTTTACTTCTAATACATGGCTATTGACACACGGGGTTATAAATATGGAGGGGTGACATCATGACATGGGCGTCATGATGTTCAGCAGAAGGTGGGCTTATACCCAACAAATATATGACCAAAACGTAGAATTTCTTACATTGACTGCCCAATAATAGAACCTAAAGTTTGGTAGAGCTAAACCTCCATTCTTTTTAAGTTTTTGTAAATGCACTTTGTTTAGGTGAGGATGTTTATTCTTCCATATATAAGAAGATTGAGTTAAGGGAATTTAACAAAAGACAGGAATAAAAAAAGCAAACCCTGAAAAAGATATATAAATTTAGGTTATATATTCATTTTAATAGAGTTGATTCAACCAACCAACCATAAAGAAAGGGACAAACAATTTGATAACATCCCTCTTACTTGTATGATTAAAGTTAAAAAATTTCTTTGAATACGTTTTTGTAGTTTTTAGTAATTGTTACACCTAAATAGGTAAATTGATTTCTAAAAAATTTAAAAGGAAGGTTAGTATTTATCAGTGCCAAATTATTCAAAGGAAAAAGTTCACTTTCATGTAGATTTAACTTATAACCTGAAAATTGACTAAAATGCAAATTTAAAGAAAGCATAAAAGGCAATGGTCTCAAGATTAGAAATAAAAGGCATTAAATAATCATCAGAAAGTGAAACTTAGTAGCTGTGCCCTTCCTTAAAATGCCAATAATATCATTACATTCTCAAAAAGTGATAGCTAAGGGTTCTAAAGCCAGGTCAAAAAGCAATGGACTTAACGGACATCCTTGGCTGGTTCCATGCTGAAGTTTAAGTGGTTTAGAATTCTCAAAATTAGTAAGAACACAGGCAGAAGCTTAATCCATTGAATAAAGTCAGTCCCAAAATTAAATTTTTCTAAAGTCTTAAATAAATAATTCCATCCTATCCAATCAAAAGCCTTTCTGCATCCAGAGATATCACATATTCCAAAGCCTCCTTAGAAGGAGAATATATAATATTTAATAAACACTGTATATTGAAATTGGAGTATAAATTTTTAATAATCCAATCTGATCATTAGATACAATGTGGTAACATATTTTCATGTCTACGAGGCAAAACTTTAGATAGACTTTTAGCATCAACATTGAGTAGAGAAATTAGTCTGCAGGAAGAGCAGTCGACTGGATTTTTACTCTTTTAAGAATTAGTGAAATAGAAACTTCATAAAAAGACTTGTGGCAACTTGCCAAGTTTAAAAGAATCAGAAAAAAAATAGAATATAAGTAAGTTGTAGGTAGTGAGGAACAAGCCTTATAAAATTATCCAGGAAATCCATCAGGTCATGGTGACTTCCCAGAATGTAGTGGACATACAGCCTCAACATTTTCCTCATGGGAAATAGGGTGTACCATTGTTTTTGATTAGCAGCAGATGGTACAGGAATATTCAAGTTATCTAAAAATAATTCATTACAATATTTTCCATAGGAGAATTGGAACTATACAGTTCAGAATAAAATTCTTTAAAGGTATTTCTAAATAATCAGTTGTGATAACACCAGTAGCTTTGCAAATTTCTTTGATTTGATGTTTAGCTACTATAGGCTACTAGCATCAAACTACATGAGGTAGAGTGCAGGTAAAACACTAGTTTTAATAGACTGGAATACAGCTAGGCTTGAGGCCTTGGTTTTGCCTCTGTATAAGCCTAGGCCAGAATGAAGGGGAAGTGATCTCCCGGGCTTTTTACAAGGTCACCAGGTGAGCCACCTGGTCACCTAGTGGTGTAATGACACCATGCATGAAATATAACCACATTCACCCCCCCTTAAAAAATTGTGACTGACCCTCCCCCCTACCCTCTCTGTCTCTTTGCACCCATTCATAAGTCCAGTATCTGATACGGTTTCCTCTTCCTTCTGGACCTTCGGGGGGCCGGGGCAGGGGAGGTGGGGGGGGGGGGTGCCAGGGCCTGGGAGTCTTGGCCCTGGGTGAAGGTATGGTGCGTGGGTGCAGGGCTTTCCGCCCATGGGGGTGTGTTCGTCTGCTGCTCTTCATGCTGCTCCATGGGGGTCCGCAACCCTCCCGCATCGACTGTGGTTCCTTCCTGCTGATCCACTGGAGCCTGTGGTTCTCCTGCGTCATCTGCCGTTCCATCCTGCCGATCTGTAGTTCTTCTGCGCCGCCCACGTCTCCTGCCGGTGCGAGGACCCTGCTGGCCACCAAGTCTTCCAGTCCATCCTCGAACATGACGTAGGCGTAGTGAGGGTTCGCGTGCCTCACTTCCATAGGCTCCACCAGCGGGTCTGTCCTGTGGCATCTGCAATGCTTGCAGAGGAGGGCCAGTCCCGGCGACATCAGCCATCTAGGCAGCACGGTGCCTGTCACAGATTTCCTCGGGAAAGAAAAGATACAGTCATGTGGTGTCACATTAGTGACGATACACAATAAAGAGCGTATGGAGTGCAGAGCCTTTGGTAGCTTTTATTAAGGGGATGCTGTCTGGCCGGTGGAACTGCGATTTACACTCCGCACAGATGGGGAAACCCCTGCTTGCCATCTGTACCTCCTCCACTGAGAAAAGAAGGTTTTGGGTCCTGACAAAGTGGAAGAGCCTCGTGACTCCCAGGTGGCCCAGCTCATTGTGCAAGCTCTGCAGTTGGGATATGTGATTAAGGGCCGCACAAGTGCTCCTGGACAATGCGTCTGAGGGCTCATTGAGCCTCCCTGGACCATATAGGATGTCGTAGCTGTACATCGACAATTCTATCCTCCAGCACAAGATTTTATCGTTTTTTATCTTCCCCCTGTTCTGGTTATCGAACATGAATGCCACGGATCATAGGTCCATGACAAGGGTGAAGTGTTTACAGGCCAGAAAATGTCTCCAGTGCCGCATTGCTTCCACAATGGCCTGGGCCTCCTTCTCCACTGCCGAGTGTCTTATTTCGGACCCCTGGAGTGTCTGCAAGAAAAAGGCCATCGGCTGACCTTCTTGATTCAGGGTGGCAGCCAACACCACCTCTGAGGCGTCTGTCTCTACCTGAAAAGGGACCACCTCATCAATGGATCACAGGGTTGCCTTCGCGATCAGATCCCTTTTTATTGATTAGCCAATAGTTTACCTGTTTTATCTCCTTGGATATAAAATTGACTTTTACCTTTTAAAAGTTAGCTTTCGATTGGATTTATTAAAAGAAGGTCATATTTAATTCTAATTTTGACGCATTGTCAGTCTGGAGAGAGATGTAGACCAATAAAGTAATTTCAATAGGACACACCCCCCCCCCTGCTGGATACAAAGGATCACAACTGGCAAATCAGCACCCAGATAAATTTACTATCTCAGAAACATCTATCAATGGGTTTAAAATAGAAACGTAAAGCGCAAAACTGTCTCAAAGTTGAAGCGGCATTATCAATAAAGTTGCTCAGGTAAAAAGAAACCAAGCCAAAATATTAGGGATGTTTTGCAGTGCAAAAGACTGCCAGTGACCACAACGTTGAACTCCATTAGGATTGAAGGCCCATTGAACAAAAGTCTGTAGCAGTATGGATAGAAAAGTGGCAAGACAGCTAAGAAAGAAAATGTTTTCTCTCAGACCAGAGGGAAGTGAACCATAGTGTTTTCTGGGTATTGGGAGAAGAGCCAAGATTTTTAACTCCATTAATGATTTGGATTTGGATGTAACAAGTCCCTAATTTGCAGATACTACAAAAGGAGAAATTGTGAACTCTGAGGGGTGTTAGTAAAACTTAAATAGGTTGGAGCAATGGGCAGATAAAGAAACCTGAAGCATTATATTTAATTAGGACAAGACAATATAAATGAAAGGACATAATTCTGTAAACCGTAGAGGAAGAGATGACTGTGTCTAGTTTGTTTAGTGGTAAAGGTTGAAAAAGCAGTTTAAAAAATATCTTGAACAAGGGAGGTGATGATGAACTTTAACAAAACATTGGTTTAGTTAGAAATAGAATATTGTGACCTGTTCTAGGCATAAAGAGATTAAGACTTAATTTTTTAAAATTTAGACATAAAACACAGTAACAGGCCCTTTTGGCCCATGAGCCTGTCCCGGCAAATTACACCCATTGACCTACATCCCCTGGTACGTTTTTAAGGGTATGAAGAAAATGGAGCCCCCAGAGAAAACCCATGCAGACGTGGGAAGAACGTATAAACTCCTTATAGGCAGTGTGGGATTCAAACCCCGGTCCCAATCGCTAACGGTGTAGCAGTGTTACGCTAATTGCCACGCTAACTGTGCTGCTTTTGTGCCTTGGAAGGATGCAGAATAGATTCAGAGATTGATCCCAGGGGTCAGGGAAATATTTTAGAAATTTTGGGAATGAATGACAAATGAGACATAAGGGAACAAAAAGTTGAAACCATGAGTGGGTTGGGTCTGAAATGAACTTGCAGGAGTAGCAGTGGAGGCCAACTCAGTTGCAGCATTCAAGAGGTACTGGATAAGTGCCTGAAAGGAAAGAATTTATGTCTATGAAGAGAGGTTGGCAAGTGGGACCAGCTTGTTCGCTCTTCCATAGAGTCAATACTGACTTAGTGGGCCAAATCTCCTCCCTCCACCCACCCCCCCCCCCCCCCCCACCACCCCTCCCCACATTGTAGCCATTGTTGGAGTTTTATGACTCAAACCAGGATAGCATTATGCAGTAAATAGCAGGATCCTGGAGAGTGCTGTAGAACAGACCGACCTCAGGGTGCAGGTGCATAATTCCCTGAAAGTGGCAATCCTGGTGGATAGGGAGGTGAAGAAAGCATTTGATACACTGGCCTTTGTTGAGTTGGGTATTGAGTACAAAGTTTGGGATGCCATGATTAAACTGTACAAGGCATCGGTGAGGCCGTACTTCGAGTACAGTGTGCAGTTCTGGTCACCTAGCTACAAAATAGGAGTCTGAGGAGTGACTTTAAGGAAAATTACAAAATCTTGAGAAGCACGGATGAAGTGAATGCTCAGTCTTTTTTCCAAGGTGGACAATCCTAGAACTAGAGGCCACAGGTTCAAGGTGAGAGGGAGAGATTTAAGAGGGACGAGAGGTGACATCTTTCACTCAAGATAGTGGTCCATGTTTGGAATGAGCTGCCAGAGGAAACTGTAGAAATGAGTAAGATTTTGATGTTTAATATTGACAGATATATTAATGTAGACCAAATGTTGATAAATAGGTCTATCCCTGAATGCCAACTTGGTCAGCATGGATGATTTGGGATGAAGGCTCTGTCTATGCTGTATGACTTGATACTATTGGCTTCTTAACTACTTACAGGATCAGCCCACTAACTTTTTGTGATTGGAACACCTCTCAATGCCTCTGAACTTCACTCATTTTCAAACTCTCTCTATTTAGAGCGTATCTGGTTTTTGATTCCTTTTACTGAAGTGCATGATCTCACACTTCCCCACATTAAACTTCCCCACACTAATCATCTGAGACTTTTGTTCAAAACAATATTTAGTTATTTATTTTTAGAGATGAAATATTTGTCCTGCATGTGTATTGTTTGTCTGTAGGTGCGTTATGTCTGGTTGTCTGTCTGCATGTTTTACACCAAGGACCGGAGAACACTTTTTTTGGGTTGTACTTGTACAATCAGATGACAGTAAACTTGACTTGATTTCCCAAGTTTTCACCCAATCACTCAACTATTTATGTCCTGTTGTGGAATAACAATGACCACATGTCAGTTTACCTATTTTCATGTCATTGACAACCTTACATTTAATTCCCTCTTCCATGTAGTTAATGCAAACATTTAGGGGCTAAGAACCAATTCCTGAATTACATTTTATGAGTTACATCTCTTCCACCTGAAAAGAGGTTTGATCTTTAACTCATTCAGACTGCAAAGCCAGTGTACCTCTTTTGAATAGACGTTGAAAATCTACACTTCATTGTTACCATTGAGGCATCTTTCTTTGAGAATGTGTGTCCACTATCTGGAAAGATGTGAGACTGATTCACAACTAAGCAGATGAGTGAATAATGATACATTGGACAAATTTGATAAAGGCTCCAAACCACAAACTTAAACTGACCATTTCTGCCCATGGAAACTGTCTGATGTGTCCCACCTCAGTACTTGTCTCTGCATTGTGTTTATGCTGTCTGACCTGATGAGTCCCTTCAGCAATTCTTTGTCTGCTCAATGATAAGTTAGGGAATGATGTTACAGAGTCCAGATACAACACTGGAACTACTGCATTGAGCTGAGCTTTGAACACTTCAGTTTCGACTAAACCTGTTTAGACAACGCACAATGCCACAAATTTGCAGCATGTTTTGTGAAATTGCCAATTTCCCTTCTTGTGAAATGTTCAGACGTTTACAAACTGCTATACTTCTGCTTTTAGAGTATTTACATTATGAAACAAATGATTCAGCTGAAAAAAAATTAACTAGCTACAAATGCATTTGTTCTGGCTCTCATACTTTATCTATAAAGCACACCAATATTTTTTTGAAAGTTCTGGATTGCATAACTACTTTTACAGGGTAAACAAAGAATTTTGTACATCTTGTGTACATGACATTAAATAGAATCTTCGAAACTCTGCAGGTAGTCTCTGACTTATGATCATAATTGGGACTGAAAGATTGGTTGTATCTCGGAATGGACACGTCGGAATTTTGCCCACATGCATGGAATACTGAAGTCTTAAAGCAAACTTTTAAATCAAATTGTTTTCTCATCATAGATTTTTGTTGCATTTGACAAACTATAGGGCATGTAAGAGCCAAAATATACATGCTTACCTTGTTAGTTGGCATCCTGGGGTTCATAGGCTGGGTGCAGCCATCTTGATTCTTGTATGCATGCGCGATTCTTGGATTGGCTCATGCAGGGTGGGTTCACATATTGCAGTTTGGTTGGCGCATGTGTAGTGGGTTCATGTATTGAAGTTTGGTTGCTGCATGTGTGGTGGGCTTGCATATTGGAGTTTGGTTGGTGCATGCGCGGTGGGCTCGCATATTGGAGTTTGATTGGTGCACGGACAAGAGAGTTAAGGGCATGAATTCAGTATCGTCAGGGCACTTAACTCTTGTGCATGTGGCATAAAACCTTGTGCTTTTGATTTTTGTTAATTTGACTATCCTTTCATTTGGAATATACCAATGTCATGTTGGACATGATAACCAAGGGTTATGTGGAAAAGGTATCAGAAGATATCTTGGAAGGTAAAGATGGTAGAAAATGACATGGAATTATACATCCACAAAAGGAGAAACTATGTGTAGTATTTGATTGTGGAGCAACATTTCAAGGAGTTTCATTGAATTCTCAACTTTTACAAGGTCCAGACTTAACCAGTGCTTTAATAGGTATCTGATAAGATTTTGTAAAGATTCTGTTGTAATTGCTGCAGATATTGAAGCGATGTTTCATCAAGTGAAAGTACCATCAGAAGATTGTGATTTTCTATGATTGTGGTGGCCCAATGACGATTACAGTAAAGATATGATTGAATACAGAATGACAGTTCATTTATTTGGAGCAACTTTATGCAAATTTTGCTCTCAGGAAATGTGCTGAAGATAATGAAGAACACTTTAGTTCTCCAGCTATAAGTGTCATCAGAAATAATTTCTATCACCGGCAGTAGCAGTTGCTTTAGACGCAGAGAAGGCCTTCGACAGAGTAGAATGGAATTACTTGTTCAAAATATTGCAAAAATTCAGTTTACTGGAGAAGTATATTAATTGGATTAAAGCATTATATAAGGGACCGTTAGCGAAAGTGACAGTAAATGGACATGTATCAAAGCAATTTAACTTAAGCAGGTCAACGCGGCAGGGATGCCCACTATCACCATTATTGTTTGCGCTAGCCATAGAACCACTAGCAGAATCGATAAGAAGAGATAATAATATAAAAGGAATAAAAATAAAAGACAGGGAATATAAAATCAGTCTGTTTGCGGATGATGTGATAGTGTACTTAACAGAACCAGAACTATCAATAAAAGAACTATATAAGAAATTGAAGGAATATGGAGAAGTGTCGGGATACAAGATAAACGTAAATAAAAGTGAAGCAATGCCTATGAATAACGCGGATTTCTCAAAATTTAAGGAGGAATCCCCATTCAGATGGCAAACGCAGGCAATAAGATACCTAGGTGTGCAAATAAACAAAAATCTAGGCCAATTATATAAACTCAATTACAATCCACTAATGAAAAAATTACAGGACGATTTAGAGCATTGGAAAGAGCTACCACTAACACTGATAGGAAGGATAAACTGTATTAAAATGAACATTTTTCCAAGGATACTATACTTATTTCAGGCATTGCCAATACAACTGACAGAAAAATTCTTCAAAGAGTTAAAGAAAATAATAAGGAGATTTTTATGGAGAGGGGGGAAACCGAGGATAGCACTAGACAAATTAACAGAATGGTATAAACAAGGAGGCTTACAATTGCCAAACTTCAAAAATTATTATAGAGCCGCACAATTAAGGTACCTATCAGATTTTTATCAAACAAGGGAAAAACCAGACTGGACGAGACTAGAATTAGATAAAATAGGGGAAAAGATACCTGAACACATATTATATAAATGGGACGAAAAATTGGTACAACATAGAACTTCTCCAGTATTACACCATCTCCTCAATATATGGAAGAAGATTCATGTAGAAAGAAATAAAATAAATTACCAAATACCAAAACTAATATTGACGCAAAATAAGCTACTCCCTTTTACAATAGACAACCTTGCCTTTAGAAAATGGGAAAAAAAAGGGATTAAAAGAATAGAAAATTGTTTTTCAGGAAGTAGATTCTTATCCTTTGAACAAATGAGAGATAAGTACAATATAACGGGAGATACAGCGCTGGCATATTACCAACTGAGATCCTACTTGAAAGATAAATTAGGAAGCAACTTGAGTTTACCAGAGGGAAGTAACCTTGAATATGTGATTACAGATACAATGTTAATCAAAAGATTTATAAAAAATATGTATATTAAACTGCAAGAAAAGGAAAATGAGGAAACAAATGGTAAAACTAAACAAAAATGGGAACAAGATTTAAATATAAAGATAAAAAAGGAAACATGGGAGAAGTTATGCTCTGGAACGATGAGAAATACAATAAATACGAGGCTGCGTATGATACAATATAATTGGTTACACAGACTATACATTACACCGCAAAAGTTAAATAAATGGGACCCAACAGTATCTGATAGATGTTTTCGATGTAAAAAAGAAAGGGGAACAACAATTCATGCAATCTGGACATGTGAGAGAGTAGAAAAATTTTGGGATGATCTCAATCAGATATTAAATAAAATAACAGAAAACAATATACCAAAGAATCCAGAGATCTTTCTCCTAAGTAACATAAAAAATAAAGAATTTGGAATTGACTTGGAGGATGCACAAAAAAGATTTGTTAAGATAGCCCTAGCTGTAGCAAAAAAATGTATTATGTCAACCTGGAAATTGGAAGATAATTTGAAAATACAACAATGGTATATAGAAATGAATAAATGTATTCCATTAGAAAAAATAACATATAGTTTAAGAAATAATATTGAAATATTCGAACAAGTATGGGAGCCTTACATTAAATACAATAGCGAAAACCTACCGGGAACAAACATTACCTAAGTTGATGGAAGGAGAAGAGAAGAAAAAAATGGACTCAGTAGAATTTCTGGTGTATTTTTGTTGAATGACAACATTGTCTAACTGAATTAATGCAACCTAGATTGTATAACTAAAATGGATGAGAGGGGGGAGGGATGGGGGGGTGGCTTGGGAGGAGGGAGGGGGGAGGGAGAAAAAGTCACTGTAAATGTGTGGAAAAGAAAAAGTGTATATCATGGCTATTGTGATTTATGGTGTGAAAAATAAAAAATTTAAAAAAAAAAAATAAAAAATAATTTCTATGTTGATGATTGTTTTACTTCAGTGGTTTCAGGAAAAGAAGCAATAAATCTTTATCATGAGTTAAAAGAGATCTGTAATAAAGGAGGTTTCTTCCTTACAAAATGGATTAACAACAGTCAAGATGTGTTGGCTGTTATTCCTGAGGCAGAAAGAGCAGAGGAGATGAAACATCTTGTCTTGGATTGTGAATTTCTACCTGGTGAAAGAATTCTGGGAAATGCAATGGTGTGTTCAATCTGATGTTTTCAAATTCAAAATGGTTCTGAAAGAACAACCTTTAACAAGAAGAGGTATTCTTTCGATCGTAAACTCAATATACGATACTTTAGGAATATTGACACCAGTAGTATTAATAACCAAGAAAATTCTGCAAGAATTGTGCAGAAGAAAATTTAGATGGAATGAAGCTATACCAGATTCCATTGCTCAAGATTGGATGAATTGGATTGAGAGTCTTGAAATGTTAAAAAGTTTTGAAGTTAGCAGATGCTTTAAACCGACTTTGGAATTGTCACATTTGCCCAATTACACCATTTTGCTGACGCAAGAGAAAGTGGTTATGGTCCTGTCAGTTATTTAGTACTGCAAAATAACCTAGAGCGGGTACATTGTGGATTTATAATGGGAAAGGTCAGAGTAGCTCTATTAAAACCAGTCACTATACCTCAAATGGAATTGACTTCCACTACTAAGGCAAAAAAAATGGACACTGTGTTAAGAAAAGAATTACAGATGGAGTTAGCAGATT
Source organism: Narcine bancroftii (assembly GCF_036971445.1). NCBI lineage: Eukaryota > Metazoa > Chordata > Chondrichthyes > Torpediniformes > Narcinidae > Narcine > Narcine bancroftii. The sequence continues at coordinate 78,823,112 of NC_091478.1, forward strand.
CTATGTTTTGGACTGATAGCACATCAGTGCTTAAATACATTAATAACAAAACCATAAGGTTTCATACCTTTGTGACTAACAGAATTAATGAGATCAAGAAGGTTTCACATGCTAATCAATGGAGATATATTAAAACAGTGGATAATCCAGCTGGCATGGCTTCACAAGGATCAAAAGTTCAATCGTTTCTGAAAAGAGCCAATAATTGGCTGCCGGTCCTCAATTTCTTTTGCAATCTTAAGAAGAATGGCCTCAAAATCCAGAAGAGTTAAAAGAATTTTCAATGGAGGATCCAGAAATCCAAAACACTAATGTGAATATTGTACAAATATCTAATGAGAATGATCCAATTATTCAATTAATTTGCTATCATTCTTCATGGTTTCATTTGCAAAAGGCAGTAGCAAGGATTCTTAGATTAAAAGCTATGTTTTTACATTGTATCAAGAAAGACAATCTTCAGATAGTATTGTTAATTTTGTGACTATCCCTTAAAGGAACTGTTGTTTGCAGTGTTACCATAGTTACTATGACATCATATGTTGTAATATCTGAGTGGAAGGGGAATTTGTATCTAATTTTTCAAAGAACAATGAAAGATATGTGAGCTTGAGATACTTTTCTTTGAATTTTTCTTAATCATCTTATTTTTTTATATCTGTTTAAAGTTGAATATCATTATCATTATACTGTATGCTTTATTTATTCATCATATGAAAAACTCAATGCAAAGTTTTGTAAAATGTTTTATCAAAAAATTTAAGCTATTTACAGCTGTAGCTACGTTTGATTTATTGAATTAAAAGATAATAATTCAGAGTATCGTCGATTACATTTCTGTGAAGATTAAATTGGGAAATACGAGAGCTTGGAAAGTGTCATCTATACTTGTGCCAATCCAAGACTCATGTATGCGCACAGCAATCAAGATGGCCGTGCCCAGCCTATGGACCCCGCGACACTGACTAACAAGGTAAATATGCACATTTTGGCAGTTTCATGCCCTGTAACCCTGTTATAGTTTGTCAAATACAACATAAAATGCGTAATTTAAAAAAAAAATTCAGTTGAGTAGGTCGTAAGTCGGGGAGTACCTGTATTTTCTGTCTTTTGAGACAGTAAAACATCATTTCATGTAGCACCATCACCAACTTGGAGATTTCAAAAAGTGAATTTGTGAAAGGTAACTGAGAAATTTAGGAAGAAACCCTAAAACAGAGTCTTCATCTTTACCGAGGGATTTGACTATAATCAGTGAAGCTCCTGACAGATTCCAGTGCAGCGCTCACTGAAAGGACATGGGACAGTCACAACACACTCGATAGTGGAGATGGAGGAGACAGGGGCAACAAAGTGGAGGGAGAGAAGGCCACATCGTACTCCAAGCAGTACAGAAAAGCTTATTAATGGAACAGGCCAGGAGGCAGGTCCTTTGTGCTGGAGTTGAGAACTGTCTGGGCGAATATACAAAGAGCCTGGGAGGCAGTGGCACAACATGGATGCTCTGAAAGTGAGAATCCCCACATTGGGAACAAAAATGAGAGGAAATTTCATGATTCCTCTTCCCAAATAAGTGGAAAGAAGCTGTAGATCACAAACATATATTTTCGCCAGCACTGGAATTTGGTTGCCATTGGCCTTGGTCTGTGGAGATTACTGTCTCTCAGTCAGGTCAAGAATTGGAATTGGGAACACACTGCAGATCTGTTCTGCTTCTGGGACTTTCATTTTCTGCTGAGATTATGGAATGACTAAGATACATTCTATGATACCACAGTTACTCAGCTTGGTATTCATCAGCTAAAATGTTTCTCACAAATACTCATTCAGAACCAAATGAAAACCTCACAAGAAAAGATAATCTCCAATGGATCAGCCGAATGACTTTTTGTAAAATAAATGTAAACATACAGCACAGTAACAGGCCATTTCAGCCCAGAAGCCCATGCTGCCTGATTACATCCAATCAACCTACATCCCCAGTACATTTCAAATGGTGGGAGGAAACCGGAGCCCCCGGGTAAAACCTACGTGGGGGAACATACAAACTTCTTACATTCTGTGTGGGATTTGAACCTTGGTCCCAATTGCTGGAGCTCTAACGGCGTGGCACTAACCGCTATGCCAACCATGGCGCCCCCTACGCTAACCATGCCACCCCTTTTTGTCTGATGAAATTTTGATTTGAAAATGAGTGATAAAGATATCCAAAGATCAAGTAGTACTTTAGAGCATTGTAATAATATCCAAAGATCAGATCATTAACAGTGAGTTAAGAGCTTGAATGATGGGTGAGAGTAAATTAGTTTGGAAGTGAGACCAATCAAAGGGGATGACACATTGGGCAAAGGAGGAACGTGGTTTGATTGTCTGTTACTCAGCTACAGTTTCCTGTCTCTCAGCTAGTAATGTGGTTTGAATTTTGTAATAGCAACTCCTAAGAATGAAAGCAGAAACATTATTCATTTGCTAACGTCTTGTAAGTCTCACTTGAGATTTGAAATCTTCCTGAGTCATTCCGCATTGCTGGCTTGGTTCAGAAAGCAGCCATGAAGCCCTCAAACAGCACTGAAGCGACCGATCACTCAGTGAGTGGAGGAGAAGATATAGCTGCAAGCATCATCCTTGGAGCAACATGTCTCATTGGAATTCCAGGGAATTCAATGGTCATCTGGATTATATTGTTCAAGATGAAAAAGAGATCATGCACAATTCTTCTGATCCTGAATCTAGCCATTGCAGATCTAGTTGTTCTGATAACATTGCCGCTCTGGATTTATTCCATTGCATCCAGCTGGATCTTTGGAGAAACTTTGTGTAAAGCCCTTTGCTACCTCATTTATTGTAACCTGTACGGGAGTGTGTTCTTCATTACGGTGATGAGTGTCGACCGGTTCATGGCTGTGGTCTATCCATTTGCTTCACAAAGATGGAGGAAGGAGAGCTATGTTTGCAAAGTGATTGCTATTGTCTGGGTACTGGCTTTTCTCTTTGCCATTCCTGGCATTTTATTCCATAACATTGAGACTTTGTACGGACAATCTCAATGTTCAATCAACTACTATAATTCGAAAGGCCAACAAATTACTTGCCTTGTACTGGAAACGGTCGTTGGATTTGTGATTCCATTTATAGTGCTTGTTATCTGTTACGCGTCTGTAGCTCGAAGGGTGAAACAAATGACTTATAAGAGTAAAGGTAGATCTGAAATGCTAATTGCAAGCATTGTGATAGCCTTTGCAATCTGCTGGCTTCCTTACCATGTATTCAATGTGTTACAATTTGTTTTACTGATTGTCGAGCCAGACTCAAATGTATCGAGTACACTAGAATATATTTCTGCCTTTGGATCGTTTTTTGCTGGAACTTTAGCTTTCATCAACAGCAGTATTAACCCTCTGCTTTACGCATTTGCTGCCAGGAGTTTGCGGAATGGTTTCCGGACTTCAATAATGGCAAAGGTGTTTGAGGAAATGGCCCACCCCACCAAAGACGAGTATAGTATGGAACGCATTAATACAACAAAAACAGAAGAAAATATTCAACTGTGAACCTTTGTTGTGTTGCTAATGAGGGGATGCATTCTCTCTTGGATGAATATCCACGGCAAAAACTGTATAGCTTGTTAGTTAAGTGCAGCAAAAGAAAACGGATCACTGGTGTTGAACTTTATCGGTGGTAATGTGCACAGAAAGAAATATTACATTGTGATTCATCTGTGCTGCAGTAATGATTGGTGAACTTCTAATTGAAAAGCATGTACTCATTTTTGTGTTGCATAATTTAACTAATATGTTAATTAATGATCAAGCATTTAATTTTTTTTCCTAATTTCCTTTCTAAAATACCATCACACGTTTAGTTTTCTTCCCCTTTTCTCTTCAGTCTTTTGTCTTTGTTGATGACGAATCTCTCCAAGGTTCTGGGCACTTTCCACTATTTACACAAGGAATATGCCCACTTCATTCCCAGTCAAGCAACCTGGACTAAAAATAAGCAAAGATTTGAATAAATGTGGAATCAAATAATGAATGTGCTGTACTTTACGGGCTGAGAAGGAAGAAATGCTGTAAGAAGTTGATCAGATAAGCAGACACAGAAAAGGAATTTGACTATCTATGTTCTCTTATAACACTTGAGAACAAAGGTAACACACAGGGAAGAAAGATGGTGCCCCATTGCTGGTTTGGCCCTCAGCAGCCTTTCAAAGTTGCAATCATTACAATCCTCTCCATCCACCCCTGTTCAGATTGCAGACAAGCTTGAACTTTGTCCCGTCATAGGATTTTTGTTGTGAAAATGGTCAAACATCGACCAATTTTATATCATGCAAAAAGTTATGGAATTGCAGAAGGTTATCAGTATAGTACAATAAAAGGGGGGAAAGCTATGTGACAGATTATTGGGTATTGTATTGAATATAGATACATTTTTGGGAAATAAATTGGGGCAGGTTTTTGAGTGTAGGTCACATACAAACACTTCAAAAAGCAGATCTTATATAAAATCCTGGAGCTCTGCTCAAGCCAGACAGCAACTCCTGGGGGCCTTTGCAAAAACTTGGGAGAGTGCGCAAGAGACTTCACTAATGGATTGTTGTTTTGAAAAGCAACAGATGAAAGAGATCGGAGGAGTAGTTTGGAATCACCGGCTGGCTGGAGTGCAGCTTGCTGTTCTAAGAAGGTCATCTGGTTTTGCAAGAGAAGAGAGTAAAACAGGATTTTCTTCTGAGAGAGAGAGAGAGAGGGAGAGAGAGGGGGGGAATTTTGCAGTTTTACAGTCAGCAGCAACAGGTGGGACTGGAACAGGACAAGCTGGCAAGCTTGTGGAAAAACCCCATTTGGAAGACAGGTTGTGAGTGCTTAGTTCAGCCTGGTCAAAGTGCTTGTGGTTCGTACAAGAGGAGAGGACTGGTTGCCTAATGTTTCACTTGAAATAAGGGAAACAAAAAGGAACTGTGTGGCAACCTGAAAGAAAGAGGTTATCCTCTGGAAAACCCTGATGGAGGAGGTTTCTTCGGCAAGACACTGATGTGACTGATTAAAATGGATCAGTTTGTGTCCAGGAACCACAAATCTCTCTCTGAAATCTGACAAGAACCTTCCTGAGCAGTAACCATTTATCTTTCAAGCACCAAAGCCTGGTGAACTTTATAAATGTTAAATTCTGTGCACAGTATAAGAATTGTCTGCAACTAGTAAACTTGGAGGAGTGAGAAGTAAGATTGGACTGTGAAGTAAAGAACTTTTCTAAACTTGCACATTATATACATGTGTGCTTAGAGTTAAAAGGTGGTTAATTTAGGTTAGTTAAGTAAATAGAGATAAATTAAAGAGTGATTCTGTTTTCATGTTTAAAGATAATTAAAAGCAACTTTTGTTTAAGTAACCATTTGTCTTGGTGAGTATCTATTGTTGCTAGGTTGTGGGGCCCTCTGGGCTTGTAACAGTTATGCCAATCAAGTTGCCATGGATATGATTTTGTAAATTTTTTAGTAGTACCGCAACACCACTGGTATCCAGAATTCAAGCAAATGGCAGCTTCAAGCAACTAGCAAAAAAAAATAAAAATCGAGGAAAATAAATTTTAAAAATTAAAATAAATAAGAATAAAATAATAAGTAAAAAACATGTTAGTTTAAAATTGGTGAAAGTAAATGTTCTCAGAACTAACTCATTAATCATTGGTGAAGATGGGAGCAAATATTTAAGCAGGGGACTGCCTTGATCATAATTTGCTCGTATTAACCATTTGAATAAAGTTTGAATAAAATGGCGTCAACCCAGGATGAAGAGTTGGTTGATGCCGCTTGCTGTTGAGTGATTCTTTTAAAGGCTCCTTATCCCTGCCTAGTAAACTTGATCAGGCTTAAAAACCAGTTCAAAGAATTTGGGACAAGTTCAAATTTATTGTCAGACCTCGGATAAAACCCTGAGATTCTTTTTTTTTGTATAGGCCAGGCAGAATTTCTCCTTATCACTACTTGAGAAAAAGATATGTGTATAAAAGAGAAAAATGTAAACAAAGAAAGAGAAGTTAAAAAGAGAGAAATGTAAACAAAGAAAGAGAAGTTAAAACAAATTGTCCAAATACACAAAAAAAATCAATATTCAGTAATAAATAATATGCAAAGTAAGTCCTAAAATACCTCTCTGATGAGTTTGTTGTTTAGAAGGGGGTATCAACTGTTCCTGAACCTGGTGGTATGAGTGACATCTATACCTCTTTCCTGATGGTTACAGCGAGAACAAAGCAGTTAGGGTTAGTGAAACCCACCTACAACATTCAACATCTGTACATTGAGACAGAAAGAAGTCGACTTTGTCAGAGTGAAGGTTTTCTCAAAATAATCAGTCAGAAGAGGCAAGGTAAAGTGAACAATGATACTTGGCTGGCAGGGCCGTTTCTACACAAAATAGCACCTATGGCAGGGATGCCCAATGCTTCAAAGTAGATGACTACAAGGAGGTCTTGCGAGAGCTGGCCTTGGTGGCTGCCATGTTGTAATTGGCGTTGTATAAATTGAGAGTGAATGCTAGGACAAGGAAGGAGGATGAGTGTACCAAATGCAGAAGAAACAGCTGTGCGTTCCTTGTATGTCTGGGGCAGTGGCACTGAGCAGGCCCCTTCCAGTGCTCCTCTCTTCCACTGGTGCCTCTCCTTTCAAGTGGCACCCCCCTTCAAGTGGTGCCCACCCCCTTCAAATGGTGCTCCGGGCACGAGCCATGTCTGCCCAACCCTAGATATGCTCCTCTTGGCTGGGGTTATGTTTAATGCAAATGCTCAAGCAAATGGAGGGGATAAAGTTTGTGAGTGAGTGTGTGTGTGTGTGTGTGTGTGTGTGTGTGTGTGTGTGTGTGTGTGTGTGTGTGTGTGTGTGTGTGTGTGTGTGTGTGTGTGTGTGTGTGTGTGTGTGAGTGCATAAAATAGAACTGGGTGTGTTTATAGGGCCCCTAACTGTCAGAGGAAGATAGAAGAACAATTATGTTGACACATTAACAAGAGTCTTTTAAATCTGTATCGAGCAGATAAAGCATTATCAGATCAAGGCAATTCATTTATGTCAAAATGATTATTCCCTGAAGTAACAAAGGATAAAGTAAGATTTCAAAAGTGATCCAAAATGAAACTGAAAATAGAGCATTTAAAAATAGCACATGATGAAACTGCTTCCATACTTAACGCTTTACAGAGGTTTTCTGCTTGAATGGAATGTGAGGGAGCGAACAATCCTAATGGTTCACGTGATGCTGATCCCAATGTTCCTTCAGTTCCTCTTTCACAACTCAAACCAACTTTCCTGATTTAAAGCTGTGTGTTGACAAGAAGTGAAACTGTGTTTTATTCCTTGACTTTAAATAAATAGTTTAAACTGAAACTAATCTATAATGTTGGGATTCAGTGCTTGGCAAAGATGGACTTTAATTCTTCCATCTTGTCTTCTATGGTAAAACATATCCCTGCATATTTTATTTTTAATCACTTCAAATGGTTATTAATTAATACCATATATATTTTTTCACCTTCATCCAGGTGGGCCTGGTGGGACATTCTTCAAGCCCTGCAATTTGGCTTTTGGAGATTAGGTTCTGCAATTCTGACACAAGGCTTCTTTATTTTGTCTCTGCCAAACCACTTGTCAAATCCTCTACACACTGCCCTCGTATTCATACCACCCAAGTGTTCTTCCAGAAGTTTGCTTTGCAACTCATTCATTATCACTGATATGCTTTCCCATCAAGATATTTAACCCTGGCTACTTCTGCTGTGACAGGAGCCCCGAATGATGATGAGGGAGGAGGTGTGGGCACAAGTGGAGCATCTTCTGCCATCACAGGGGTAGATAGCAAGAGGGTGATTGGTGGGAAGGGAGGAGTGTATGGGAGTCAAGGAGGAGGCAATGCCTGCAGAAGGTGGAGAGGGGAGAAGGAGGGAAGATCTATCTGGTGGTGAGATCACATACCAGGTGGTGGAAACAACAGTTAAAATTGGATTTTGGATGTGGAGGCTGCTGGGGTGGTAGGTGAGGACAAGGGGAATCCTGTCCTTGTTGTACGTGGGGACAGAAGGGGCCAGGGCAGATGTGTGGGTAATAGAGTATATGCAGGTGAGGGCTGAGTTGATGGTAACAGAAGTTATAGCAGGGGCCAATGTGTGTACCCAGGACTACTCCTTTGACTTGGAAAATGTGGGATGAGTGAAAGGAGAAGTTATTGGATGTGAGGACAAGTTTTGCCATTTGTAGGAGGGTGGCAGTGAAGGGGGACTGGTTAGGACTCATTGTTGAGAAAAAAAAATGAAGGGCTTCAATACCTTTGGTATGGGGATGGAGATGCATAGTCATTGGATGTCCATGGTAAAGATGAGGTGGTCGAGTTCAGTGAACTGGAAGTTGTTGAAGTAATGGAGGGCGTGTGAAGTATTATGGATGCAGGTGGGGAGGGACTGGAATGGGGGGATAAATGGAGTTGAGGTAAACAGTTCAATACCAGTTCAATGGGACAAAAGCATGTGGAAAAAATGCAAATGAAGCAACATTTCATTTGAGAATCTGCAGGGGATATCTACCATATCTGGTACTCCCAACGTAGTCTCATCTACATAGGGGAGACTGAATGCAGACTGGGAGGTCACTTTGTTGAGCACCTTGGCTCTGTCCAATGCAATTGCAGGGATCTCCCAGTGGTCACCCATTTCAATTCTCCATTCCATTCCCTTACTGACATTTCTGTCTTTGGTCTTATGCACTGCTAGATTGAGACCACCTGCAAATTGGAGGAACAACCATAAGACCATAAAACCACAAGACCTAGGAGCTGAAATAGGCTATTCAGCTGAGCCAGTGTGCCCCATCATTTCATCATGAGCTGATCCATTTTCCCACATTGCTCAGCCTTTTCCCCATAACTTTTGATGCCCTAGCTAATCAAGAATCTATCAATCTCCACCTTAAATGTCCCCCAACCCGCCTGTGGCAACAAATTCCACAGATTTACAACCCACTAGCTGAAGAAATTCCTCCACATCTTTGTTCTAAGTGGATGTCCTTCAATACTGAAGTTGTGCCCTCTTGTCCTAGACTCTCGCACCAACTTTTCTACATCTACTTTGTCCATGCCTTTCATCATTCAAAATGTTTCAATAAGATTTCCCCCATCATTCTAAATTCAAGCAAGTATAGGCCAAAATATCTCATACACTTCTCATATGATAACCCTTTCTTTTCCAAAATTATCCTTGTGAATCTCCTCTGAACATTTTCCTTTCTTAAATGAGGAGCCCAAAACTGCTCACAGTACCACGTGAGATCTCACCAGTGCCTAATAAAGCCTCAACATCACATCCCTGCTCTTATATTCTATTCCTCTTGAAATGAATGTCAGCATTGCATTTGCCTTCTTCACCATCATCTCAACATGCAAGTTTACCTTCAAGGTATTCCATTTAGAAAATAATCTGTTTATTTTTCTACCGCAGAGCATGACCGTACATTTTCCGACATTATATTTCATTTGTCACTTCTCTGACCATTCTCCTAATCCATTGAAGTCCTTCTGCAGCCACCCTGTTTCCTCAACATGACCCGCTCCTCCACCTACCTTCGTATCATCTACAAACTTGGCCACAAAGCCATTCATTCCATAATCCAAATTATTCATTTACAACATAAAATAAGCGACCCAAGCACCGACCCTTGTGGAACACCACTAGCAACTGGCAGCTAACCAGAAAAATGATCCCTGAATTTCAACCCTCCTTCCTGACAATCAGCCAATGCTCTACCCAGGCTAGTATGTTTTCTGTTATACCATGGACTCTTATCTTGTTAAGGAGCCTCATGTGTAGCACCTTGCTAAAGATCTTCAGAAAATCCACTGCATCTTCTTTATCTAGTATGCTTGTCAATTTTTCAAAGAATTCCAATAAGTTTGTCAATTAAGATTTTCCCTTAAGGAAACCATGGGAGATTTGGCCTATCTTATCCAGTTCATCTAAGTACTCCATAAACTCATCAATTGACTCCCACATCTTCCCAACCACTGTTGTTGGGCTAACTGGTCTATAGTTTCCTTTCTGCTGCCTCTCTCCCTTCTTCAAGATTCAAGATTCATTTTATTGTCATAGTAATAAAACGGTGTCCTATTGCATGAAATTTCTTTTTGCCTGCTGCAAGGCAGTCAGATTCACCACTGGGACTGGCACTAATTTCCTTAGTGCCTCTTACAGCCAGACTTACAGTCAGAGAGAGAGAACCAAATTCTTGAATAGTGGGGTGACATTTGCAATTTTCCAGTCCTCAGTGACCATGCCAGAATCTAATGATTCCTGAAAGATCATGATCAATTGGCATTTTTACACAGAAGTAAAGGAAAAATACCCAAAAAATATTCACCCAGGCAGGGCGTTTTCACTGCAATTGCGGTGATTTCGGAGTTGCAGTGTTTTTCAGAGGCTGGACGTTTGAATTGGGGTAGGTTGAGGTGGGAGTAGGTCATCCCCTGTCACTCCCGTCCTCCATTGCCCCCATTCACGCCCCCTTAGGCACCCCCATGAGTGCCCTCTCTTACCTTCTATGGAAAGGTGACTTGGCTCCCAGCACTCAGTGGGAGAGAAGCAGGCGGCGATGGCTCAGTGTGGGAACAATGGCCATCTTCCCTACCCATAATCCCGCATTCAGATGGAACTGCTCTTCGTATCCCTGGCTCTGGCCCTGGGGATTATGGACTCCATTACCCTTGCACTGAGCCATCACCACCTGTTTCTCGCTGCAAGCCAGTGTGGTGCTCATTCGAACTCTGGGTTCGGCAACATGGCATCCCTGCTGCTGCGTCTGGACATAGATGGGGGCAGGGGGTGATGAACGTCCAGGAGCAGGGGGGGGTAATGGATGGTCGGGGGGAGTCAAAAAACTCCTCCACCCTTAGACCATTTAGCCTTCTGAGCACCTCCATCGAAACAGAAATTACACCAGTGTCAAGGCCAAGGGAGGGCCTTCGCGGGCATTGTCCCCCAAATGAGGTATTATGACCCCTCACCCATGGAGGGTGACCAAATGTTTGATTTTAGTCCGGTCAGTCCACTTATCCACCATTTACAGCATCCCAGGCTCCGTAGGCTTTGTCCTGCCATGCTTTCTCTAGTGCCGGCAGGTGCATGCATAATAGATTGGAGTACCGGCTCCACTAGCATCATTTCGGTCGGAGGGAGGACATTAGTGACGCTAGGCCCCGTTGCTCCAATCCGTTATGCATGCACCACCCGACCCTAACACATGCACACAAGAAGAAGCACGGCCTATGGACCTTGGATTTAACATGGCAAGTCCCCCCCACATTCTGCTGAGCAAGATTTTGAGCGGCAAATTGTGCCGTCCCAGTTACCCTAATGCCTCCTAATACTTGTCCTGGTACCGACCCTGAACCGCACTCACTTCCCTTCCCTGATACTCTGCTATTGTCTTCCACAGTGAGGACTGATGCAAAATACTCATTCAGTTCCTCTTCCATCACCTTGTCTCCCATTATTATTTCTCCAGCATCATTTTCAAGTGTTCTTATATCTATTCTCACCTCTCTTTTACCCTTTATATATTTGAAAAAGCTTTTTGCTTTCTCTTTGATATTTTTTGCTCACCTACTTAAATACTTCATCTTTTCCCGCTTTATGAGGTTTTAATTTACCTTCACAAGTTTTTAAAACTTTCCACTAATTTTTGCTTTCACATTGACTTTGACTTCTCAGTCAACTACATTTGTGATATTTTTCTATTTGAATAATTCCTCTTTTTTTGGTATGTATTTATCCTGCATCTTCCTCAGAAACTCCATCCACTGCTGCTCTTCTCTTTCCAATCGACTTTCATTTGTTTTTCTTTAATACCACTGTAATTCTTTTTACTCCACTGAAATACTGACACATCTGACTTTAGTTTCTCCTTGTTAAATGTCAAATGAAAATCATATTATGATCACTGCCCTCTAATGGTTCCTTTACCTTCAGCTCTCTCAGCGCCTTTGGTTCATTACATTACATTCAATCCAGTACAGCCAATCCTCTCGTGGGCTCTTCAACAAGCTGCTCTAAAAAGCTGTCTCAAAGGCATTCTACAAATGTTCTCTCTCTTGCAATCCAGTCCCAGCCTGGTTTTCCCCAATCTACTTGCATGTTAAAATCTTCAATGACTACCATAACATTGCTCTTTTGACACACCTTTTCTATTTTCCATTGTAATATGTTGTCCACATGCTGGTAACTGTTCAGAGGTCTGTATGTAAAATCGTCAAAAGAGTCTTTTTACCTTTGCTATTTCTTAACTCAGCCCACAATGGTTTTATATCTTCTGATCCTATGTTACCTCTTTCTAATGATTTAATGCTATTCTTTATCAACAGAGTCATGCCAATCCTCTGCTTATCTGCCTATCCTTGTGTGTACCCTTGACATTCACCTCCCATCCTTTAGTCGCGACTCCGTGTTGTGTGTACCCTTGACATTCACCTCCCATCCTTTAGTCGCGACTCCGTGTTGTGTGTACCCTTGACATTCACCTCCCATCCTCTAGTCGCGACTCCGTGTTGTGCGTACCCTTGACATTCACCTCCCATCTTTTAGTTGCAACTCCGTGGTGACCACAACATCATACCTGCTGATCTGTAGCTGTACTACAAGGTACACTCAATCCCACCTTCTCCAGGTCAAAGGGGTAGCCATGGGTACCCACATGGGCCCCAGCTACTCCTGCCTTTCCGTTGGCCTCGTGGAGCAATTCATGCTACAAGCCGAGACAGACAAGGCCCCTCAAGTCTTCCTCCGCTACAACAATGACTACTCCGGTGCTGCTTCATCTATCCACAATGAGTTTGTTGACTTCATCCTCTTTGCTGCCAACGCCATCCCAACCTTAAATTCACTTGGTCCATCTCTAGCAATGCACTCCCTTTACTCAATTTCTCCTTTTCTATCTTGGGAGACAAACTCTCGACAGACATCTTCTATAAACCTAACAACTCCCACAGCGACCTTGACTGCACCTCTTCTCACCCTATCCCCTGGAAGTATTCCATTCCATTCTCTCAGTTTCTCCATCCCCTTTGCATCGCACCTGCACCCAGAATGTGGACTTCCATTCCAGATCATCAGAAATGTCTTCCTTCTTGAAACAACAAGGCTTTCCCTCTACTGCCATCAACTCAGTGCTTACCCGCATATCCTCCATTACCCACACATCTGTCTTGGCCCTTTACGCCCCTACGCACAACAGGGAAAGGATCCCTTTTGTCCTCACCTACCACCCCATCAACCTCCGCATCCAACACATCCTCTTCCACCATTTGGTCATCTCCCTCTGCAGTGTCCAAAGGGGTATACTTGTTGCTCTAGGGAATGGTCACAGGGGGTACCCTGCACTCCCTTCCTGTTCCCTTTCCCTCTCCTGACTGTTATCCCACTACCTTCCTCCTTCCTTCCAGGTGTGATTGTGTCTATCGTGTCCTCAGCCTCCCGAATGATGTGGAGTTCATCCAACTCCAGCTCCAATTCTCTAACATGGTCTTTAAAGAGCTGCTTTAGGATGCACTTCTCACAGATAAAGTCATCAGGGAGACTGTTGGCTTCCCTGACTATCCAGATTTTGCAAGAGGAGTATGTCCCTGCCCTGGCTGCTATTAAAGAGGAAGGAATAAGAAAATCCTGCCCTTACCTTGCCTCAACTCCTCCACCTCATTCTTTACTTGCTGATGCCTCTCGAGGCAACGCTCAGATTCCCACTCCTACACTGGGCCACTCACATGCTGGCTGCTCCAACAATAGCCATTTGGTTTGAGGTTCCTTCGCTCCTATTGGCTACAGCTAATTATCCAATGGAGAGATTTAAACAAGAACCTACCTCTGCTGGAGATTTTTTAAATGCAGAAGTACCTCTTAAAGTCAGAGAGAGAAAAGAAAAAGAGACCCCCCCCCCGAGTCACCAAGTGTCCATAGATTGGCCTCCAATGCTTCCGCAGCTTCCACAGCCACACAGAGTCCAGTCCAAGCCATCAGCAATCTAAGCTCCAGATCTGAACCTCTGACAAGGTCAGGAACCCTTCATTATCTTCAACACCCCCTCACATCCCAGTTCTGATACCTAGTACCCTTTCAGCCAGTTTCAAGCCAGAAACCAGCAGTCCGCAGCCCATGTGCGTGTTTCCCAACAGAAGTCTCCAGCAGACCACAGCCTCCTTGGGTTCCTTGCCTCGAGCCAACAGCAGCCCGTTGCATGCAGGATCTTTCACCCTCAGAGGGCTCTCACTGGTCCACCACCATGGCACCGTCCCCATTGGTCTCCCCATTTTCTGATGCCCTGTGCCAGGCCTTCTCTCCCCTGGAGTCCGCAACCCCTCATGGCTGCTGCCTATCAGAGGTGCCGCATTCTTGGGTGCAGACCCCACGGTTGTGTAATTTTAAATGAAACTACCGTCGGCTCTTTTAACGGGCTGTTTAAAGCCTGTGTGGAGCTGATGACAGTTGACTGGGCAGTTGGAACCTGCGGGAGCGCTATATCTCCACTCATCGCTGCCCACGGGTCCACACCAGCGGCAGCGCTGCCATTACAGCAGCTCCTTTAGCGCCGCCATTTTTCTCTGCAGGTTCTTAACAGTTGATAAACAGTTGTATTGTCTGACACAAGTGAAAGATGAAGACTGTGAGGTAGAAGTAAAACACAAAAATCTGCAGACACTGTGTTGAAGTAAAAACACACAAAGCTGGAGAAATTCAGAAGGTCAAGCAGTGGCCATTATAAAACAAAGATAAAAATACATAACCGATGTTTGTTAGAGTAGATCTGGTACGTCACCGAGGATTCAAGATAACTTCTACAGGTGTACCGTGGAGAACATTCTGGCTGGTTACATCACTGGAGGTTCCAACGCTCAGGACAGAAAAAACTCCAGAGGATTGGTAACTCGGCCTGCAACATCATGGGCACCAGACTTCACTATCGAGGGCATCTACAAGAGGCGGTGTCTTAAGAAAGCAGCCTCTATCCTCAAGGAACCCCACCACCCAGGCCATGCCCTCTCACTCTGCTACCATCAGGAAAAAGGTCCAGGAGCCTAAAGACAAGCACAAGGACAGCTTCTTCCCCACTGCCATCAGATTCCTGAATGATCAATGAAACCATAGACACTGCCTGACTTTGACTTATCATGCACTAGTTTTATTTATTTTTTTGTAAGGGAGCTTATACGAATGTTTGCACATTGATGCTACCACAAAACAATGAATTTTGTGGCTTGTTTGTGGCAATCAGTTCTGATTCTGATTCTGATTCTGATTATTGTTGAGCTTCTTGCAGATTGGCTCCAGTACCATTTTGTCACAACTTAGGGAACAGTTGGTCACAAAACAAAAGAGACGGTAGCCTGGAAGCAATAACTGAAACTCAACAAACTGCAAAAGCTGGAAATCTTAAATAATAGTAGAGAATGATGGAAACCCTCAGCAGCTCAGGATCTGTGGAAGGAGAAACAAAGTTAACTTTTCAGTCGCCCATTCTTTGACCTGCAATATTAACCCTGTTTGTCTTTCCACGCATGCTTTCTGACCTGTTGAAAGTTTCCCTCATTTTCTAATTTTATTATAGCAACAATTACTTTTCACAACCAATGTTATTAAAGAAATTAAAGATTGGGCATTATCATGAAGAAAAGCAGAGAAATTAACCCAGCCTTGGCCAATATTTCTCATCTAATGCACATGAAGAGTTCAAGCCCGAATCGTTGGTGAGGTATCTTTACCTTTGCTACATAAAGGCACTGTTTGACCTGTTGATTTTCTCCAGCATTTGTGTGTTTTTTCGCTTCACCACGGTGTCAACAGAATCCTGAGCTTTACCCCTTTCTTACAGAATAGATGTTTGCTCATTATCACATTCAATGTGAGCTTCCTGTGCTACATTTCCTGCAATGGCAATTGGACTTCAAAGCTCATCTTTATATTTTTTGCCTTGTGATGAATAAACTTCAATATATAAAAGCAATAATTTTACTCTTTTCTATATAGCTATAAATGTTACAGGTGAAAATAATGGCTTGGATTTGGCACACTAATTGATAGAAAATGATATGAGGTTTCAACTTCCAAATTATTGATGCAATAATGAGGTTTGGGGGACACTGAGCCAGATTTGTGTGCAAAATATATACTCCATATAAATTATATGAAATTATATATTTATTGTACTCAGTTTTGAGGGCAGGAATTGCCTATTACACTATGAAGGAGCTTCCTGGTGATCATCCTTTCTTTTGGAGGGCATAGGTCCTGGAAAGCATGCACATGGTATAAAGATTTCTCTGACTGTTAGCACAGAAATATCAATCCAAAGATGGTTTTCCATTTAGTACTTAAGTAGTTCGTATAGTTTTGGCCATGGTTCCTAAGGAAGGAAGGACTTACCTTGGATGGAATACAACACAAATTCACTCAATTGATTCTTGGGAAACAGGAGTTAGCCTATGAGGAGAACTTGAGTAGGAATGGGCAATACCTGTTGGAACGTAGAAGAATAAAAGATTCTGGCGGCACAGACGTGGAGAGGTTGAATCATTGGGTTGGAGAGTAACAAACGTGGGGTAGCAGTTCCAGACAAACTGACGTTCGAAAATTCACATCATGTGGGGGGGGGGGGGGGGTGGGCACCATACCTCCGTGCACCACTGTCACTGACATACCTGACAAGTGCGTGTGCTTATAGCGCATGAAGACGAAACCACATGATGCTAGTGACGCTACTGCTGCGGGTGGGTGGGGGCCACGATAACTCATTGGGGAGGGCATGGCTCTGAACCTGCCTAGATTGGAGAGCATGCCTTGTGTGGATAGGTTGGGTGAACTTGGTCTGTTCCCTTGGAGAGACAGAGGATGATAGAAGTGTACAAGATGATGAGAGACATTGATTGTGTAGATGGCCAGAGGCTTTTTTTCCTTGGGGCTGAAATGGCTGACATGAGGGAGCACAGTTTTAAGGTTCTTGTGAATAAGTACAGGAGGGATGTAAGAGGCAAGTTTTTCACACAGAATGCACTGCTGGCAATGGTTGTGGGGACAGGTGCAATAGGACATTTTATGAGACCATTAGGCTCGTGGAACTGACAAAAATGGAGGGTTTTGCAGGAGGTAAAAACACACTGAAAAGCGGGAATAAGCCAATCTTTTCACTGTCCATAGGAGACAAAGATATATCGCCGATATTTTGGGCTTGGCTCTTCTTCAAGGAATAAACAGAATGAGCCAGAAGCAAGAAATCTCAGAAAGTCTCAGAGTGCAGACAGTTCTGGCTGGGAGAGGAATCCAGAACAACAAAGGGTGATAATTGGATATGATAAGAGATGAGGTGAGAATTTATCACGTTTGTGCCAAAGGAGACGGAATGGAGAGACAGAGCTAGGGGAAGGTGATGTAGAAAGAAGTGAGGTGAGGGGGAGGGGTTTAATGAAAGCCAGATAAGTCAATATTAATGCCATTCTCGGCATTTGAGTAGCATATTAAGTTGGACCAACACCACAGGCTGAATGGCTGATACTGTGCTGTGGATTTCTACGTTCCATGTTAAGCTGACTTGCCCCCAGACTAAACTTCTTCAACAGCAGAGGGCCTCAGAGAGCCATTCCTCTGCACTTGCTTTTGTTTTAAAATAATTTTATTGAGTTTAATATTTAAATCCTACATACCAAGTCATCTAAAATAGTAACAAACAACAGGTCATATCATATACATGTCACATATTGAACATCTGATGTAAATCAAAAGCCTATCCATAATTGTTTATTTTACTTTTTCCTTTCTCATAATATATCCCAGTAGAGTTTTGGATAAAAAATAGATGAGGCAAAATTAACAATCCCTTTGTATAAAAAAAGGGTAAATTCTATCTTAATTAAAGATATGATCCATGATAAGCCAATATTAAACTCATGTTTGACTAGTTAACTAAATAAAAAGATAAGAAAAGAAAGAAAAAAATCCTCTGACTAATCTAACCCCTCCCTCTAACCAAGGTTAACTTGTAAGGATGTAAAGATATGGATCAAGTTGAGACTTTTGGACATCAGACGGAGAGTCTCCGGAGCATCCAGACTTCTTAAATCTTCCATTTATGATAATAATCTATGAATGGGCCCCCACATCTTGTCAAATTGAAACTTAATATCTTTAATGTTGTATCTAATTTTTTTTTCAAACTTAAATGGGACATAACATCATGTAACCACTGAGTATGAGTGGGTGGAGAGTGATCTTTAAAATTGCTTGTCTGGCCATCAACGAGATAAAAGCTAAAATTCTCTCTTGGGTTGAAGTTGATAATATATCCTCTTCTCGAGATAAAACAAACAAAGTAATGAGAGGGCATGGTTCTAATTTGATCTTTAGAATTATTGATAAAGTTTGAAATATATCTTTACAAAATTGTTCTAAATTATGGCATTCCCAGAACATATGAATCAATGTAGCTTCAAAGATTTTACACTTATTGCATAGTGGATCGACAGCCACATAAAATTGAGATAATTTGAATTTGGACATGTGTATGCTATACACCACTTTAAGTTGTAAACAAACAAGGTCATGCACAAAATGAGGAGTCATAAATCAAGGTAAGAGTAGAAAACACACCACCAGTCTTGGACTGAAAATGATATATTCAAATCGCATTGCCAATCATTCTTAATCCTGGACATTGAGAATGTTTTTAAATCTAATATGTTATTATAAATAATGGATATTAATCTATGCTGGGAGAACTGCAAATCAAAAAGTAAACCAAGAATATATATTTTTTCACTTTTTATTTAGTTAACTAGTCAAACATGAGTTTAATATTGGCTTATCATGGATCATATCTTTAATTAAGATAGAATTTACCCTTTTTTTATACAAACGGATTGTTAATTTTGCCTCATCTATTTTTTATCCATTGACAATCTTCTTCACCCAGGTCACCTGTTGCAAACTACTCTGATTTCAAAGGATACACAGTACAGAAGCCACTGATCGTCGACCGCAGAAGGCAAACTGGAGCGCATACCCCAGCCAGTACAAAAGGTGCTGAAGGGAAGATGGTGAAGTGGAGTTCACATCACCAACCACATATCCTCATCTGACCGTATTGACACTGTGGCCAGGGGAACACATTAATGCCTCTACTTCTTCGAAGCCCAAGGAGACGCCAGATTCTCTGACAAATTTTCATAGATGCACCTTGAAATGTGTCCTGCCCAGATGCATCACAGCTTAGTACAGGAACTGATCTGCTCAAGATTACACGAAACTGCAGAGAGTTATCCTTGTGACCCCTCTACCATCAGACTCTTCAAAAACAAACTCAAT
The DNA here is from genome assembly GCF_036971445.1 of Narcine bancroftii. Classification (NCBI taxonomy): domain Eukaryota; kingdom Metazoa; phylum Chordata; class Chondrichthyes; order Torpediniformes; family Narcinidae; genus Narcine; species Narcine bancroftii. The sequence continues at coordinate 78,842,483 of NC_091478.1, forward strand.
CAGGTACTTATTTAATGGACTCTTATTTTTGCACTTTACTGATTTTTTATTCTCTCTGCATTGCACAGTCAGCTTGTTTACATGTGTACGTTGAGTAAAGTTTTTTTTGCACTACCCTTCGCCTGCAGGAAAAAGAATCTCAGGGTTGTATGTCATGTCATGGATGTACTATGACAATAATCTGAAATTTGTGAAAGCTTGAGAATTGTGAATGTGGGCAAAGCCATCACAAGAATCAAACTCCCCCTGTACCTTCACCTCCCACTGACTTGGGAAAACAGTCAGCATATCAAAGGACACATTCCACTCTCTTCTCCTCCAGCAGCCCCCACCCCCCCCCCCCCTTGAAGAAGATGCATAACTATGCAAAAAAAAACAGTTCCAGATTCATGGACACTTTCTTTTCTTGCTGTTATCAAACCCTTGAATGGACTTCCTATTGGTATAAAATCATATAGTGCACTTTTTAACTGTGCTTTTCCTTTCAACACCATACCTTGCACTTTTATTTTATGTGACAACATGTTTTTATTCTTGCACTGCAGAGGTTGACTTCAAGTTCAAGCTTATTATCATCTGACTGTACTTATGCAACCAGATGAAAGAGTGTTTCTCCAGACAAGATAGCAAGCAAAACAAAGTTTTTTCACTGTACCGTGGTGTAGATGACAACAAACAATTCAATAAATGATTTACTGTAAAACCCCTGGTATCCAGCACCTATGAGGATTGGTAGATGCCAGATAAGTGAATTTTCTGGTAGCTTGAGTTTGTGTGTGTTACGAGCCCAGAGGACTCCAAAACCCAGCAGCAATAGAAATTCACCCAAATGGTTACTTAAACAAAAGTTGCTTTTAATTATCTTTAAACATGAAAACAGGATCACACTTTAACTTATCACTTTTAACTTAACTAACTTAACTTAACCTGCTTCTAATTCTAAGCGCACATGTATATAATGTGTGTGTAAGTTTAGAAAAGTTATTTGATTCACAGTCCAATCTCACTTCTCACTCCTCCAAGTTTACTGGTTGCAGGCAATTCTTATATTGTGCACAGAATACTGCTCAGGTTACTGCTCAGGAAGGTACTTGTCAGTTTTCAGAGAGAGATTTGTTGTTCACTAGACACCCACAACTGATCCCTTTTAATCAGCCACTTCAGTGTCTTGCTGAAGAAACTTGCCCCATCAGGGTCTTCCAGATGATAACCTCTTTCTTTCAGGTCACCACAGAGTTCCTTTTTGTTTCCCTTATTCCTCTTGTATGAATCACAAGGGCTTTGACCAGGCTGAATTAAGTAGTCACAACCCATCTTCCAAATGTGTTTTTCCACAAGCTTGCCAGCTTGTCCTGTTCCAGTCCCAGCTGTTGCTGCTGACTGTAAAACTGCAGAACTGAATTCTCTCTCTCTCTCTCTCTCTCACAGAGTTATGCCTGTTTTTTCTCTCGCTCTGCTTACATAAAACCACATGACCCTCTTAGAATAGCAAACAGCACTCCCAGACAGCCTTTGGCTCTGAACCTACTCCTCCGAGTTCTTTCATCTGTTGCTTTTCAAAACAACAATCCATTAGTGAAGTCTCTTGGGCATTCTCCAAAGCTTTTGCAAAGGATCTTGGAGCCAGACTGTTTGGCTTGAGCAGAGCTCCAGTATTTTAAATGAGATCTACTTTGAAGTGTTTGTATGTGACCTACACTAAAACCTGCCCCAATTTATCTCCCAAAAACATATCTATAATCTGTCACAGTGTTGCGTAATTGGTGACCCATTTGTGAAGCACACCAATTTTAAACGCGCATTTTTACCTATTTATTTTTCCACAATTTTTTTGCCAGTCACTTGAAGCTGCCGGTTGCTTGAGATAACAGTGGTTTTACTGTAATTCTTTTCAATTCAATTCAAAACTTCTTCCAGGTAAGCTCATGAGGAAAAAACAAAAGTCTGCAGACAAAATGGTGATAGTGGCAGGAGGAGGAGCACAGTCCCACAAGCAGGTTCTCCATTCACAGAGCCATCCCTCCTCCCCCTGCTCGTTGGTGTTTTCTCCTTTCCTTATCCACCAATTATCTCCTGTCTATGGGACCGTGCTCCTCCTCCTGCCACCATCACCATTTTGTTTGGTCACCTGCCTACATTTTGCTCATACCTGATGAAGGGCTCAAGTCTGAAATGTTGGTCATGTATCTTTATTTTTGCTCTTAGAAGCCTAATAGCCTGAATACGCCAGAAATTGTCTGATCTCGGAAGCTAATCAGGCTCAGGGCTGGTCAGTACTTGGAGGGGAGACCGTCTAAGAACACCAGGTGCTGTAGGTTCCTGTGAAGGGCGCTGGACAAAGCGGCGACTCTCTGTCTGCCCTACGGTGGACAAAAGTTAAAGAATTTACATTCCAAATGTAGAATTACATGACAATAATGGCGCCTTTATCTTTATATGAAGGACACTGTTTGACCTGCTGAGTTTCTCCAGCATTATGTTTTTACCAGGTAAACACGTACCTATAATAACAGCTGCTGAATGATCTTTGTAAAATTGTAAAATTGTCTTTTGTTCTACAAAGGGGTTGAAGAATTACCATTTATTACAACTTGTGAAAATGCAGATAAAAGGTCACTCAAGGTTGCTTTCAATTAAAATGTGACAAACACAATAAACACATTCCTCTGTGAACTTCCCACTGAATGAGTTAGCCCATGGAGACAAATGCAGAAATACCTTCAAACTTCGAACAAGAAACACTGCCATTTTACTGGCATTGATATCTCCAAAATGTACCCAGGAAATGAAATAAATCTAAGTGTAGGGGGAAAAAAATCCCTTTGGTTGTTTTTTTTTAATCCCCAAAGTTGAAACCAAGCCAGGAATTTAACTAAATCAATAAAAGTTTATATACAAAAATATGTTGGTGCTTCAGAATCTAACCAGGAGAAAGGTAGTTACAGAGATGGTGTCAGGGCATGTGTTTGGTCTGGAAAATAGCAGAGAATTCTCGTGCACAGCAGGAAAAATCTCTTTATCTTGGACTCTTTTTAAAAAACAGCTGTCAACTTGTTCCTAGAACAATTTTCTTTTGCCATCATTCTGTTCTAATATCAATGTAAGGAAAATATCATTATTTACCTATATAGTGTTTCATCACTGACACAGACACGGTAACTTTTGCATATTAGCACAGGAGAAAAAGCAGCAAATGAACAACAGCTCCTGTAGTCAGGGTTACACCCTGAAATACCTTTTAGAAAATAAATGTTTTGGTTAAATCCACCCCAACAGTGCATCAGATTACCCTCCACCGTCTGGCAGGCCACAAGCAATGTGAGCTCCACCGCAAACAATGTGTTCAAGTGCCTGGGGTGTTGGGGTGAGGCTCCTTACCTGTGCCTTTTCAGCAAACAGGTTGATCAACTGCTCCAGAGAGATTCTGATCTCCGTCTGCCTTGGCAGCTGACAACCTGTGCAGGGCTGGGAGCCACAGATGCAGGACAAGAGCTCCGAGCTGAGCTCGGCATTCAACTCAAAATTAGGCCCCATTTTGACGGTGACGCCTCGAAATTTCTTGCAGTTTTTCTTTGTGCAGCAGTAAAATGCTCTGAGCATTGAAAGCAGCAAATCAGTGGAAGATACAACAGTTCCGGCCTACACACTGTTTGCTTTCATTGCACAACACACTAGTCAAAATCAACAATATCAATAGTAGCTCTGCAGTGCCCTATGCATTTAGGTGCACAACAGTCGCATTCTATTACAATATTACCTTCTTGGGGTTGAAGCACACAGGTTTTGATAGAGCCTGCTTTTTGCCCCCACACACTAGTTATGAGAGGGATACAGCGCAGTCAGGAAGGCAGTACAAAGGGAGCCATGTTAACACTGGGTTAACAATGATGGATCTCTTGTGCCAATGTAACTAATGGATTAGATGTGGGTTTGAATCCGTAAATTCAACCAGCAAAAGTAGCTTGCACTTCACAGTATATGTACCTTTAATTCTTTTGGAAGGTGGACATCACTCGCAAGGTGATTGGTTAATATCCATTGCTGATTGGCTTTCAGAATCATCTTATTAATGTGAAGTTTGTTGATGTCTTGTACAATCGACAGGCTTCCTCAGAAAATAGTTAATTACTCATATTAATGGTCACATGTAGACCAGATTCTTCAGTAAGAGAAACAGATGGGTTATTTATGTCAATCCAATGGATACTAGTGCATCCTGTCCTCGATAATAGAATTTAATTTTCCCATGGTGGTATTTGAACTCATGTCTTTAGTCTAGGCCTCTAATCTCACCAAAAATGCCACTGTTCTCCTTTTTTCATTATCTTCCTGGCCAATTAATATGCTGTATCTTTGAGCAAACTTGCCTTGATTTGCTTTGACTTGTGTGGAGGGGGATTTAAATTCCTAATCTTCGTTGGATTCGGACAGTTGAACAAATTGAAAAATGTAAGATGACAGGCCAATATTGCCCCTGTCTTCGAGCTTGAGGGTCAGGAGGAATGTTGCATCCAGTCCTTCAATCAAATCTCCTGCCAGGATTTCCCCCTCCTATGCTCAGTGGCAGTTCCTGTAATCAACATTCTGCCCAATGGTGGCTCATTGCTTATTACTTGCCAGTTAATGCCTTGGTTTCCACTGGGTGATCTTTGGCTCTCCCCACTGTTGGAAGCCTCCTCCTTCCCCTACACTGAGATGCTGTGTCCTTTCCTTCCTTCCCTCCTTTCCTTATTCCTGAACTCCATGCCACACCATTATGATAAAGTCTTCCCTCATTTTCAATAACTCCCACCTGGGCCCTTCTCCCATGGGCTTTCCTAGCTAGCTGCCACCCAGCCTTTTAATCCATCGGCCTACCAAGAGGATTGAAGGAGAAAACACAACAAAAGTGGTGACGGCAATAGACCTGATGGAACCTCCTCTCTGATACTTCAGAGTTCAGATCGCTGCAGGTTTCAGTTGGATACCAATTCGTCACAGCATGTAATCAGTCCCTTCAGCCTATTCATGGCAACCATCAACTACCCATTCACACGAATCTTAAATTAATTCCATTTTTTATCCTATCTCCATTCTCTTCAATTCCCCTCAGATTCCAACACTCCACCTCAAATGAAGGTAACTTACTATTAACTTAACAACCCAAGTGAAACAAGAAACATTGGTTTCCCTTTACTTTCTGTGAACGCTGCATGGCCTGCTGAGTTTCTCCAGACGCTTGTAATTTGCATCCAACCAACCTGCATGTCTTGGGATGTGGGAGGAAACTGAAGTGCCTGGGAGAAAGTCATGCCATTACCAGAAAAAGGTGCAAACTCCACACAGACAGTACCTGAGGTTGGGAATGAACATAGGACTCTGGCACTGTAAGGTTTTAGCCCCACAGTGTCACCCAATGTCTGCTTCATTTCATACTGTGGGATGGAAATGCTTCGAATATAAACAAAACAGTGGTATAAAATGCCGCAAAACAACATAGAGTAAATCCCCAGGTATCCGGCACCTTTGGGGATTGGTAGGTGCTGGATAAGTGTATTTTCCAGTTGCTTGAGCCTGACTCTTGCAATGCCTACCTAACACACCTGCATTAAGAGTAAATTGTTTACAAGGCAAAAATACTGTACTGTACTGTACATGCACTGAACAAATTTCAGTTGCATGAATATATTAATCTTAAAACATTTTTCTTTATTTTCATTACATTCTCAGAAAACATTTAACCATTGCTGCATTTGTAGGTTCCTCCCCTTCCATGGAGCTGCATGAAAGATGAACAATAACATTATAGATAATTAACCCCCTCCCTAAGTTTATTGATAAAGCCTCTGACCGGGGCAACTGTTACTAAGCAGGAATAAGGAGACACTTTCAGAGAGGCACCCAAACAGCGAGCGACATCAACAAGCTCTTCATCCTGGGCAACGCCATTTTATTCAAACACAACTTTATTCAAACAGTTGCCACAGCCAAAGCACGACCAAGGCAGTCCTCAATTTTTGCTGATTGGTTGAAGCTGCCGGTTGCTTGAATTCCAGATACCAAGGGCTTTACTGTATTAAATGGCAAATCTCTTCTGTTGAGAATAAATGTATTTGATGGTCAGGAATGTAAGTCTGTGCCCTAGAATTTGTGGTGAGCTGTGTATTAAGTATAGACTTTAATATAATGCTCTACTGGATACAAAGGGTTAAGATTGAGAGTTGAGATTTCAAGCACACGGCAAGCTCAACCTGCTTTGTTCTAAAAATTTCCTCATGGAGGTGAGAAGGAATGCTGAAAAATTGCAGGGTTTGCTGGATAGGCAGGTGGATGTATGCTTGCCTTTGGGATATACTTTCTGGGGGAAAAAGAATCCCTTTGCTGAGCCCATTAATTCTTTGATCTTCCAGAAAAAAGACACTCTCACATTCTGTAACTCTCCTTTGACTCTCCACCTTGCATAATGAGTACAATTATATGATTGCCTAATGGTGAATGTTGATCGGTTCTGAGAGTTAAACAGTTTGTGGCACGGACAACTCATCTGTTTCATGAGTCTCACGTAATCAGTTTAATTTTCTGCAAATCTCATGTCTCATCCAAATTTGTTCACGTACAAACCGACAACCTGCTGTTTTGGCAATGACCTTCAAAATAATTGGACTGAAAGTTCATGGCATTTTGTCGCCACTGCTGGATCTGATTTAGTTGGACTTCCAATTGTGGATCCTGGTTCTTGTGCTGTTTATTAACAGGAAGCAAGCAATTCTGTGGGTGCAACCAGAAGAAGGAAGATTGGTTATTGGCAGAGCCACTTCTTATGCAGGGCTTATTCAACCCCTGCCCAGGAAAACAGCATTGTTTGTCGCCAATTAACACAGAGTGGGTATCACTCATAAGGCACCAGACCTGAGTATTAGGATGAACTGCACACCAGCAGTCCACCATACCACCTTCAGTGCCACTGGGGGAGACGAGGAGAGGCCCTGAAGGCAGAGCCTTCTTAGCAGGGCAGACTGAAGGAGGAGAGCTTAAAGAATCTTCTGAGATCTTATCCCCATCAGAAACAGGAGCCATTTTATTCTGAAGCTATGGCTATTAAAGTCACGCTTCAGATCCATCACATGGGTCCAAGTTGCGTTGCTGGGAGACACCGAGCCATGCAGCATGGAAGCACGATGTTTCCATCGAGCCCACGCTGTCCATCGAGCACCTTTTTACACCAAACTTACATTGATCGTAGCTTTATCCCCCTCACATTCTCACCAGTTTACTCCAGGTCCACCACTTACCTACATACACACACAATTTACAATAGCAATTAACTGACCAAGCCACATGTGTTTGGAGCGTAGGAGGAAACTGGAACACTCAAGGAAAACCCACATGGTCATGGGGAGAGCTGACAAACAAACTCCACTCAGACAGCACTAGAGGTCTTAATGTGGTCCCACCAATGTCCTGCGCAGTTTTGGAAAACCTTTGTACTTTTGTGCTCTTTCTCTCTTGTAATAAGGGCAATGAATTAAAGTTGACTTTATACATTCTTTGAGAAAATAGGCTCTTATCACCACAGATAATCATACTGAGATATAATAATATTGATCTATTTAGAATTTAAATGTCTAGCTTTTGTTCTTGAAAGTTGATTTAATCTTAAAAGATCCACATTAATCTCCTTTTGACAAAATAAATCAAGAACAATTGCCAGCAATTATATCTTGATATAATTCATACTTTTAGCCTTGGGTGTCATTTTTCATGACAGATGAGATAGTTAGGTTGCATTTCCTTTCAAATGTATTGGGTGGAAATCAAATCTACCGTGTTTATGGCTGAATGAAATCTTCTTGGTTGACTTCAGCACATTTGCCGATCCTTGATTTTTATTTATGCATGGATCAGGGTTAGATGTATTTTACAGTAACATGCACAGCCAGGGCAGTTTAAAAAAAATGCTAGTATATGAATGAAGTTCTTTAGTTAAAATTCAGTGTGCAAACTGTGCAAAGTTAGCAGTCCCTTGTTAGAGCAAAGCAATAGGAAATAGTGATAATCAAAAAGAGATGTCAATCAAATTCAGCAGGGAATTTCCCAGAAAGGAAGCCTAGGTCCACTAGAAATACCTGGATATCATCCATCCAACACTGGTGATATATTAAGCATGAAATTTCCCAGAGGGCTGGGTCCCAAGTGATAAATAAACAAATTTGCATTTTATTTTATTCTGGAAAGTTTCTTTCATTTGGAGTTGCAACTATTTTGACAGCAGTTGGAAGCAACTTTTGTGGGACACTTAATTGTTTAATTCTGGATCTCAACCAGGCAAGTTAATGACTTTCCAAGCAAACTGATATACTTTTAACTGCATCTTGTGAGTTTCGTCCCAGATTTTCTTTGTTGTGATTGCATTGCTGGTGAATGCAAAGAATGTCAAAGGACTGAGGTACAAAAAGAAGTGCTTAAAAATAGCAAGAGAAAGAGAGATATGGTCCATTGTAAGTTCTCCTGCTTTCAGTCAGTAAAGCAATAGTTAAAAGTGGATAGGGACAAGGTTCTATAGCAATGCCCCACCATTTTCTGAGTCACCTAATTTATTGGAACCAATCCTATTGATATATTAAAATGGGCTAGTCCATTTATGATGAGGTAATCACATGGTGACACCATTCATTCAAATTCCTATTATTACTGGTTCCCTGATGGAGTGCTTAAATTTTGTCCACTTAAAATGATTTTAAAACATTTTTGCTCAGTAGGTTCATCAACTTTCATGATTGATAAGTAATCCATTTGTTTTACAGACATGATCTTTTGTTGTGTGAATCCAATTCTTCTTCCTCTGCAGTGAGCCTCATTTCCAACTGCCACTTTGAAACATCCCTCACCTTTTGTGTTGCAGACGATGGCCCAGAACTTTACCTGGAATCAGCTTGAATGTCTGGGTCCCAACTCCAGAAACCCAAATACGCTAGAGGCTCAGTGAAAGGGAAAGAAATGCGGAGACTTAAAGAATTAAAAGGCAAGGTTTATGGATGAAAATAAAGGTACAGAATCATGGAGAGAAATAGAAAGGCATCGAGATAAAGGATAAAATTATGGAGGAAGGATGGTCAGAATGAGCAGAGGCAAGTGAACATAATTTCCACTGTCCATGCAGACAAACATTTTAAGGATCATTATGTCGGCAGTTTTATTTGAGTTCACCAGTTCTTTTTTTTTTAAATTTTTTATTTTTCACACCATAAATCACATTAGCCATGATATACACCATTTCTTTTTCACACATATACAGTGACTTTTTCTCCCCCCCCCCTCTCATCCATTTTAGGTATACAATCTAGGTTGCATTAAGCCAGTCAGACAATGTTGTCATTCAACAAAAATACACCAGAAATTCTACTGAGTCCATTCTTTTCTTTCCTTCTCCTTCCATCAACTTAAGTAATGTTTGTCCCCGGTAGGTTTTCGCTATTGTATTTCATGTAAGGCTCCTATACTTGTTCGAATATTTCAATATTATTTCTTAACCTATATGTTATTTTTTCTAATGGAATACATTTATTCATTTAAATTTAGTAGTTTCTTCCTTTTAATTTGGTTATGTATTCCATTAATATTTAAAGCCATATAGTTCAGCGTAGCCCTTTTATATTTTGTTTATCTTCTCTTTCCGTTTTTCCATCATTACCTTTCCTCCTTTTCCATTTCTGTTTTCTTATTTTCAACTCTTTATAAGACAACATTCCTACAACATCCAACATTTTCCTTATTCTCCTATTTTTATCTTATTTATCCCCAATCTCCCCTTCCCCTCCTGAGTTGTCCTTTATCCCTTGTCGGGCAACCACATCTCCCCTCTCCATTTGGATTTGCGAATCCACTCGCAAGCGTCAACTGATTTTGCAGTGACCGCTATTTCCCCCCACCCCGCCCCCCCCAGAAAAGATTTCACTTTTCATATGTCACAAAGGTCACTCTTTTAATTCTCTCCTTATTCTCTCTATTCCATTATCTTCCCTTATTAATTCTTGTCTATACTATCTATATTTTCCTCTAAGTACAGATACATTCACGTATGCACATTGTCTCTATTCACTCTTATACCTCTTTACCCGCATACATATCAATCGTGATCATTTTTACTCTCATTACCCGTCTTCATCCCTCAGTCTATTTTTGTCTTTACCCACATACATATCAATCGTGATCATTTTAACTCTCATTACCCGTCTTCCTCCCTCAGTCTATTTTTGTAATTGTTCTGCAAATTTTCGTGCTTCTTCTGGATCCGAGAATAGTCTGTTTTGTTGTCCTGGAATAAATATTTTCAATACCGTTGGATGCTTTAGTATAAATTTATACCCTTTCTTCCATAAAATCGCCTTTGCTGTATTGAACTCTTTTCTCTTCTTTAGGAGTTCAAAACTTATATCTGGATAAATGAAGATTTTTTGCCCTTTATACTCCAGTGGTTTGTTGCCCTCTCTTACTTTTTCCATTGTCTTCTCCAGTACCTTTTCTCTTGTAGTATATCTTAGGAATTTTACTACAATAGATCTTGGTTTTTGTTGTGGTTGTGGTTTAGAGGCCAATACTCTATGTGCCCTTTCTATTTCCATTTCTTGCTGTAGTTCTGGACATCCTAGGGTCTTAGGGATCCACTCTTTTATAAACTCCCTCATATTCTTGCCTTCTTCATCTTCCTTAAGGCCCACTATCTTTATGTTATTTCTTCTGTTATGGTTTTCCATTGTATCTATTTTTTGAGCTAGTAGTTCTTGTGTCCCTTTAGTTTTTTTATTAGATTTCTCCAATTTCTTTTTTAAGTCTTCTACCTCCATTTCTGCTGCTACTGCCCGCTCTTCCATCTTGTCCATTTTCTTTCCCATTTCTGTTAAGGTCATCTCCATTTTATTTATTTTCTCTTCTGTGTTGTTTATTCTTTTTCTTAAATCCTTAAATTCCTGTGTTTGCCATTCTTTAAATGACTCCATGTATCCTTTAAATAGAGAAAGTATATCCTTTACCTTGCCTTTCTTTTCTTCTTCTATTTCACCATACTCTTCCTCTTCTTCTTCCTCTGGGTTGGCCATCTGTTGTTTCTTTGGTGCCCTTTCCTCCTCTTCTTTCTTGTTTCTATTGTCTTCTGTGGTCTCTTCTTGCTGCAGGTGTTCTGCAGCTGTCGTTGCCGGCTGTGGAGATCGACTCCCCAGCTGGTCCCCCCTCCTGTCGGTGTTTCTTTTCATTCGCATCACGCATGCGCGATTCTTCGCGCATGCGCGGTTGCGCACTTTTACTCGGCTCTGCGAGCCATTTTTGTAGTCCATTATTTACCGACCTGAGGGAGCGGGTTTCTCTCTCCGCAGCGGGCCTCTTCGGACAGGTAAGGCCTTCACCTTTTTCCTCCTTTGTCTTCTCTTCCTCTCTTCTTACCGTTGCTTTCGATTTTTCTTTTTTTGTCGCCATCTTCTTTCCACCTTTATACTCACTTTTCTGTAACTTTTATTTCTGTGCCTTTGTGTTTTCCTTTGTTTTTCCCGACTTTTCTGGAGAGGGCTGGAGTTCACCGTCCGGCCACTACTCCATCATGTGACTCCTCCAGTTCACCAGTTCTTCATGATGGAATTGTCCGATATTACAGGTGGCACCTCTTTAATCTGGCAACATTGGGACCTGACCCTTGACAGGCCACAGAAAATGCCGGAAAGCAGAAATTAATCCCTAAGGGAATCCCCTATATAAACATATCGAATGTAGAAGAAAGCTTAAAACAGGAAATAACACTGTGGGACGGCACAGTTAGCGTAGCGGTTAGCGCAATGCCTTTACAGTGCCAGCAATCGGACTTTAGTACAAACTCCTTACAGGCAGCACAGGACTCGAACGCCAGTCCCGATTGTGGCAGATTGTGGCATGGGAGGTGCCGGACCACAGAGCGCCAGATAAGAGAGGTACATTGCTCAAGACCTTCATGGGTCCATACTAACTGATCTTGTTTGGAGGGCGCCTCTTCTTTTCGCATATGCCAAAGATAAATTGTGTACAGAGGGTCCCATGATATGACTGCGAATTATTTTTGATTGGCATTACTTTATTGCTGGCTGCCGGCTAGTTATTCACAATTTTAATTTGCTGTGCTAAAGTGTACAAATTCCCCCAAAACATATACCACAAATTATTTACAGTTAATTACTAGCAGAGCAAGATGCAGAAAGGGAATCTTAACATATTCAATGTTTTTTTTTCCCATCGGAAAAGCAATCCTTGTGCTAGGTGTGTCGTAACTGAGTTCATTTAAATTCAGAGAAGTACATTTGAGATATTGGCCAGGAACACCCCATCCTTAAACTCTTGTGGTCTCAATTCTGCTGTGGTAGAACTGATTAAAATTTGCCGTAACGTGCATATTGACTTCTTGGAAGTAGTGTGACTTGGAGAAATTAAAACCTGTTGAGACTTGATGCATCTTTAGCCAGTGAGCTGAGCATGTGATGGGAGAATTCATTGGAAAAGTATTTTAATTCATCTTATAAAAGGCTCCTTTGCCTTAAGGACTGGCTTTGCATCAGCCTAGTTAGATCATGATACAAATCAGTTTTGTTGTTGGCTGTGTGAAAAATTGGCTTTAATCTCTGATTACTCCAGGGTCTGTGATCCCTGCACAATTTCTGATTTTCCATTTGACTTGTAATGGGCCAGAATTTGCTAATATAGGCACCTGTCATGAGCTCAAATTGTCCTTGCGTGGTTAGAACATTAAACATTTTGCATGACATCTTGGTGGAATTTGGAATTAATAATCACACAGGGAAAGACGACATTATGGATCTGTCTGAACAGGGGAAGTAACCATGTGACTCCTTAAACAGTCAGATTGGAGGACTGAATAAACAAGGTAAAGACAGGGAGAAAGCGTAAATTGGAGTTGGTAAGTTCAACACCAAACCAAGCACTAAACAAGCAATAAAGAGATGGAAAGGAAGATGTGACTCCGATCAGACAGAAAGGACTTAAAAGGAACTGCAATGTAGCTCTCTTTCTTTCCACTGCACAGATATGATAGTTTTCTGCAGTTCAAGGCTTCTAAGGTGAGGCGACTATTACAATGGCTTTTTTCAAACAAAAACAAAAGAACAACTTGAATGACAATCCTTGCATTTTGAGTTGAACCATTCAGTTACTTCTTGCCAAGAATTTTCCTGGTGCTCGCAATAGCCTTTTTATAGAGTGGAAAAAATGCGGCGACCGTAAAGAGATCTTAAGGTGTTTTTATGCCGGCTCTCCGCCTTGAGGCCACATAGAAAAATTTGAATTTACCTTTTTATGGAGCAGCCCTAAAAGGTTGGTTCCTGCACCGCTTTTATGAAGAGCAGTGCCTCATAGCGTCCTCAGGAGCTTATGGAGGCAGGGCAAGTGGTGCCGTAGCACCACCCGTCACCATGAGGTCTAACAAATGTGCTAAACAATGGCCATCTTCATTACCCCTAATGCCACCTGCAGCTGGAACTGCTCTGCGTTTCCCAGAGCAGTTCCAGCTGCATGGCGGGATTATGGGTAACGAAGACAACCATTGATCATTCTTCCAGCTCTTCTGCCTGGTGTTGCCCCTCCGGCTCTTTGTTCCCCTTTGCATCCATCGGACTCCCCGGCTCTGCTTCTCCATCTCCACCTCAACATCTGTCCTCATTCCTCCCGGGCCATGGAGCTCAGCACCCAGGTTCCTTTGCTCTCTGGCTTGGCGGGCTCCGGCTCTCCTTGCCCCCGCTGGGCTGCCAGCTCTCTCTGGGTCCTCGTTGCCCTCCAGGTTCTCGGTCTCGACGGCCTTGGTGAAGGAGCGAGGGGCAACGAGAAGAGGACATTTCCGGGTGACAGGAGGGAGCCCTAACCCCAGCACCAATCACCATGGGAGCCCTTGTGGTGGCTCCTGGGTCACGGGCTGACGGCATAATCGCAACGTCATCAGCCTACCCCTAGCCAGCCGTCTGTAGCAGCAGTACATTTATAAGCCCTTTTATAGAGTGAAAATCTCCAAAAACCTGCTCGAGCAGATACCTTTTGCTTGAATGTTGACTCCAAAACTAAGGGTGACATATAAAGATCATTACCGACTTGTGAAATAAATTAGGTATCTCCTCAGTCAAAAGTGTGGGGAGTAAGCCAACTTTATCCCGACACAGTGAAAGGGAATTTTCCATCATCGTAATAATGCCTGAAGTTAGATATAACACAATTTCCTGGGTATAATTACACTGTCTCTAAAACATAGTTGCTCCAGTGTGTTCAGAGTGTCTTGTGCCAATTGGTTTAAAATCTCATCACCATTAAATATATATAAATATATAATCTCTCACCTTTGATCTATTTTGGAAAAATATTTAAACAAGCTGCTCTGGTAAATGGAATTTCCAGAAAAGTGTAATTGATAAGCTTTCCCATTTCATCATTAAATAGTTTTAATTTTCACATTACTGAACTACTCAAGCAGAAAGTGACGAAGTCAGATCCAGCTAAAACCTTAAGCATTCAATATGAGACTAACCATAATAAGAAAATGTATGAGTACATCAGAAATAGGAGTGGGGGTCGGCCATATGGCCCATCGAGTTTGCTCCACCATTCATCAAAATCACAGCTGATCTAGCCATGGAATCAACTCCACTACCTGCCTGTTCCCCATAACTGTTACTTCCCCTATTCTTAAACTACCTTTCTATCTGCATCTTCAATGGAGCAGCTTCCACTGCTTCATTGGGCATTCAATTCTACACAATTGCTACTCTCTGGGAGAAGCAGTTTCTCCTTCCTCCGTCTTCAGTCTACTCCCCTGATTCTTGGGGGTGGGCCTCAAAGCAGCAAGCATAATGCACATTTTGCACGGTGACACCTTTTTTTGAGATTGATGATTTTTTTTAAATGGATTTTCTGTAGTTCTATTCGGAATGAGTCAGAGGATTTGTGGACTTGGGTCAGAGAATGATACAACGTATTCTGGAATTTGGTTTGTGAGTTCAAGCTTGCAAAAAGTTTGATTAGCATATTTCTTTGTCCATGCATTGAATTTAGTTGGCTCTTACCTTTTATAAATTTAAATGCAAAGAAAGGTTGCACAAGATTGGGTGTATAATACTATTTTCTCTCTGATTTATCTTGGAATTTATATTCTTTAATCGATATAAAGATTTCTTCAATGAGTTTATCGTTCTCTGAAGAAATCAAATAGATTTAGATCACTGTGGGTGTGATGGGGTCAGGACTACTGCAGGGCATGAGTAGATCTGGCTGTAGACTGGCAGATCATTACTGGTGTGTGTGTGGTGGGGTAAGATGTGGTTAGCAGATCGACAGAGTGGCTGGGTCATGGGATGTTGAGCCAACAAATTATACAAGTGTGGTGTCAGCAAATTAGAGGATAGCGAAAGATGGGCTCGAGCTGTGAACTGTTGTTGGGAGACCTAAGAGAATATATGTTACTTTTAAGAGGACGAAGCAGGCAAGTTTCTAGTGCTGGGTGCCATAGTCTGGGTCTGCTCCTGTAAGGGCACCACTGTTCATAACAAGTGTGGCCGGCACTGCTCATGGGCAATGGTGGTCTGCACTGTATGTGAGCATCAGTGGGCTCCACTGTCCATGGGCAAGGGAGTCCTGCACTGTCCATGGGCAAGGGAGCCTGCATTATCCATGGGCAAGGGTAGTCTGCACTATCCATGTGCAAGGGTGGTCTGCACTGTCCATAAGCAAAGGTGGCCTGCACTATCATGGACAAGGGAGTCCTGTACTATCCATGGGCAAGGATGGCCTGCACTGTCCATGGGCAAGGGTGGTCTGGACTAACTATGAGCAAGGGCAGCCTGCACTATCCATGGGCAAGGGCGGCCTGCACTATTCATGGGCAAGGGTGGCCTGCACTATTCATGGGCAAGGGTGGCCTGCACTATCCATGGGCAAGGATGGACTGGACTATCCATTGGCAAGGGTAGCCTGCCCTGTCCATGGGCAAGGGTGACCTGCCTGGGATACAATGTAAGCTACTGGTCACAATGACCATGTCCAGGTCTCTCTGTGAGTTAGTGCATCAGGGAGAAGGATCATTCAGAAAGAAAATTATGGACCTCTTGTAACACAGTATGTTCCCATTTATCCTGAATGGAACTCTTTCTCATTTATATACATGAGGCTACATTACCCATTTCTAGGTATTCATTTTTCGTATGCATTATTTTTTGTCATTCATTATTGATCAGACATAGTCTAATGTTGAGATAATGCTGATTTTTTTTATCAATTCAGAGATATACTAATTTACAGAAAGCCTCATTATTTTGGATTAGTATTTACATTAATAACAGAGAGCTGTGATCCACGACTTCCTGACTCCAGGCTGCATTCAGTGAGGATTGGTGATTATCTTCATCACTAGGGTGTGTGTTCTCATGGTCTACAGTACTCACTGTATGCAAGATCATGCAGCCAAACACCACTCCAACTCCATCTATAATCTTGCAGATTTCACCACCATCATTAGAGAAGAGTTCTAAAAATGATGACTTGGTGGACAGAAGGGAGATACAATGGCTTGCTGCCAGGACAACCGCCTCTTCCTCAATGTCAACGAGTCCAAGAAGCTGGTTATGGACTTCCAGAACAGGGGTGGAGTTCACTCATTAACAGTGCTGAGGTGGAGCTAGACAAGTTTCACTCAGCAGGTCAGACAGTGTACTTTATGTAGCAAAGATACAGATGCATAACCAATGTTTTGGGCTTGAACCTTTCATCAAAATGTAGGCAGGCGGCCAAAGAAAATGGTGAGTGGAAAGCAGGGGGAAGAGTAGAGTCCCACAAGCAGGAGGGAATAGGTGGATAAGGGAGGGAGGGCACAGCGGCAAACAGGGGGAAGGAGGAAGGCTCTGTGAATGGAGAGGGAAGGGGTGAAGAGCTGGAGGAATGAAGAAACCGGACAAGTCATTGTAAATGCTATCAAGTTGGAGAGTGCCCAGACAGAAAATCTCTAATTTACGGATGGTCTTGGTGGGATAGTGCATGACGCCATGGACAGACATGTCAGCATGGGAGTGGGGTGCAGAATTAAAATGGTTGGCCATTGGGATATCATGTAGTGTCCAACCAAGACCACCCTGTAAATTGGAGGAACAACACTTAATTTTCCATCTGGGCCCTCTCCAACCAGATGGCATGAACATCGACTTCTCCAGTTTCTGCTAGCCTACTCTCCATTCTCCCTCCTTTCCCTTTCCCTTTGTTACTTGCTCTCCATTCCCTTCCCTCTCCATTCACAGAACCTCCCCCCACTGTCTCTGCTAGCTGCTGTACCCTTCCTCCCTTATCTGCCTGCCTGTGGAACTATGCTCTTCCCCCTGCTCCTCCATCGCCACCACTTTGTTCGGGCGCCTGCCTACATTTTGTCATACCTTCATGAAAGGCTCAAGGCTGAAGCATTGGTTATGTATAAAGGATACTGTTTGACCTGCTGAATTTCTCCAGCTTTATTTTTTATTTCAACCATGGTGTTTGCAGACTTAGGTGTTTTACCTCCCCGAGAGAACTTTTAAGTTCCAGTGACCTATCATGGCCCTGGTCCACTCCATATTGATGCAAAAGCCAAGGAAGTGCATCAGTGTTGTCACGCACATCTGCGGCAGGAAGCAGACCCAAAACTCAAGAAAGACTGTACAACAGGCTTTATTCAGTTCAAACTCTCTGCTACAGTGGTAGCAGTACCGATGGCTCCCGAGTGACTGGCTCGGGAGGGGCCGACTCAGGATCATATCGCGGGTGCTTGATTGACAGCCGGCCGGGTGGAGTTAGGTCTATTCAGGTCAGCTGAATGACAGCCGGCCGGGTGTGATCTGTCCTCCGGTGATCTTTCTGTAGGTACAGAGATCGCCCCCTGCAGTCGGCTAGTGGTGTATCATCACAAGTATCTCTTCTTTCTCAGAAGACCAAGGAGATTTGACATGTCACCTGCATCCCTTAACAACTTCTACAGATGCATCATCAGAAACATCCCATCACCATGCACCACTGTGTGGTGAAGGAACTGCTCTGCCCAGGAATACAAGAAGTTGCAGAGGTTTGTGAATGTGGCTCAGGTTATTAACTCACACCCTTCTCCCTTCCATCTACAACTCCTGCTGCCTTGGAAAAGCAGACATTATATTAAAAGACATCTCACCCTGGTCACTCTCTTCACCCACCTCCTGTTAAGTAGCAGATTCATGACTATGAGATCACGTACAGCCAGATTCTAGACAATTTCTTTCCTGCCATTGTCAGACTCCTGAATGAAACTCAAAATAGTAAAATTATACTGTCCTTGCTCTGCACCATCTGATCTCTCTCAGTAACTCCATACTGTTTTGTATTATCTATGAGATGTCCAACCAGTCTGCTTGCAAAACAAACTCTATCGCTGCCTCTTGGTATATGTGACAATAAATTTGAATTTGAACCAATGAAATATAGATGCCAAAATCTTTGGAGAAAATGCCACAAATTAACAATTTCTTTTATGGTCTTCACACCACTGATTTAGTTTATTTCCTTTTGATTGAACTAATTCACTGAAAGAGAAAATGAAGATCTTTTGTTATTGAATAGTGTTCCAGCTTTCCAGCTTTAACACTGTCATATCCAAAACAATGAAAGCTGGGCAACAGATTAAAACCACTCCAGGGTGTTTTGTTCACTGTTGATTGTCGTAGTTGGTGACAGAAAGAAAATGGCTCTCTGAAAGGAAAATGTTCAATTTATTTAATTGTACCTGCTGAGGGAACACCCCAAGATATTATCAGGAACTGGCTGAACAAATGTTCTGTCTCAGTAAATATTGTCATTAACAATATGTGTGTGAAGCAACATTCCCTGGATAATAAAAGGGTTACTACACATATTATCTTCAGCCTTCATTTGTGAATATAATGCATGAGAATTATAGTGTTATGCTTAAAGCAACCTCAATTGTAATTTAATCCAGTGAGGGATTTCCGTTCCCTCCGTTGGCACCAAGGTTAGCGTAGCGGATAGCGCAATGCTATTACAGCGCTAGTGACCGGATACATATCCGGTGCTGTATGGAAGGTGATTGTATGCTCTCCCTGTGTCTGTGTGGGTTTCCTTTGGGTGCTCTGGTTTCCTCCTCCTTTTCAAAATGAATGGGGTGTGGGGGATATAGATTAATTGGTGTATTTGGGTGGCTCGGACATGTGAGACGTTACCGTGCTGTATGTCTAAATTTAATTTAAAAAAGGAAATCCACATAATTTATATTTTTCAATATACATGGAATTCCCTGAATTCCTCTCATTTATCACCCAGTTTTTTTTAACTCCTCCTCAAGCTGTGCCAATGTGGGGCTGGACAACAAAGGTTATGTTTACCATTTTTAGCAGGTCTGTAGGTGTTTTTCTTGCGTTCTCCATTCACGTATCATTTTTGCTGCAGGCATTGCTCCAGAAAATTTTGCTGCCACTCTATCACCGTGCTCCTTATCATATTTTGCGACTTTTAGTTTGTATGTAACAGTGTAGCTTGAGCGCTTTCCTCCTGTCACCACCTTGAGGAGAAAATCTTCCACTGCTACCACCATGCATTTGTATTTCAGTGCGCAACGCAAGATGGTGGCACTATCAGTGATGATCTCTCAACATATTCAGCAAAATGTCATCTTCGCATATAAGACCCGGGGACTTTTTTTTGTGCCTTCATGTTTGACACCAAGGACCAGAGAACACTCTTTTGTCGGGTTGTACTTGTAGAATCAGATGATAATAAGCTTGACTTGAAAATATAAATACAACCATTTGCAATTAGCTAAACAATTATGAGGGGCCTGGCCACAAACCAATGCATAGATCAGCTGGGAAGTTAATAAACTGTTATTTGTGAATGCTTGCAAACAAGCAACTATTTCTAATGTAACTTGTCCTTATGAATTTTTCCCTGTGTTCAAACAAGATCACTTGCATTTATGTAGCACCTATCTGATCACTATTCAGTGGTTCCCAACCTTTTACTTTCCACTCACATACCACTAAGTATTCCCTATGCAATAATTGTTCTGTGATTAATAAAGGATTGCTTAAGGTGGTATGTGGATGGAAAGAAAAAGTTTGAAAACCACTGTTTTAATCTTTCCAAATTGATTTGTTATGTGTACAGTTACATAACTCCAAAGGAAATGGGCCAATGACAATTTTTCTCAAGCAAAATATTTCAGTAATAATTGGGTCTAGAGCAGTGATTCTCAACCTTCCCTTCCTACTCACATACCACCTTAAGCAATCAGTTACTAATCACAGAACACTATGGCATAGGGAAGGTTGGGAACCACTGCTATATAGGTTAAGTCAAAAAAGCAAATAATTTGAGAAGCTTGCGTGGTTCAAGTATTCGATGATATATTTTAAGAAGGCAGCACATCCAACATTTTCTATTTTTTTAACACTACAGCACAGAACAGGCCCTTCGGCCCTCGATATTGTGCTGACCCATCTCTACCTTTAAAAAAATACTAAACCCTCTCTACCCTATAACCTTCTACATCCTTTCCATTATTTTTGGAAAACTTTGCGCTGCCAGAGGGAATCATCCACTGCCACCAGAGAATATAATGGATTAATCTTTAATCCTTAAAAGTAATCTATTAAAGCCATATATGATGGTCAGTGCAAGGAACCACCTGTGAAAACTGGGTGAGGCCTTGGCAATAACAATCTCTGACAAAGCAGCTGTTGAGTGACTGGCCTATCAAACCGTGGCAAATGATGTAGTTTAGAAATTATGTATACTAACCTTGGGCCAAATACATAAATTACCCTGTGAAATTGGATTAGGTTTCTTCAGGGGAGACCCTCCTTTCTGACACTCTTGTTTTTGCCGTAGCGATAATGTATTTTTCCTGTCAGTTTGCCATCAGGACAAAACTACTGAATGCAAACAATGCACCAGCGGCACCAGGATGTAGATGTTCAATCGTTCCAACATTTCCTATCTTCTAGATTAAAAATTAATTACCAATATTAAATCCAGGAACCAAACTCATACCAATGGTGCCTGTTTTGAACAACAACCATAACAGCATTAATTGTCAACCTAATATTCGATCACTAAATATCAGTAGTACACCATGGTTGAACTAGAAACCAACAATAAAGTATCGAAACATTCAGGAGAACTTTATTCCCTTGTTATTTACAGAAACCTGTTAACCTATGTGTAACAAATTCCTGGAGGACTTTGCCACACATAGAGACTTGAAGAAATATCACAGCCCTGCCTCACCAAGATCACTGACAACATCAGAAGAATGTGTGCTTTTTGTAGGTCACTGAGAGATGAGTCACCATCATTAAAACTAGTTCTGCAAGTTGATAATAACAACACATGGGCTGCTGGAATTGTAATCAGTGGAGGAGTGCCAAAGCAATTTTATTTAATCCTGAAAGGTGCTTGGAAAACAAGGCAGAGGCAGAGGGAACTGAGCAATCTCTAATAAAAACAGAAATCTGGAGAAACTCAGAGGCGTCCTTTTTATGCCAAAGGTAAAAAATTTGGGCTTGAGCCCTTCATCGAGGTATGGAAAAATGTCAGCAGATCTCCTAAAAAAAAGAGAACGGGAGGGAGGGTTTGTCGCAAAGGCAGGAGGTGATAGGTGGAGAAAGGAGGGAGGGGACAGTAGCGATCAAAGGGAGGAGGGTGCCTCTGGGCTCACATCCATGACTGAGACTCTCCATCCTCCCCCCCCCCACCCAAGACCCCTCTCCCACTTTAAGCCTTCTCCTGGACATCTCGTCCTAGCCAGCTGCCCACACTGGACCATTTTATTTTCAACTACTGCTGAGACATCAATAATCTCAACTCCTGTACTCTAATCTTCCTCTGAACGCTCTGCCCTCCACTCTCTCCGCAACAATCCTAACCTCATCATCAAACCCACAGATAAAGGTGGTGCTGTTGTTGTCTGGTGCACTGATTGCTACCTTGCTGAGGCTAAACGACAGCTCTGAGACTCCTCCTCCTATCTATCCCTCCCACAGTACCTCACCACGGCACATCAAACCACTGTCTCCAATACTATCTCCAACTTCATCACCTCTGGTCACCTTCCCACCAGCCACTGACTTCATTGCCTCCCACCCCCACACTACTTGTTTCTACCGTCTACCCAAAATACACAAACCCATCCACTCAAGTAGACTCATTGTTTCTGCTTGCTCTTGTCCCACCGAATTGGTTTCAGCTGTCTTTGACTATCTTTTCTTCCCTGATCCAATCCCTACCCACCTACATCCACGATATCTCACATGCCCTCCATCTCCTCAATGACTTCAGATTCCCCAAATGGACCACCTCATCTTCACGATGGATGTTCAACCCCTTTATACCTCCATCCCCCATACAGAAGGTCTTAAAGCACTACTCTTCTTTCTGGACCAGAGACCCCACCACCTCCACCACTCTCCTCCGTCTGGCAAAACTTGTCCTCACTTTAAACAACCTTTCCTTTAACTCATCTCACTTCCTCCAAATCATAGGTGTAGCCATGGGAACCCGCATGGGTCCCATCTACGCCTGCCTGTTTTTAGGCTTTGTGGAGCAATCAATGCTGCAAGACCTCACAGGCAAGACCCCTCAACTCTTCCTCCCGTATATTGATGACGACATCGTGGCTGCCTCATGCATCCGCAAATGAACTTGTCAATGAACAATGAGCCAATTTCCACCCTGATCTCAAATGTATCTGGTCCATCTCCGATAACACTCTCTCCTTCCTGGATCTTTCTGTCTCTATCTCGTGAGACAGGCTTTCCACCAAGATATATTACAAACCCATTGACTCCCACAACTACCTTGATTATACTTCCTCACACCCTGTCCCCTGCAAGGATTCTTTCCCCTTCTCTCAATTTCTCTGTCTCTGTTCCCAAGATGAGATCTTCCAGACCAGAGTTTGAAATGTCTGCCTTCTGTTCCCAAGATGAGATCTTCCAGACCAGAGTTTGAATGTCTGCCTTCTTCCACAAACGTGGCTTCCCCTCCACCACCATCAACTTAGCCCTCAGCCGCATCTCCTCCATTTCCTGCTCATCTACCCTGGCCCCCTCTGACCCTAGACTCAACAAACATGGAATCCCTTCATCCCCACCAGCCTCCGTATCCAACACATCATCCTCTGGAATTTCCAGCACATAACAAGATCCCAGTACCAGACACATCTTCCCCTTTCATCCCCTCTCTGCCTTCCTTAGGGACTGCTCCCTCATTACTCCCTTGTGCTCTCATCCCTCCACACCAATCATCCCCATCCACACCCAGAGGAGATGTTCATCACTGCATGGCTTTTCCTGAGTGGGGCTGAAACAATTGATTATGATGGTATCTTCACATCTAAACTGCCTCTTCTCTTCCTCATGCCACATTCTCTTCTGACATCAGTACTTCCCACTCTCCCCATTCCTCTCCTCGGAGACATACAAGAGAATGCAGACACTGGAATCTGAAGCAATAAGCAGTCTGCTGGAAGAAATCAGCTGATTGAGCAGCAAACCAATCGGCATACTGAGTTCTTCCAGCAGATCATACCTCCTCTGGCAGTGGATGAGAAGAGAGAAGACAATGGACATGAGGACACATTGAATAAATGTGCAATGAAAGTCTTAGGAGTTCTGGGTGGAGCTGAAGGTTGGTGAAACTTACAAGACGATATAGACAAGTTGCAGAGAGGGTCTAAAAATGGCAGATCATGTTCAATCTGGATAAATGTGAAGTGATGTATTTTGGAAGGACAAACCAGGAGGCTGAGAACAGGGTTAATGGTCAGTTACTTAAGAGTGTGGACCTTGGGGTTCAAATCCATAAATCCCTCAAAGTAGCTGCACAGGTCGATAGGACAGTTAAGATGGCCTATGGGATGCTGGGCTTCATTAATAGTGTGATTGAGTTCAAGAGTAGAAAGGTAATGTTGCAACTCTACAAATCTCTGGTAAGACCACACTTAGAGTATTGTGTTCAGTTCTGGTCACCTCATTAAAGGAAGGTTGTGGAAGCTATGGAGAGGGTGCAGAGGAGATTTATCAGGATTGGATTGGAAAACAAGTCTTATGAGGTAAGGTTAATAGAACTGGAACTTTTCTCTTTGGAGCGTAGAAGGATGAGAGGAGATGATAGAAGTCTACAAGATGATGAGAGGAATAGAGAGGGTGAACAGCCAGCAGGAATAGCAAACACCAGAGGACATAGGTACAAAATGAAGGGAGGGAAGTTTAGGGGAGACATCAGGGTTAAGATTTTTACACAGAGTTTTGGGTGCCTAGAATGCCTTGCCAGGGATGGTGATGGAGGCTGGAACATTAGGAGCATTTAAGAGACTCTTAGGCAGACACATGGATGAAAGAAAAATAGAGGGTTGCAGGGTAGCACGGATCTAGTACTTTTTTTTAAGGAATATATGGGTCTGCACAACATTGATGGCTGAAGGACCTGTACTGTGCTGTAGTGTTCTATGTTCTACTTGCTACTGGTTCTTGATATCACCTTTCACCATGATATTGGTGAAATGACCCCAGAGGAAGATGAAGATACAGATTTCAACTTGGAGGTGAGTCATGGAACATGTGATCTAAAGCTGGGTCAGGGAGCAAAGCTAATTTCCACCTGGAAATCTACCCTCCAAAATATCACCAAGCTTGCAGCCTCTGGGATTGGCAGTGGCTCGTAAATCTACCCCCCTTACTTCTGGAGACACCATTCGTCCTTCAGTCATTGTCACTTCACTGTTACCCCTGTTCTTGCCCATCATGTGGTTAGTCCCAACTGTGCTGCGATTTCCTGGCAGTGCAGTCTGCAGCTGCGCCTTCCCTCAAGGCCATCCACAGTGTTTTCCATTGTGTTAGCCTCCCACTGTCCAAAATACAACTATTGGGGCAGTACTGAAACAGGAGCACTGTGTGAGACATTAGCACAGACAAGTGTACACAGTAGTAGACAGCACAAGGAAATGCACAAGGGAGAATATCTTTAGCTGTAATACAAAATGATCTCATTTTTAGTTTTGACTTGGAAGATTTAATTTGCTTTGGCTTTGAGGTTTGCATTGTTGCCAAGTAGATGCAGTCAGAGTCAAATGAACAGGGGCTGGGTTTGCTGTTAGAAATAAAATACATAAGTCTGCAGACACAGTGGTTGAAGTAAAAACACAAAGCTGGAGAAACTCAGCAGGTCAAACAGTGTCCTTTATATAGCAAAGATAAAGATACATAACAAACGTTTTGGGCTTGAGCCCTTCATCATGGTGTGGTTGCAGGTTCACTGTTCCTGGCATTGCACTCAGATAATGTTTCTCATTCATTGTCAAAGAAGAAAGGTGATGTCTGCATTGTCCTCTTCCTCTCTCTCTCCCTCCTCATCTTCTCCTCTCATCTTGAAAGAGTTGTGCCTCATGAAGGGAAGTCTTTGCTGCATACAGGGATCTGTATTACCATGTATCTTGATGCTCACTCTGGTAAACAGTTCAGAACTCCACCTGGGATTGTCCAAAGTGCTTCAGTAAACCTACAGCTTGTGGGTTTCATAAGACAACAGAGCTTTCACAGTGTGTCTAATGAATGCAGATCTCTGCACAGCTCGTGAACCAGGATCATAAGTTATCGCCTCATCAGCATCCATTACATCCTGTAGTGACTATTCTGGCCAGTTTGGTAGCTCAAATGGAGACAGCATAGTGGATTGTTGTGGAATGAAGGCTTCATGACTACAGACATGAAGGTAGATACTGACCTGCTTAATTCAATCTGCCTTGCCTTACACTGGCTGACCTCTATTAAAGTTGACATGCAGTGCCTGCAAAGCATTATGACTGAATAATAGCATTCTGTAGATTACAGATATTTGCACTCTTAGCAAAGATGCAAGGTATTTTTGTCTGCACACTTCTTGCAAAAATAAAACTATTCCATTTTGAAAAGAACCACTTACAAACCAGATGTTGCAGGTATCCAAAGCATTAACATGAATGAAAATAATAATTCATTATAGTTCATTCCCACTGTGATCTTAGTAACTACTGACAATATGGTTTCTGTCTTGCTCTGCAGGTCAGTTGTGGTTTTGCTAAGCATTTTATAACTGATATGGATAGATCACCCATTGCACAACTTTACTCAGTTAGGTTCAATGAGGAGAATTACTTTCTGAACACCATGAGTGGATATAACTACTATCAGGAGCACTTCTCAACTACAGATTCTCCCTGACATACATCCGAGTTCTGTTCTGACTGACCAGTCGAACCTCAAAATGGATGTAACTCGGAAGTCTGTTAGCATGGCATGTAGAAGTCGCAAATCAAGACATTTTCAATTCTAAATCGAGCATCTTCCTCAGCTTCTTGCCAGTTCTATCAGCAAGGGATGGGTTTTCCCTCTTGTTCGCCATCTTCTTTGGTGAGCTTACTCCGCTTACCAAATGGCAACTGAGAGATGGTCACTATTGTACACATGCAGCCAGTATTTTTTTGGTCGTAAGTACGGACAGTTGTAAGCCATGTAGGTCATAAGTCAGGGAAAGTCTGTATCCTCTTCCTTTTGCTTCCTGCAGTGTTATCTTTGCTAATTAACCTCTGATCATTCTGCCAGTCATGCAGTTTTGCAAAGGAAAGGTGCTCCAAATGACCCACATCTGGAATCATTGGTTTGTTCAGAAGCTTTGATTTCAACAAGAAGAACTTTGGAATCCACTGCAGCACTCTCTGCAGGCTCTTGGGAGCTGCAACAACACACCAAAGCAAAGTCACAGCTGGAAGAAGTGGATAGCCAACACTGATGATCTCTGTAGTGCTATTGAAGGGGGCAAGGTGTGACTTCTTTATGTAACTCAATGCATGTTTAATCATGCAATGTCCAAAATTACATTGAGCAGTGACTGATGTGATCTTCTTTGACATTCATCTGGTTTGAAATTTATCTGGTGCATATGCCTTGTATGCTTGCCAGTACACTCACCTGGGATCCTTAACAGAAAGTGTGTGTGGTGTGTGCCATTTTACAACATGCACACAATTGATAGCACACTCCAAACTGTGGATTTTTGCGATTGTAGCATAGCTACATGTTCTCTTTACCTTGGCTACTTCTGGGAAAAAATAGTTCTTTTACTTTTAATAGAGAGCCACATTCAGCCATTTGCAAACCAAAGAGAGACTGATAATATCTCAAGCATTAGCAAAAAGGATGGTGTCCAAAATACAAGTATTAATTATCTAAATGTTTCACTGATTATGTGCAGATGAAGTTCTAGCCCATGTTAGGTAATAAATTGAACAATCGCTGTAATTTTCTGATAACCTTGGAAAGGTTTGGGTACTTTCCTATTGATTAAGTTCACAATGAATCACTATCCTTGTCCACAGGATCCATCCCACAAAAATACTTTAGTCATGTGCACTCACTCAAATACTTGTAAATTAATTGGTCTTTTCCGTATTATTTAGAAACATAGAAAAATAAGTGCAGGAGTAGGCCATTTGCCATTCAAGCCTACGCCACTATTCAATATGATCATGGCTGATCAGTAACTGGCTCCTGCCTTCTCCCCATACCCCTTGATCCCCTTAGCCACAAGGACCAAATCCAACCTACTCTTAAATATTGACAAGGAACTGGCCTCAACTACTTCCTGTGGCAAAGAATTCCACAGATCCATCACCCTCTGAGAGAAGAAATTTTTCCTCCTCTCAGTCCTAAAAAAACTTCCCCTCATCCTTAAACTGTAACCCTGGTTCTGGTTTTGCCCAGCATTGGAAACAACCTACCTGCATCTAGTCTGTCTAAACCCTTAAGAATTTTATATGTTTCTATAAGATCCCCCCTCAATCTGCCAACCAGGGACCCACCACCGCTGCCAACCTAGGACACACCACACCCACCGCCGCTATTGACGCTGCCGACCGTGGACCCGCCACCACCGAGGTAGCTGACCAGGTACCCGCCGCCACGACCGATGCTACCGACCTGGTACCCACCGCCGCTACTGACGCTGCTGACCAGGGTCACGCCACTGCGACCGACGCTACTGACCCGGATCCCACCGCCTCGACCGCCGCCGACGGCCAAACTGACCGCTCCTCTGTCGACAGCAAGAAGCGACCCCCAGCACTTACCGTTGGCTGGCCGACACCCCCAGCAGGCTGCAGGCAGCAGCACCAACTCCTCGACGCTCCGGCCCGACTGTTTCTGTGACGTCACCATGCATACGTTGCGTGATGTCATCTCGTGGGACTCCACTGTCCCCATTACAAGTCACTGCATCAATAACCCTAGACCAGGACTGCCCCCATTCCCTCACAAAAGCAATGGAACTGATTAATGTGCATGGACACCGTACCAATTGCTTATTTGACTCGGGGTCAACTGACAGTTTTACCTGCCCAGACCTGGCCCGCTGTTGCGGACTGGCTATTCTCCCCACTGCCCAGAGGATTTCATTGGCGACCAGATCGCACTCAACCGGGGTAAAGGGGTACTGTGTGGTGACCCTGAAAGTCCAGGGCATCACATTCACAGACTTCAAACTACTAGTCCTTTCCCAACTGTGTGCCCCTGTATTGCTGGGTCTGGATTTTCAGTGCCAGTTCTGAACCGTTTCCCTGCACTTTGGGGCGCCTCACGCTCCACTCTCTGTCTGTAACCACTCCACCCCAGAAGCCTCCTGCCAGCGGCAGCCCGAGCCACCTGCCCCCGTGCCCCGGGGCCTCATTTGTAGCTTCTCCACCCTCTGAGTTACTCCGCAAACCTCCCCCCTGGCTGGAAGGCTGTGGCCACCAAAAGCTGGCAATATAGTTATGAAGACAGGAAATTCATCACAAGCGAGGTACGCAGACTGCTGGACGAGGGCATTATCGAACCCAGCTCAAGTCCCTGGACGGCCCAGGTGGTGGTTGTTAAAAATGGGGAGAAGCCGCGGATGGTGGTTGACTACGGACAGACAATCAACCGCTTCATGATTCTGGATGCATACCCCCTCCCACAGATCACAGATGTGGTGAATCAGATCGCCCAATACCGTGTGTTCTCCACCATTGACTTACATTCGGTCTATCACCAGCTCCCGATCCACCGAGAAGACTGACTTTTCACGGCCTTCGAAGCAAATGGGCAGCTGTATCAATTCCTCAGGGTAACCTTTGGGGTCACGAATGGCGTGGCAGTCTTCCAGCGGGAAATGGTGGACCAGAACGGGTTGTCAGTTACGTTCCCGTATCTGGACAATGTCACCATCTGCGGCAATGACACGGAGGATCAAGATGCCAACCTTGAGAATTTTTTTCAGTCTGCAATTAGGCTGAACTTGACCAACAATTTCGACAAGTGTGTCTTTCGGACCACTTGGCTCGCAATTCTAGTCTGCGTGGTGGAGAACGGGATGGTAATGGCAGACCCTGACCACATGCGTCCCCTGATGAACTTCACCCCCCCCCCCCCCCACACCCAGAAGGTACTCAGACACTGCCTGGGCTTCTTCTCCCACTATGCCCAATGGGTTCCACACTATGCCGACAAGGCACGGCCACTCATCAAGATCACCTCCTTCCCCTGTCAACCAAAGCCAGAGCGGCCTTCGACCGCATCAAATTGGACATCGCCGCTGCAACGCTACATGCCATCAACGAGTCCATCCCATTCCAAGTCGAGAGCAATGCATCTGACTTTGCACTGGCAGCCACTTTGAACCAGGCCAGCTGGCCGGTAGCCTTCTTCTCCAGAACCCTCCAGGGTCCTGAGAGCTGACATTCCTCTGTCGAGAAGGAGGTCCAGGCTATAGTCGAAGCAGTATGTTTTTGGAGACACTACCTCACTGGCAGGCACTTTACACTGCTGACCGACCAACGCGTGGTCTCCTTCATGTTTAGCAATGCCCAGCGAGGTAAGATCAAGTTCTCCACCTTTAATTGTGACATACTGTATCGGCCAGGTAAACTCAACGACCCGCTAGATGCGCTCTCCAGGGGGACTTACGCCAACATACAACTGGACAGACTGCAAAGACTCCATGAAGAGCTGTCATCCAGGGGTCACTAGGTTCGCGCACTTTGTCAAAGCTCGCAACCTGCCCTACATGGTTGAGGAGATTCGCTCCATGACCCGAGCCTGTCCGATGTGTGCTGAGCGCAAGCCACACTTCTTCCGTCCGGAGAACACCCACGTCATCAAAGCCACCTGCCCCTTTGAGCGTCTCAGCTTGGACTTCAAGGGGCCCCTACTGTCGACCAACTGTAATACCTACATCCTTATGGCCATCAACGAGTACACCCGCTTCCCATTCGCTGTGCTCTGCTTGGACATGACTGCCTCCTCAGTCATAGAGGCCCTTCACAGTATCTTTGCCATCTTTGGGTACCCCAGTTACATCCACAGTGACAGGGATTCCTCATTTATAAGTGTGGAGCTGTGGCAATACCTTCTGGAGCGTGGTATTGCTTCAAGCAGGACCACCAGCTATAAACAATGTGGTAATGGGCAGATCGAAAGAGAGAATGCCACCATCTGGAAAGAGGTTATATTTGCCATCCGGTCCAAAGGTCTCCCCACCTCTCACTGGTAGGACGTGGTCACTAGTGCCCTACACTCCATCCATTCCCTACTATGCACCGCAACCAATGCCACCCCCCATGGAATGATGTTCTCTTTCCTGAGGAAATCTGAATCGGGAACAACCAAACTGGCGTGGCTCATGTTTCCCGGTCCGGTCCTCTTATGATGCCACGTCCGGTACTCAAAGAATGACCCCTTGGTTGACCGAGTGACTCTTCTCCATGTGAACCCACATTATGCCTACACTGAGTATCCGGACGGGCGGGAGGACACAGTCTCAGTAAGGGACCTCGCCCAAGCCGGATCAGGTCCAGCAGTGCTTCCAACCCAATCTCACCCAAATCCATCTCCCCCAAATCCTTCTCCTCCAGGACATGTGCTCAAACAGAGGGACCAGCACCACCCCACCAGCTCAGGCCAGACTGTCGACAACGCCATTGGGGAATTGAGCGAAGCAGTGGTCGCACCCGACGAGCCTGCTGGTGACACGACTCCAACAACCCCAATCCTGGCACCACGGCGGTCACGCCCCCTGACCGGTACAGCCGCTAACCTCCACCGGGCCCTTTTTTTTCTTTTTTTTTTGCAGCCCTCTGACCCCGGGGTCAGTTCTCAAAGAAGTGGTGAATGTGATAGTACAGATTCTATCACCAATGTGTATATGTATAGATTGTAGTGTAGGATGATTGTGATTGGCTGAGAGCATAGCCACGCCTACTGGCAGGTCTTAAAGGATTTCTCCTAGCCAGACCAGGTCATTCTGGACGTCGACCTACTTGTGATATGCTCCAGTCTTTTAGTTAATAAAAGCCTTGGTTTGGATCAACAAGCTTTGGATTCTTTCGACACGCTCTACAGAGATGTTTCAGGAAATTTACTTTTTAGACAATTGCCTTCTTCCGCAATTAAAACCTCTTTCGTGGGTCAGTAGAAGTGGTCTCTCATTCTTCTGTAAGCAAAAGAATAAAATCTGACAATTCTGCCTATAACCAGACAATGAGGCCAAATGGGTTTCTCATTCCCACAAGGGAGGTCAAAGAGCTGTTGACAGTTGTGCTGCTTCCTTAAAATGGCTCCCCAAGCAAAAGTGTGTATACAGTCTTAATCTGTTGGTCACATGATCTCTGCACCTGGGTTTTAGAGACACTGCCTTGCTTCTCTTCAAATGTATCCATTTAGGAATGCAACATCTCTGAAGCCTGCTGCCAGTTCAGTCACTTTCCAAATCTGCAGGCTTTTGTTAAACCTGTTCTCTTAAAGTGGCAGTCCCACACAAATGGAAAATGAACAGAAAAATGGGAGCATGATTTATATATACCTTTTGTGAGTCCATTATTGTTAACCTTTTGTTAAGTAGAGTCTCAATCCTCTAGGAGAAGACTCTGTGCCATGACTACACGTTGATCAATGTAATTAGGTCACGCGGAGAAAGCAGAACAAACCCCACCCAAAAAACTGCTGAGTAAATTTTTGACAGGTGGCTGAAATGTGCCTCTTAACTAAGCCAGCTATCATGTATTCAAAATAATATTTAGAAGCTATTAAAATCAATAAAACAAGAGTTGTTAGAAAAAACCCATAAAATATAAAAATAATAAAAACAATTATTTTAATTGATAATTCAAAAATTATTAATTACTTAAAGCTTTCCCAATTCCTTCGAAGTCACTCTTCTCAATTGAAATGAATGGGTTAAGTGCTCCAAAGTCTGGATTTAGCTGGGAAATGGTTGGAGTCGATTGGCTCACAATCCTGAGACATTATTGTTCAAGAAATTGGTGGAATGTATGTGGAGAAACTCTAGCAGTTCCACGTAAACCAGCTGGCATTTTCCAGCAAGTTTGGAGCGTTACTTTTATAGAACTAAAACAATAGCTTATCTCCAGATGAATGTTTATGTCACAACACAACAGGATGTGTTTATCTTTCCTTTAGTGTTGAGCTAATTTTTTATTGACCAATTATTACTGGAGAGCCTACTATATATAGTTAGGGTTCAATTGCTCAATTCGTGGTAGGAAGTATTATTTACGCACACTGTTTCAATATGTCCTGTCAGGTTTGTCCCACTGAATTGTGGCATGATTAGTAGCGAAAACCTCTTTCAACTTCCAATTATGCCCGTATTGACAACTGCTACATGACTCAGATGGATGGCAATTGGTGGCCATTGTATGAAGATGATTGCTACCTCTGCTCTTTGATAGTCATTGGTAGTTGAATACAAGACTACACATCCCATAACATCAGTAGGTTGAAAAAAACATGTATCAAGCTATCTTTTGTGCTGCGCCTCTTTATTCGTGAACAAATAAGTAAAGAATATTTGAAAGATTAAAACAAAACATAATTACCTAACCTCTACATTTGTTTAACTACACTCAGCCATTATTCATGAGATATGGAGGCATGGATTTGTTGTGAATAAACAAGCATAAAAACAAGTGCAAAACCAAGACTATGAGCAATGCACTTGGCTGATGACACAGTGGGGGTCACAGCCTCCATGGACAGAACAGCATCTAAGTATGTTTCAGCTCCTCAGAACAAGCTGAAACACGCAAGCACTCCTGACTCCTGCTCTGCCACACACCAAACCCGCAATGTTCCTGACCTCAACCCAAACCTCGGTTTGGTTGCACGCCTACTTAACACTCAAAAGTCCAGTGTTCCTGATCCATCTCTGTACCGATATGTTTTCCATTGTAGAGCCCCTAAGAGTTACTGTATATATGAGGCTGGCCCACCCACTAATGACTCATCCCTTAACTCTCCTCCCCTTTTGCCCTGGCCATAAAGGACACGTTACCTCCCCCTTTCCTGCAGTCCTGTACCTGGATCCAGGCCAGCCAAAGGCTTGTGTGCATTAAAGCCCATTGTTCCTGCAGCCTATGATACTCTAGACCCGGAATGTGGTCACACACCTGGACGTTCCTGACTTCTGACATTGCTGACCCTGGCTCCAGCTACACACCCAGTATCAACACTTTCTTGAACACAGTTGACCTCACAACTATGTGATTTGAAGACAGTGAGTCAGCAGATAACAAGAATTTTTTCTGAAATGCCCTGTAAGATCAGCGGAGATGTTGTTTTCTTCTCAAATCCACTTTCATACATAAATGTCATTCGCCATCCCACATCTGGTTGCACATCTCTCTCTCTCTTGCTCTCTCTCTCTCTCTCTCTCTCTCTCTCTCTCTCTCTCTCTCTCTCTCTCTCTCATCTTTTATTGTGAACTAATCTTAGTGTTAATGTTATAAGCTATTCACAGCAAGGAAGAAGCTCATTTTTGTTCAGGATTGGATTTCACTCAGCAGATTGAGATTCAGGTTATCATGAGGGAGGCCCACACCACCAGCTAGAGAGGTAGTCAGGTCAGGACTGCAGCAGGAATTCTAATGGGGGCCACAAGAGTGCATCCAAGTGGGATCCTCTATGTACTGTTTAGATTACAATCAGTACTAAAGCCTAAAAGCAGCCAGGTTTTCAGGGTGAAACAAATGTTCCCCTGTAATGTGATTGATAGTACTCAAGAGACTCGTGAGGAGCAAAAACACACTTTTATTAGCTTACAATTAATGGCTGGTATTTACAGAGGTCTTCAGGTCATTCTAAGGTAAGGAGGGAAAACAGAGTTTATATCGGGACGGTCAGAGGCAGAGCCAAGAGGAGGGGTCGGCTGACTAATCTACACACAGTCAATGAATTCCAGTTCACTGCATCCCCAAAGAGTGGCCCAATGGAGCTACTGATGAACCCAGCCTAACGCTTCTCCTGGTGTTCCTCTGGCACTCAGTGGTGGTGGGCAGGAAGGGAATCAGGTATCTCTCTTGACATCATCCACAGGTGACAAAGTTGAGGATGGACCAATTACCTTTCACATGCAGATGATGGTGTTAAACTGACATCACGTTGATGGGGTTGGCCTCACTGTTCATTTGCCATTTCAGTTAAGATCATACTTGCAAAGTTTGGATGCTATAG
Source organism: Narcine bancroftii (assembly GCF_036971445.1). Taxonomy (NCBI): domain Eukaryota; kingdom Metazoa; phylum Chordata; class Chondrichthyes; order Torpediniformes; family Narcinidae; genus Narcine; species Narcine bancroftii. The sequence continues at coordinate 78,877,054 of NC_091478.1, forward strand.
CTCTCATTGGCACATGTTGGGGAACCTCTCTTAGATCTGCTGAATTCACTGATGTCTTCTGGAGCATTGCTGGTTTAATTGTATGACCCGTGGATAAAATTGATAGAGAAAACAAATCACATGAGTTTCCCTTTAACTCCTAGCCAATGAACATTATTCTCAGGGTGTGTGCGATAATGCCATATCAGAGGACATGAAGGCTAGATATTCAAAGAGCCGTTGACTCATACAGCACAGAAACAGGCCATTTGGCTCATTGAGTTCAGAGCAACCATGAAGTGCCCATTATACTCACCCCATTTTATTCGACCATCAACTCTCCCACTCACTACACTGGCTGAGTTTCTTCTGGGTGCACTGGTTTCCTCCGAGATCCCAAACGTGTGCAGGTTGGTATATTAATTAGCACCATACATTCCCCCCAGTGTAGTGAGTCCTGCTTTGCGGAAACTGCCAAAATGTTTGACCTGGAAGTCAGCCTGAAGAAAACTGAGGTCCTCCATCAGCCAGCTCCCCACCATGACTACCAGCCCCCCCACATCTCCATCGGGCACACAAAACTCAAAACGGTCAACCAGTTTACCTATCTCGGCTGCACCATTTCATCAGATGCAAGGATCGACAATGAGATAGACAACAGACTCGCCAAGGCAAATAGCGCCTTTGGAAGACTACACAAAAGAGTCTGGAAAAACAACCAACTGAAAAACCTCACAAAGATAAGCGTATACAGAGCCGTTGTCATACCCACACTCCTGTTCGGCTCCGAATCATGGGTCCTCTACCGGCATCACCTACGGCTCCTAGAACGCTTCCACCAGCGTTGTCTCCACTCCATCCTCAACATCCATTGGAGCGCTTACATCCCTAACGTCGAAGTACTCGAGATGGCAGAGGTCGACAGCATCGAGTCCACGCTGCTGAAGATCCAGCTGCGCTGGATGGGTCACATCTCCAGAATGGAGGACCATCGCCTTCCCAAGATCGTGTTATATGGCGAGATCTCCACTGGCCACCGTGACAGAGGTGCACCAAAGAAAAGGTACAAGGACTGCCTAAAGAAATCTCTTGGTGCCTGCCACATTGACCACCGCCAGTGGGCTGATAACGCCTCAAACCGTGCATCTTGGCGCCTCAAACCGTGCATCTTGGCGCCTCACAGTTTGGCGGGCAGCAACCTCCTTTGAAGAAGACCGCAGAGCCCACCTCACTGACAAAAGGCAAAGGAGGAAAAACCCAACACCCAACCCCAACCCACCAATTTTCCCCTGCAACCGCTGCAATCGTGTCTGCCTGTCCCGCATCGGACTTGTCAGCCACAAACGAGCCTGCAGCTGACGTGGACTTTTTACCCCCTCCATAAATCTTCGTCCGCGAAGCCAAGCCAAAGAAAAAAGTGAGTCAATGGCTCTTTGAATATCTAGCCTTCATGTCCTCTGATATGGCATTATCGCGCAAACCCTGAGAATAATGTTCATTGGCTAGGAGTTAAAGGGAAACTCATGTGATTTGTTTTCTCTATCAATTTTATCCACGGGTCATACAATTAAACCAACAATGCTCCAGAAGACATCAGTGAATTCAACAGATCTAAGGGAGGTTCCCCAACATGTGCCAATGAGAGCTGCTTACTTGGTTGAAAACCGTGCCTCTTCAGAGGCCAATCCTTTGCCCTGAGGTCAGAGAAGCAGTCCAAGGTGTGGCTTGCATTTCTTAAATGGGCAGGTTGTCAGCCATGCCATCGTCCTGGTGCCTAGCAATCATTGAGGAAGCTGGACACTTGACTTTCTGGAAGATGAGCTGCTGGGGGGGACTAAGTGGATCAGTCAGCATCTAGGGAGAGTGAGGGATAGTCGAGAGTTTGCGTCGAGACTGTGCATCAGGAGAGCCTGACTGAGTTCTGCAGGATGATTCCACAACAGACTCTATCTGCGTTAGCCCCCAATTATTTGTGTGTAGAGAAGATAACATGAGCATCCTTCCTACGTGACAATGTTGTCAGCATTGAAACCACACCCCACCAAAACCCGTTTCTCGATTTTGTCAGCTTGCTAACTAATTTTTGTCCAATGCAAGAGGGAGAGGGAGTGAGAGAGAGAGAGAGAGAGAGAGAGAGAGAGAGAGAGAGAGAGAGAGAGAGAGAGCAAAGCAAGTCCTTCAGCTACACTGGCTTTCCACCAGCCATTCATTTTAATTTGTTGTTATTCTTAGTTTTGTTCTCAGCACATTCTCATCCATATTCTACGTACCCACCAATTATCCTATTGCCTACTCATGCTTCAGGTGTGGAAGGAAGAGGGAACACCTGGAGGAATCCCACATGGTCACAGGGAGAACTTGCAGAATTTCATGGCAGAATGAAATATTCTTTTGTGACATGGCTGGAAGTAGTAGAGAGGGTCTACAACTTCAAATTCCTGGGTGTCAACATCTCCAGGGATCTGTCCTGGAGCCTCCACATTGATGCAATCACAAAGAAGGCTCGTCAGCAACTATTGTGAGGTGTCTGAGGCGGTTCAGTATGTCACTGAAGATTCTTGTAAACTTCTATAGGTGTGTACCATGGAGAGCATTCTGGTTGGTTGCATCACTGCCTAGTATGGAGGGACCAACGCTCAGGACAAGAATAAACTCCAGAGGGTTGTTAGCTCGGCCTGCGACATCACAGGCACCAGACTTCACTCCGTCGAGGACATCTACATGAGGGGGTGTCCTAAAAAAGCAGCCTCTATCCTCAAAGACCCCCACCACCCAGGCCATGCCCTCTTCACTCAGCTACCGTTGAGAAAAGGGTACAGGAGCCTAAGAACGAGCCCTCAGCGGCATAAGGACGGCTTCTTCCCCACTGTCATCAGATTCCTGAATAATCAATGAACTAAAGGCACTGCCTTACTTTTCATGCACTTTTTTTTAGTAATATTGTAAGATGGTTATAATATGTACGAAGCTGCCGCAAAACATCGAATTTCATGACTTGTTCATGACAATAAATTCTGATTATGATTTTTGAAAATTCAACCAGTTAAATGCAAGCTCATGAGAAGGCTTATTATTTTAACTGGTTTAACAGCTTCATGATCAGGGAAAGGTGTTACTTGCACTTCTTAACTATACCATTTATCTTTAACACTAAACACTGTTTTTCTTAGTACTGTAACACTATCCCCTGCATTTTTGTTTTTATTCTTGCACTGCCTGCCTGACTACTTGGATCACAAGCAAAAGTTTTTCACAAGACAAAAAACAATTCAATTCAGTTTGATTCAGATCTGCCTAAACCCCCTCACACTATTGGACCAGAAACTGAAATGGTGTTGTCATATGTACAAAGCTACAAGAGCAGGTCAGAATCCTATGGTGAGAAACTTGCTTCCTAACTCCTGAAAGCCTGTCCACCATCTTCAAGGCTCAAGTCAGGAGTATGAAGGGACACTCGCACCTTGCCTGGATGGGAGCAGCCTCAACAACACTCATGAAGCTTGACACCATCCAGGACATAGCATCCAACTCACTCACTCCACAGCGGCCGCCATTTATACTATGTGCAGTAGGTACTGCAGCAACTCAGCAAAACTCTTTAGACAATACTTTCCAAACCCCTCTACCTCTCCCAGGTAGAAGGCCAAAGGTAGCAAAAGCATGGGACCTCCACCAGCTGGAAGATGTCCTCAAAGCCACACTCCATCCTGGCTTGGAAATATATCACTGGTTTCTTCATTCTTGACGGATCAAAATCCTGGAACACACTCTGTGACAGCAACCTCAATCAGTTCAAGGCAACTCACTAACCGGCTTGTCAAGGGCAATTGGGGATGGGCAATTAATTGCTGCTTCTAAGCCATCATTCTCTGAATGGACTAAAAAAACCTAACAGAGACATACAGCAGAGAAATAGGCCTACAAATCAACACCAAACATCAACCATTATTTGTAGTAACCTACCAACCCGCACATCGGTGAACTCAACTGGAACATCCGGAAGAGTCCCACATGGTCACAAAGTGAACATGCAAACTCCACGGAAACAGAACCTAGAGTCAGGACTGGTGACGTGAGGCTGTGACACTATCAACTGCATCACTGTTCCACAAGAATTATAATATCAGAGTCGAAAGAATGGAACTGAGGAAGTTAGCTGGGAACCCAAGCAGTGTACAGTGAGTGAGCTGAAGTCTGTCCAATCAAGGCAGCAACATACATCTGACCTGTGTCAGGGCTGACCATGACATGCAAGACATTTGAACTAAAATAAAGCTCATTGGAGCTGACCGCAGTGATCACTGGAACAGCAGTTTGTAATGTCCATACCAAGACCAGCTCCTTGACACCAAATGGATTGTGAACGGGTGAGAATTTAGCTGTATATGGCAATGATTAACCCATTGCATTATTTGAACACAAGCTGGAGAGGGAAGTATAGTAATTGACCTGCGCATTTTTTGAATTTGCCAAAACCTTAACGTTTTACGAAATCAGAGATCAGTTGGTCACATGTTTCAGCAGATGAGATCGGTGGAATTGGCATGGTGCCAGGAGTGGTGCAGTGCTATTTAGTATATGTGGGAAATGTTTTTTTCTTTGGCTTGGCTTCGCGGACGAAGATTTATGGAGGGGGTAAAAAGTCCACGTCAGCTGCAGGCTCGTTTGTGGCTGACCAGTCCGATGCGGGACAGGCAGACACGATTGCAGCGGTTGCAAGGGAAAATTGGTTGGTTGGGGTTGGGTGTTGGGTTTTTCCTCCTTTGCCTTTTGTCAGTGAGGTGGGCTCTGCGGTCTTCTTCAAAATGTAGAATGCAGATAAAAACACACAACAGATCCAAAAGTAATCAGCAGTTATTGGAGTTGTTGTTGAAGGTTCACTGTTTTTTTTAATAAATCAAGACATTTATTTGCTTGAAAACTCAAGCAGCCTGAACTCAGAAGCCATTAACCAGCTATTTCTTTTTCCCTCATGATCTCTTTCGATGCTAATTAGCAGTGGCATTGAGTTCACATTATTAACTCTCCACGTACAAATTTGAAAAAGTACCATGATAGTCCTTTGGATTTTGGCAGTCTGAATTTTTTAAATTGTATTTGATTGGCTGCACTAATCTCAATAAGTGCATTCCTTCATCTTTCTAATCTTTATATCTGATGTATACCAAATACCTGTTGCAATCTTTGATGTCTAAATGGCCAGCAACTTTGCTATTCTTTCCAGAATTGCTCAACCATTGTATCTTTATGATTACGATTCCTGGACAAAATAAACCTTTGCATTCTCTGTAACTGATCTCTGAAGGATGAAGAATCTAAGTTTAAAAGCAGGCTTTTCATAATTATCATTCACTCCTCACTTCCAGTATTAGTTTTAGTGGATCTGTCATATTCTACTTAGTACAGTGGGGAGTATAGCAGCGGACTGAGTGCACATCCTACAGGACTGCTAGTGATGGAGTGAGTCAAGATTCCATTATTGTCATGCATACGAAATACGCAAATATCTTTTTTTTTGCCATGTAAGGATTCACTACCTTTTTTTTAACCACAAGGCCAGTCAATTGCAACTGAACATATAGTATAAAAGAAGAAATTTAGAGAAATGGTCATGAATAATAAAATATTTATTCTGGAGGTTTGTATATATAGCATCCCAACGGATAAAAATATTAATATCGTTTGGGGAAGCAAAGCTTTTTACATCAGTCCAAAATAAATTGTGTTTTTGGAGAAGCTTCAAAACATTTGTTGATTAATGAGTGTGATTCTAAGTTTATGGATGTCAACACATTTAATTTTACAAAGATAAGCCATTTTCAAAAAGACAGCAGAAATTAACCTCAATGGCAATTTAGCATTTAGCTTGTATATGTGAATGAACAGATATTCTACAAATATCAGTGCATCTTTTCAATCAGTCAATACAAGTTTACTTCCACCACAGATCAAACCATTACTCCAACTCAGATCGCCAAGTTTGTCACGAAGACCAGGACGTACATCTGGTAAATTTTCCAGTGAAGGCAGGGAAGCATGAGTATGCCCATGTACAGGGACAAACTAATTTAGATATTTGCCTTTACTGCAAACAAATTACAGAATTTAACTTGCGTCAACTGGAATTCAGCTTCAGCCTAAAGTTTCGAAACAAAAAATTGTTATTAAAACAATTTTGGCAGCCTCTTAGAAAGATGAGGAAGTGCTGAATACTTTGCTCCTTAAGCCATAAACCCTTTTAATAGGACAACAGGACCCTTGGCCCATCAAGACCATGTGGACTATCAAACACCCTTTGATCCCAATCCGAAGAAAATCCCACTTGTTTTGCATCGAGGACCAGAGAACACCTCTTCATCGGGATGTACTTCTGCAATCAGATGACAATAAACTTGATTTTATTCTCCCAACATTCCCAGGTAGCAAGGTTGCCATAGTGATTAGCATAATGCTATTACGTTGTCAGTGATTGGGACAGGGGTTCAAATCCTGTGCTATCTGTAAGGAGTTTGTATGTTCTCCTTATGTCTGTGTGGGTTTTCCCCAGGGATCTGGTTTCCTCCCACCATTTGCAATGTACCGGGTGTTGTAGGTCAATTGGGTGTAATTGGGCAACATGGGCTCGTGGGTCGAAAAATTTTAAATCAGCTCCCCCACTCCTCAAGTTTCTACCAGTCACCTTCATACTCGTGGAAGTTTATCCCGGCGAATTAATCTGTATGCATTTGGGATGTCAGAGGAAAATTGATCACCCAGGCGGACACAGAAAGAATTTGCAAAATTCACACAGACAGCATCCAAAGTCAGGATTAAACCCAGGTCACTAGCATTTTGAATCAACTACCCTACCAGCTGTGCTACTGTGTCACTTTGATAGGAAAGTGGAGTTTCCAATGGAAGCTTGCTTCTGATTAATAGAAGGCCAGTCAACCCCAAGTCAGTGCAGGGAAGGTTTGGATGGTGTTACGATGCCTACCTTCTCTCCTGAGGCAGTGAGTCATGTTGGAGTGTAGGCCCACACCTACATTTTCTATTTCTTTGCATGAGAACCTCTGACTCACGGTTTAATTTGGAGTGGTAAACAAAAGAAGTTGCATTCTGAAACAGTGACTTTGATGCAGCAAAGTTTGACAACCTGAACTCTCTACCCAAATAACTATGCTCTCTTTTGGTATCATCCTGCCATATTTATGTGCTTTTTGGAGGAAATATGTCTTTCTCCCTTCATTCCCATCCTCTCCAGTGGCTCAAAAAGTGACAATCCTTTTCGAACGTCAGGATTAAGTCCTCAGGAGTGGCTGATGAGATACCAAAATGAAGAGAGATAAAAAGGTGGAAGGACCCATGGGTTTGGAAATTGTTGGATGATTGTCAAGGTGGTCTCTGCTGATCACATTGTGAATCCTGCCACTAATTATTACCAATTAATCTTCCAAATTCACAACAAATTTGGTGCAGTGGTTTCTTCATTTTTATATCTCAAACATGGAATACAAAACAAATAGTCAGGCCTTTTGGCCCAAAATTAAACTAAATCTCTTCTACTTGCACATGATCCATATCTAAAGAGTCAGTTATTTATTTGAAATGTTATTGACGACCTAACACCAAAGACTTTGGACTGGATTTTGATTTCAGAAATTTTGATTTTGATTTCCTGCTCCAAGCTCCTGGCTTTGGAATTTGATGTCAGACAGAGCTCCAACTGTATGACTGGTGCCAAGGAAGAGCATGCAGCTGGATTTTATTTTATACCAACAGTGTTAACAGTGCGGTGTCTGTAGAAGCAACACCTGAAGTCAAACACTTGAAGAGCAGGAGAAAGCATGAAGAGGGAAAACAGGACTTGGCCAAGGGACCCTTCACATTCACATTCACCTGTTGCATTAGAGACACTAGTACCTGCTATTTACACTAATCATACCTTTACCTGTTTTAATCAGATATATTGTGTAGATGTTTCTTTCCCGAATTCCTAGATAGCACTTTAAGCATTTCCTCAATTCAACATTTTAAATTCCTTATTTTGAAAACGTTTAATTCCCTTGGAAGTCCAACGGAGCAAGAAATCTAAATGCTATTGGGCTTCCTGATAGTTTCTAACCTGGGAACATGTGGGCTATCAAGGAATTAATTCAGGTTTTGACCTGGGCCCACTATGAACATTCTCTTCCACGTATATTGAAGATAACAATGGTTTGTGACAGAAATCATCGGGCAAAATGAGGATATTTCTTTATTCAGCAATTTGTTATGTCCTGGAATACATTGGGTGAAAGGATGGTGGCAGTAGATTCACTAGATTTGGATAGGGCTGTAGGAAATGAGCAGAGGGTTAGAACCATTGGGTAACTCGGTTTGAGAGCTGGTACAATCAAGTTGTGCCCGGTGACCTCTCAATGAATGGAATAGAATTGCTCATTGGATCAAACTGCGCATTGTCATGTATACTGAGATACGGCAAAAAAAAAACTTTGTTTTACGTACTATCCAGGCAAATTAACCTCTACTTAAATAAAGCAAGATGTGTAATAGTAAAACAAAAGTGCAGAGTCACAGAGAAAAAGTGCAAGGGCAGCGTCATTTTACTAATGAGGTGTGCTCAATAGTCTGATGGTGTCTGCTGGTGTCACTGTTACAAAAGCTAATAAGGAAATATCATTCACTTCTGTTGCAAATTGTTGAGCTGTCCCCTGGAGTAGATGATACTCTGTAATCTGCAGTAGGATTTCAGAGAAACACATGAACCTATGTTAGCTTCTAAGCAAGGTCCTGTTAGAATCTCACAATCATTCTTTCATATCAAGGTGGTTAAGAGTTCCTTTTTCCACTGAGCACACACAGATCAGTGATGATAAAAAATCCTATTGCCACCCTTTGTGGATAAACCAGTCAACTTTAGAGTTCATTATTTGGGGCTGACATCACCACACATTTAACTTTGGCCTGAGAAGATGCCCACATTTTAAGATGGGATGTGAAACATCTCCAGGTACATGATTTATATCACATTTCTGAAGCAACATGGAGGCTGCAGAAAGTCTTAGACAGATTAGGAAACTAGGCAGAGAAGTGGCAAATGAAATACGTTGTCAAAAAGCATATATATATATCATACACTTGGGTAGAAAAAATAAAGGGCAAACTATTTTTATAAATGGGGAGAAAATTGAAAATATTCAGATGCAAAGGGACCTGGAAGTTCTTGTGCAGGATAGCCTGAAGATAAACTTGCATGTTGAGACAGTGGGCCCTTTCATGCCAGGCCTCTACCTGAAGGCCGGCTATAAGTGCGGAAGGAAAACATAAATTTACCTTTCATAGAGCAGCCCTCTGGAGCCACTGGCGGGGTGACTAGTGCCATCATGCCACCCATCAGAAATACACAGCAGAGCAATGGCCGTCTTCCCTACTCATAATCCCCCACGCAGCTGGAACTGCTCTGTGTTTCCCAGAACTCTTCCATCTGCGTGGGGGATTATGGGTAAGGAAAACAGCTATTGCTCCGCTGCATTTTCAGTTGCAGAGAGTGGCCCCAAAGGCTGAAGTGGCCTGGTGAGATGTTGGAGGGGCTGGCAGAGCTGTCACAGCCCACACTAGCCACCACCTGGCAGCCCCCGCTGACCTCCTCTGCCCTTACGGCCCCCACCAGCTGCCCCTGACCTGACAGCCCCCACTGACCACCCCTGACCTGATAGCTCCTGCTGGCCATCCCTGCAATGACAATGTCCTAGCAGCTCCAGTCAGCCACCCTTGCCCTAATTGCCCGTCTTGACAGCCCCTCCCGCCTGACAGTCCCAGTCATCTGCCCCTGACCTGACGGCTCCTGCTGGCTGCCCCTGCCTTGACGGACCCTGCCCCGATGGCCCCCACTGGCCAGCCCTGACCTGATGGCTCCTGCCAATCACCCCTTCCCTGAGGGGTCATGGAGGGAGAGGGGTGAGTGGGTGGGAGGGAGAAGGAAGATGGATCGCTGGTTGATGGCATCATCGTGACGTTATCACCCCATCCCTAACCAGCCGCCTGCAGTGGTTGTACATTCATGTGTGGTAGCAGGACGCACCGCTCTGCCGATTATCCTTCTGAGAGGGATTGCAGTTGGTGCCTTGGAGCCGTCCGTGGTACATTCATAAGGGTAAGTCTCCCGCATGAAAGGGCCTAGTGGTAAAGAAGGCATTCATTTAAAGTGGAATAGAATATCAGTGCAGGGATATGATGAGGCTTTATAAGGCTCCGGTGAGACCTCACTTGGAGTATTGTGAATAGTTTTGAGTTCTTCGTTTAAGAAAACTAGATGTGCTGACATTGGAAAGGGTTCAAAGGAGGTACCAGGAATAAAAGAGTTATCATATAAGGAGAATTTAGAAGCTCCTGACCTTTATTTGTTGAAATGCAAGAGAATGAGGGGAGATCTTATTGAAACATTTCGATTGTGGAAAGGCATGAACAGAGTAGATGTAGAAAGGTTATTTTCCATGGTGGGAGAGTCTAGGACAAGAGGGCACAACTTCAGGATTGAAGGGTGTTTGCTTAGAAAAGAGATGCCATATGTTGGTAAATCTGTGGAATTTGTGACCACAGGCAATTGTGGAGACCAAGCCATTGGGAGTATTTAAGACCAAGATTGATAGGTTCTTGATTAGCCAGGGCATCAAAGGTTATGGGGAGAAGGCCTGGCAGTGGGCCTGAGTAGGGAAATGGATCAGCTCATGATTCTTTTTAAAACATTTTTATTGAGTTTAATAAAAAACATACATATTGATCCAATACATAGGCTGAAATATAAGAAAAGACAGATAATTTGTACTTCTCAAATAATACCTTAATCATGCATATTATAAATTGTGTGTACCCTTCCCAATTAGACCCGTTTTATCAAAATTTCTCAAAAGAAAGAATATTAAACAAAAAAAAGACCCCCCATTAATCGAACCCCTCCCTCTAAACAAGGTTAACTTCTATATGTAATATACATAGGTAACAAAAGATGACATTCAGAGACCAGACAACACTGTTCAGGAGTATCCAAACACCCATGCGGGGTTTCCCAAACAGTCTTTTCCCAGTGTGATCAGGGCTCGGACGAACTCCTCTACCAAATCACCAGCTGCTGTTTTCTAGATGTCAGGAGGTAGCGGGAGTAGACCTCGTTGATTTTGGGCTTGTATAGCGCCTGTAGCTCAGCCATCGCCTCGGTGTAGGTCACGCAACTTCTGATGGCCTGGAAAGCCCTCTGGCCGAATCTTGCCTGTAGAACCAGCCTCTTCTCTTCCGAGTCAACCACTCCAGCAGCGGCCTCAAGGAAGTTGTTAAAACAACTGATCCACTGATCGAAGAGTTCCGATGCACCCGGAACTTGGGGATCCACCTCTAGCCAATCAGGGTGCAGCAACTTCTACATTACTGGAGACGTTAAAATTTTCTATACAATAAATTGATGGGCACTGCCAGTTGCCCCAAAACCACAAGTACAAAGACTGAGGGGAACAATAGACTTTATTGTACAGAAGACTTGAGCTGGCCCAGATCCAAGCTAGGGAAGTGCAGGGAAGGGAGAGGTGGCTCGACCTTTATGGCCTCGGCCACAGGGGAGGAGTCCAGGGGAGAGTGTCATCAGGTGGTGGGCCAGCCCGTGCCTTTACCAGCCAATGACTGTGTACAATCCATATCATTACACTTTACATGCTACAGCTTCTGCTTTGTAATGCAGTCAATTGTCACTATGTTGTCTCCTGTCTGTTGTCCCAATAGTGAAAATTGCATCCTGCCACATGTCCATCTACTACTCGTAGTGGCCCTGGCCTGGTGCTGCATGGGATGCTCATCAGGTGAGCATGCCTTTTTGATTAAGGGCGAACTCCCCCCACCTCCCACCCCACCATAAAGAGCTGGGGCAATTATAGTTGGAAGGTTAGTGTATCTAAGTTTGATGATGACACTAAATTGAGTGGGAAAGAAAATTGTGCAGAGGATATGGAGTCTGCATAGAGATATAGCTAGTTAATTGAGTGGGTATGGGTGTGGCAGATGGAGTACAACGTTGGCAAATGTGAGGTTATCCATTTTGGAAGCAAAAATGGATGATCAGAATATTATTTAAACAGCAAGCAAATGCGGCATGCTGCCATGCAGAAGGACTTGGGATGCTTGTTTGGTGGGTTTTCAGGTGCAGCAGGCTATCAAGAAGGCAAATGGAATGTTGACCTTCATTGCTAGAGGGATTGAATTTAAGAGCAGGAAGGTTATGCTGCAATTATACAAGGAACTGGTGAGGTTGCATCTGGAGTACTGCTTGCAGTCTGGCCTCCTTAGTTGAGGAAGGATGGAGGCGATGGAGAGGACATTCACCAGATTGATTCCAAGGATAAAGGGATTGGCCTATGAGGGGAGACTGAGTCATCTGAAACTGTTCTCAATGAAATTTAGAAGAATGAGAGAGGCATCTATGAAAGGCATAGATAAGATAGAGATAGGTAAGTTGTTTCCATTGGTAGGGGAGACCAGAACCAGAGGACATAGCCTCAAGATTTAGTGTAGTAAATTTAGGACAGAGATGTATAGGAACTGCTTTTCCCAGAGGATGGTGAATCTGTGGCATTCATTGCCGATTGAAATAGTGGATATATTTTATAAATATATTTAAGACAAGGTTGGATAGATGTTTACATAGTAAGGGAATTAAGGGATATGGGGGAAAAGCAGGTAGGTGGAGATGAGCCTCTCATCAGATCACCCATGATCTCATTGACTGGCAGAACAGGCTTCACAGGCCGGATGGCCGACTCCTGCTCCTATTTCTTATTTACTTATGTTCCTCATATCTTCCTGTGTAAAAGGTACAAGAATACTTTGACAAGAAAGAAGCAGGAGACAGGCAGCTAGCAAAGCTCAATAAAACCAATAGCAAAGTCGCTTTTGTTTTGAGAAGTATTTAATTTCTGCCTCCTGTGAAATATCAAATGGTTCACAATTCACAACTGTTTTTACATTTTGTTTGCAAACTTCAACATATTTAGTTAAGGTAACATTGTTGAATATGCTTCAGAAATTTTTCCAAATGATGCTTCCCTGTGCACGGATTTACAAGAATCACTCCATTTAAAACCATAACAACCAAGTTCACTGATGTCCCTCACTGATCATAAATGTGATAAATCACTACCTCAACCCATGACCACAGTACCCTTTTATATTTGCAGTCATGCAGCAACTTGTATGATGGGAACTGATTTTATTTCTTGTTTCCTAGCAACATTCTAGAAGAACCAGTCCGGCCACAATGATGTAATAGTTCCTCTTAAAATAGAGAAAGTTAGTAGTGAGAGATGTCCCTGAATATCAGGGCTGACAAGTGCTTTGATTTTACCAACCTAACATGATTTAGTTTCAATTGAACCCCACCTGTTTGGGTTTCTGTATTATTTCAGATGGGTGTGAGTTGTATAGTGTTAAATTGTCTGGCCTTTACTCAGCAAGGTACAATATTTTTCTTCTTTTGGTTGATTATAGAATGGCCAGTGTTTGTCTCTAAGTGTCCAGGAGTTGCTTGTAGTGAGGCCCTGCGACTTGTGAGATGGGGGAACCTGACATCCCTTTGAATTGTTCAGGCAATGAGGAGCTGAGAGACAGGGGAGGAGCTGTTGGAGGAGAGGAGGGGAGAGAAGAGGAGGGAGACCTTGTTTTGGGGGACAGGAATAGAAGGACTTGGCTGGGGATTCGTGGGAAATAGAGTATGAAACAGAGAATGGGAAGAGGCTTTTGCAGAGTAGAAATGCCAATAGAGATGAGTTGGGGTGTGCAATTTGTTTACATCCTGTAGATTTTTATGTCACTTTTTTGAGTTGAATCAACTGGGCATTATTAATTAATATACTTTTATTATTACAACAACACTAACTAGATCATATTCTCAGAAAAAGATTCTTGAGAATAGAGCAAAGACTATCTCCAAGGACCTGCTGATGCCCCATGAGTTAATGGATTGTTGCATTTGGATGAATGCATTACTGAAGTATACAAATCCTCAGACTCAATGCTGTTACCATTTTTCTATCTCTTCAATATTATCACTCATGAAAAGTAATTGAAAGCCAACACTTCGTTAATTATAACTAAGCTGGCTGCTACCAACTGGAGTATCTTGACATTCATTGGTCTTTTTTCAACTGAGTTGCAATATTTGTCAAGCAATAAATGGTTCCAGCAGACTACATGAATTCAAATGCAGGTCCAAGCATACAATGGGGGGAAGATTGTATCCTTGGTGCTGCAATACTGACAGTTTCAGGACTCTTGATGTAATTGTTTCGGTGAATGGGCACCTAGTAAGTTACTGAAGGGCTTCAGTGCTATCCCTTCTCAGGAAGAGTTACTAACGAAATAATGTCAAGGAAATGTGGGAAATAAATTAATACTGCAGCAGTTAAACGTGGAAAACATTGAAAGTGCTTATTTTTGTTATGTTCGCAGAGAAAACTTTTACTTGAGTTTAATTCTACAGGGTAGTATCAGTGGAGAAAATGCAATAAATGTGTTCTTTTTATTTATTTTTTGTTTCAGACCAGATTGGCATCAAACCCAAAGGCAAAGAAAACTTGTGAGTAATGTGCATTTATAAAGATATAGAACTATATCTGTATTGTCTTTTATGGCCTGACATGGAGGGTGCTTTGTCATATTTATCCAAGTTCCTAGTTGTACCCTAAGTGATGTGAATGACAAGAATGAAGATTAATAAAGCGACAGAATTCAACAGCAGAGAAACAAGTCCCACTGCCCATCACATCAGGTTGACCTTTGTCCTTATCCTTATGAGGTCATCAAAGTGTTCATAAGCTTTCCTCTGATACCTCCTTGGAGTTACTAAAGTTATGTGCTTTCAAAGTTAACAGGAGCATCAAACATACAGCACAGCATAGGATCAGGCCAATTGACACATGATGTCTGAGATGAACATGATGCCAAATTAAACAAAATCTCTCTGGCTGTACAAGATCCATATTCCACCATTCTCTGAAGCTTATTTAAGTACCACTACATATTGAATCTGCTTCCACCACCAACCCTGGCGGCTGGTACCTGTGTGAAAAAAAATGCCTCATGCAATTCCTTTAAACTTTCTCCCTCTTCTATTTGTCATTCTTACACTAGGAAAAAAGATTCTGTTGACTTCCCTCCATTCTCCACCTATCTCCTGCCATTGCCACCCCCGCCTCTCCCCCCTTCCCCCCATCTTTTTTGTTCGGAGACCCGCCATCACTCTTTAAATCCTTGATGAAGGGCTCAAGCCTGAAACGTCCATTATGTATTTTTACCTTTGCTACCAGCTGAGTTACTTCAACTTCCACAGATTTTCGTGATTTACGATTCAACAACAGTTCAGTCATAAATGGCAGAACAGCTGTTACAACAATCTGCCATTGCAGATCCACGGAGAGCGAGAAGTGAAGATGCATCACTCCCATGGGGTACAACCCCCAATGGAAGTAATGGTGGTTTTATTTTAAAAATTCTGCGACCACGGGGACTGGGCCCAAGATGGCAGTACCTATGATCGGCAGCAGCCACAAGGAGTTGCAGGCTCTGGGGTAGCAGAGGATTGGGCACCAGAAAATGGGGAGACCACACCCCATTTCAGAAGGAGAAGCAGAGGAGACAACCCATGGGGTGGACATGTGAGGGGTTCTGCGGCTGTGGTGGGCTGTTGGTGACTCGAAGTGAGGAACACATGTAGGCTGCAGGCTGCTGACGACTGAGTTCAAGGGATTCATACTAGCTGAAGGGATACCAGGTATAGGAACCAGGATGTGAAAGGGTGCTGAGGGCGCTGAAGGATTCCTAATTGTGTTGGAGGTTTGGATCTGGAGCTCGGGCTGGTGATGATTTGGACTGGACTCTGTTTGGCCGCAGAGACTGTGGAAGCACTGGAGGCGAATCCTGAGGGGACTCGCTTTTGCTTCTCTTTCTCTGACTGTAAGAAGCACTCAGGTATTTTCTCCTGATGCCGAAAAAGCAAATTCTATGTAATCTTGCACTGTCTTTATTACATGACTGTGGTGATACAACCACCAGCCTACTGCAGGGATTGATCTTTGTACAGGCAGGAAGACCACCTAAGAGGCTCACTGCACCTGGCTGGCTATGAATCAGCCGGCCCGAATGTAAACCTAAGCCGGCCCCTCTTGAGCCAGTCACACGGGAGCTACCGAAGCATGAACTGGTGTTCAGACGTTTATCTGAATAAAGCCTGTTGTTCAGTCTTTGAGTTTTGTGATTGCTTGCTGCTACTTCAGTCCACAACAATGACAATAAAGGAATCTTTAAATTTTGAGTTCCTTAACTTGGAGGTGAGAAACTACATCTTAAATCTGTTGGCTATCCAGTGACAGAAAGCAAATAATCCTCCCAGATGCTGCCAGTTGAAAGTTTGATCAGAAGTAATTCAGCTGCAATGCTCAGAAGCTACATCATGCCACCATGATGTTCAATATGTCTCAATACATTGTCACAAATTAGATGGTACTTGATGCCTGCCTCCCATTCTTGAGTACGGACCCATTAATCAGTTCGAACTCGAGTATCATTTCCTTCAACCTACTGTTGTCTCCAATGCACCTCAAAGTTTGGTCGTGAATGTCACAGAGAGCCTAAGGAATTGTTTTCATGTGGCTAAGGATTCTGAACCAGGCAGGATCTGTTTAACATCGACAGGCTGAATGTGTATTGTGAGATTGATGTTATTGCGAATACAAAAGTTCATAGAACAATGAGTCCATTCCCCATCTCAGTGCAGTCTTGAAACATTGCTCCAGGCTAACTTTTTCATCCACATAATAATTTTGTGGCCAATATGAATCAGCAGTTGGAGTCAGCGTTTCTTCCATTTTCCTGTGGATATCATTGGGATTCCCTCTTGAGCTATACAAAACTCACAAAACCACATTTTGACACAAAAAAAAATTGTTCAAAATGATGAGTGGAGCACACACGAAATTTGGAAGTTTGCAAATTTTCTAATATAGCAGTGTAAAAGCAGCTTGCCAGCTCGTTCAATAATTGGGTGGGACTTTCCAACACTTGTCTCCTGTACAGATATGAACCATATTATAGGATATAACTTCATATCGGTGTACAACTTCCCCAATGTGAACTGAAGCTGGGGTATAAATCGCTGATAAAATTCAAGATTCAAGAGGGCGGCACAGTTGGCGTAGCGGTTAGCGCAACACCTTTACAGCACCAGCGATTGGGACCAGATTGGGGTTTGAATCCCATGCTGTCTGTAAGGAATTTGTACATTCACCACGTTTCTGCATGGGCCTCCTCTGGGCGCTCTGGTTTCCCCTCAACCTTCAAAAACTCATCGGGGTGTGGGCTAATGCGGTGTAAATTAGGTGGCGTGGACTCATAAGGCCGAATTGGCCTGTTACAGTGCTGTATGTCTAAAAAAATAATTCCAGGGTGATTATCGTCAGAGGCTCCAAAGTCTATGCTTATTAAAATCCTTTAGAAAAATGTAAACATTATTTTCCTAAATTTCTCCTGACCGCATATCCCTCAAACCATTTAACAATCAGAGAGCAAAAAATATTGCTAAGTGGCACTCACATCAATGTACTCCATGGTAGTTTTAAGCTTAATAGAATCTTGTGGGTAGAGTCAAAAGCACTGGTGTGGATTAGTACCTCATACCAAATCTTATCTTCCAACACGACCCTAAGTCTCAGGCAAGTGCAGGTATACCCTGCTTTGCAAATCTAGAGTGTTCCTAGGAAACATTTTGTAAGCCGAAATGGCGTAAAGCGAAGACCCATTCACTGCTATTGGAGTCTATTTTTGTGAAAGTTAAAGCCCATTCAAATCCTTTCGTAAAAACAAACATGTCTTTCTTTGTGAAAGCGAATTTTTGGAATTCAAGTATTCATAAAGCAGGCCATATCTGTACTCTTATTGATCTCCGTAAGCATTAGCTCAATGCCTTTCCCATTTTACCACTTAGGAAGTTAAGGAGCACAGCTTGGCTACTGCCCTTTCTTTATGTGCTGAGCTACTGGTAAGCACCATCTGCATTATTGCAAGTCACTTTTTTACACGAGGATTACTGTGAATATTTATTATCTACCTTGCGTTTTTATATCATTTGTCTGCATGTGTGTTTGCAGTGTGTTGAACCGAGGACCAGAGAGCTCTGTTTCATTGGGTTGTACTTGTAAAATTGGATGATAAATCAGCTTGAACTTGAACTTCTTGTCTTTTGTAAATTAATTCAAATAGTTTATTATTATCATTTTTTTCACTATAATATAATAGCAAGTAAGAGCTTTGGCTGCAGCAAGTAAGAATTTCTGTGCATAAGAACATTGTGCATGACAATAAATTCATCATTCATCATTGATCTTTTTGTGTAACTGTGGCCTTGCAAATGTAGCCCTCAGGTTGCTCTCCCCTTACAATCCACTGCAACAATAGATTATTCTCCAAAATCACAGACATCTGGTTATGATCACTCTGCTAAGTATAGGAGCTTACTGTGTGTAAAATGTGCATGACAAGAAAGTGTTGTCTTTATTCCAATAATTAGTTAGTCATAAAACACATTATGATCATCTGCAAGTACGATCATACCTCTGAGGCTAGTGGAGAAGCTGCCCTCACTGGGACTCAACACTCCTCTCTGGACTTCCCAGCTGAAAGACCACAGTTTGTCTGGGTTGGCAGCTAAACATCAAGGTGAGCACTGGTTCGTGTGTCAAATCTGCTACTGTTTAGGCTGCTAACTCCTGACTGCACTGTCAGATCCAGTTCCAACAGAGTCATGAAAGGAGAAGCAGAGGATGCTGGCCACAGTGGTGGACCAGCAAGAAGCTCTGAAGCTGAAGGACCCCATGTGCTGCGGGCTGTTGGAGACTGACTCATAGAAACCAGGCACCGTAGCCAAGATTCGAGAGAGTGTTAAGGGCAAGAAGGGTCTCTGAGGACCTTGGGCATTACAGACTTCCTGATCAAGTCAGAAGGTTTGGATCTGGAGTCAATGTGGCTGCAGAGACTGCGGGAGCGCTGGAGAGGAATCCACGGACAATCAGTGACCCAGAAGGGACTTCCTTTTGCTTCTCTTTCTCTCGTTCTGTTAGGGCTGCTGGGAAAACCTAATGGAAACTCCTTGACTGCCTTATGGCAGGCAGAATGCAATTTAGTGTAATGTTACACATTCAGTACTATTGCATGACAATAAAGGAATCTTGAATCTTGAAAATGGCACAAGAACAACAACGTAAACAAGACAAAGAAATTAGTGTGGACTTCAATAGGACAAAGGTTGACCATTTTCCACTACACATTGTAGAGAGAGTGGAGAACACAAAGATCCTTGGCATTCATATAAAGGATGACCTATCCTTGACTCACAACACCTCCTCATTAGTTAGAAAGATGCAGGAGCAGGCTAAACTTCATAAGAAGGCTGGTGAGGGCTAGATTACCACCCTCATCTTGACAATATCTAACAGGAACACAATTGAGAGTGTCCTGTCTGGCTGCATCATTGTGTAGCTGCAAAGCATCAGACCTGAAGTCCATACAGATGATTATTAAAACAGCCAAGATGATCACTGGGGTCTCCCTATCCACTATTAATGGCATTTTCTGGGAGTGTTGCCTAAATATGGCTCTAGGAACTATAGAAGACTCTTTCCATCCATCTTTAACCCACTGTCATCAAGAAGGAAGTACAGCAACATCAAAATTAGTACTGCCAGAAAAGGGAATAGCTTCTCCTGAAGGCAGTAAGATGGATGAATTGGGTTGTTATCTCAGAAAATTGATATGTTGGAAAATTATAGTAGATGAAACAATATAAAAATAGTGGGCTTGAAGGAGGGTAAAGAAAGCACAGACATGATGGAATTTATAAAAGGATGGATCCAAAAGTCCTAGGAATTACAGAAATATGGGAAGAAATGGAAATAGAACTACCTCCAAAACCACAGGAACATCAAAAACCAAGAACCATCTGAGTTAAACTTTTGAGATATACGACAAGAGAAAACATACTGGAATGGGCAAGGAATAAAGTTAGAGAAGACAATAAACCATTGGAATGTAAGGGTCAAAAATATTTTTTTTACCCAGACATAAGTTTTGAACTCTTAAAGAGGAAGAAGGAGTTTAATACAGTGAAAACTATTTTAGGAAAAAAGGTTACAAATTCATGTTAAGACATCCAGCTGTGCTTAAAATATTTATACCTGGGGATATTGTTCTTGGATCCAGAGGAAGCGCTAGAATTCACAGAACATTTCCAGGACAGAAGAAGAGATGAAGAGGTGTAATAAGAATGAAGAATGGCGATAAAGTATATATAAAGATGTAAAAACAATGTATATGTAATGAACTAAAGAGGGAAAACAGAAGGGAAGGAAGGAAGTAAGAGTGGAAAAAAGAGAGAGAGAGCTTTGTTATATGTGTTAAAAAAAAGTGTTTTCTGGGGAGGACTGGGGGGGGGGAAAGGGAAGAACCGTCACTGCAATATCAGTTGACGCTGTGAGCAAGATCGCAATCCAAATGAAAAGGGGAGTTGTGGTTGCCCAGCAAGGGATAAGGGGCAACTCAGAGGGGGCGGGAACTTTTGGGGTAAAGGTATTAGTGGGTGTGGGGACTGTGGGGTACTTTATGTTTTAAATGTGTGGTCGTACATTAAGTTTAATAAGAGAAAACTAAGAGATGAAAATGGGGAAAAGGGGGATGGAGGTGGTGAAGAGGTGGAAAAGAAATACAAGCAAGATTTAAGATGGCCATGTTAAACTATATGACTGTAAACATTAATGGAATACATAACCAAATTAAAAGGAAGAGGCTACTAAATTTATTGAGGAAGGAAAAAATTAGATATAGCATTTGTGCAGGAAACACATCTAACTGAAGTGGAACATAACAAATTAAAGAGAGACTGGGTAGGACATGTAGCAGCAGTATCTTATAATTCAAAAGCTAGAGGTGTAGCCATACTATTTAACAAAAATGTACCAATTAAAATAGAGGAGGAAATATTAGATCCGGCAGGGAGGTATGTAATGACAAAATGTCAGATATACTCAGAATTTTGAATTTGCTCAATATATATGTGCCTAACGAGGAGGATCAAAAGTTTATGCAGCATATTTTTTTTGAAGATTGCAGACACACAAGGAAATATATTGATAGGAGGGGATTTTAACCTTAATTTGAACCCAATGTTGGATAAAACTGGACAAAAGACAAGTAAAAAGAATAAAGTAGCCAGTTTTATGGTTAAATCAATGCAGGAAATGAAATTTATGGATATATGGAGGATGCAGCACCCAAGAGAGAAGGAATATTTATATTATTTGAGTAGACACAAAACTTACTCAAGGATTGATATGTTTTTGTTGTCAGCCCATATGCAAGGGAGAGTTAGGAAAACTGAATATAAAGCTAGACGACTATCAGATCATTCACCCCTATTATTAGCAATAGAACTGGAGGACATCCCACCAAGAACATATAGATGGAGGTTAAACTCCATGCTACTTCAAAGGCAGGAATTTAGGGAGTTTACTGAATGCCAAATTAAAACATATTTTGAAATAAACACAGGCTCAATGAAAGATACATTTATATTATGGGATGCAATGAAAGCCTTTATTAGAGGGCAGATAATAAGTTATGTGACTAAGATGAAAAAGGATTACAATCGGGAAACAGAGCAGTTGGAAAGGGAGATAGTAAGTACAGAAAAGGAACTAGTGAAAAGGGATGATATAACGAAAGGAGAGAATTGGAGGACAAAAAAATTAAATATGAAACATTACAAATGTATAAGGTGGAGAAGAACATAATGAAAACAAAGCAAAAGTATTACAAACTGGGAGAAAAAACACATAAAATATTAGCCTGGCAACTTAAAACAGAACAAGCTAAAAGAATGGTATTGGCATCAAGGAAAAAGGACAAACAAATTACATTTAACCCAACAGAGATTAATGAAAATTTTAAGGAATTTTATGAACAATTATACCAAACTGAGAACGAGGGAAATGACAAAATAGAGGAATGTTTAGCTAAAATTGAACTGCCGAAATTGCAAGAAGAGGAACAAAGCAAACTAATAAAACCATTTGAAGTAGAGGAAGTACAAGATATATTAAAAAAGCTGCCGAACAATAAAACCAGGAGAGAATGGATTTCTAATAGAATTTTATAAAACATTTAAAGAGTTATTAATTCCTCCTCTCCTGGAAGTAATGAACCAGGTAGAAGAAACACAAAAATTCCCAGATTCATGTAAGACAGCAATAATTACAGTAATACCAAAGACGGGAAAGGATCCATTAACACCAGCATCATATAGACCAATATCTTTGTTTAACTCAGATTCTAACATAATAGCAAAATTATTAGGAAACGGATTGCCCGATTGTGTTCCAAAAATAGTAAAACAAGATCAAACTGGATTTATTAAGAAAAGACGAACAGCGGACAATGTCTGTAAATTTATTAATCTAATTGATGCAGTTCAAGAAAATATGAAACCAACAGTGGCTGTTGCTTTAGACGCAGAAAAAGCTTTTGACAGAGTAGAGTGGAACTACTTATTTAAAGTATTACAGAAGTTCAGTCTACCATAAAAATATATAAATTGTATTAAAACATTGTATAATGGACCGTTGGCGAAGGTAAATGGATATGTATTGTATCAATTTAAATTAAGTAAGTCAACTAGACAGGGATGTCCACTATCCCCCCCTTATTGTTCACCTTAGCAATAGAAAGTTTGGCAGAACTGATAAGAATAGAAAATAAAAGGGATAAAAATAAAGGAGAAGGAGTATAAAACCAGCTTATTTGCAGATGACATCGTAGTATACCTAACAGAAAAGAATTACATAAGAAATTGAAGGGATATGGAGAAATATCGGGGTACAAGATCAATGCAAATAAAAGTGAAGTGATGCCAATGAGTAACGCAGACTATACAGAATTTTAAAAAGAATCACCATTTAAATGGCAAGCACAAGCAATCCGATACCTAGGGATCAGGTTAGATAATAACTTAAGCCACTTGTACAAACTAAATGATCAGCCACTAATAAAGAAATTGCTGGAAGACTTGGAACATTGAAAAGAATTACCGCTAACATTGATAGGGAGGGTAAACTGCATTAAAATGAATGTGTTCCAAAGGATACAATACTTATTTCAAACATTACCAATTCCCTTAACAGAATTTTTTTTTAATGAACTAAAGAGAACAATTAGGAAATTCTTGTGGAAAGGGAAGAAACCAAGGGTAGCGTTAGATAAATTAACAGAGAGGTATAATCAAGGTGGTTTGCAGTTACCAAATTTTAGAAATCATTAAAGAGCCACCCAATTAAGGTATTTATCAGATTTTTATCCGACAAGGGAAAAACCAGACTGGAGTAAGATAGAACTGGATAAAATAGGGGAGAAGGTTCCGGAACATATACTTTATAAGTGGGATGAAAAACTGGTGCAGTATAAAAACTCACCAGTATTGCATCATTTACTTAATACATGGAAGAAGATCTAATTAGAAAGAAAAAAAAACAAATTGCCAAATACCAAAATTATTATTGACACAAAATCAGCTAATTCCTTTTACAATAGTTAACCTTTCCTTTAGAGCAGGGGTGTCAAACTCAAATTCACAGAGGGCCAAAATTAAAAACTTGGACTAAGTCGAGGGCCGAACTAAATATTTATTGAAAATTTTCAACAACATCTGCATGTTTTCTCTTCTTTCAACATATGTAATGTTAAACTTTTTCTTATTAAAATAAATGTTTAAAATTGTTTTGGATAAACTCTTTCCAGAAGCATTAACAAATGAGAAATAAAATATTCAATAAATAATATTTCTCTATAGAGAATTTGTCAAATGTTGCTAGTGTGCTGTCGAATAGTAAAATCTGAGGGCTATTGAGAATGTGGGAGAATAACATGATTCCTGAAACAATCAAATGGGTGACTGATTGTGGGCATGAACTCTAGCAGAGTTATTTGCCATGCCCTTTTTCCATTGCTACAGATATCCTTTGATTTACACACTTTTCAAGTTTTATGCCTAATGAGCTTGTATCCAGGTGCAGGACCATTTTTAACTAGGAATATATTTATCACTGTGACATGAAACTATTGGAAGATCGTTTTATCCTGAGATTAAAGTTCATAATCCTTACTCAGGCCTGTGTGCGGGAGGGCGGGGTTTGCGGGCGATCGGGTTGGACCACGACAGTGCGGGGGCATCGGCTCTCGCTGCAGGGCGGCATCTCGGCGGATCAGCGGCCCCGTCACCGTGAGTTGCGGGTCGGCCTGCGGCAGGGAGGGGGAGTGGGCAACGGTCCTGGCGAGGTCAGGCCCGAGGACTCTGGTTCCGGGCACTGGGAAGCGGCTTTGGCTTCCCCTGACACCGGCCAGGCCCCAAAACCAGAGTCCACGGTGAGACCCTGCAACGTAAACAGAGGAGGTGGGGGCGATTAGCGGGCTGACGCCAATGCATTCTGGGATTTATAGTATTAGCTGTGCATGCGCTATACTGGCGCAGCGGCCAGCGGGCCACCTCTAATACATTTTTGAAATGATTTTGCGGGCCAAATATAATTATATCGCGGGCCAAATTTGGCCCGTGGGCCAGAGTTTGACATGTGTGCTTTAGAGAATGGGAGAGAAAAGGAATCAAAAGAAAAGAAAATTGTTTTTTGGGAAATAATTTATTAACATTTGAACAATTGAAGTACAAATATGGAATAACTCATGGTACAATGTTTGCATATCATCAATTGAAAGCTTATTTAAAGGATAAATTGGGAAACAACTTGAGATTACCTAAAGGAGGCAGCTTTGAATACGTGATTACAGATACAATGATAGTTAAAAGATTTATAACAAACATGTTATAAGGAGAATGATGAAATAAACTATAAACCTAAGCTGAAGTGGGAAAAGGATCTAAACATAAAGATAAAAAATGAAGTATGGGAAATGTTATGTTCTGGAACTATGAAGAATACAATAAACACAAGGTTACGCATGATACAGTATAATTGGTTACACAGGGTTTATATACTCCTCAAAATTTTTTTTTAAATGCGACTCAACATTATCAGATAGATGTTTTTGCTATGGGAAGGAAATGGGCACAACATTACATGCAACTTGGACATGTGCGAAGGTGAATACGTTTTGGGAAGAACTAAATCAGATACTAAATAAAATTACAAAAAATAGCATACCAAAAAAACCAGAGATATTTCATTTAAATAACATAAGAAGTAAAGAATTAGGCCTTAAATTGGATAAAGCACAAAAAGATTTATTATGATAGCCTTAGCAGTTGCAAAAACCTTGGAAAATGGAAGAGAGCATGATTATACAGCAATGGTACATGGAAATGAATAAATGTATTCCATTGGAAAAGATAACATATTATTTAAAAAATAAAGTCACAATGTTTGAACAAATTTGGGAACCGTACATGGAACGTATCAGAGAGAGTATACCTCGGACCTCCATCCCCTAAAATGAAAATGATAAGAAGACAAAACGACTAGATTCAGTGAGTAATAAATAGACGATGCATTTTTCTTGTTTATTTTCCTTTGTGTGAAGATATTGTTTTATTGTATTTTATATGTTGAATACCAATGGGTTTTGGTGGTGGGTGGGTAGAGGGGAGGGAGGGAAAGGGGGGAAAAAAAGGAGAAAAGGTCACTGTGTAAATTTAATGAGAAACGTTTGTACATATTTTGGTTGACACGATTCACAGTGTGAAAAATAAAAAATCTAAAAAAAGATTGATGAACTGTATCCTATGATCATGTAAAATCACCCAAAATATTTATATACCTGTGTATATACTTTGATTTTTTTAAAAAATATGATCATTATCTACTAAACATTGTGGACCATGGTCTGGAGAGATGTTGTTTTGTTAGGTTGCATATCAACAATCAGATGATAATAAACTTGAACTTGAAAAATCAAACCTCACCATTTTTTTGGATATAATTCAGATAAATCTTCCCTTACTGTTAGATTTATATTTTGTGTGGTTTCACCATTGCACTTAACAGTGTGTTTGTATTGTAGATTCTCATTGCCAGAGAGGAGTGGAAGTGTCAATCAGTCTAGGTTATCACACTTTCTTGGAACTGGCAGTGAGTAGTTCTGACAGAGGTATTTTCTCATAGGCTGTAA